>NW_026294584.1:81769479-82393854 GCF_007827085.1 Peromyscus californicus insignis
ATGCTTCCTGACAGAGCTGGGTTCCCACAGTAGGGTGACTATGAAACAGTGCAAAGCAGGTTGTCATGGAGAACTCATTAAAAGTTAACTTTGGTTTCGGTAGTGAGTGGTAGGGCGTTATTGAGAATAGCTAACCCTAGGTCTGCAGAGAGCAATCTTTAGGAAAAACTAACATTTGGGTTGCTGACAGAGCTGCCCATCCTAAAACTAGGAAGGGCCCAGTTAATGGTTAATCCCTATTTGCTGGCAAAGCCGATGGCTGTCATCTTCCATCTCCTAAGCTTACAACTTTCTAGTCTTACATTCCTGTTTCATTCCTATATTTCTATCTTATTCCTGTATTTCTATCTTATTCCTGTATTTCTATCTTATTCCCATATTCCTGGACCCTTCCACATCTCCAACATCTCGGGGTCTCTAGTGCAATCCAGGCTTCTCTTCCATAGTTTCACCCAATGGCCTCTCAGGGTTTCTTGCCTTCCCAGGGCCTTTCTGGAGGGGATTTCCTGAGGCCTCAGTGGCTCTCTAAAACAGCCTCTTACTTTCATGACTTTGAAGGTATCACCACGTGGACTATACTGCCAAGTTTGGCTACCAGCTTGAGATGTACCTTGTCCCTTTCGCCACCACATTAGCAGCAGGTTTGGATTACAGTTGCTTCCCAGTAGCCTTAGGCTCTCTTTCACAAGTCAGAAGCAAGGCTGCCTGGGGTCTTGCCTGAGGCCACCATCCCTTTATTTCAATGCAGATCTGGCTTCTTCTAAAGTTGCTGATCTTAACAATTAGCCTCAGTTGTCAGCCTTGAGAACATACATACCAGGAACACTATGTAGACTGAGCAGGTTATATTTAGGAATATGTAACTATGTACATATACATGTGCAATAACAGTTAATGAAAAGAGGCCATTAATTTGAAAGAGAGCAAGGAGGAGTCTGGGAGAGTTTGGAGGAAGAAAAAAGAAGAGAGAAATGTTGTAATCACACTATAATCACACATTAAAAAAAATGTAGCACCATAGCATTAGCTGTAACAGTAAGCTTGTCAGTGTTTGTTTTCTCTCTAAACTGTGTGTTTTGTATTTCTTTTGTGCCCTGTTTACTCTTTCTCATTGTGGACCTGCAAAGGAATGATTGTTAATAACACAGCAGAATCAATATTAGGCTGTCTTAAAATCTCCACCCAACAAATCGGTCCATTACTTTTAAACTAAGCATCAGGCTAGTTTTTAGGACACAAGCAGGAAGACTTTTTTTTTTTTTTTTTCCAAAATATCACAGAAAAGGACTCCAGCCCAGCTGTTAATATTGCTCCCCTCTGAAAGAAACATTGTGACCTGGGCCTCTAAAGACCATGTTGCTTTCTGCATTATCTTCCAAGAGCCTATGAAGATACCCCATTAATCCCTGCTTACAGCATTCAGTCACTTTCCTAGTTCAAAGTCCCAAAGCCTTTCATATTCTTTCAAAAAACAGCATGGCCAGGTTCTTCTTAGTAATATCCCTGATTCCACGTCCTGTATTAGTTCATTCGCTCTCGCTCTTGCTCTCTCGTTCTCTCTTGCTCTCTCACTCTCTGTCTCTCTCTTTCTTCCTCCCTCCTTTTTTTTTTAAGAGAGGGCCTCTATGCAGCTCTGGGTGACTTGGAACTCACTATGTAGACGAGGTTGACCTCAAGCTCACGAAGGATCCACCTGCCTCTGCCTAAGTGTTGTGATGAAAGCCAACTAAGCCAGTAAACCAGGCTGCTTTTCTGTTGCTGTGATAAAATAAAACACCATGTCCAAAGCACCTTATCAAAGGAAGGGCTTCTCTGGGTTTCTGCAATCCAATGAGATAAGATATTACAAGACAAGATTCTGTTACTACCATAGTAGGGAAGCTTGGCAGCAAACAGGCATGGTAGCTGGAGCAACAAGTTGAGATCTCACATCTTAAAACCTCTAGCATGAAAGGGGGGTGGGGGGAACACAAGAGCTAGCAATGGTACAAATCTTTAAACTCTGATTGCTCACCTTCAGTGACTTACCTCTCCAACAAGGCCACACCACCTAAGCCTCCCCAAACAGATTCACCTCCCAAGGCCAAGTATTGAAACAGCAGAGGCCATGGGAAACATCATTCATTGCTACAGTATTACCACAGCAAGTACTGAAGACAGCTAACCTGATAGCAAGAAAGGTTTATTTGCCTTAGTTTGGGGTTTTTAAAACTCAAGACTATGAATGCTATTACTTTGGTCTCTGGTGAGGAAATGGTTAGTGTCCCATTATCATAGGAACAGTTGTAAGTATTAGTGGTCATGCCTTGCGATACTAGCAGGGAATCAGGGAGGCCAGGCTAGCTGCTTTTTATAACAATTTTCTTGTAATAACTCTGGACAGCAAGAGAACTATGAGGAGGTCATATGTAAATTACCTTCTTAAATATTTTTTTTTTAAAATTACATTTATGTGTTTAGAGGTCAGAGGACAACTTGAAGGAGTAGGTTTTTCTTCTTCTACCATGTAGGTCCCAGGGATGGAACTCAGATAATTAGGCTAGGAGGCAAGGACCTTTACACTCTGATCCCTCCTTCTGGGCCCCCAGATTATCTTCTGAGAGCAAGTATAGCAATCTAAGGATCACTCAGTATACTGTGCTCCTAAAGATTTATAGCTTGCAGACAGTGCCTCTTGGGGACTCATGTGGGAACTACTAGCCTCATTGGTTCATTGAGTAGATTTTGAATGACCGAGGGCTGAATTTCTATTTTACTCAGTTTTAAAATTTAGTTTAAAAAAGGGAGTAGTTAAAATATCTTTTACTTTCCTTTTTTTTCCCCTCTCTTTTTGTAATGCTGGGGTTTGATCCCAGGGCATTGGGTATGCTAGACAAATACTCTATCCTTGAGTTATATTCTCAAGTACTATGCTTCTTTTTTCTTTTTTATTATTTTATTATTTTCATCTGTATGGATATTGCCTTGGTTACTTTTCTATTGCTGTGACAAGGCAGGGGTAACATAGAAAAAAGACTTTATTACTTGGGCTCACAGTTTCAGAGGGTGAGCCCATGACTACAATGGTGGGGAGTGAGCATTGAAAGTAGGCAGGCAGACATGGTGCTGAAGCAGTAGCTGAGAGCTTACATCCTTATCTGCAAGTCGGAGAGAGAAGGAGAGGACTAACTGGCAATGGTGTGGTCTTTTGGAGGCTTAAGGCCACATGCTTTAATTTTTTTCCGAACACTTCAATCAACTGGACACCAAGAGTTCAAATATATGAGAATATGGGAGCCTTTCTTATTCAAGTCACCACAGGTGTTATGCCTGTATATATGTCTGTGCACCATATGTGTGCAGTGTCCACAGAGGTTAGACTAGGGTTTTGGGTACCCTGGAACTAGAGTTGCAGATGGTTGTGAGCTTCCATGTGGGTGCTTTAGGACGGGAGATGTGCTTCCCGTGCTTACTTGGCATGAGCAGAGCACCAGGTGTACAGCATAAAACAGGGCATAGTGGGGCACAGCTGGGATCCTAGTCCCAGCACTGGAGAGGCAGAGACAGAGGAGCAGAAGGTTAAGGTCATCCTCAGTTAGGTAGTGAGTTTGAGGCCAGCCTTAGCCTTTTTGAGATCCTATCTTAAAACAGAAAGAAAGAAAGAAAGAAAGAAAGAAAGAAAGAAAGAAAGAAAGAAAGAAAGAAAGAAAGAAAAAGAAAGAAGAAAGGAAAAAACAAAAAAACTTTAGTTTGGGTGTTTTAATTATTTGTTGTTTAGAGCATTTTAGATTTAGACAGAAATTGAAGAGTACTTAAGATTCCCATGTTCCCCTTCCCCCTCTCCAGTTCTTCTATTATTAACATTTTTAATTGGCTCTGAACATTTATTTCAATTGATGAGGCAGTCTGGATCCATCATATTATAGTCTGTGGTTTACATTAGAGTTTATTCTATGCTTTCCTTCTGGCAGTTGACTAAGTGTCCACTATGACAATGTTACGTAGACCAGCTTTTTAACTCCTCAAATCCCCTGTGCTTTGTTGGCTACTCCTCCTGTGCTGTTTCAGTTGCTGACAGACACAGTCCTCTTTTTAAATCTAGAATGCCATATATTTAGAATCATGTGCTATATAGCCATTTCAGGCGATAAGCTTCCCTTAAACTCTGTATATTTAAACTTACTGAATTTTGAGGCCTCTAAGCTCATTTGATTTTATTACTGAATATTAGTTTATTATACTCCACAGTATGTGTACTCACTCATTGAATGCCATGATTGGGTATTATGAACACAATTGCTGTTGACACACATGGGCAGGATTTTGTGTAGACAGCCATGTTCAGCTTATTTGGATAATTGTCAGGCTGGATCATCTCAGCTAGTCATCTCAAAATTGTCCTGACCAGTTTGTAGTCCAAAGCAGATCTTTCCGTGGTGTTAATCAGCCTAATGGCTTTACCATAGTTCATGTGGAATCATCATTGTGGAGTCCTGTCGTCTTTTTGAAGATTTCAAAGTCACTGTTAGGTGTGGTCATGGTTCCCTGCAGACTTTTTTTTTTTTTGCCTCCTCTGTGGTTTGGAGTAATCACAGTCTGATAAATGTCTGTCTCTCGGAACCATGAACATTCTTCCCTAGAACAGAAAATCTTCACAGCAATTTCTCCCCACCATTTGTCTTGCCAAACTTTTCCAAACTGACCTTTGCCGATGCTTTCTTGTAACACAATGGTCCTGGCAAGTCTTCTCTGAACCAGCAGCAGTAAACCCTTTGTCCCAGGTAGCAGCATTACCGCAGTCACCAACATGATGAGAAGTAGCCAGCAACGTGGAGCAGTAGCCACTGCTTCCATGGTCCCACTGCTGTTTGTCATTCGGCCCGGGCCGAAGCTTCTCCCAAGCCTCCTAGGTCGGCCTCAAACTCGGGATCCTCCTACCGGCCGAGTGTAGCTTGGGCCTGAGCTGGGGTCCACAAGACCACAGACAAGCAGCTTTTTTGTGAATTCGTACCATGAACGTCGGGCGCCAGATGTAGCATGAATCTTAAAAGTTCTTATTAATAAAATCAAACCTGAGGCCAGTTATTGGGGTGAACACTGGATGATCAGAGAGACAGAACAAGCCACAACTATCTCACCTCACTGGATCCTCAGCTGGTCTTGTTTCCTCAGACTGGAGGCCTCTGTGTCCTCTGTGTAGCATGGCCAGCTGGTCATGCAGTGCAAGCATGTTCAGTTTTGTGAGAAGCCAGTGAACTGCCTTGCGGACCCTGGGTCATTTCGTTCCACCCAGCAGCAAATGAACATTTCTGTCACTCCAGTTCCCTCTGAGCATCTGTTGGATGGAGGTACGGCATCTCTCCTTGTTCTGATTTCCAGTCTCTGAATGGTGTGTGATGCTAACGTTCTTCATATGCTTGTTTGCCATCTGTGTGCCATTTTGGTTGTGCTGTCCTCCTGTCTTTTACCCATTGAAGCAACTGAATTGTCTTCTCATTTTGAGTTTTAAGTGTTTTCTGTAGATTTTGGATACCAGCAATCATTTTCTATCCATCTGTGGATTGTCTTTTCATTTTCTTTGTAATATTTCTCATGGAACACGTGCTTTAATTTTAATGAAATCTAAGTTATCATTTTTTCCCCTTCATGGGTCATTGCTTTTGGTTTAGTATCTTCACAGTCATTATCAAACACAAGGGTACTTAGGATTTTTCTCTGTTAATTTCTCAGAGTCTGTCTTAGGTTTATCATTGTTTTGTGAAAACACGATGACCAAACGTAACTTGGGGAGGAAAAGGTTTACTTGGCTTACACTTCTACATCCTAGTCCATCACTGAAGGAAGTCAGGACAAGAGCTCAAGTAGGGCAGGATCCTAGAGGCAGGAGCTGATGCAGAGGTCATGGAGGGATGCTGCTTATTGGCTTGCTTCCCATGGCTTGCTCAGCCTGCCTTCTTATAGAACCTAAGTCCAGACAACCCAGAGGGCGCACCACCCACAATGGGATGGGCCCTCCCACTCGGAATCACTAATTAAGAAAATGCTCTACAGGCTTGCCTACAGTCTGATCTTATGGAAGCATTTTCTCTATCAAGGTTTCCTCCTGTCAGGCGACTATAGCTTGTGTCAAGTTGACATAGAACTAACGAGCACAGAGCTTTATAATGTAGTTTTTTTTAAAAATTAAGGACATACAAAGTGATACTGCAAAGATAATTTTTGTGAGAGGTATATGTAATGCTATGTGTAGACAATTTTTAAAAATACCATTGTTGAGTTCTTCTAGCTGTCCTCTTACCACTGGATCACCTTAGCTCATTTGCCAGTATGCTTACCACCACCACCATCGTCACATTTTTATTATTATGAAAATTCTCTTAGATTGCTTTTTAATCTAGCTGTTTCAGCATTTGAAGTTTCCCATTGAGGTCTTTGATCCTTTTGAACTTGACTGTGCAGGGTGCTTGATACAGGTCTAATTCCATTTTTCTACATGTCTACATCCAGTTTTTCTCAGCATCTTTTGTTAGGGATGCTGTCTTTCCTCCACTGTGTGTTTTCAATATCTTTGTAAAATATCAGGTGGTTTTAATTACATGTGTTTACACTGGGTCTTCTATTCTCTTTTGTTGTTCGCAGTCCAAGGCCTTCTGGTGGTCTCAGGACCCAGGGAAGAGAGAACAGAGGCTAGGGTGTGGGACCAGCTGTTAAGTATGAGCAAAGAGAACTGCTCAGATCTGCTTCTGGGCAACTTGTTTATTCTCAGGTAACAGGCTAGTTTATATATAGTTTGAAAACAAAGGAACAAATGAAATACACCTAATTTGCATACACGAGTGGGATTGAGGGCAAGCAGACCCTATCAGTTCACAGACCAAAGAGGGGAAAGTGTAGGGGAGGGAACAGGGACGTAATAGCGGCAAAGGTGGTACTTTCCTTCTTTATCAGCAGACAGGGTCCCAGTAAAATAACTTTTGTTGCCAACTGTGGTGTGGCACACCTTTCAGCACTCGGGACGCAGAGCCAGGCGGATCTCTGTGAGTTTGAGGCCAGCCTGGTCTACAGAGCAAGATCCAGGACAGGCACCAAAATTACACAGAGAAACCTTGTCTTGAAAAACCAAAACAAACAAACAAACAAAACAAACAAACAACAAAACAAACTTGTGTTGGCAACAGCTTTCTGGTGTGTGTGGGGGAAAGCCTTGCTGACTTTTAAAATGACGTGACCTTTTGTCCCTATGAAGTGGATCCAGGTTTTTCAACCAGAGTCAAGAATGAACGCCCGACTCCTACCGTAACCTCTGAGATTGCTTTTGGTTATTTTATTTTATTTTTTTTTAAACAACAGTATTTAGTCTACTAATTCTTGAGCTCAGGGGACTCTTTCTATCTCCAATAATTTCCTCATTTTCCCCCCAGAGATTTAAATTTTTCATTGTAGAAGACTTTCATCTCCTTGATTAGGTTTATTGCTAAGTGATTTTTTTTTTTGAGGCTACTGTGAATGAGAGTGTTTCTATGATTTCTTTCTCAGCATACTTGTTTTTGTTTAGAGAATGGCAACTGGTTTCTGTGAATTGATTTTGTATCTTGCCACTTTCCAAAAAGTGTTAACCATTTCTAGATGTTTTCTTGTGGAACCTTTGGGATCTCTTATATATAGTATTACAGCATCTGCAAATAGAGTTTGGCTTCTTTTCCTGTTTGCATTCCTTTAAATTCCTTCTACTCTTGTTGCTCCAGCTAGGCCTTCAAGCATCATTTGAAGAGGGGTGGAGATAGTGGAAGCCCTGTCTTGGTCCTGACTTAAGTGGGGTTGCATGAAGCAATTCTCCACTTGTGATGTTGGCTATGGGCCTATCATAAGCAGCCTTGATTATGTTGAGTCATTGTCCTGGCCATTTTCTCTTTAGGCCTTTTATTATGAATCCATGTTGGATTTTTGTCAAATGCCTTTTCAGCATCTATTGAGATTATCATATGATTTTTGTCTTTACATCTGTTTATATGATTTGTCGCATTTACTGACATATGTTAAACCATCCCTTCATCATGGCATGTATCTTTTTGATATATGCCTGTATTCCTTTGCAAGTATTTTGCTGAAAATATTTGCACATATGTTCATTAGGGATATTGGTCTAATCTCTTGTTGTTGTTGTTATGTCTTTAGTATGCTTTGTTATTGGAGTAATACTCCTTTTGTAGAAGGAGTCTGGAAATGCTCTATGACTTTTTTTTGAATAATTGCAGAAATATTGCTTGTAGTTCTTACAGAGCATGAAAGAATTCTGTTGGGTGTTTATATAGACCTGGGCTTTGTTTATTCAGCAGACTTTTTATTATTGTTTCAATATACTTATTTTTATGGGTCTTTTAAATTGGTGATCTCTTCTTGGTTTAATTTTTGTAGCTTAACTATGTCTAGAAATTCATCCTTTTCTTTTAGGTTTTTCTAGCTTAATGGAGGAAAAGGTTTTAAAGTATTCCTTTCCAATTTTCTCAATTTCTTTAGTGTCTGTTGTAATCTTTAATTTTATTAATTTATGTCTCTTTTTCTTTTGGTTAATTCAGCTAAGGGGCTGTCAATTGTTTATTTTTCAAGGAACCAGGTCTTAGATTCAATGATTCTTTGTATTGTAATACTTTTTTTTTGATGTGTATCAGTGTGTGTGTCATTAATTCTGCCTTAGTTTTTATTATTTTCCCATCTACTGAATTTGGGTTTGGTTTGTTCTTATTTTTTCCAAAATCTTTAGTACATCATTAAGCTATTTATTTGTGCCCTTTCTAATTTCTTAATGTAGGCACTTAGAACTATAAATTCCTCTCTTAGTATGGCTTTTAATGTGTTTCAGAGGATTTGCTATATTGTATTTTCATTTTCTTTTATTTCCAGGCTTTAAAAAAATTTCTTTTTTAACCCATTCATCAGTACTGGCCTATTTAATTTCTATGAGTTTATGTATCTAGAGATTCTTTGGTTCTTGATGTTGAGTTTTATCACATTGTGGTCAGAGAGAATACATGGAATTATTTTAATGTTTTTTTTTTTTAAATAATCGTTTTGTGTTCCAAAATGTACACTTTTTAGATAAACTTCAATGGGCTGCTGAGTAGAATGTGCATTCTTTGGTGTTTATATACAATATTCTGTAGCTTTCTGATAGGATCTACATTGTTTTCACATTAAGGAATGAAAAAATATACTTCTTCTTGGAGTCGTTTAGACTGAGAATGAGCCCAAATTTGAATTTTCCACTCCTTCCCTTGTGTCTTTCATCTGTCAGTGGTTTGTGGTCTGTGGCCTGTCTGTTGTGTCTGATGCCTGTCTCTCCCTGTTTCCTATGTGTGTTTTCTGTCTCTGACAGAGGGCTCTGCCTTATAGTTATTGAACAACACAGAAATCATGGTGTGGGAAAGGAATGAAGAATACTTTTATTGATTTATTTTTTAAAGACATCTTTAACAGAGGTTTTACTCAGGGAGAAGTCACTTTCCTGACCCCAGCTGATCCAGAATATCACTCAGAACTGCACGCAGCTGTTACCAAATCATAGCCACATGTTGCTTTTAAGTATTATCGAATATTTATTGTTTAAGGCTGCTTTTAGAGTATTCCTCGTTGGCTGCTTTCATGAAAAAATTACCACAACACACACATACGCACATTCATTATTCTGGTTCAGGGCCATGGAAGGGTACATAACTTAAGATGTACATTTAGCTTAGGCTGTGAAGCTGATTACTTGGGAAACTGAAGGCATAGCACGATTGGGTACGTTGTTTTCCTGAAGGTGGGGTGAACTTAAAAAGGCCGAGCACAGTAGGACAGCGCATTAAGTGCATAGTTGTAAATGATCTCAAGGCACATTTTTAATTCATTGCGAAGCGTGGCAAAAGTTCAGTCTCTTCTAAGTCAAGAGAGATTTTCAGTTTTGTTCAATGAATAAAGTCAGTTAATTCCGATGTTTTTCTGTTTGTTTATTTGTCCAGATGACTTGTCCACAGAGATAGTGGGTACTAAAATCACCCATTAACACTGGAAGGGAGTCATTCTGGGTCTTTATGTTGCTATTATGCTTTTTATGAGATCGAGTGCATCAGAGTTTGATGTATATATATTTGGTATTGAAATGTCTTCTTGGTTACATGTTCTCTTCATCAGACTGAAGTCTCCTTCTGTATCTCTTCAGATTAACTTCGGGATGCAGTTTGTTTTTATCAGATATTTGGATAGTGATGCCGCTTGTTTCCTGTTCCCATTTGCTTGGAAACTTTTTCATTACAAAGTGGTACCTATCCTTGAAGTTAAGATGTATCTTTTATAGAAAAAAAATCATTTTTCTTAATCTATTCAGTTAACCTTTGTCTTTTGATTGGGGAGTGCAGGCTATTGATACTTAAAATTATTACTGAAAGGTGTGAATAGATTACTATCATTGTGTGCATCTTTTTGTTGTTTGTGTTCTTAGTTTTATTTTGTATTACAGTTATTACAGCTTTGCTTGTTTCCTTTCTGTATTCTCTTGGCTCTGCTTATGCCTCTCTTCAGTCCATAGTATTGTTTTCAGTGTTCTCTGTAGGGCTGATTTGGTGCACAGGAATCTTCTAGCCTGTTTGTGTCGGGAAAGCTTTCTTTCCCCTTCAGTTCTGGCAGGTAGAATGCTTTGTAAGGTAGTCTGGGTTGGCATCTCTGGTCTTTTAGAACTTGGAGTGTATTGCTCAAAGCTATTCTGCTTGTAAAGCGTCCTTTGAGAAGCCATCTGTTTTTCCAATGGACTTTCCTTTATATATCGTTTTTTGGGTTTTCTCTTGCAGCTTTCAATGCCCTTTCTTTATTCTGTATACTTAGTGTTAGAGCAATGGGAGCGTCTTTGCTGGTCTTGTCTATTGGCACGATGAATTGTACAGTAGCTTAACAATTGCATTTATTTATTATTTTTCATATAGTATATCATCCTTTCTTGTGATCAGCCTGGAGTTCTTTCTGTAGATTTACAGAGATACACTTGCCTCTACTCCTTGAGTACTGGATTAAAGGCATGTGCTACTGTGTTTGGTCTAGCAATTTATGTACAGAAAGACTTGAAGTTGACTTGTAGAAGTGAACCTGTTATTTATTTGTTTATTTTTCAAATGGTAGGAAAATTTACTGAAATTGGGTGGAAAGTTCTAACATCTGCAGTGGATGGGTTTATCTCAGCAACACAAGTGTGAACTGAGGAACGTGCTGAATTTTCTAGGAGTGTAGGCTTTGGATATTTGTAGATGGCACACATGGCCTTGGTGCAGTTTTCTGCATCTACCCACTTTTTCCAGAAGATAAATGTGCCAAGAACAAATGAAATATTTCAGCTATATTGGAACCACTTGACTTTTACAAACAAGCAGTATAGCAGAATAAACTGTATAACATTGAAATTTTGATAGCTTTTTTTGCTTTATAAAGTAGTGTTTTACAAAAAAGAGTTTGAATTGAGTTATTTGTCTTCCTAATATGGCACCTGTTTTAAGTAGCTGTTCTTTTTATTTTATTTTACTGTTTCCCATTTTACTGAAAATAGATTCTTTTCTCAAACAATTATGTGAATGAAGTTTTGTGGTGATATTGTGTTTCCCAATATATTGTGCACCCTCATAAACTTATCGGGGGTCAGAAAACAGAACAGCCACTAGATAGACATAGAGGCCAGAAAATGGTGGCACACACAACTTTAATCCTAGCATCGTGGAGGCAGAGTTCCATCTGGATCTCTGTGTGTTCAAGGCCACATTGGAAACAGCCAGGCATGGTTACTCACACCTTTAATCCCAGGAAGTGATGGCAGAAAGCAGAAAGATATATAAGGCCTGAGGACCAGGAACTAGAGGCTTTGTTAAGCTTTTAGGCTTTTAGCAGCAGTTCAGCTGAGATCCGTGTGGATGAGGACACAGAGGCTTCCAGTCTGAGGAAACAAGATCAACTGAGGAACTGGCGAGGTGAGGTTGGCTGTGGCTTGTTCTGTTTCTCTGATCTTTCAGCGTTCACCCCAATAACTGGTACTGAGGTTTTATTATTATTATTATTATTATTATTATTATTATTATTATTATTATTAATACCTTTTAAGATTCATGCTATACAGTTTCCCCTCCCTCTACTCTTCCCAGTCCCTTCTCACCTTCCCTCCCATCTGAATCCACTCTCTTTCTGTCTCTCATTAGAAAAGAATAGGCTTCTAAGAGATAACAACCAAACGGAAGAAAATAAACTATGGTAAGATTAACAAAACCATGACACTGAAGCCGGACTGGGTAAACCAACAGAAGGGAAAGAGTCAACTCAGAGAAGCCAGCTGTTCTTACCCAGAACCCTGAGCTGTACTCTGTACCCCAGGCAGTGGCTGTACACTTATGTACGCCTTGTATCTTGTCTGTGGCTTTTACTGGCTCTTTCATACACTTTGAAATTGCGTCTTCCGTATCACACTTTCTCCTTGCGCCTAGATAGTCATATCCTCATTTTTTCTTTTGAGTTCTAACATTGCCTTGATCTTTTTGTCTACCCATTTTTCTCATGGACACTGAGTTGAGAACTTGGTTGACTCCTATTCTAAGTGGCCTATTCCTCACAAACCAGTCAATGTTCTCTAGCTGTTTCTTAGGAACACGTTAGGTGAGGACTTCAGGGGTGTCCTTGCATGGTATTTGGGGTGCCCTACACCTCAATTCACCAACTATTAGTTCAGACCTAGAGGGGCTACTGTGCTCTTTTTGGGTTCAGCCTCATCCTCTCCAGCACAGTGCTCCAGGGAACACCACCACTCAATTGAAGCTGGATTACAACTCAAAATGAATTCTGTTTTTAAGCAAGCTGTGCTTACATGGTCTGGGTGTTTGCTTCCTAGGGTGGCCTGAGTATAGGGCACTGGCTAGCTAATAAGTAAATGGGAAAAATTCGCCACATGCCTTAGGTTATTACTTTGAGTCAGGCAGCCTACTTTAGGTGTCCTAGCCATCAGCGAGGATTTATTTGGTTCCTCTCAACATTTCCACAGGAAGAAAACAGTGTCCATCTGTTGCCTAGCAGAGAAACTTGTTTCCAACCCAGAGGAGTGCCTTGCCTCACAGGCCTTAGTTGGCATGCCAATGTTCTCCCAGCTCCCTCAGCACACTTCTGCAAAATGCTTCAGCAGCAGCAGATTGGCTATGGTTTTAGGCCCAGGCTGAAGGCCCAGATGCTCCCAAAAGAAAAAAACAATAGCCTGCAAGCACTGGCCTCAGTCTACCTACAGTGTCAATGTTGGCAAGAGACACAATTTCAACTGCTCTGGCACCAAGCATGCACATGGTGCACATACATACATGCAAGCCAAACACTTACAAGTAAAATATGATGAATAGTTCTATTAAAACATTTAGAAGCCAAGCCCTGCTTTTCTCTCCCTGTTCCACATTTCTGACAAGGACCATGAAAATTGAGTACACGCTTGGCTGTATTATCTATATGGCTTAGACTGAGTGAGGGTTGGAGAGGGACAATTTTTCTCATCCTTTTAAAACTTGTGGTAAATAATTATTGAAATTTATTTATTTATTGAGACAGGATCTCACTATGTAGCCCTGAATGGCTTGGAAATCACCATGTAGAAGAGGCTGTTCTCAAATTCAAAGAAATCTGCCTGCATCTGACACCTGAGTATCATAAAACCTAGCCAAAATTTACTGTTGTAATTACAGTTTTATATGTCATCTATCTGTCTGTCTGTCTGTCTATCTGTCTGTCTGTCTATTTTTTTTTTTTTTTTTTTTTTTTTTTGTGGTGCTGGGGATCCAACCCAGGACTCAATCTCTCAACCCTATGTACTTACCATTCAGTTTAGTGTAATTATAAAGTTATTTACAATTGTTGTGAAATATAGCTCCTTAACTTTTTATGTTGCAAATCTAGTACTACATACTATTAAATCTCTCTCATTTTCCCTATCCCCATTCCTTGATAACCACCATTCTACTTTCAAGTTGTATGACTTTGATTGGGTATCTCAAGTAAGTGAAATCAGACAGTGCTGTGGGACGTTCTGTATGGCAAATGTGTTAATAAATAAAACACTGATTGGCCAGTAGCCAGACAGGAAGTATAGGCGAGACTAACAGAGAGGAGAATTGAGGGAACAGGAAGGGAAGGGGGAGACTGCCTGTAGCCGCCACCAGGACAAGGAAGATGTAAGGTACCAATAAGCCATGAGCCACGTGGCAAAGTATAGATTAATAGAAATGGGCTGAATAGAAGAGTAAGAGCTAGATAATGACAGGCCTGAGCTAATGGCCAAGCAGTTTAAATAATATAAGCATCTGTATGTTTATTTTATAAGTGGGCTAAGGGACTGCCAGGGATTGGCGGGACCCGGAGAGAAAACTCCAGCTACAAGACAGTATTTGTGTGTGTGTGTGTGTGTTTGTGTGTGTGTGTGTGTGTGTGTGTGTGTGTGTGTGTGTGTGTGTGTGTGTGTGTGTTTTAAATAATTAGCTTATTTCCCTCACTGTGATTTCAGGGTTCAGTGTATTGTAGCATGTGATGGAATTTCCTTCCTATTGAAGGCTAACTAATATTTCATTGTTAATACATATCCATTTCAGTACTCATTTATCTACTGGTAGGTATTGGGGTTGATTCTACTTATTGGCTATTGAGTGGCATTATATGTATGTATCTGTAGATATCCCTCTGAGAGTCTGATTTCAAGTCTTCTTGGGTTTATACACAGAAAATAGTTCTGTTTTCCATTTTCCATGGGACTTCTGTATTGTTTTCTACTCCATCAACAATATTTAAAAGTTCTACTTTCTCCACTTCCTCATTGACGGTGCTGTTTACTGTTTGTTCTTGTTTTTAGTTGTAGCTTCTTAACAGGTGTGAGGGATGAGTAATATGTATATATTTTAAATTTTATTACATTTTAAAAATGGTGTGTGTGCCTGCACGTGGGGCAGCACTAATGTGCCAGAGTACATGAGTGAAGGTCAGATGACAACTTGTAATAATAGACTCTTTCCCTCCACCATGTGAGTCCCAGGAGTAGAATTTAAGTCGTCAGGCTTGGCAGCAGGTACCATTACTTACTGAACCATCTCACAGGCTGGACAGATTGTAAGAGATTTGCTTACTTCATGAGTTTTTAATAACTAGCCTGATGGACCAAAGGCAAATGCTGAAATTCATCATGGGTAAGTTTAAGTTAGTTAGGATGGAGGGTAATTTAGACTTGATCCTGATTTATGCAAATGACTTTGGGGCATACTTGATTTATGTGGACATTGTCATTACTGGTATTTATTGGCAACCAGAACAAAACCCCAGACTATCACAGAAGAAGAAGAATGCCTGTGAATGGGAGAGAATCAGGCTCTAGCACTGTGTATCAGCATCTCCCATTGGTCGGAGTGTTAGTTACAGACTTAGAAATTGGTGGAGAGCTGGGATTGCAACCTCATCAGCCACACAAGAAGAGGAGCTGAAGCTTTTGACCTGTCACATAGTGAGGAGACTTGAAGAACAGAAGCAACAATAGCTATAATCATGTGATGCACTGTGATGTCATGTGGGAAATGCTGAAACTTAGCTGTTAGGCAGACCTAACACGAAACAAAATGCTGTGAGTGGAATGAGAGAAGCATGTTTCTGATCAACATAAGGAAAACCTTTTGGGCAGTGAGAAGCATCTCTCACAGAACCTGCAGCTTTGCAGTCTGTGGAGGAAGTGTGTGCACAAAGGCCTGATGCTGACAGGCTCCAGCCCAAAAGGATGCTCCTCTACCTGGTGAGGCGACCTATGTACAGACTGTTCCTCCCCACATTGGTTCATACAAGTCTGAGAAAATAGACAAATGATTCCTATACACAAACAGCCCAGTGGAGTACAGTAACTCTGACTTCGCTTGTGGAGGCACAGCCTACCCAGATGTTCAATGGAATAAATCTCCCCCTTAGGAGGAATCTAGAGTCTTTGAGTCTCCTAATGAAAAGGTGGGTGGTACTCTTTTTCCACATTGCACAAGGGCCATGTGGAAGCCCTGCTCTTCTGTTCTCTTTGTTCCTCAGCACTTCCTGTCCCTCTGTTCCTCGTCTTTGTTCCTCTGTTCTCTATCATAGCTCCTTGGCATTTCCTGCCCCTGTGTTCTCTGTTCTTGTCCCTCGGTGGACGCTTCGTTTAACCCACCCCACCTATGTGCTGTTGGTTTTGCCTTTACTTGGCCTGTGGCCTTCCCATTGCCCACTCTTCCCTCATTGCTGGCCACATCACTGGTATTGTTTTCAACATCTGTGCTCTCTGCCCCTGCCTTTTCTCAAGAGCTCTGAGCTCTTTCACAGCACTGACTCCATGTTGTTGATCTTTGATTTCTTTGTGCAAACAACCGATATTTATTGAATAAAAGGAATTTGTGCATCCTATTGCTTATTATAGGTCTTGTAGGTGTGTAGTGATCTGGGGCTTATAGAAGAGCCCACTGTGTGCATTTCTTTCTGTTAGGGTCCTGGATGTGGTTGGAATGTGCATGGAAATAAGATGAGAGGCAAGCTGCCCTTTCCCTTCTCCTTTACTTCTCACTACCTCTTTCCCTATCATTTCCCATTACCTGTTTTGGAAGCTTGTCCTCCTCTTCCTTCCTCTCCTCACCCATGCTTCTTACAGCCTTTGTCTTCCTTCTGTTATTCTTGTAAACTGTGTGCTTTCTTTTTCTATTGCTTACACCCACAGCTTAGCAGGCTGTTATCAATATCCTGTGCTTAGATGAGTTGTGGTTTCTGTACATTTCTGTGTCTCCGTACTTCTCTTTGTAGGTATTCTGTGCTTGTTTTAGTCTCTTGGTGTTGGCCATTGTTGGTCGGTTAGTATTTGAGTAGCACACGTGCTGTTTGGGTTCCAGTTACTTTGTATTTTTGTGTTCATCCAGGTATTTTGCTGTTTTCCTGGGTAGTAAATTAAACAAGAACTGCAGGCAAGAAGTCTCCTTGAGAGCACTGCTGATTTTGTTCATGTGAGTTGTGAGCTTGCTTCCTTTTGGCCCCTATAGTTATAAACTGTATCTCTCATCTGTGTGTTATATTAAAAAGTGGGTCTAGTGGCTCAGCGGCTAAGAATTTTCCACAAGTTACTAATATTATTTTCTGCAACTCTAAAACACTAGCACACACAGAAACCTTCAGTACACAGTAGAAGCTTGTCAGACAGGGCCTAATGTTTGCTTGAAACTACCTGAGAATCT
Organism: Peromyscus californicus insignis; assembly: GCF_007827085.1. Classification (NCBI taxonomy): domain Eukaryota; kingdom Metazoa; phylum Chordata; class Mammalia; order Rodentia; family Cricetidae; genus Peromyscus; species Peromyscus californicus. The sequence goes on from NW_026294584.1 coordinate 81,786,711, forward strand.
TTGTTTGCTTTGCATATAAAGAAGATTAATGTTCATGAACTTGAATAAATTTCATTTAATGACTTGGCCTATAATTTCTTCACTGTATGATAAATGACTGTTCTAAATTACTTTTGTTCTCTGAAGAATTTTTAGAGAAGCTTAGATTATTAATATTTGATGTATGTATTTGCTGTTTTTTAACTTTTGATTTAATGAGCCATAGTTTTAAAGCTATCTTCCCTTCTGTCAGACCCTAGAGGTGGATTGAAATTCACATATGTTCTGTTGTCTGTAGTTGGCTTGTCTTGTATTTTCTTACTCTTAGACAATTCACAATTCAGAGGAGGGCTTGACTGGGTCTCCCAGATTGTCTCTAGTTTGTATGCTAATTTGATTGTTGCCCCGATCCAAAAAGGAATGTATTTCTAAGTATAGGAGAGACTGCAGATCTCAGCTGTGCGTGGTCTGTTTTTATCTCTGGGTTCCACACTCAGGCCCCAGAGGTGTGGGAGTAAATAGTTCCCATGAAGAAACGGTGGTGCTGATCAGCCGTATGGAAACTGCATCCCATGCTGCCTTCTGCAAGCTCAGCACATCCTGCATCTCTCTTTGTAGGCAGACTAACATGCTTTTCTTCACCTCTGTGGCATTGTGCTTTCTCTCAGTGCCAGTGCAGAGCACCTGCTGTCACCCTAAGATGTTTATCTTATCTTGCTGAAGTGAAAGAACTCTACTGGTTTGTCCAGTTACTTATGTTAGCCCCTAGTTCCATAGGCCCTCTTCTGGAATTAATTAAATCCAAAGAGCAACTAATATGTAAACATCGTCATGTCCTATATTACCTTTCTAAAAGTCCATTTAAAAATCAGCTTTAAAAACACCTGTTCTAAGGAATCTCAGTGTACTAGAGGAATGTCTTCAGTTTACCTAGATACAAAAGCCAAAGATCCTTAGCTATTTATGCAGGAAAATCTAGTATGTGGTTCAGACAGCAGATGCTAGAGTCAGGAAGGTCCATTAGTGAACACAGGGTATTATCTGTTCTCATGAGAATAGGATGTGTTTAGGAGCTGTTTTCTCTTGAAGAGTGCATCCTAAACAACCCTACCAGAGAGTGAGCGTGTGTACAGGGTGAAGTAGTGAGAACAGATTGCTGGTCATTTCCAGTTTTACATTAGGCATTCTGTATATGTATGCACAGGACAGCTTTTTCTCCAATAGACTGAGATAGTTCTGGACAAAGAAAGTATTTTGTCAGTTTGCAATTTTATGTGACTTATTTTAAAGGGTAGGTAGTTGCAACAAGACAAGCATTCCTTTCTGGAAAGCCTTAGCTTCAAAAGTATGCTTTAAAACTCTGAACTAAAGTCACATAATATTGAGTATCAAGGTCCCCGACTTCTCTTTATTGTGTTCTGCATCTGTAATTTTTAAGTGTTTATTGTGTGTCAAGGTGACAAAGCTGTAGAAAACATTTACAGTCAGTAGTGTCTGTACTGTTGAGTTCTCGATGCAACTAGAGACAACCGTGGAAGTATTGAGGTGGCTTTGCTGTAAGTAGGGAAACACCAGCGACTCCAGCACTTAGTATTTGGAGAGAGCTGATAAGATGGGAAGTGGAGAATGTGGTTTAATTATTTTCAAAATAGGAAGAATTGATTTTAATCTAAGAGTTAGCATAAAATATACAGTGAATACGTAACAATTCTCTCTTCTTTCCTTCCCCTTCCCTCCATTAAAGTAACTTCTTTACATTTAACATGCTCATATTGTTTTTTAAAGGGAATTACACTATTGCTATATAAGCAGTGATATTTGGAGATTATAAGCCATCTTTTAGTATCTCATAAAATGAAAGAAACAAGATAGTCAGGCCCTTAGCCCCACAGCTTCAGGGAGCTGACTGTGGGCCAGTAGCTGGGATGAGTATGGATGTAGCCCTTTAAGACTCTCCCCCACAGGCTCTCTCAGAACCCTGATAAGCCATTCCAGACTTGTGACCTAATGTCTACCAGGCAAGCAGGATTTTTATGCTAATGTTTGTGATAATAAGGTTGTTATATTATCAGGATAGCAAACAGAAATCTTGGTTCTAGGAGTGAGATATTTGTTTTCTATTACTGCCTTACAAACTACCATGAATGCAGTAGCTTGAAAAACTACCTTTTTATTATTGAAGGGTTCTGAAGAGGAGAAGCCCAGGTGTAACTGCTTACAGCTCTCACCAAGCGAGGCTAGATCTAGGAGTTGGCAGGCCCGAGTTGATTTTTCTTTAAAGATTTATTTTAAAGTATTTATGTGCATGTGTGATGTAAATGCCATTTGAGTGCCTGTTGCCTGCAAAAGCTAGAAGAGGCTGTTGGATCCCATGGAACTGGAGTTATAGACAGTTGTGAGCTGTCCTGTGGGTGCCAGGAACTGAACCTAGGTCCTCTTTAAGCACAACGCGTTCTCTGGTGAGTCATCTCTCCATCCCAGGCCTGGGTTCTTTCTGGAGCTGATGACTGTTTCCAAGCTTATTTAGTCTGGCTACATTTGGGTCCCTTAGGCCAGTGGTTCTCAACCTGTGGGTCATGACCCCTATGGGTGTTGAATGACCCTTTTACAGGGGTCACCTAAGGCCTTCTAAAAACAATGATATTCACATTATGATTCATAACAGTTATTAATTAGCAATGAAATTGCAGTTGTGAGGTATTAATTTTATAGTTGGGGCTCACTAGAACATGAACAACCGTATTAACGGGTTGCAGCGTTAGGAAGGTTGAGAACTACTGATGTAGACTCTAAGGCTGAAGTCCTCACTTCATTGCTCACTACTGGCCAGAGTCATCTTTCAATGATTAGTTAGTTCCCTTAGTGACACTTGTCAAGCTACATTTGGGACCCTCTTAATTACTTTATGTTCCTTTTCATGACATAACATGACCTTAGAAGGAATCCCTTTTCTACTTAAATTTTAGCTATTCTCGGATGCTGGGACAGTTATAAAGGGGTGGGCATTGTAAAAAGTTAATTCTTAGAATTCTGTTCACTAGTTGGCAGTGGGTGACAAGGTTGTACACATACTATGGTAGGTAACAAAGAAAGTGGTTTTGTAATTGGATGGGCATGCTTCAAGCCCGGGCTCCAGGAATAGCTGTGAAGGTGTTTTTGTTTTTATTTTTGTTTTTGTTCTTTTCCCCCAAGATACTGGTTCAGTTTGTCCCTCAGTTTCCAGAGAACCTGCCCTTATAGAGCAGTTCTGAGAACTGTAAAGATTGTATTTTATACTGTGTTACTATGTGCTTGGCACATAATAAACACTCCATAACTATTAATTGTTATTACTGTTATTTGCTCTTCAAAGCAGAGTTCTTTCCTGGCATGTTTCAGTTCTCATGTAATGAACTTGACTATTAAATCCAAAGCACATGTTCAGTAAAAATAACAAATGTTAAACAAAAAGGAGTTTTCATCACTGGAATCTAATTCTTGAGCATCTGTCTGGTCCATGCGTTCTCCTGCTGCAGGTAGAACACTGTGCTCTTACTTGGCTTGGGCCAGGGATGTATGTGGCTGAGTTTCTGTTGAAAATGAAGTGGAAGGAAGGGAGAGAGACCTGAGGTAAGAGGACAGGTCAGCCTGTGAAGAGAGCAGAGGGTGGTCTTTAAACAGACATTGGTTATGAGGGGATGGGCAGTTAGGAAAGTAGAGAAAAAACATATTTGAGAATAGATTTTAAGTCAGTGTGGAAAGAAAAATCAAGTTATGAAAAGGATTTGTATTCAGATAATGGGTCATTGTTGCATTGTTGAAACACGCCTCCAAACCAAGAACTTTTCTTGCCAAGAAATGTTACGGAAGTCCTGAGCCAGGTGAGGTGGGGCAGGCTGGTCAAGAAGAGGTGAGAGGACTTCCTAGCAGGACTTCTGGGACCCAAGCCTCTTTCTTTACATAGGATTCTTTACAGTGATGTCAGAACAATGTATTGCCAGATGGTAAGAGAAAAGGTGAGGGTGGTGTCTAGAGAAACACACTGCCAGCTTTCATCTGCCATCCTCCTGTACGGATCACCAGCAGTAAAAACCACAGCCACACCTGTGCCAAGTTTCTGTGTCCAGAAACCAACTGTAGGTTTTATTGGGTGCAGAGACACTTTTGGGGCTTTTCACAATGTTCTCTTTGCTCTGGGGTTTATGTTTCTTCTCACTTTACCACATGAACTGTTGGTGCTTTATAGCCATATATACTACATGTTTTTAATGAATACAGTCCATATGTATTTCAACTTTATATTGCCTAGAACAGTACTTTATGGGCCTAAACAAGGTTTCATATTTCCTTAACAAATACTCAAAATGCTAATTAAGTAAAAGACCTATGTTCAAAAATTTCTTCTTAAGCTATTCTTGGCATGTCTTAAAGTTCCCAATGTTAGGTGCAATTAATGCTCAGTACTAATAAGGGAATCAGTTTTCTATTATTTTAGCATAGAATTATGAATTATTAGATGATTATGATAATTAGTAATTGGGACATATTTGATTGGGAGAGATACATTCATATTCTAAGATCATAATGCACTTTACAGAACTGACACAAAGAAAGAATCAGTATACCCTAGCTCTAACAGCCTCCCTTCCACTGCCCCCCCCACCCCTCTCCCCTCCAAACCTGTATCTTGTTCCTGCACCCATACTGCTCATGGGGTGCCACCACTCCCAGCTGGACCTATTTTATAAAGGAGGGAACTGAATCAAGATCTCTTAGCAGGGTGCTTGAGCTACAGTGTAAACCCACGTCCCCTGTTTGCTGAACTTCTAGCTCCTACCCTGACACTGTTTTGGTGTTTATAAGCACCCGAACAAGAAAAACTTTAGAATCCTTTGAAAAACCACCAAGGGAAACACACTTTGTGCTTAGAAACTGTAAAATATCAGTTTGCTAGTGACAGTACTCCCGATCTCCGGGTGTTTTGGTCTTTTGGTTTAAATTTGATAACAGTGAGATGTCAGATTTTACTCCAGAATCTCTTGCGTTTTAGCACTTGTAAAGTATCTTGACATTTGACTAATTAAGCTCTGAAGGCAGGGCATATGGTTTCCTTCAGTTAAAAAAAATCGCAGAGAAGTGCTTGAAATTTAAATGAAAAGATGACATTTTATACATTAAAGACATGCGTGCCATCAGTCTAGCATTCTAAGCGACTGTTCTGAAAAGTCTTGCTAAAGTACACTTGTTTTCTCTGGAAAGGCATGCTCTAACATTTAGTCCTTCATCAAGGGTGTCTGTGCAACTGAATGCCCTACTGCTGCTGACTTGTACCGTTTTGCTTCTTCTTGGGGGGAAATTTTTTGGATTAGCTTTGTTTTCGGAGTCTCCCTGGTCAATATGTAGGTAGTGAGTTAGAAATACTTCCACGATTGAACTGACCAAAGGATATAATGATGAATGAATTTTTATAGTGCCTTCTATTAACAGTAAACATCCAAATAATAAAGGAGTCTCCCTGTCTAGAGCTGACTTAATTTAACAAGGAAAATATTGAGCTTTAAGGGAAGTTGATTGACCCTAACTGCCTGATTTTTGCTTTTCTACTCACATGCTAAGATTTTCACTAACTGAACTGAATTTTTGTGTGTGTCTTCCTCTGAAATAAGCTTGGTTGGAACATGAAGTGAGCTGTAAATTTTCTTTTGCTTTGCTAGTCTTGGATCTGGAAGAAGGTGCATACCTGTGGTAGCAAAATGCCCACCTTTTTTCTTCCTCTTCAACATTTGGAAAGCAACATTGGTATTGAGCAGGAGCTGGAAACAGTAGTGTTCCCTTTTCATAGATGGAGGAGCCAAGCACAGAGAGGTGTAACCAGACCAATTTTGATTTCTACTTTTCATAGGGTGTTTTTCCCTTTGACTTTAGGCAACTGCCTTGTGCTGCTAGTGTAGGAAAACTGGATAAATCGACAGAATTTTGAACTGAGATGATTTTACTATGAAATGTTGACTTCATTATGGGCCCCATTTTGTAGAAGACTATTTTAAGTGGGATGATAATAAGTTGTCTCACTTCCTTGAACTTTTAAGTAAAAGGAGATGGTGTTTGGGAGACTAGTTTTATACTTTGGCTGCAAAGCTGGTGAGCTGTTGGGATGTGGTACCAAGATGGAATTTAGTCTTCTTTGTTAGATCTCAAAATGTTGAATGTATAACCTCAGGGTTCATTATCAAGTTAAGACAGTCAAATGGAGACTTTAATAGTAGCTGTCTGCCTGGGGTTGTCTTGACTGACTTGTGCTGAATGAGCAAGGATGTCTTCTTCAGAGGGGTGTGTCAGCAAGTGTACTGTGACAAGGGCAGGAAGAGGCAGACTTAGAATAGGTAATGCAATGGCGTCACAGGAGCTGCAGACTGCAGCCAGGGCATGGCTCAGTAAAGAGCCAAGAAGGGGCACTTAATAGTCTGTGAATGCAGGTAATTGCAATAAGATGAGCATTGACCCTGTTAAGGAACAGATAGGTTTTCAAATATGAAGATTTGGGCAGTGTACAGTAATTTCTCACCATTATAAATAATAGTAAGTGTAAATTGTTTTATTAAAAGTAGTACATTTCAGAAGAATTTCAGTAAGAAGTTAAGTTTTGTATTTCTCTTAAGATGGAATATTGTATAAGGTTAAGTCAGCTGGAAAATGTGTCCATCTGGTGAACCAAAAATGAAAGCAGGTTGCTAATACTGAATGTGTTAGTTTCTCTTCCTCCTGCTGTGATAGAATACCCTAACAAAAGTAACTTAATGAGGGAGGGCTTTTGTTTGGATCACAGTTCAGAGTATAGTCCATCCTAAACTCACAGTGGGTGGATTTCCCACCTCAGTTAATGTAATCAATATAATTTTTGAATGGCATGCCCAGAGGCAGTCTCTCAGATAATTATAGATTCTGTCAGGTTGACAGTTAATACTAATCATTACACTGACTGAAAATAGTTAGAGCCAAGGGGTCTGAGATAAAACTGAAATAAAAAGAATGAACAGCCCTCCTCCTTAAATGTGTTCATATAGTAAGCCTGAGACACTTTTGTTAATGTGTGATATCTTTGCATTGAGTTCAAATGTCAAACCCATCTGATCACATGTTATGAAATACTGAGTAATGGATGCAGCATCAAGGGGCCCTGAGCTAAGTCCATGACCAGGGCCCCCCTTCAAGCTCAGATGATGCCATTGACAAACACACCATTCTTTTACTCATTGATAGGTTATGTGGATTTCAGCAATAGTTAGGATTTTAAATTTATAGTTTCTTTAAGAAAGAATTTTTTCAGCTATGTAGTGGGATGACTACTTGCTGTGATTAATTCAGGTATTTGAAATATAAGCATTCTTTAACTGTAGTTATGGTGGTACTTGAAGGGAAAAACTTTATGCCAAACATCTACAATTGTTACTGTGTTAAATGAAATTTCTCTTTGAGTGATAGGTAGACAGTGTGCTTTAAATCCAGCAGAACAGTGTTGCTGGTGATTATTTATTTATTTATTTGTATTCACCATGGGTCAATAAGGCTCAAAGCAGGGAGGCAGAGCAATTTCTCTACAAGTTTGTTATTTTGTTAGAGGTATAACTAATTCTCACAGTTCTATACATAAGTATTCAAGAAACACACAAGGCTTTTAGCAGTTAAAGTACTGAAAATTAAATTTCTGTTTTCCAGTGATCATTACAAATCTCATTAGCAATACTGTAAAAAGATTACTGAAAATTGCTTGGCTTTGGAAAAAATAGCTTTTTGAGAAATGAAAGATATCAGACAATAGGAACAGGCTAACTGATTTCTTTCCCCTGTACAATATATGTTAGAATCTTGAAATTTCACTTTTTTTTTTTGCCATCATTCAACAGATGACTTTTTAACAGATTTTTTGTGTGGAAATTATTGCAAATACCCTGCAGTGACTGGTTGGGTGACTTCTTGGTATGTATGTTTGTGGGTGGCTGGTCACCTGCCAGTTGATCTGAATGCCCATCACTTTCTCAGTTGAGCTTATTGGATCTTCAGCCTTTTCACTCTTCCTTGTGTACATCAAGTTCATTTACAAAACTCAAAGCCTTTCTGCTGCCTTTGCTTGCTGCCCTCTTTGGAAATCATTCTCTAGCCCCTTCTCCCCTTTAGAGCACTTGAGTTCAAGGTACCTCATCAAAGATGCTGACTTGGCCTTTCCCCCATTACTTCATTTTCTGGAGTCTGCTTTGTTTTTCTTCATAGTGCTCGTGTTTACATGAAGTTTCATTCTATGTTTGTTTACTCTGAAGTGCTGTGAGGTCAGAGACTTTGTCTTAGTCTGTCTTGTTTGTGGAAACATTCTTAGTCCTGGGCAGTTTAGGACTCAACATTAGTTTGTTGAATGAGTGAATGTGCAAATGCATCATGAAAAATACATGCCATGTGGATTTGTTGACCTTGAAAGTTTTCTTCCCTCAAGTATGGGAAGGTGCATTTCTAGACTTTACATTTGTGTCTTGTGGGTTGCATGTTTGAAGTGAAAATCATTCATTCTTATACATCTTCTGCTGGATTAAAATATCAATTTTTTGCTTTAGGTGTATGGTTGTTTTGCTTGCATTATGTCTATATATCACTTCTAGCCAGAGCCTGTAACTCTAAAGCTGGAGTTACAGAGGGTTGCTAGCACCATGTGGGTGCTGAGAATTGGACCTGCATTCTCTGCATGAACAATGAGTCTCTGAAATCTCTCTATCTCTCCTCTGCTGGATTTCAGTAATATATAAACACAAGTGGAGATTGCTGCCTGTATGGTATTAAAGTGGGCCAGAGTAATCAATAATGGCAGTTGGAGACAGTAGATTCCAAGTGTCTTTAGTTCATGAGTGTTCAATGGACTGATTCATTCCTTCCCCCTCCCTCCCACTCCTCCATTGTTCCTTCCTTCTTTTCTTTCTTCCTGTCTTCCTTCCTACCATCCTTCTTTCTTTCTTTTCTTCATTCTGTTACTTCTTTCCTTGTTGAAACATTATGTTTGACCAGTAAGATTTATGGCTAGATACTAAGTAAAATAAAATAATTAAAAAATGTTGTCCCAAGAAATTCATGAGTAGTTTGTTTAGAAGACAAAATGGAGTTGATTTTGTGTCTCCCCTAGAAAGGCCCATGTCCCATGAGCTGTCACAGCCCCCTGGTTGGATCAGCCAGTCCCCCGTCTTCAGATAATTCTCTAAGCAGATGGAAAGAGAATTGAAAGGGATTGTTCCAGCTCCACTCCTCTCACTTGGGAGGCAGTGCTGCTCTCTTTGTGGAGGTAAAAGACAGATTGCATTTTCATTATCTCCTGAACAACTGTGATTGTCGCACCTATATTCAAATCCATCCGCAAAAAGGACATAGAAAACATGATGTGTCTCTGAAATTTGAGGACAGTTGTGAGTCATTCAGCCTTCTGCCAAATTAAATAGTAGGCTTTCTTTATACATATGTTTAAGTCATGAGTGCTGTTAGTTTAACATTTATTCAATGCTTATCAATAAAAAGATGCATACTTCAGAAAGAATATGTAATATTCTACCCTTGGTAAATTTAGTATGATTAATCTGGATTTTTCTGTTTGTTTTGTTTTAGGTTCGTGGGAGCAAGGGAGAAGTTCTGTATATTTTGGATGCTACCAACCCGAGACACTCCAACTGGCTTCGCTTTGTTCATGAGGCACCGTCTCAGGAGCGGAAGAACCTGGCTGCCATTCAAGTGAGCTTGTTGGCCTCGTATTTGTGCAGTGCACCATAAGAGTAATGAATTAATTTATAACTCTGCTCCGTGTCTTCAGTTCATTTCCCTGTGATCAGCTTCAAAAAACAGTACCTAAGTCATAAAAGCCGAGAAATCATCTAGTCAGCATATGTAGAAAGACAACTGAACTGTCCACTAAAACCAGATCCCTGGCTTTATGGGAATTCTTGGGGCAATGAATTACATGGTCTGATACTGTGCTTGGCAGAGCTTGCCTTCCAATACTTTTATTTTCGTCAGTGAAATTTTGTTCTTGTTTTTGATTGTTTGGTTTGCTGGTTGCTTTGCTTCATTGTACTCTGCTTTGGATTGTTCTTTGAAAAAGGTCTCATGGAGACAGTTTGCTCACGTGTGTTCCCGCATAGTCACACTGAGGCTCATGGGGATTATGCACTTTTGAGATTTTTTTCAGATAAACAGATCCAGTGGGATACATTTAAGTATCTCTCTATGCAGATCTATTATGTACATTTGGCTCATGGAATAGTGGACAATGGAAAATCCCAAATCTGCAGAGCTGATGTCTCAATTTGAATCCAAGGACCAAAAGGTCCTGTAGAGCCAGGAAGGCTGCTTTGAACAAGCTGAAGACATGGTGTTTCTCTTATGGTGAACAAGCAGAGGGGCAGCATTATGTGCTGTTCAGACCTTCAACTGAATGAAGCCTACTCATATTATGGTAGTCAATATTCCTTACTGCAGCCCACTGATTTAAATGTTACTTTCATCCAAAACCATGTTCATAAAAGCACACAGCATATGGGTTAGCCAGCTATCAATCACTTCATGCCCGGGTAAGCCAACCCATAAAAACAATTCCCACAAGGAGGACCATATCTCACTGAACTCTGTTTCACTGTACAGTAGTATAAAACATTTGGTTCCTGCACAGACTCTGAGTTGAACTTAGCAATTGCCCAATGGCAATAAAGGCAAAAGAAAAAGAGGTAGGTTTAGAGTGAGCCTATGTATAAAACACCAATTAGAAAAGTCAAGAGAGTTAGGGGACACCATAGGCTGATGCTAAACCGACTCATCCTGTATAAAGCTCCCTGTCTGACTCTGAACTGCAAAAGTCAAGAAGCCATGGCTGATAGAAACAAGAAGGGAAGGAGACTAGCAGGAGCAAACTGTCTGTACTGTTGTAGATTCTTCACCTATATGTGACATTGGCTAATAGAAACTTATAATATAGAAACTTATTGACTAGTGTACTGATTACACTTAATTCTAAACCAGCTGTAGTGAGGGAAAATCCACAGCATTAAGTTTAATTCAATGAAAAATGTAGTTGTCTGGTATTCAATTTCCTATCCTCAGCTAAGCAAATTCTCTTTTAATGTAAGGATTACGAAAACAACATATTTTCCTGTATGGACACATAGAGCTGACTCTAATAAAAAGCTAAGATATAATAGAAGATAGAATCTTTGATAGGAGAGATTGTCAAACAGCATTTTGGATTACCCTTGACACAAAGATCCAAATACAAATTGAAACGGGTTCATTTTTCATTCATGTGTAAGCATCAATTTTTTTCAAGTACATTTATACTTTTTCATGTTCCTGATCAAAGTAGTCCCATAGCATTTGTAGCTATGAATTCAATGACCATGTTCCATTTGTTCCTTTGTAAATGTTACTCTTGTCACAATTGCTGAGGAATTTATTTTAAGCCACCTATTGCTCCTTAGTGTCCTTCAGACACACACAGTAAAGACACACACACACATCCTCCTGGTGTTGGAATATGGGGTTTTACATTTTCCAAAATTTTCTTTAGTTGATAACTTTATTCCTGTTGACTGATATTTCTGAGAATCAGTAATTTCCCTTATTTGCTCCAACTTTCAGGGTGTTTGTTCTGAGGTTTGCGCTGAGTCTCAGACACCTCCACAATTCTTGTTGAAGAATGTCCTATTTGTCTACATTGTTTTAATCTCCGTTCAGTTAATGAAAATGGTTGTGTTTATGTTGCTTTCGATCCTTTCTCATTCACATATTACTCTACTGTGCCTTGTTTTTTTGTTTGTTTGTTTTGTTTTGTTTTACCACACTGGGGACATTGCACATCTTGTTTTTAGTAATCATGCTTCCCAAGGCACAGTTATCACTCTCATTTAGAACACTCAGTGACCACTTTTCTTCCCTATGTCAACTGTATTCCTTTCCTTGAGAGCGACGAGGAGCCTGTGGAAGAAAATGGTTGCAGTTGTGGTCCCTTAGGACACAACTGATGACTTAAGGGGGATGAAGGTAAAGGCAGGATTAGAACATGACAAGAGCTTCTGTGAAATTTCACTCTTGATTTAATTAGGGTCTAAATCTGTTCAGAGGCCACTGGAAGGATCTTGTTGCAGAAGCAATGACACTAGCCTGGTTTCTTATAGTGTTGCTTTGCCCTTTCTTAGTGGGAATGGATGCACTGTTACCTTGGATTTGTCATGGTATACAATAGGAACCTTATTAGCTCCCTTGAGGTAGCAGCTTTCTCACTTGAACAGTAGCTGTAGTAACAGATTGCTGAGGCTTCAAAATCACATTTGAGTAAGGGGCAAAGAGCATAATAGTTAGGTCTCATGACTGAAAACAAGGTCAGCCTTCTAATTGGCTAGGCTGCTCCCCTGAGAGTTGCATTCCAGAAACTTTGAGTGGGTAAGACAAGAGCATAATGTTTCCTGCATTACATTATGGATCACTTGCATTCCAAATTGCATCTGAAATTTGGGGTATTCAGGAAATTTTTTATTTGAGCTGTATGCCCTAGGGGTAGCGTAAATGAGAAACATTTGCGGCTGTGTGGCTTGCTTGGTGGAAAACGTCAATACTTGGTCCAATTTTTTTGGACAAGGGATTAAGAATTTCAGGTCTGTTTTGGCAGATGATTGGAACTCCTTAATGGAAGCTCAATTATATGTGTAGTTTTGCGATTTGATTTTTGAAAATTTGCTTTGGAAATGATGATTAAGTATCTGAATTGCTGAAGAAGGATCTAGCGAGCAAATAGTTCTTCCCATGTGTACTCTTTTCAGAATAATCAGTTCAAGTGTGGATTTAGACTTTGGAAACATTTCCAACTTAGATTAGAAAGTTCTAAATATGAAATAAACGTCTATAAGTGATGCAGAAGCACTCTTAAGCATCTGAACAGAGGTGATGCTTCTCAGGGTTAATTTTGTGCCACTAAATGAAAACATTTGTATAGTATTTGATGAAGAATAATAAGTCAGTGTTCTCTAGGCTTATAAAAACTTGTTTGTTTTAACAGAAAACAATTTAGTTAAAATTTCTCAGCTAAAATAGTCAATTATCCTGTCTGGAAAAGAAACTGAATTCTTTGAAGTGTCCAAGGTAGTATATTGCATGCTCCTCAGTACCCCATTTCCAGACTTGTCTTCCCCAGGGCCATTTGCTGTATGCTGTGAATGAAAGAGTGACTTGGTATTTATGGGGATCTTGGCACATGCCGGAAGTCTTTGGGTCTTCATCCATGTCATGAGGAAGGCTGGGCTGTGAAGATGTTCTAAATAATGAGGAGTTAGAATCAGACCTCAAATAGCAGCACAGAGTCACTCTACTTCTGCCCTCCGTCTGGCCTTGCTGTAGCCACCTGCTTCACCATCACACAGGTTACGGGCTCTCCCTTCTGAGCTGTGCACACCTGCAGAGGCAGCATGTTAGGTCAGTGGACGGGTGTTTTGGTGGGGAGGACACTGGGATTTAGTACTGGTTTTATTAGTAATTAACCACATGAAAATCACTTGTCTGAAAAATAGTAGTTAACATTTGTATACTGTACAGATCGGTCACAAAAATCAAGATTCTTTGTGAGAAATGTCACTATAAACCAAGACATTATTTGGCATAAACTTTAACTCAAAGATTGAGAAAGAAAAATTGGAAAATTTGTCCTTTATACATCATTTATAGACCGTACATTTTTCATCCTCATAGGACAAAAAGGTATTAATAGAAGTTAGTGATAAAGAAAAAGTTGCCCCCACCCCCGCCAACACACTCAGAAATAGCTTTCTGTGCAAAGAGCATTGCCCATCACATCCTTAGTAACAAGTGGAACAAAATTTGTCCTTAGGCAACTTGAAGCTCCTTTTTTTGAAGCTCCTTTTTAAGGAGCACGTATGACTACAACAGATATTTTTTGTCAATAGGAAGACTGTTACGTGCAGCAAATAGCTATTCAAAGTGATAGATAAAACATTATTGGTGGGGGTAAGTTTTGACAAGAAGACCTTTTGTACCTCTGACCCCAGAAGTCATAGCAATTGTTAACTCTATGTCTACCAAAGGCCATCTCTACTTTACAGCATGTGTGTCTCTCCCAGCAGTGAGAGCATGCATAGTACTAATGGTGGGTTACCAATATGTAGGTTCTGGCAGTCAATTTTTAAGAGTATGAATTTTGAGTTGTTTTTGAATGGATTGGTTTATACTGTTCATCTGTGTGCAGGTGTAACTGTGTGAGTTACCTATTTGTAACACACTTGCCCCAAATTTAACAGCTTGAAGCAGTAAGCATGTGTCCTTTTACATATCTCATGAGGGTAGAATTCAGGAGCAGCCTAGTTGGGGGGCAGGTCTGTGGGCTTCCAACCCCTGGACTGTGATGAGTTTACAGTTAAGAAGGCAGCCAGAGAAGTCTTAATAGAAGTCATAAAAGTCTTGTTTAGGGCTGGAGAGCACACTTCTGGGCTCCCTCACATGGCTGTTAGCAGGATGAACATTTATTTTATAGAAGAATGGGATAAAATTAATGGTAAAAGCAACTCCCTGACAGAATCAGAAGAAGTACAGAATACAAAGGAGTTTGGATAATGTTAAGAAACATGGTTGAAAGTAATAGAAAGAACACCAGCTTTCTTGATTTAAAGGGGTTGCTTGAGGCTCCTGGCTCTGCCCTGTGGTGACTGAGCAGGATACTCATCAACCATCTGGTGGTTACTGAGCAGATGCAGTGTTCTGGGCCATGTCCAGAGCACTGGAGGTGCTATGACAATCTAGCTCCTGCATTCATTGCAGGAAAAAGTTTTTAAAACTCTGCTCCTGTTTGTATGAGTTGGTTGGACTTAACAATCTTGGATTCTTATACAGATTAAATCCATACAGTAGCATCTTGAAGAAACTAGAGGCTTGTTAAGATGGCAGGTGGTAGGCAGGCATTGCATACTACAATCCCCATGGAGTACACTGAGGTAAGTTGGATGGATAACAGCTATCAGAAGAAGTTGGAGACAGCTAAGAATCTCTAGGTGATAGCAGAGTAAAATAGTAATAGAACAGGGTAAAAATAACTCAGGGTCCATCAAACAGTATTTGTGTCCCAACCTTGCCAAGGACCACACAGAGATCAGAACAGCATGCATTCACATTCAGCTAAGTGGAGGACTAACCAGAGGAGTGGCAGCATCTGTGAACTGATTGGTGAAGAACCACCCAGGACAGGACCAGCATCTGTGACCCAACCTCAGTATTGCAAAGGACAGCTTAGGGGGATGACAGGCATCTAGGAGCCTAGGAAGGAATGACAAGAGAGTTGAGAGTGGAAGCAGCGAGCAGGGAGTATGTATCCTGTTCTCCAGAGAGTAGTAGAGATTGAGCCTGGTGCTCCCAACATGAATCTAGCAGAGAAAAATGACAACGTAGCCCTACTACAACCTGATCTCTTTGAGTATTGCAAAATTTCCACTAGAAGAAAAAGAATGATTGAAAACATCCAGCATAGATGCACAATTCCCAATGCTAAAACAAAAGAAGCACGAAAAACCAAGGCAACATGACTCCCCCAAATTACTAATTTCACAGTAATGATTCAGTGTGAATGAGATACAATCCTAACAAAAAGATTAAATGAACAATTATAAATATATACAAAGATATCAAAAGAGACAAACTCCCAAGGGCTTCAAAAGATCTATTTTAATCTCTGAAAGGCAACTGTCAATCTAGAGTGCTATACTCAGCAAGGCTATCTGTCATAATGAAGGAGAAAGAAAGACAAGCTAAAGGCATTCATGACAACTAAGCCAGCTCTATAGAAGAAATACTTGGAGAAATCCATAGGACTGAAGAGAAACAACAGTGTCCACAAGAACAGTAATTAAGCAAATGGGAATAGAAAAGTACCAAGCGCTGTAAAAATCAACAAGTAGCAGGACTTAAGACATGCCTTGCAATAAAAACCTTGGATGTTAAGAGTCTTAATTCTCCAATATAAAGACGGAAACTAACGTATTATGAAGAACAGGATCCATCTATTTATTGAATCAACAAACACTAATGTACTAAGTTAGTATAATCCTTAACTACAATCTATACCCACAGATAAGTGTAGTCTTCACCCTTCTTCAAGGAAACTTCTCTTAGTAACGGACGGAGACCACAATAGAAAACCACAATGAATCACAATGCAGCCTGAGAGCCCAGTCCCAGTATATATATCTATAAAATACTTTCACACCTAAGGTCAGGGAAAAATGTGGAAGAGGGAGCAGAGAGTTTGTAAGGGCCAGAGGAGGAAAGAGTTTGCTGTGGGATAGTGTCTTCTAGTAATATCAGAAGCTTCACCCATAAAGTCTTACCAACATGTCCAGCCAGGCAACTGAGGAACTCTGGGAGTGGGAGAGGAGGTCTTCCCCAGGGAGGTGCACACTGGCTGCTTTTCCAGTGTCAAATGGTCAGTCTTGAAAACATACAAACAAGTAACATTATAATGTTACATAACTATTCCAAGAGTACTAAGTATGTCACCTGTGTGCACACTACATTTATATATATATATATATATACTTATATATATTGATCAATCTGCTATACTACCAGTGGCATCACATCAAAGTTGTTTTGAAAGTATAACCTCCAACAGACAGCACTGTTGATTCCAATATGCCACTGATGACAGGGATTGCATCCTGAACTAACTCAGAGAGCTCTGATAAAGATAATAAAGTCATAAAGGTTTGCTGGGAAGTAACAGGGTGGTTTTGAATCATATTTAATAAATATAATAATGGAGTATTTGTGTTTGAGAATTAGTGAACACTACATTAGAGAGAGCAGAATACTGTTTCTACTGCTGTAAGGTTTAAGAGGTGTGATAGAAATGAAAGAGGAAGTTTACAAATTCTTAGCTTGCTACAAAGTGTAATGACAAGAGGCATTTGCTGTAGATACATTGAAGCTAAAAAGCCCAGTAAGCCCACTTATCAGAGAGGAAATTAAACTAATAGTCAAATGTATGCTCATGTAAGTGTGAATGTGTACTGACACTAGAATCCAGGTTCTCCGACTAAGCTTGCTTGCTCATTGCTGTGGGGCAACATTCATTTTGCATGAACACACACAAAGGAAGAAATATCTTTGTTGTATTTTTCAAAATTGGAGGTACATTTGATGGTGAATTTTGGATTATTGTTAGTGGTTGTCACTAAGATAGTAAGAAGATGTAAATGAAGTAAATTATATGGACTTACAAACTGAATATAATAATTAGGCATATTTTCTTCTTTGCCAGTGGATGTTGGTTTTTTAGGGAAGTTTTCTATTCAAAGAAAACCATGACTCCAATATATGCATAGCTTCTCATAAAGTAATCCAAGACCAAACAGGAAAGATTGTATTTCATCAGTGAACTACAAAGTATTCAAAGGAATCTTTGTGATTTATGCTACCCAAAGTGTGTTCTGAGGGCTCTGCAGTCTACTGATTCATAAATCCATGGGACAAGAGTATTCTTAGAACCCCGATCTGGTCATCTTGATTATCTTTTGTCATCAGTTGAAGTCTGACATGACTTAAAAAAGACAGTTTGGGGACAGAGCAGTGGAAAAAGAGGCTCCAATATCGTGGGTTTGGCTATAGATGTTTGTGACATCAGGAGGGTGCAGAGTCCAGGGAAAAGGCATTTGTTGTAAGATTTGAGCATGGACTTCCCTTTCACTGGGAGCTTTGTAGTTGATGTTCACAGACAACTAGACAGTGCTATCTATCGTTTGGTTGATTTATGCCACAACTCTTTGCATTGTCTTATGTTTAATTAATTGGGCATTTGTCTTACTGACATACTTCTGATTCCTCCAGCTGGCTTGAGATGATCATACTATTTAACATTCTGGCATGCACAAAGAGGATAGCAGCAATGCATTCTGGCTTCTTTCCTTGTGGTCAGTTGAGGTCCTTGGGATGAGTCTTTACACATTGTTGTACCATTTTCCATTTAGAGGCAAGAACAGAAAGGGAGTGGTCATTTTTGCTGAGGGTTATTCCAGTTCTTCCCCAGCTGGGTTTTGAGAGCTTTCCCCAACTCCATATAATTCCCATTTCTATAATTTGGAATATAATATAATTTCATAGATCTTACTTTTTCCTTTATGTTTTAAAAACATATATTATCAAGCACATATTTGTTTATATTGATATCTTTGTTCATACTGTGTTTCAGCTCAAGAAAAGACTAATGCCAGGCATATAATATTGACAGAATCATCCTTCAAAATGCTTTGTTCCTTATTATAGGATAAAATTTATGCTTTTAAAAATTGGTTCAGCTCATCACTAAAACCTATATTGTAGCCTCATGATAATATTTCACTCTCAGAAAGTCCACTAATAAGTGTAACCAAAGCAGACAAGCACAAAGAACTGATTGTTCATAAATTATGATACAAATTATTATAAAAACTTATCACATTTACCAGATGTTTGCATTGGTGCATCCAAAGATAAAATATATCTCTCTACTGTTATGAACAAAAATCCTGTACTAGATTGGTGAACAAATCTAAAGATACAGTATATGGTGTTCACAGTGCACAACAGAGTTAGAGCCCTGCTGCCCTTTTAGACTGCTGATTTCTCTATGTGTACTGTCTGCCAGTTCCAGAAAGTACATGCTTTACTGTAGCTGGTCATCCTCAGTAATATAGCAAATGTGAGAGCAGACTAGACTACCTCCATGAAATCCTGTCAGTTATGGCAATTCCTAGGGATGTTGGAAGAGTTGAACTTAGTAGCTAGGTAACCCCAATATATAATATTTGAACTTATTAGATGAGGTAATCTCAAAGCATTTGGTTTCCACCAAGTCGTAGTCTTGTGGTCAATACCCCATCACATTGGGTTTAGTGATAAAGATAGCACTGGTAATAAGAACTACCTAATGGGAATGTATATGTGATGGGCACAGTGCTTTCCAGTTTACATGTATCAAGTGCTTTAATTCTAATGCTTTCCCCAAATGGTGGTACTGTTCGAGCTCAGGCTTATCAGGTATAGGAATGGAGGGCAGATCCGTTGTTGTATGTAATCTGACATGCACTTTTATTATTTAAAATCTTCAGATAGAGAGATCTGAAAAGCAGATAGTCAAGTTTTATCTAGAAGACTTGGTGGAATTCTTGTACATTTTAGAGCAGTGTTTTACATGCTTTAAATGCTTTATTTTCAAAAAGACCTAGGGCACCTGCAAGGCACATGTTGTGTCTTTGAGCTCCACCATGAGTGTTGTGACATTTACAATGCTATAATACTGAAAGCTGGCCATTTTTCCATCTGTAAGACTTAGAGGAAAACCATAGCTGAGACGCCATTTGAGACTGAGGCACCTATTTGGGAGTTCATTGGATAAGATGACATTACTATGGAAGAATGAAGTGTCTGTTCTAATGTTTAAAGCAACACTACGGTTTAAACACAGCTTTAAAATGCGTATCTGTTTCGTGAATGTTGAGAAAGGGGTTACAAATGATACTTGTATATCTTGACCTTGTGCTATCACACATCACATTACATTACAAACATACTTGCTCTTGCTCCTTTCCCCTTGCTTAGAGAATGGTCCCCTCTGCTTTTTGAAACAGGGTTCTCTGCCTCTGGGTGTAAGTGAAACTTGATGCCCTTGTCTCCATGCATGTCTACCTCCCCTTCCTCTTGCTATGTCCACATCTTTACCTCCAGTGTACTGTTCTCCCCATGCTCCCCTGACCTCTTCCGCCTTCCGTAGTTGGTGGTTTTTCCTCAGGTCACAGTGGACTGTGTCATGAAGCCAATGGGTGTTTTTCTACCTCCGTTGACTAAATTCCTCAGCAACCTCCAGTGCCATTACCCATCTCTGTCTTTAGACAGTCTGTTCTTTTCCTTTACTTCATCCACCCTCTCAACCACTCTTTTCTATTCCATTTTAAAGCTAAGTCACCCACAACTGCTGACTGACTATTGAATGACTTAGAATTTGTTGAGAATGGAAAATTGAGCCATAACCCATTTTTGTAGCTCCTCCTATTTTCCTAAATGACATTACTGCTTTTTATTATCTAATTAGTTCAAAACGTGGATGCATATGATGGAGTACCTGACCTTGGGACTATGTAGTCCCAAGCACAACTGTGTGGTATATGAAATATAACACTCTAGGCTCAGTGTTTCAACACTTGATCCCAGCTGGAGTCAGGCCCTAACTGGGGCCTCAGTGGACTCCTTGAGTACATTCCTACTTCCTGTATTCTCTGTCTCTTGATGGCAGAGGCAATGTGAACAGCTACCTCACTGTCCTGCCACCATACTCTCCTGCCATGATGGACTGGCTGTGCTACCTGGAACAAGAAGCCAGAATAAACCCTTTACGTTATTCTGACCAGAAATTTGACCACAGCAGTGAGAAATATAACTAATTCAGGAAATGAGGATGTGGGAGGAGGGAGAAGCACATGTTTAGCTAACTCTAAAACAATGTAGAATAGTAAATATATTGGGAAGAGTAATATACAATTTGAGGTATAATAATCCCTTCTCTGATGGAGTTTACCACAAGTCAAGGATTCAGATAAATAAATTCAGATGTAGTAAGAGAGAGGGTTGAGCAGCTTGGAAACTGCTGTCCAGGCCTCTGGCATGGTTTTGTAGCTGAAACACTTCTTTCCTGATGTGATATGGACTAATTTTGATCAGTTATGCAAAGCTAGCTCTATTGGGAAGCTATACAACTTACATTTCAAATATTTTATTTTAGCTTAAAGATAATTATGCATTTCTTCATCAAGTTTTTGATTCACAACCAATATTTTTTTTCATTCTGAGTATAGTTTCTCACATTAGAATTTACTACTGTATCATAATACAATATGGCAACCAGAAAACCACCTTCTGCTTGAGATGAACATCCCAGTGTCACCTAGCCAGCTCCTAGGACAGCTCCAGTCACATCCAGGATCCACCCTGTGGGGTTAGTTAAAAGAGTTTCAAATATAGAAATGTGTGTGCAGGGCAATGCAGTCTGTCCTGGTTTGTGTATCTACAAAGTGGCCCCCTGAGCTTCCTATCCCTGTAGCACTATTTTGCTCTAAAACTTCTTGGTCTTAGACAAATCATGTGCAAGAAAAAGATGAAGTGTAGTTTTATTTACTTATTTTATTTTCCTCCAGAGCCTTGGTTTGTTTCTTTTTCTTTTTCCTTTTCTTTACAACAATTTCATCTAAGGAGTATCAGAGAAAGATGTCTGTATTTGCTTAGGGATCTCCAAGTGATGAGTCTTTGTTCACATGCTTTATTTTTAAGATTGCATCCATTCTCCTGGATAGTGTGAACTGTTCCCTGCTGTGTGGTTGGTCATGGCCCATGATTCTAAAGGACACAGATTTCTTTGCACTTGTTTGCAATTTTATTTTTCCTGTGCCTGCTTAATGTTATCTAAACATGAAATTGGTTGCTTGTGTCAATTCTTGTTTTGTTTGTTTCTTTATTTATTTTTGAGACAAAGTCCCATCCATGGCCCAGGCTGGCCTCTAACTAAAGGTGCTTCTTCCATTCATCAGCTCCCTATACACACCCAGTGCTGGCATTAGAGGTATGCATCATCACAGCTGCTTGTTTTGTCTTATGTTTTACAGATAAGGTGTTGTTTTGTAGCTGAGGCTGTTCTTGCATTCCTGATTTTTCCTCCTACCATATGAGCACTATGGTTATGGCATTACCATTGCGTCTAGAACAAGCTCTAGCAGTTTACAGTAATGGAGTCTTATTCTTGTTTGTACGAGTATGGCTGCCACGTTGACCGCTTCACCCACATGGTAGCCAAAGAAAAGGTTTTTACTGCAGCTGTGTGTTTTCCTGGCAGAGAGAACAGTACTGAGGCTGAGTGAGGACTTTCAAAGCTTTCTCTTGGATGTGGCTCATGGTGTTACCATTGGAATCCCATGCATCAGTGGGTGCCATCTGCTCAGGCATGGCTAGAATGCATAGAGTTCAAGGGCATCCAGTCACGTGGCAGCTTGCTGTAGTGCACTGGTAAGAAGGGAGTAGGTTGAAATGCTTTGTTGATAGTAGTTAGATCTCATTTTTAACATATTTTGTTGTTAAATTAATGTTGTAGATATATGCCATTAATTTTATTGTAGAATTTTTTTTCCTGATGTTTCTCATCCTGTGGAAATAATGTTTATATGCAACTTGAGACTTATTCAGGGGTTTAGTAAGAAAGGGTTAAGTAAGATGATAGTGGGTATCAAATTCTTACTATTTTATTTGTTTACTTTCATCTTTTGTTTTTTTCATGCAAGTATTTATTGAGTAGCAGTTCAAAAATTTCCCCACTCTAGTGTAAAGTATTAATTTGTAAGCTGATTTTCTTGTTCTTGGAATATGGGTTGATCATTTCAGCTTGATGGTGTGGATTTTTTACAAGTTACTGCCTTGTCAATAGAATAATTGTGCCTTTGCCAAGTATATAATCATGGTTTCCCTTATATCATCCACACATGGACAGCAGCTTGCCAACAAGTGAACAAGAACTAGGTTTTGTCACAGACAGATGCAGATGAAGTACCAAAGCCCCCCATGCCCTCCTCTGGAGTTATGCTTATTTTGCACACAGTGGGAATTAATATTTTCTTGTGAAAGAAGGTAGTGTTACTTTTGCTGTTTCCAAATAGCACAAGTAAACCTCTCATGCATGAATTCATGAAATTTATCCCAATGAGGCCTGGTGCTTGAGTAGGGATGATAGGTAAATTGTCAGGGGTGGTTGAGGTTTATAAGTAATGTTGCTGTTGAGAGAAGGTAGGGGATTTGAAAGGGTGATTATTTTTAAAAGATTTATTTATTAATTTATTGTATGTGGGTGCATGTGTGCACATGCATACTGTATGTATGTTGATACCTGAGGAGGCCAGAAGAGAGTATTGGATTCCCCGAGGCTGGAGTTACAGGCAGTTATGAGCTGCCTGATGTGTGTACTGGCAATTGAATTTAGGCCCTCTGAAAGAGCAATAACGCCTTATCCACTGAACTGTATTTCCAGCCCTACAAGTCAGATTTATCTCCTAAACTTCCAGGAATGAGTTTGTTCATTAATTGATAGAATCAGAAAAAATTCAACAGGAAGGCATTTTGAGTTAATTTGGTTATAACCACTGCCATAGTATAATAGTCATTGTGAAAAAACTCTTTCAAATGATGGCTTAAACTATTCTGTGTATTTTTGGAGAAGAGGACTCTCAATCTTACAGGGTTGCATATTCTAGTTTCTCATTGCATGCTGATTTGATAATTTCTTAATTTATATCAATTTTTTCTAAGTGGGACAAGGTCTGAGAGACAAAGTTATAGAACACTTAGCTTCTTTCTCCATAGACTTTACCTTTTGTCGCTTGTGACTGTCTTTAGCCTAGCAAAGGAGGAGGTAAGTCTCACATCACTGCTTTGTAGCTGAAATTGGCCCTGCGTGACAAGGAGGCTTACTCAATTGACAGTCCAGGAGCAGCAAGGCGAGGTAGAAGAGCTGCCGTTAGACCCCTAAGTAAACATTCTTCCCATGCAGCACACCTGAGTGCCTGCTGTTGAGTACCCTAAGGACAGACAGGCTACTGACTGAAAGATAAACATCTCCTGAGCGTGAGGTCAAGGTCCTGTAGTATATAGGAAAAAGTAAGCCCTGAAGGTAAGTCATTATCTACAAGAGCCACCCTCCCCCTCTTTGGTTGAAGATACTGATTCAGCAGATTTATTAAAGAGTAGTAATTAGCTTTAAAAATCAATGAACTGACTGATCTTCTATGAGTAAAAGTTCACATGAAAATTTGTATGTATAGAGAACGTGCTGATTCAAAACAACAACAAAACTGTAGTTGCTTTTTGTTTGTAAAACCTTAAGAACTCTTATTGAGAACAGCATCTGCAGACTTTGGGATACACTTTGTCACCTTTAACTCATCCTCAGCCTTTCCTCACTCACTTTTCATATACAGTCTGGTGAGCAGAAATTATCAAATGCTAGGTGTTTCCATTCTGGTTGGGAGAGAATGGAAACAGATTCAATTTTTGGCTGAGAGCAACTTAGCCAAGCAAAGATTAATAAAGAAAGCATGGCCAACGCAACCTTGATTAGTTGAAACAGTTTTTGAAAAGAAAGTGAATATTTTAACCACTGGCTTTCAAATTTATGTTAAAACACTGTAATAGCAGGGTGATAGCTTTGTGGTTTAGAACATGTACTGCTCTCACAGAGTACCCTAATTAGGTCCAAACACCTTTGTTGAGTGGCCTCACACCTGCTTGTAACTCCAGCTCAAGAGGATTCAGTACCCTCTTCTGGCTCCATGGGTACGGTATGTACATGCACATACCCTACACAAAAAAAGGACAAATTTCACACATAATTAAAAATACATTAAATAAATAAACAGTAATAGCTGATACTCCTGGTTATTAAGCACATGCTGGGGTGGTACTTTGCAAGATCTTACAGCTGTTAATACTTTTAATCTTTTCAGCCATCCCATGGAACAGATTGTTTTTATTAAGATATTCTAAATATTTTATTATATTTATTAAAAATATAAAAATGTATAATATAAAATATTTATATGTTTATTAATATAGCCACTTTAAAGATGAGGACACTGATGTTTGTAGAAGTTGAGCTATCGGTCACATAACTGATCAGTCTAGAAGAGACTTTAAACCATAGGCATCCCAAATTCTGTGTTCTTTCCTAGACACCATGTGGCATCACTTCCTAGTGTCATGTAATAGGACTTTAATTTGTTTTCTTCTGCTTTACTATAAAAGCAACAGAAAAATAATTATAAAATCCTTGGATCATCTACCATTGGAAACAAGCCCTTATTTGTGCATAAGTCTTACTATTTTAGACATTGTCTTATTAGGATTAAATATTGCTGTGATAAATACCATGACCAAAAACAACTTGGGGAAGAAAGGATTTGTTTGCTGTATGCTTTCACATCACTGTTCATTACTGAAGGAAGTAAGGAGAGGAACTCAAACAGACCACAAACCTGGAGACAGGAGCTTTTGCAGTGGTCGCGAAGGAGTGCTGCTTACTGGCTTGCTCAGCTTGCTTTCTTGTAGAACCGAAGACCACCTGCCCTTCAGTAGCTTCAGCCACAATGAGCTGAGCCCTCCCACATTAACCACTAGTTAAGAAAATGTTCTACAGTTTTGCCTGCAGTCTGATCTTACAGAGGCATTTTCTCAGTTGAGATTCCCTCCTCTCAGATAACTATAGCTTGTTCAAAATGATGTAAAATTAGCCAGCACAGAATTGTTGATTTAGATATCTATATCTGTATAATATCTACCTTTATTTCTGTCTTTCCATAGCAATAGGGGTTGATAAATCTTTAAAAAACAGGTGTTAGATATTTAACATGTTTTAACTGATTGAGCATTTAGGGTGTTGCAACCCTTTGATATTATAGATAGCTTATAGGAGAAGCAATTTGCCAAACATCAGGTGCAAGTAAAATCAAGCAAAATGAGAAGAGACACAAACACAAAACATTCAAAGTTATAAGCAATAATGGAAGAGATGAGTAATAGTTAAAAGTTACTTGCTGTATGGTGTATCTATTAGCTTGCGAAAGCTAATAGTTTGGGAGTACTTTGGAGCAGAGTATGGTCTTGAAGAACTTTATACATTTCCAGCCCAATCACCTGAAGCCTTAGGCAGACAATAAACAGTGTCTTAGCACCAAGGTTGAGGCCCAAGAACGTGAATTCCCAAAATATAAATAGCCAGCAGGATTTCTGCAAGGAGGGACCATGTTCATGTGACTAAGTCATGAACAGAAATAATGGGTGTCATAAAGAGAATCAAATATGAAGGTCAGAATGTCAAAACAGGCTTACTAATAAAAGGGAGTTGATATTGAGTCTCAGTGCATTAGAACCATACTCATTTGTTAAAACATATTTTTATTATTCTTCATTATGTGTATGTGTGTGTATCTGAGTGTGAGCATGTGCTTATGTGTGTGCAAGTGCCTGTGGAGGCCAAAGGTATTGGATCCTCTAGGTGTGGAGTTAAAGGTGCTTGTTAGCTGCCCAGTCATCTCTCTATCTCCTATATCTGTCTCCTAGATCTCTGTCTTCTAGATCTTTACATTCTTCCCACTGCAGTTCAATAGATGATAAAGCATTGAGTGAACCTGCAGGTTAGGAAAATAGCTCCACAAGGCTCCAGAAATTAGTAACATGGCAGGTTCTGACAGAGCTTGGAAAGGGAACAATACCATGATGAAAGTTACAGGAATTGTGATGATATTAAAAATTAGTACAGTGTAGCTACTAGGTTCGTTTTGACCCACAAGTTCAGTTCCTGGTTGTTTGCATTGTTTCTGTGATCTGTGGTCAGGCACCATGTATAAGGAACATGCAGTGGAAGCAAAAGGGACTGGAAGGGTCCAGAGTCCAGGTGGTCCCTTTGAGGGCCTACCCCTAATCGACTTCCTGTGACTAGACCTCACCTTGTAAAGGATCCACCCACCATCTCAATAACATCACATGTTAGAGATCAAGCCTTCGATGTGTGAGACTTTCAAGATCCCCACTGTGTTAACAGGCAGGAAGAGATTTAAGAGTGTGATCTTAACAACATGGTAGCAAATGCAGAGGAAGAGACCCTAAGTCTTGGTAAAGGTGTGAATTATATGCAGGAGGGTTCTCGAATTCCTTAAACAGATATATGCTATGCCTGTAACTGCATTTCACTTTATATTATAATGTGGCCAGACACTTCAGGTTGTGAAAGACTGCCATTGTTTTTTATTGAAAGTCTAGTAAATATTAAACCCAGATTTCATTAGAGTCTCCCAATAAGCATGCATCCCTTGAAGTTACAGTTTAATATAATGTTATCATGTTTTAAAATTAAAGATTATCTACTGCTGTGCAAGCCATCACAGAAATGACTGATGTTCCAGAAAGCGGTTTCATTTAGTTTTCATGCATGTAGATCAGATAAGCACTGAGATTTATGGTTGTCTCTGGGGCCTCCATTAGGCAAGGCCTCAAGTGCTTGGACAGAATGAACCTGGGAAGGTCTGCTTCTGATACAGTCTCTTCTACTGACTGTGTCTTTTTGTTTCTTTATTTGTGTTACATCAAGAGTAGTAGTTTACAAACTGCTTCAGTTTTCCTAACTAGAAATAACTATATTTCTGGAGGTGTGGATGGTCAGAATCATGGTCTTATCAACTGTGACTAAACACAGATTGAATCTGCTTTTCTCTCTTCCATATTGGTGAATAATGATAATCATTTCTCCAGGGAACTCTCCAAATATATATTTGGCTTTTTAAATTACGAAATATACTTAAAAACAAAAAATTAGACTTGGTGGTGCACTCTTACAATCTTAGCACTGGGGAAGCAGGGCCTGGAGAATTGTACAGTGAGACCTTTCCCAAATGCTGTGCTTATTTATTGTCTTCATTGTCAACATGACAGAATAATCAACACCATGGAAACACACCTCTGCACATGTCTGTGAGGGTACCTTGAGAAAGGTTTAACTGAGTCCCATGGGAAGATCCACCCTGAATGTGGGCAGGCACCATAGAGCTGAGCACAGTATTCCACCTCTATCTGCTTCCTGACTGCAGCTGCAATGTGATCAGCCGCCCCCTGCTCCCAGAGCAATGACTTCCCGGACTATGATGGATCAAACTCTCAAACTGTCAGAATAAACTCTTCCTTCCTTAAGTTGTTTTTGTTACACGTTTTGTCACAACAAGGGGCTGGGGGCATGGGGGAGGTAGTTAGGGTGCTCAAGCAAAGTCACACACAGTAGCTCTTTTCCAGTCCTAAAAATACATGTGTGAACTTTTAAATAGTTTCTGGGTTTTCTGCTTGTGTATACTGTACCTTTTCATCTAAACCAGCAGTTCTCAACCTGTGGGTTGAGACCTCTTTGGGGGAGTCCAACAAACCTTTCACAGGGGTCACCCAAGGCTGTTGGAAAACACAGATATGTACATTATAATTCATAACAATAACAAAATTACAGTTATGAAGTAGCAACAAAAACAATTTTATGGTTGGGGGTCACCACAACATGAGGAACTGTGTTAAAGTGTCGCAGCATTAGGAAGGTTGAGAACCACTGCTCTAAACAGCCATTGCATATCCCCACTCCCCCACCCCCCGCACCCCTCCTTTCTCACTGGGCCCTTCAACTTTAGTGCATAATGCACTCTCAGACTAGTGCAGGCTTCCTTCTGTGCTTTGTGCTTTATGAATTTTACTTCTCAGTGGAGCTTGTTTTCCTTGCTCTTTCCTCATTTTGCCCACGAAGAGGTTTCAATAAATTCATTTTGTGTTTCTTTTGTTTATGTTCACCAGACAAGCTAAGGTACTGTCTTAGGGAGGCTTCTCAGCTATGTGAGAAAATCCACTCTGGGTGTTTGCTCCTGGGAGAGCCGGCCTTGCGGCCCCAGGACTGGCTTCCTTGGAGATGGGCCTAAGGCTCAGGGAGGCGTTTTATGCCAATTTTTTCCGGGAGTGAAAATTCTCTGGGAATTCCTTAGGTTCTGCAGTGTTCCTCCTGTGTGTCTGCTATTGGATCGGGGGTTCTCCCAGAGTAGTTATCATTTCAGCTGTTACTGATTCCTGCCTGCTAGAACTTCCTTTGAAAATAGAAAAGGTATGTGCTGGCTGCCTCTGTTCTTTTCCTCTGCTTTCCGTTATTTCCGTAGGATTAGCAAGGCCAAAGAAGTGAGGAATACAGGATCACTCAGTCGATACTGTCAATTTCCTGTGTCTAGCGTCTTTGGTATTTCTCGTTCTGCTCTCTAGAAATTCTTTCTGAAAAGAATTCATTTATAGTTCCTCCATTTTGTGTCCGAATTTGAAAATTTTCTCTTCTAATTTCATATGTCATATTACTCAGAATGAAATCACTAATGCATATTTAAACATTTGTAAATACAGTTCATATGAAGTCACTCATCTTAATAATTTGTATATATTTATATTTTGTTTGCCAGGTGACTTGAATATTTCTTAGCATCCAGATCAACTAGAGATAAAGAAAAAGTAGTAGTAAACTTTCATGGGCCATGGTCCTCAGTTATTTCATTATAGTATTTATTCATTTGTTTGCTTGTTTGTGTTTTGAGACAAGGTCTCTTGTAGCCTAGGATGGCCTTGAACTTTTGTATCTGATCCTAACCTTGAATCTTGTTTCCTGTTTCACATCCCGGGTGCTGACAGGTGTGCATCATCAATACGCCATACTCAGTTACTAGATCTTAAAATGACTTCTAGTTTGACATCAGAAGCTAATGGTGCCTTAGCATTTTTAAACTTTGTTTCAGGAAGGAGAAAATATTTTCTACTTGGCAGTTGATGATATAGAAACTGATACAGAGCTTCTGATTGGCTACCTGGACAGTGATGTGGAGGCAGAGGAGGAGGAGCAACAAGCTCTTACCGTGACCAAAGAAGGCAAAACTGACCAATCTAAGGGACAGTCGGCCCCTGGAGGCAAAGGTACTGCATCTTCATGTGATGATCTGAAGGAAGAGACGTTGACGAGGAAGTCGTTTGAATTATTTGAATTATACTTATTTGTTTAATTTGGTGTTATTAAAATAGTTTTTGTCAAATCTATTCTTCTCTTCTGAATAGCAGGAAAAGAATTGTATGGGGTAAGTAACAATTGCCTTGGAGGATGGCCAAGTTAGAGGAAGGCAGCTCTGGTTCTTGTCACTGTGCTAACACAGTGAAGGGCTGTGTACTCCTGCACTGACTCTGCCAATCTTCCGTTTAAAAGCCTGGGCCAGTAAGGAGTTTGCTCAGACTCTGAGAGTTTAATCTCATGCATAATGAGGAGATCAGATGTGCAGGGTGGCCCTGGAGATATGGTCCCTAGGCTCTGCCTTGTGAGATCTTCTGGGAATCTGGACCTTCTGGCAATCTATTTGTATTCTGGTCACAGCAGCCGGGGAGGATTGCTAATTTGTCCTATTTTGGGGGACCAGTAACTTCCGGTGATCATAGGTGAAACCTGTAGTCCAGGGACAGATGCCCATTGGTTGTTGACTGCTGTGAAATAGTCAGTTGTTGCTGGGCCTTATGTTTTATCCCTGAAGAAAATTTGAGGGAAATGTCAACAGTACTGCTGTAGCACACTGTGTGTTTGTCCATTTGGACTGCGTGCGTACTTTTAAACAGTCCTGAATTTCTTGTTCAGAGCTCTGCAGTCTGGGACATTCATGGTGAGGTACCAGCATGTTTGGTGTCCTTTTACAAAGTGAAACATACAAAAAACAAACAAAACCCCAGCAAAAGAGACAAAGATGTCACCCGTGTATTTACCAGTGTAGAGTTTGATTATTTGAATGTGGCACCTTAAGTATGTAAAAGTCTTGGAATTAGAAGTGGGAAAAACAGCAACATGGGAAAGTGCACCTGAGATATGATCACAGACATTATACTTCACGGATGGGACACATGTGGCTTTGGCATGCTCCAGCTGTGTCTTCAGGGTGGCATTATTGATTATTTTAGTTTTTTTCATATTTTAAAAATACATAATACATTTTAATCCTCATTTTGTTGGAAAATGACTCAAAAATACACAACATTAATGGCATCCTGAAGAACTTGGGTAGAGCTCTTCCAGTCGTGTGCAATAGGGGTGCCTCACCCACTGCACCAGCCACAGTCAGCACTGCTTTCATGATGTGCCTTACTTCAAATGTGTGTGAGAGTCCCCGTTGGCAATTCGAGATAGTTTATGTCTGTTGGATTTTTCTCCTTGTCAAATGCAGAGTGAACTGAAGATGACCCATTTTCCTGGAAAAGTTTTGCTTTGCCCTCAGCATTTATTGTCACTTTTGATCTGAAACATTAATATTAAAAGGGAAACTGGAGATTGAATTTGATTTTGTATTGCTTCTGTGAAACATGATAAAATGATTTTTAAAATAGTTTTTCTGATACATGTTTGTTTTATGTTCAATATGGGCAGTGCATACATTTGTTAGAGAAAATAAAAATTGACTGTAGTTGACACAATTTGATGTTGAAATAAGGCCCAAAGCTAATCCCCGGCTTTGAACTCCAGTGTTATACCGTTTCGCAGGTCAAGAGGACTATGCCTGCCCACAGTGTGAGTCGAGCTTTTCCAGTGAGGAAATTCTTACTGAGCACCGCCAGACCTTGCACCAGAAACCTGTGGGGGAGAAAGAGTTCAAATGCGAGAGCTGTGGGAAGAAGTTCCCCGTGAGGCAGGCCTTGCAGAGACAGTGCGTATGCTCAGGGTGTTCCAGCTTATGAACAGACACTCGGACTGTTCACTTTGCTTGGTACTGCTCTGAATATATGTGTTTCTGTGTGTGAGCACATACCAGTGCGCGTGTGGGAAAGTGGAGGGCAGCCTTCTTTGGCATGAGTTCATCTTTTCTGAGTTTTCCTGGGTTTTGACTACTTTGATCATGAGTTTTACAGGTAAATATGATTTAGGCTAGCTCTTCTCTGTTTGATTCTTGCCATTAAATGTTATGCTTAATGGTTTACTATCCTGAAATTTACATATGCACAATTTAGCCAATGCATTGAGGTTATTTACAAGTCTCACTTATTTGCTCCTTTATTTGTTTTAAAGTTGTTTAAGTAATGAATACTTCAGTGTAGGGATAATGAATGGACGGGAAGCACCAGCTCTTTCATAGCGACTTAGAAGATGAATAGGGCAGAGTGTGACAGTAAGGTGAATTACATGAATTTACCTTTTACCTTGTCTTAATCACTTATTGTTTATAACATATAAAATTAGCCTGCATTTTAACATCTTGTAAGAACAGAGTTATCAAAAGTGAGAGAATGTACAGCGATTATAAATGTCTACACTTAGCAGACTGTCACCTTACATGAGCTTAGCATCTTCCAGGCTTAATGTTTACTTTTCAATTTGTTAAATTTCAAAGTGTGTCATTTCATTTCCACCTATCTACCTATCTGTCTGTCTATCTATCTATCTATCTATCTATCTATCTATCTATCTATCTACCTGTCGATCTATCTAGCTATCAATCCATCTATCATCTACATATAGATATGGCATTTCTATATATTCTATGTATCAGCTTTTGCTTATGAAATCCAAAAATAATTTTATTTACATGTAACAAATCTTTAGAAAAAATGATACCTTTAGGATGGATTAAACATTTAGAGATTTTATTAACTTCTTCTAGCCAAGCAAGAGTTATGTACTTTTTAATAAGTTA
The DNA here is from genome assembly GCF_007827085.1 of Peromyscus californicus insignis. Lineage (NCBI taxonomy): Eukaryota > Metazoa > Chordata > Mammalia > Rodentia > Cricetidae > Peromyscus > Peromyscus californicus. Next base: position 81,819,014 of record NW_026294584.1, read on the forward strand.
ACTTCAGCCTGTATTCTATTCAGCTTTTACATGTGTTTTATTGCACTTATTATAATGTGAGCCGTATCTTAGAGCTAAATAAAGTACCATTAAAAATGTAGCAGAGTCAGGGCAGGGTGTCAGGAGGAGGATGGGGGATCACTCAGCACTCTGGCTTCCTCTCTTCCCCCCTTCCTCAGTGTTCATCACTGCACAGCCAGAGCAGCCTGAAGGATTCTCCAGAGTGTTCACTGTTCTGTTGGCAGTTCTTTCAGTTCAGCACTGAGGTTTAGTGTCTAGTTATAAAGTGGCTTTTACAAATTTGAAGATCATCTTTGCATGCATAATCTCATACTTAAAGTTAGTCAGCATTATACTAAGTAAACTGAAGAGTTTAAATACTTCTTTCCTACCTACATAATTAATGCATGGAATGATCTTGAGACTCCTGCAGGAAGCATGTCCTAGGAGGCATGGGTTACAGAAGCCTGCTGTGATGTTTAAAGTCTGTAGGTATGTCTTCATCATTTCTTCTGCTCCCCTTGCTACTTGTCTTATAGTTTTGAGCAGCACCAGAAGGCTTGCCGAGGGGATGCCAGGTTTGTGTGCAAAGTCGACAGCTGTGGGAAGAGGCTGAAAAGCAAGGATGCCCTGAAAAGGCACCAGGAAAATGTCCACACTGGTGAGGAGGCATTGGACAGTCCTTACTAACTGGGCTCCCTCTCCCCAGGCCTCGGGATCTCCTTTTGATTCTCTGTTGTGAGGAGGATTCCCATTGTGCTTCCTACCGATGCACATCTTACTTGCTTGTGTGTTTCACTGAATAGTATTTTTCAAGTTGATTTCAGCAGTGTTTATCACTTTCCCTATGTCTGAATTAATCATCACTGGAAACCAAGCTCACACTTAGCTGCTCTTGTCACTCAGGTGTATTGTTTGATCACTTCACTGTTTTTAGTCTATAAATTTTATTTCTCATACATTGTCGAAATTGATAATTTGCAATTATATCTTTGAAACTGTGAAGCGATGTACTTCTGCCTTAATATTTTTACAGGAGCATTCAGTGCCTTTAGTGCTCACATTTCTTCTGTACTGGAGATAATTCGTAACTATATTTTGACATGGAGTTGAAAATATTTGAATTTTAAGCAAACACTTACTTAACTCCTTGTAATTGCTAACCAAACAGTAAAACCAAACATTCGATTGTCACCTAGGATTTTGTCCTTGGTATTTTCTCAGCCATCAGTGAATATATTTTGGGTTGTGATAATTGTTTCACTGTGGGGCTTTTCCCCTTCTTCACTGTCTGTTTGGTAAAGGAGTTTGAGACCCATGGAAATCATCATGTCATTCTGTGCACGCACTTTCCTCATGGATTAGCTTTTTTTTTTTTTTTCATTTTTATTTTGCAATACAATTCAGTTCTACATATCAGCCATGGATTCCCTTGTTCTCCCCCCTCTAGCCCCCCTCACCTTCCCCCCAGCCCACCCCCCATTCCCACCTCCTCCAGGGCAAAGCCTCCCCCACGGACTGAGATCAACCTGGTAGACTCAGTCCAGGCAGGTCCAGTCCCCTCCTCTGAGGCCAAGCCAAGCGACCCTGCATAGGCCCCAGGTTTCAAACAGCCAACTCATGCAATGAGCACAGGACCCGGTCTCACTGCCTGGATGCCTCCCAAACAGATCAAGCCAATCAACTGTCTCACCCATTCAGAGGGCCTGATCCAGTTGGTGACCCCTCAGCCATTGGTTCATAGTTCATGTGTTTCCATTTGTTTGGCTATTTGTCCCTGTGCTTTTTCCAACCTTGGTCTCAACAATTTTCGCTCATATAAACCCTCCTCATGGATTAGCTTTTACCCATCACTTCTGCGAAGTGCGTAGAAATGCACCTTTGGATAGGGAGAAAATTCTTTTCTTCCTTCGTGTTTATTCCCACAATTAGGTGAAAAAAGTGACTGATACCCAGCATCAGGACCTCTGTTGCCTGAAAATAACTGACTTTGATAATAAGGTGGCAAAAGGTTAGCATGAGTGTGCCTGGCTGCCGGCCTCACTTCATCACTGACTGGGCCTGCACAGTGGGAGCCGCGAGCAACATTTTGATGGCAGAAGGTGAAGCTTTGGGAGCTAACCTTCAGGGGGTGCCACTCATCAAGACTTCCCAGCGTTGTTTGTGGCTTTCTTTTTGAAGAACATATGGCTGGTATATGGAAAATGACTTCCCCCATTGAATTTAAAATATACTGGTGCATTTCATATGATGGCAGAAGCAAGCATAACTTTTTGATAGATTTGCCTTCATTTTTTCTCCTAATGCTGTTTTGGCTAAAATGCTGTTCTTAATTTTCTCTGTCTTTGTCTGAAACGTATTTTAACCAACTTTTATGTCAGTATAAAGTCAACTTTGCTGAACTAAGTAAAAAGCCAGATGGATGCTACAACTCTGGAAACTTTTCTGTCCTCATAACTAGGCATATGGTCTTCCTGCTGTGCTTATAGTGTAATTTTTGAGTCTTCTTGTAATTGGCCTTGGGTTGCTTACTATTGCAGGTTTGGAGCATTTGTGGTAATTTTGCAGGAAATAATTTATACACAAAGATTTTGTTTCATCATCATTATCCCATGTTGCAGGTTGTGATAAGATGTGAAAGCTGCTGTATTTTAGCTAGGGTCTCCATGTACACCTCTCATTTGGTTTGGTACATGATTTCATTGTTTCTCACCCACAGGCTCCCTTATGCTTCTCCCCTTTTCTCTAAAGTAGGAATGATGGGGAGAGTGCTTCCTATTATAACAAGGAGAGTAGCACTCAGGTATGGCTGAGGACTCTGTAGAAGAGCAGGGGTACTGGAGGAACTAGGAAACCTTGTTACTTCTATAATGACTGATGGTAAAGCATGCCCTTGTTAGGTGATACGCACCATAGAAGGTAAAGGAAGAGAAGCTGAATATTCAAACATAGATCAAACTTCCTTTTTATAGAAACAAGAGCATGTGGTGGGTAGGTTTGTAGGTAAGCGTGTCTATAGGGCTTCATTGACCATCGCTTGCTTCTGTGACTGTCACTGATTTGTTGCTGTTGTTTGTTTTGTTTTTCTGGTGCTGATGATTTAACCCTGGACCCCCACCCCCCCACCCCCACCCCCACCACTGAACTCTATCACCATGTCCCCAGCTCTCTTGAAAGTTAAAATCCATGTATACCATTCCTGAATACAGGAAGCCGGAAGTCTATGGACTCTGTGGATGCTAACACAAAGGGGTATTCATGAGAAATAACATTTTTCTGTATTCTCATAAGCTGTTTCTATATTTCTCTATATGAATCCAATATTCCAGTTGCAAGATAAAAAGGATGTGAGGAGAGAGAGAGTGGGGATGGGAGATTGGTACTGAAGCAGAGGCAGGAATGGAGGGTGAAGTGAAATGAGATGGCTGGAGACGTCAACTTCTTCCTTTTTTCCACTCCTTTTACCTGCCTCATGGGAAGACCAGGGCCTGGTCTGGAGAAGAGCTGTTGTAGGGCATAAAGAACTGTGCCAGGAAGGTGGACAATCCCAAACAATAGGAGTTGGAAAAGATGGAATTTTTTTTTCTCCGTGATCTTTCTGCAATATATGTACAGGCTGATGAACGAGTACACGCAGATTAATGTTCATCTTGCTATGGGAAAAGTTCCTATTTTAAATCCCTGTTGTAATCACCAAACCCAGTTTTCTTGGCTGTGTAGTCTGTAGAGTACTTTAAACAGGTTAAACTTACCTGCTGTTACTGTGACTATCTTGGTATTTTGAAAAGCAGGATGAAAACTTCTACCTTGCCTTTTCTAAACATTTGCTTTCCTTTCATAAACTTTATTATACAATATAATCAAATGACACAGTGACAACAGTTTTGGTGTCACAGGTGCATGTCACTGAGGTTGGAGTGAGAATGGATGTCGGTTTCTTTCATACTTGGGTGATGTGATGGACACAGGATGCTGCATTATGTTAAATATGTACTTTGGGAGTTTTAAAATAAAGTCATTTAATATTGTAAAGTATCATTTTGAAGTTATTTGCATTGGTACAGATAATATGGTTATGACATTGCATTCTGGCATTAGTTTGAGTCACTGTGGAGTTTGAAATATGAAACGAGCCCCTCTGATCACTGTAAAAGAAGACCAAATTTAGCCTTGGTTTGATTTTCTAACCGTGTAGATTGCCAATGTAATATACTACTGTGGTTGTTTTTACACTATACTATTTATTAATACTTATTTGATGAGGCTTGGGCTCAAAATCTACATGGGTTTATTACTGAAAGAAAAGTGTGAATGAAAATGAAAGGAAAGCATTTGATGAAAGGTGAAGGAGATGGAAAAATCAATTTCTGAATTAAAATATTAACTTTTCCTTTTAAAAGCACATTTGATTCCTTTTAATTTTGTTCTGACTTTTGTGGAAATTTTTTCTCTAAAGACTATTTTAACAGATGGAAAAGTGAAATGTTTATTTGATCTATGTAGAAACTGGTGATCTGGGGACTTTCAAGTTGGAAAACAGAGACTTGAGTAAAACAGCATAGAATTCTAAATGGTGATGATGGAATCCTGTAGAGGGGATACTGGGTCAACCTCAGTTAATCTGTGATGGTGTTTCATCCCCATCTTAGGTGATCCTAAGAGAAAGCTCATATGCTCCGTGTGCAATAGAAGGTGTGCCTCAGTGTCAAGCCTGCAGGAGCACAGGAAGGTGGGTGAGAGCCTGTTGGCTGCATGGCCTCCAGTTACGATCTGCCCTATGCACTTGGTTGATGTTATACTAAGACAGACCTTAGCCGGGACAGTGTGTACTACAGTGCAGAAGGAGTGTGCGAGAGAGTGTACTGCAGAACAGTTGTGATGTTCCTAGTTAGCTGACAGACTCTTCAACGCCAGGAGTCGCAGCCGATTGATCCCTACAGAGCGCCCACCGTGTCGTCAAGATTCTTCAGTTGGTGTTTGCTCGGGAAACCTAAGTCAGGGATTTAAAAACATACATTTTTTACGCTAGAAGTTTGCCCTTTTTATTAAAATGCATACATATTATAATTTAGTTTGGTACAAAACTAATTTATAAAACTATGTATGCGATGATAGAGTCCACAATATGTCCTGATTTAACATGTTAAATATTTAGTGTATCTAAGAACATGGAAAAATTTCAGTTACTTGATATCCAGAGGAGATACTGCTGGTAAGTGTAAAAAATTCACTTTTCTTGTGATTTGTGAAATGCTTTTTGTGTATTTGTATGTAGATTTATTACATAGTAATTTGGTAGGACTTAAAGTTCGTATTACTTTTCATCTACTAGTCCCCCAAATGTCCATGCATTTAAATTATGACATATGAAACAGTTACTATCATATTGACATGAGTGAAGTTGTCTTCTGTATTTAGAGGGATTTTTTTTAAATCATCTTTGGGAGAAATAATGGATTGCAAATAAAGATCCAGTTTATTTTTCTGTCAGTAATTCTCCATGTAACATTAGGCTGGATTTCTCATTTCCGAAAAGGGATATTGAACCGATTTGAATTTTCTGTTTGTTCTTTTAGTTTTTGCAGTATCCAGCTGGTGATTTTATGGGGCTGTTTAAGATGTAATATGCCTCTTGAATTTGGGTGTCATTTTTGTGCAGGAGCCAGACTATTCTGCCCAGTACCATTCAGACTTTAGTATGTGTGCTGACATTGCAGAATGCCAGTCTAGATACTTTTCTTCTAGCTCCACCCCTTAAATTTTGTGTGTGTGTGTGTGTGTGTGTGTGTGTGTGTGTGTGTGTGTGTGTGTGTGTACCTGTGTATACATGTGAATGCAGACAAGAACATGCCATGCACACATGTGGAGACCAGGGGCACACTGTCCATTTTTGGTCCTCACCTTCTGCCTGGTTTAAGACAGGCTCTTGTTCTCTGCTGCATACACCACAGCTTCTGAGCTGGCTCCTGTGGGGGCTCCTTTCTCTGCCTTTTGTGTCATCATAGGAACACTGGCATTGCAGACCGTTTTTATGTGGGATCTGGGAATGTGAACTTAGAGCTTCATGCTTGCACAGAGCATGCTTTACTGACTGAGTCTCTCAAGGTTCTGTAGGTCCTTTTTTTCTCTCTCTTATTAATGCTAGGACTTTTGAAGAGACTTAGTCTGAGGCAAAAATATTAAATATGTTGGTGTATGTGTTTCTAAACACCTCTGTTTGAAAGTCTATGATTTATTTCCTGCATCTATTTAATCTCAGATGATGATGTTTAAGATATTTTAAGAGTATTTTAGCAAACTTAGTCATGGAGTTGAGTAATGCCTTATTGTCCATTTTTTTTTTTTTTTTTTTTTTTATAATATAGAGACTTTCTCCATAAAAGAACAATTTGGTAGAAAAAAGGTTTACCTGTTGGTAGACTGCAGAAGGTACAGCTGTGCCTTCAAGTTATGAACACTGGCAGAATTTTAATAAATCATTAGCTTAAGTAGCCCCTCAAAGTCCTTCTCTATACAAGGGAGATTCTAGTAACTCCAAAAATGTCAGTCACCTTAGTTGGCCAGCGCTAATGTCTAGTAGAGGGTGGTTGCAGTGTTTCCCCTTGACAGTAGATGGTGCTTTATGACAATATTAAATTACAGCATGGTGTACTCTTGTATTAATTACAGTATATTATCCTGTATTGTAATAAAGCACATTATGATTTTTGTTTAAAGTTATTTATTTAGGAATTCAGATGGTAAATTATCACCCTGAAAATCAGCATGGAAAATTGGAAATTTAGCAAAACAGGTTTTCTTAACATTGGGTATAATTAAATAGTATTGCCTGCCATTTGTCTGTTAAGTTTTGTTAGAAGTTTTGAAAGTGTCCATGGCCATAATTTTCACTATAAATAAAATACTTAATGCAAAAAAGCTTTTATGTGCAGTAAATACTGAAATTTATATATTTCATTAGTTTAACCTTGAAAAATGTTTCAAAAACTATAAGATTTAAAAATTAGATAAATAAGTGTTTAGCAGTATTTTTTATTAAATGGTTATTTTATCCATAGATTATATTTTAACATTTTATATAGCAATAAAATTTAAATACTACAAATAAAGTTTTCACTTTTATATGACACGGAAGATTTCTCATTTTAAACTATCTTGTTAGCATTATAAAATTACATATTGTGTATTTTTACATGCAGTGTTTAAGAATATAAATCTGTACTTACTAGCTTTTAATAAACATTACATATCCTGTCTGTATTTCTTAAACTTCCGTTTTTAGCCTAATCCTTCATCAGCGTTTGCCAGGGAGAGGCCGCCTGACCTTCCTCTGTGCCCTGTAGCACTCTGTTCCTAGATCTACCACCAGTAGCTACCAAGGCTCCACACTGCGATCTGTCCTTGCTCAGAATTGGGTGTGGATGAATCTTGGCATATATAGAATTCAGACCCCAGAGGATCGATATCTGTCAGTGACTGCCTGCTTTTCTGCCTTTTCCAGGTTCTCACAAGTGAGTTTTGGCTCACTAAAGAGTAAAACAATCAGAGGAGGGTTTTCAAGCCCAGATCTGCCATGGCATAGAATAAGGAGGGCTGACAGGGCTTGGATCTGTTGGCCTTTCTGCTTCCAACCTTTTTTCTTTCCCCTCTTCCTGCCATGGCCACTTAGATCCCAAGACAGCCTCCCCCCCACCCCCATGTACTGTATCAGTCATGCTCATCCTTTCCTCAGTGGCCTCTAGTTATTCTGCAGTGACAGATACAATCTTGGCTCTCTGAGGAAGGATTTGTTTGCCTAAGGTTAATTATTGTACCTTGAACAGAACCAGCTTTGAATCTTAGTCTAATAGTTTGATGCCCTTGCTCATTGGGTGGGTGGCCAGTGTCTCTAAGGAAGGCTTTATGCAGTCTTCTGCTTAGAGCTGAATACCTTCCTCATGATGATAAACTGGGTTTCTGTTTTCCATACCAACTATTTTATGGTTGGAGATAGAAAGACGTAATCTTTAATTACTATATCGGTACTATAGTACCCGGTTGTAACATTTACATTAGCTTGTGTTAAGGCTGTGTTCTGAATACATGTTCTTCAAAATATATTTTATTCATCTGTATTTAAAGTATACAACATAACATGAGATACATGTATGTAGTAGAATAGTCACAAAAGTGAAACAATTTCACATTTACATTTCACGTTTTTATCCAACCCCCTACCCCTTGTCAGAGCTCCTTAATCTATTCCTTTAACTAAGAGTTTCTGACCACATCATTATTAACATACTGCTATTGGCCATATCCCTTATTTTTAATGTTAGATCTTTAGACTTAGTCATTCATTGTATGTATGGGCTACTTTAATTGGTCCACCTTTTTTATTGTGGTCCTCCTGGCATGTGGAACGTCATTGTGAACTTAGTGCTTTCAGATCAGCTTCCTACTGACCTTTCACTGTGGTTAGCAATTTGCTCTGTACTCTTACATTTGAAGTGTTAATGACTACTGTAAAAGGAATATTATATCTGTAGGTAACATATACCTCCCACTCTACATTTTATGTAAAACACAAGTTAATATATATTGGTTATGAACTTTTTTATGGTTTGTATATTTGCTACATACAAATAGGACAGCTATACTGCATGCTTTACTGTGACTATTTTCTCTTAATGATGATGCATAAGCTAGACAATATGTCACGGCATGGCATTTTCACTGTACACGAGGCAGACTTCAGGCAGTGTGGGCTCAGCACTAGAAACTGTCCACATGTTTACATTTTTGCTTCAGCTCTGTAGAATTCACTAGTTTTTAGTAACTGGTTTGACTCCTGATTTGATCTTTTTCAGATACATGAGATATTCGATTGTCAAGAATGTATGAAAAAGTTTATTTCTGCTAATCAGCTGAAACGTCACATGATCACCCACTCAGGTGAACTATATTCCTTCTTTTTTTTCTTTCTTTTTTTGTGGTTGTTGTTTCTTGTTTTTTTTTTTTTTTTTTTAAAGACAAGTTTTCTCTGTGTAAACCTGGCTGTCCTTGAATTTGCTCTGTAAACCAGGCTGGCCAGAAGCTCAGAACTCAGAGATCTGCCTGCCTCTGCCTACCAAATGCTGGTATTAAAGGTGTGCACCACCACCACCTGCCAATGTACTTCTTGCAAATATTGAAATCATTGTAAAAGAATTACTTCATCTTGTTCACGAAACTGAAAAGGATTAATCAGAAGCCCTGGTTATAAATTCTAGCTCAGTCATATGAAATCTAAGTTCTTCATTGTCTACTTATAAAGCAAGGGTTGTCTGGTTGCAGGATATTAAAGGCCTTCAAAAATCATTGTTTAATTTGGGACCTTGATTTCTTTAGGTTTCTTTATTTTTTATCTGTGACATGGCGCCCTGGCACCTGTCAAAAGGACTACGAAGATTAAATAAGGTCATTTACTTAATATTCTAGCATAGAGCCTGGCATTTAGTGGAGATTCAACAATTATTGTTTTTATTATGTTTCTAAACACTTTTGCATTCTAGCTATGGTTCTCTCTCTCTCTCTCTCTCTCTCTATATATATATATATATATATATATATATATATATATATATATATAGGGAGAGAATTTTTTAGGTATATGTTCATTTAAACAATTTTGAGTATTAGGCTTTTTTAACTTATAAAGATACTAAAAATGAATTTTTGCCTTATGGCTTCCTTTTAAAGAATTTAGGAAGGTTGTAGTTTGAGGATATTGAAATACATGTTTTTGAACATCCTCGTGGTTTGGAGGAAGAGTTTGTGTTAGTGAGTTAAAGTCAGTGATGGAAAACTATTGGCTTTCAGATGTGCTTTGTGTGATTTGCACGTTATCATTCGCTTGGTTGTTAACACTATTTGCCGAGTCCATGAGTGTGGATGTTATATGAATGTTTGGCTTCTGCTGAAGATGGGATGCTCCACCACATGGGGCCTGCCTGGTGCTCTGTGATGAGTTCTGTCACTGGCAGATCTCTCAGCATTAAGGACTTGATTGAACACACACTTTTATTTTTTCATGTAGAAATAGAATTTGTGCTTTGAATTTAAACTTTTTTATTTCAAAAGCTTAATTTTCAAAACTATGTCTATAAGAATAAGCATTTTCATTTTCATTTGTGAATACTTGCATGTCTAACATAGATGAACTACATGAAAGACATTTTTTGTGCTTGTCTGACCATGCCTTAGTTTCTTTATGTATAAGAAGTAATTGCGGGAAAGCATGCTTCCCCTTGGCTCCTGAGTTTCTTATAGATGTGAGATCGTCTCCACTCATTTTTCACAGAAAAGCGACCTTATAACTGTGAGATCTGTAACAAATCGTTCAAGAGGCTTGATCAAGTGGGCGCGCACAAAGTAATCCACAGTGAAGATAAGCCCTATCAGTGCAAGCTTTGTGGAAAGGGATTTGCTCACAGAAACGTTTACAAGAACCACAAGAAGGTAAAGACGCTTACTAACTTCTGTCATTTACTGATTAGCTGACAGGATTTCAGTTGGTCTCTTAACCAGATTTTGGCACAGTGGGGCATGCAACACTAAGTGAATGGGATGGTTAGAGATGACCCTGCTTCTACTTTGTCAACACTCACTTAGACCACTGCCCTTTTTGACTTCTCTTCTCCATCCTCTGAAAATTGTTCTCTCAAACAAAGTGTCCTTGTATGACTGAGTCGCTGAAATAAATCTCAGCCGTCAATCAGGTCCAGGGATCCCAAGGTTGCAGCGGCTGCTGTTTCTATTCTCCCTCTTCTTTCTGTACGTTGCAGTGCTCTGCACATCCCACCTTTTCTCTGGGTTTTGTGTAGTGCACTTTGCTAGGTCTGTCCATCTCTCTGAGTGTGGTTGAGATTTTGTGTTAGCTCCCTACAGCCATCAGTACCTGAGACGATTTACTTATTTAGAGGAAGAGGAAAGGTTTATTGGGCTTGGTTCAAAGGTTTTAGTCCATGGTTGTCTGGACCTGTTGTTTTTATGCTCAGGGTAAAGCAGAGCCTCATGAGAATGAAGGTGAAGAGAAGCCACTGCCCTCACTGTGGCCGAGAGGCCAAGGGGTGACAGGGTAGAGGTAGGGAACTGGGCTCTGGTGCCTCTATAGAGGGCATTCTTCCAAGTGATGTGACATTTTCCACAAACCTGTGCTCCCTAAAGAGTCCACTACCTCCCAATAAGCACTTTCAGTGGGGTACCATGCCTTCAACACTTGAGTCTTTTGAGAGAGCCACGTTCTCAACCATACCTGTCAGCACCCCCACTTGAGGAGGTTGTTGGCTTTGGATGACTTGTTTGTGCTTTCTCCAGCAGATGCCCACTGCATTCATGGTGCTGTCAATGCTAAGCTAACAAAATCCAGGCAAGTTACTTTCTTGAAACGTTTTGGCAGTGTATTCAGCAAGCCTCCTTATCCCAACCAAGAATGACTTTTTTATTCTCTGCCCTAGGTAACTTCCCTTTTGCAGTTTCTTATTTCTGTAAAGGAGAGAAATATATAATTATCCAACACTCTTTCTTCAGTCTTGGTTCTTTCATAAATGTAGAAACCAGATCACAATTGTTTTCCCTGTCTGTTGTTTTATTATGTTTACAGCCATCCACCTTTTGGTTTTTGTACCGTGCTAAGGATCAAACTCAGGGCCTTGCCCATGTTTGGCAAGTACACTACCACTGAGCTACATGCCCCTCATCCACGTGCCTTCTTTGACTGTTTCAATGTGCTGATAGTTCACTTTCCTTTTGATCACTTTTGTACTCATCTAACTAGGCTTTTGATACTTAGCACTTCCCATTACACCCTGTCCTGTCAGGTAAACTGTCCAAAAGCCTAACTGTTATATCACTCTCTACTCCACAGTGCTGTGACTTTCTAATACCACCCACATTATAGTGCATCTGTATCTTCCATTCAGAGTTGTCTGGACTATCAACTTGGCCTACTTCTTAAGCTTGTCTTCAATGCTTTGCATTAAGCACACCTAAAACATCTTGATACTTGCTTTCTCATGTTCAAATGCTTTTATCCGGGCTGGAGCAATAGCTCAGCAGTTAAGAGCACTGGCTGCTCTTCCAGAGGGCTTGATTTCAGTTCCCAGAACCTGCATGGCAATTCACAACCATTTACAACTCCAGGTGCAGGGGATTGGGTGCCCTCTGCTGCCCTCCTGAGGCACCAGGCACACGTGGTGCATAGATACCCACACAGGCAAGTCACTCATTTACATAAAATAATAATACAAAAATCAAAAACTACTTCTGTGTATGTGGGGTGTGTGTGTGGGTGTGGTGTGAGTTTTGGGGAGTGTATGTGCCTGGGGCATGATGTGTGTGTGTGTGTGTGTGTAGGGATATGTATGTGTGGTGTGTGTACGTGTATATGTGTGTACATGTGTGTATGTCTGGAGTGTGTGTGTATATGCACGTGTGTGCAAGTGTGAACCATAGTGCATGTGTAGAAGTCAGAGGTACTTGGTTCTCTCCTTCCACTGCAGGATCCTGGGCTCTAGTTCAGGTTGTCAGGCTTATGCAGCAAGGGCTTTTCGAGCTCAGACACCGTGACAGCAGACACTTGCTTTTCTTCTACATGCTCTTTAACTCCTTCTCTTCAGTTTATATGCTCTTAGTTCTTCCCTGGATTTCTGTTTACATCTCCACATTGCACTTCTGCTTTAGCTCGTCATTTAGAGCATGCTAGCTTTAATCTTACCATGTTTATTTTGTACATAATTCATGTTCAAATTCAGGAAATGTGTCTGAACATTCAACATCATAGAAATTTATGTGGAAACATATGTGATGTCAGAAATGCTTGTTTATTGCTTTTAGGGGAAACATTTTACTGTATTTTTTAAAGGGACTTTTTAAAATAATATTTAGGAGGCATTGAAGTGACTTCATTATTTACGGTGAGTTTCAAGAAACAGCTATCTCTTGTGAAAGCATTAAAAATGGTACTGATTTTAGTTTCTATCCAAGAAAAAAAAAAAGAAATAGTAGATACATCAAAAACTGAACAGGGCCAATTGATAGTACTTCACATTGCCTCTGCCTGATTTCTTGCACTGTACCCTCACATTTAACTCAAGGACTGTATCCCCGGCCGGGATGTAGTCACTGTTGTTCCTTTGGAATTACATGACTGTAAAAAGTATCTGGCGAGTTTCCTGTTCGGTCTCTGGAACCCTCTTAATCCTTTCTTTGATGAAACTGATCTGCCCACATTTATGAGTTTTTCACAGTTTGGCTTATGTTATATGCCATATGGGAATTTGGCAGAGGATCTTTGCACTATCCCCCATACTTTTCAGTCATAAATCATATGAAAGTAATAATGATGTCTTAGGGAGGACAGAAACCATGATGGTTGTGATTTCCAAAGTGGAAAACATTCTCCATCCTTCTGCCCCTGACACATGTGCTTTTGTGTTATGATCCTAGTGTGTCTTGGTGTGGTTATATGAAAATGCCTAAAATATTCAGGAATCATGAAAAACTAAGTCAACCTGTTGTTCCATAGTTATTCAGTAATGGTCATTTAGGAAACAGCAAAATAACGGTATGCCAAGATAATCAGAAAAAGGAAATCAGTAAGAGATAGTCTGATCTCCATCATGAAGCATACCCAAATGTTCTTTTAAGTAAATAAAATATTCTTTTTTTTTGCATTTGTCGTCTATGCATTTCATCATACCCATTTATTTCTCTCATTTTGTATTGGTTGTGGTGCTGCATGATGGCATTGTTAACAGTTTCAACATCAGTTCTGTAGGTTCAGTCAACATTAGTTTTGTTTTGTTTTTCATTTCCTCATCCTTCCTACACTCTTTTTATCTGATTCAGATTTGTATTATAAGGTCTGTCTAAAATAAAAGTCTTCTACCTGGATCCAGTTAGATTTGGGTTATTGGAATCATAATTGGTCAGACATTTCAAAACTACAGGAGACAAGAACTGCGAATTAATCATCTTTCTCCATTTGTTCCCTGTCAAACTTACTGCAAAGCAAAACTTAAAAAAGTATATGGTGACCCCCTCCTCCTGTGAGATGGATGTCTCAATGGAGCAAATTGTCTTATTTTATCAAGATGGCATATCTGCTTGATGATGAAAGTGATTCCATGGGAGTTTTTAAAGTCCCAAGGAAGTCATTGGGAGCTCCTTGGAATCAGATATGTGTCTATTCATTAAAGCTCCTTTGTGTCATTTTTCAGGGATGGAACTGTAGAAATGTATGGAGGAATCTCCTCACAACTTCTGCAGAAATTCCATTGGGCTCTAACAGTCATGGTTCATTCATTTGTAGTCAAACTCTGAGCAATGGACACTTTCTTAGCCTTCAGTCCTATTTATACGAACATGAATAGGCATTACAAAGTAGAATTGGAAGCTTAAGTGTAAGAATGATTTAATGAAAGAAAGACTTGTGCACATAATGTATTCATTTTATCTTACTGTTTATTACATTTATTTAATTACTTATCTGTGTTGGAGTGTGCATGTCATGTCAGGGAACAGCTTGCTGGGGTTAGCCTTTTCCTTCTTTCTACCCTTGGCAGCTCCAGCCTTTACCTTCTGAGCCTTCTTGATGATCCCTAACTGGTTTTTCTATATGAAATATGTCTTGGGTCATCATGGTCCTACCATTTGAAAGACACTGTAGTTGGAACGTTGCTGGAGTAAAATTTTGTTAAGACCTCAAAGAAAAATATAAGTTTATCTTTAACAGATCATAAATTTATTTATAATATCAGAGCACAAGGGGTAAATTAAACACAAGAAAAAAATCTTAAAACTTTGTTAGGAAGGTATTAAGATGGATAATCACTGAGTAAATACATCTCAACTGCCCTGTTTTGTCTTTTCAGCCAGGTAGCTTTTCTTCAGGCCTGCTCGGGCTAATGCTGTTCCTTCATCTGTATAAAAACACCTCTCTTATTCCTGGGTAGGTAGTGACTGCAGTTTGATGCTCACAGTTATGAGTGCCAGGCAGAAACTGAAATAATAGTATCCAGCAGGTGCTGATCATCAGCTGGGGCTCATGTCTTGTTAACTTTGTTGCCACTGTTCTTAAGTGGGTGAAGAAATAACAATGTGCAGCTTGCTTTTCAATTAATTATTTTCATGATGGCAGCACATTTGACAAAATTTGTTCATATTGACTGTGTACATTGTGATCTTTTAATTATGCGAACACTGTGAAATGATTACCACAAGCAAACTAGTCAACATGTCTGTCATCTGACATAACATAGCCATCATCTAATATGGTTTTCTGTTTCTATTTGATGTAATAAGAACATGTAAGATCTATTCTTGTGATTTACATATTCTCATTACAGAAACAAAACAAAAATGTCCCTATATGTGAGATGATAGTGTGTTAATTAATCACCGATACATATGTCATAATGGCATGTTATGTGATATACACATATGTAATTTTTATCAAAAAACTAAAAGTTAACAATCTATACTTTTAGCATTTATAAATATATAGTACAGCATTACAATCAGCTTATTGTACATTTCCAAAGCTTATTCACTGTAATTGAAACTATGTATCCTTTTACCAGCATCATCCCATTTTCCTCCCTTCTACTACCCTTTCTTCCAGCCACACTCTCGTCAACCACCATTTACTCTCTGCTTTATGAGTTTGACATTTTTAGATTCTACAGTGTAATTTTCTTTCCATGGCTTATTTTATTTAGCATAATGACCTAATCTTTCTGAACTTTTCCTTACTCAGTTGAATATTTGGGTCATAGCACACTGGGAAGTCAGTGATGTCCTTTTATTCTTGGACCTTAGTCGAGAAACTCCCTTCTCATCTTTGCTCACTCGTGTGATAGAGTGTCTGCTCTAACCTTCACACAACCACAAGAGAGAAATACTGGGGAAAAAACAGAAGCACATTAGTTCTTTTGTAATCACATTTAAAACTTTTCTTGCTACTTTTTCTTTTTTTTAGTAGACATCTCATAAGAATAAAACCTGAGATTGTATGTGAATGCATGGTCATCATTTATACAGCATGGGTTGTATTTACTCAGTCCCTTCCACCCTCAAAAACAACCAACATACACGCACGCATGCATACCGAAGACACACACACACACACACACACACACACCACCACCACCACCACTACCACCACCACCATCCCAGTCTTCTCCTGGGTGATATCCTTCTGGGTTCTTGTCAACAAATTATTGTACATAGTTCTTTTTTTCTGAAAAATTGTTGAATACTACTATATCAACCACTATATTACTGTATAGGAAGGCCTGCAATCCTAATAACCCAAGTAGATTTTGTTGACAGAGTTAAACACAATCTTATCCTTTACATAAAACCTTTGACATGCTTTTGGTCCAAGTTTGTAAAGAGTTTGGATAGAACCGGAGTGCTTTAGCTTGGCTAGTCAGTGATCTCACGTAGGAATTGTTTCCAGTTTTTCCTCCTCTTTTCTGAGTGGAGTGAGCTACCTGTTACTCTACTGAACTTAAATTGAACTCATCAGCATTGCTCTAGTTTTAGTGTATTTTTCTGAGGAGAAGGAGGAGAAGGAAGAGGAGGAGGAGGAGGAGGAGGAGGAGGAGGAGGAGGAGGAGGAGGGGAGGGGGCCTTTTGAAGAAGCCAGTTGTAGATCTGGCTGTATAAATTTAGCCCACAGACCTTGTAAACATCTAGATAAAACATACTGATGCGGCTTCAGTTTTATTATGTAGCTCACTGGGTCAGCACGCCCTTTTGAGAGGCTTGAGTCTGTGTAACAGACTCCTTTCTTTTCTTCTCTTCTTTATTTTTCTACATTCATTCTATATTTAATTAGTTTTAATTTTTTCTCATTTTTATTTGTTCTTGAAGATTTTCATACAATGTGGTTTGATCATATTCATACCCTTACCGAGATCCTCCAGAATCCACCCTCTTTCTTCCCGACATCCAACTTTCCTTCCTCTTTTATCTCTAAACCATCAAGTAACTTTATGCTACCCATATACTCTTGGATGTGTGGCCTTCCACTGAAGTGCAGTTGCCTTACCAGGGGTCACACCTTTAAAGAAAGCCGACCCTCCCTCTCCTACCAGCCTTCAACCACCAATAACTCCTTAGCTGTGGTGGGACTTCATGCCCACCTCCCG
Source organism: Peromyscus californicus insignis (assembly GCF_007827085.1). Classification (NCBI taxonomy): domain Eukaryota; kingdom Metazoa; phylum Chordata; class Mammalia; order Rodentia; family Cricetidae; genus Peromyscus; species Peromyscus californicus. The sequence goes on from NW_026294584.1 coordinate 81,836,191, forward strand.
TCTCCATGCTGTGGTTTTGTCTGGCTTGAACTGGTGTAGGTCTTGTCCTAACTGCAGTGAATTCACAGGTGCCCTGCTGTGCCTGGAAAACAGCTTGCTTGTAGTCATCCACTGCCCCTGGCTCTTAGAGTCTTTCCACCACTTCAGCAGTGGTCCCTGAGCCGTGGGAGGAGACGGTATGATACAGACTTAATTAGTTTTCTTGTATGGTATATGTCCCAAAGGTAAACTACCATCAGCAAGAAATACTATTACTATGGGTCAATATAGACTATTAAAAGTCAAAGTTATAAATTTTAGCTGTGAATGGCCCTGATGAAAATTTTATTCTGGTACTGTGAAATTAATGTTTGATCTATGTGGCTAGAATTATACAAATTTGGTATTTTAGTGCATGTTATGCTATCTTCCTGAGGCATTTTTGAGAATTTTAATGGATGTTATAGATAGTGCAACACATTTCTTATGTCTTTTCTACGTCTCTAACCAGAATTGGACTTGGTCCATAAAAACTAAGTATCTAAAAAAATAATTCATGCTATTTATTCATGGCAACTTTATTACATTAGCAGATGTTGGTGACATTAGTGCCTTGGCAGTTGGAGAAAAAAATATTATGTAGCTTGAGGATCAATTATTAAATCAGTGAAAATTTTAATGATAAAATACCTTTTAAGAAGCTTAATTTCATCTGATACTTGTAAAACATAAAATGAACACAAATTCTCTATAACATGTGAACACTGTACACAATCATTTCTTACATGACTCAGGGTCTTCCTGTCAATTAAACATGGATTCACTGCTAATGTTTATAATTTATAACGTTCCAACCCAGAGGCCATGTTGGGATCTTATTCGGTAAAAAATATTTATCTACCTGGCTATACCCTACCAGCTTATTACTTTAAATATGCTAATCTGTGATTGTTTGCTGTTATTGTTTGCTGTGGGATAATGCTTTTGTACACTGGTTTAATAAAACGCTGCTTGGCCATTTGGTCAGGCTTGTTACTGACTTGCTCTTATACTTAAATTAACTCATAATTCTTATCTATGTTTAGCCATGTGACTTGGTACCTTTTTTCAGTTCTGCCTTCACATCTTGCTTCCTCTGTGTCTAGCTGGTGACTCCTGACTCAACCCTTCTTCCCAGAATTCTCCTTGTCTGCTTATCCCATCTATACTTTCTGCCTGACAATTGGCCAATCAGCATTTTATTAAACCAGTGTACAAAAGCATTATCCCACATTATTTTCTAACAATATCAATCTCAATATATACAATTTGTATACAATATATAAAAATCCAATCCAATGTATAGTATTTAAAACTAGTAATTGTCTTTTAGTAGTAGATTCAATAATCTACCTTTTTATCCATATCATCTATATCCTATTTTTCTAATATTTTTCAATTATTACTGTCCAGATATTGAAAAAAAGGATTGTTGGTAGAATATAGTATTTTTTTTGGAAGGCTAAAGAAATTATCTGCTCAAATCTGAAAGCTCTTTTTGTAGCTTTTGTAGTAAATAGCAGTATCTACTCATTGTGTAAAGTTCAAAAACCAGACAGATAAGAAAGCAAGCATGCTGTCAAATTCTCCTACTTTCCTATGAAAATTCCCCTCAGCAGATTTTTTTTTTAGACCATCTTCCACGACTCTATTGTGTGTGAGTAAAATGTATGTGGCTAAATGGTATTCTGTATGTAATATGACACTCTAAAAACTTATGCATGATTTTCCTTATTAAATAAAGTAAACTAAAGAAATAAATATAAATACAAATATTAACCCTTTTATATCTTTTTTTATAATCATTCAAGAGTTTTCTTTTGTTTTAATTTTATTCTTCTTAAAACTTTCAGAGGTATTTTGTGAAGGAAATTGGTCAGTTGCAAGGGTATGCACATTTGCCATCTGAGAACAGTGTGCCACAATAAAATCCAGAAAGTTTACCTTCCTAGTCACAGTTTGTGAGCTTGCCTTGCTGTTTGTTCTCTGGCAAACACTAAGTAATATCTATTTTCTTCATGTGTGACACTCTCATGGACAACAGACTCTGTTTTTAATTTGTCATTCTTGGAATTTGTTGTTAATTATATATACATATACATGTAGCACTGATACCTTATAATGTTCATTCTCTACACTTTAATCCAGGTTTGAAACACTTTACTGCCCGAGGGTGTCTTTAAAAGTCACTTGAACCCCATGAATTTGACCCAAACAATTGTTCTCACTTAGCTTCACATATTACTGATCTGCAGGCCATGCTTGCTTCCTATCTCATGCTTCATATCCAAGTTCATGCACGAGGCCTGTTTTTTCCTATAAGACACCAACTGTCCTGCTTTTCTTATCCAAGGCTGCCTCTGCAGACTTATCACCTCTTGCCTGGTTTATTGCTGCAGGTTCTCAAATCAACAGTCTCAGACATGCTACTCACCTGCCAAAACCCTTTAGAGACCTTCCATCTCTTGGAATAATTGACAACTCTTTAGGCTGACCTGGCCTCCACAATTAGTCTCTTCTCTTTTTCTTCTCCCTTGCCTGCATCTTCCCACTTCTCTGTCTCATTCATATTACTCCAGTCACCTGGGCTGAAGCACAGGTGTTTGTCCTGGTTAGTTATGACTGTTGCCAACCTGAATCAGAAAGCTGTGATCACCCATACATGACCCTGATGAGACTCATTGTACACATTCCCTCAGTAGAGGCCTTCAGTGGGTCCTAGGAGCATGCCCCTCACTGAAATTCCACTCACTGCTGAGTAGGAGGGAAATAGTTTACTAGGTAGGACCTCTAGTTGGTGTAGCTTCCCCAAGTCATCCAGAGGACTCTGGGTAGTATACGTCTGAGTTGTCTGTGCTTCTACAAGCAACCCCAGTAATCTCAGTGAGTCACCAAGCAGCACATGGAACATTTCTGTGTTCTGTTATTACTCTCCATATGGGAGCACAGTCATTTCTTTGTGTGTCTTTAGGAAAAGAAAAACAATCTGACCTCTTTCCTGTTGGAGCCCATTTTTCCTAGTGGCTTTACCCAACAGGTCTGTATAAAGAGGATGATTGGTCTTCATTTACCATGGTCTCCTATTCCTTGTTCTCCCTCTCTGTTCTTGATCCAGCTGGGATCTCCCGCTCCCCCAAGCTCTCTTTCCCTCGACCCTCGCCCTTCATTACCCCCACTCATGTCCAGGCTGTTCATGTAGATCTCTTCCATTGGGCGATCCCCATGTCTTTCTTTGAGTCCTGTTTTCCAGGTAGCCTCCCTGGTGATATGAGTAGCAGTCCAGTCATCCTTGTTCCACATCTAGTATCCTCCTATGAGTGAGTACATACCATGTTTGTCTTTCTGAGTCTGGGTTACCTCACTCAGGATGATTTTTTCTAGATCCATCCATTTGCCTGTAAACCTCATGATGTTATTGTTTTTCTCTGCTGAGTAGTATTCCATTGTGTATATGTACCACATTTTGTTTATCCATTCTTCAGTTGAAGGCATCTAGGTTGTTTCCATATTCTGGCTATTACAAACAATACTGATATGAACATAGCTGAACAAGTACTCTTGTGGTGTGATTGAGCATTCCTTGGGTATATGCCCAAGAGTGGTATAGCTGGATCTTGGGGGAGATTGATTCCCAATTTTCTAAGAAAGTGCCATATTGATTTCCAAAGTGGTTGTACAAGCTTGCATTCCCACCAGCAGTGGAGGAGAGTTCCCCTAGCTCCACATCCTCTCTAGTGTAAGGTGTCTTCAGTGTTTTTGATCTTAGCCATTCTGACAGGCATAAGGTGGTATCTCAGAGTTGTTTTGATTTGCATTTCCCTGATGATTAGGGATGTTGAGCAATTCCTTAAATGTCTTTCAGCCATTTGAGTTTCCTCTGTTGAGAATTCTCTGTTTAGTTCGATAGCCCATTTTTTAATTGGACTGTTGGGCATTTTGATGTCTAATTTCTTGAGTTCTTTATATATTCTGGATATCAGTCCTCTGTCAGATGTGGGGTTGGTGAAGACCTTTTCCCATTCTGTAGGCTGTCGCTTTGCCTTGTTGACCATATCCTTTGCTCTACAAAAGCTTCTCAGTTTCAAGAGGTCCCATTGATTGATTGTTTCTCTCAGTGTCTGTGCTCCTGGTGTTATATTTAGGAAGTGATCTCCTATGCCAATTCATTCAAGACTACTTCCTACTTTCTCTTCTAGCAGGTTCAGAGTAGCTGGATTTATGTTGAGGTCCTTGATCTACTTGGACTTAAGTTTTGTGCACAGTGATAGATATGGATCTATTTGCAGCCTTCCACATGTTGATATCCAGTTATGGCAGCACCATTTGTTGAAGATGCTTTCTTTTTTCCATTGTGCACTTTTGGCTTCTTTGTCAAAAATTATATGAAGACCACATGAGAATAGGAAGAAGCAAAGTGCTAGAGAGGCCCACAGAAATCCACAAAGATACCCCCACAACAGACTGCTGGCAATGGTCGAGATACAGCCCGAACTGACCTACTCTGGTGATGGGATGGCCAAACACCCTAATTGTCGTGCTAGAAACCCCATCCAACGACTGAGGGATCTGGATGCAGAGATCCATGCCTAGGCCCCGGGTGGAGCTCTGGGAGTCCAATTGGTGAGAAAGAGGAGGGTTTATATGAGCGAGAATTGTTGAGACCAAGGTTGGATAAAGCACAGGGACAAATAGCCAAACGAATGGAAACACATGAACTATGAACCAATGGCTGAGGGATCACCAACTGGATCAGGCCCTCTGAATGGGTGAGACAGTTGATTGGCTTGATCTGTTTGGGAGGCATCCAGGCAGTGGGACCGGGTCCTGTGCTCATTGCATGAGTTGGCTGTTTGAAACCTGGGGCCTATGCAGGGTCGCTTGGCTTGGCCTGGGAGGAGGGGACTGGACCTACCTGGACTGAGTCTACCAGGTTGATCTCAGTCCGTGGGGGAGGCTTTGCCTTCGAGGAGGTGGGAATGGGGGGTGTGCTGGGGGGAAGGTGGGGGGGCGGGAGGGGGGAGAACAAGGGAATCCGTGGCTGATATGTAGAACTGAACTGTATTGCAAAAATTAAAAAAAAAAAAAAAAAAAAAGAGGATGATTGGACGGTAGGCCTGAGTACTTTTGTCTGAGATGGCCTGCATTTGACTGTGCTGCGGGGAGGGGAGGTCTTTTGCTCCACCCCTTGGCATTCCTTTAAATACCCTAGGGCAGAGAGAGTCAAGGCCTGGTAGATTAGGATCCAGGTCCTCTGGAGGCTATCCTGTATTTTCTATCTACTTCTTTTCCCTCTTTCCTTCTAACTAATATTTCCTGCTGCTTCTACTCAAGAGTACTCTGGGGAAATGTGGGGGTGAGGCATGCCCCCCCCCCCCCCCCCCCCCGACTTCCTCCAAGTCCTGTGTTTATCACCCAGGCACCTGTCCTTTGTTCCATCAGAACAGCAGAGTTTTCTCAGATGTCACCTCAGCTAGAATTCTCTTGACCACCTATTTAAAATCTGTTCCTTGGAGTACTATCTGTGCTCATCTTCATTTTCCTCTATAGCTTGTGTCAGTTCCTAACATAGTGTTTGTGTTTATTACACACACAGGATAAAAGCCTTGCAATGGGGCAACTTTTGTTCTCCCTGTATCCTCATAATCTGAAATAGGATGAACCCATAGAAGCCAAGTGCACACTATAGACCTGATACAAAACACCCTGCCAAATGAAAGTGAAGGTGTCCTCTACCAGTTTTCTTTTGCAGTTTTCCATTTCCATATAATGTGCCATCAAATCTTATATTTGTAATGTTAAACTGTTATTTGGTGTCATAAATAGTTTCTTTGGTGATTGGAAAATACTTTTACTTTGCAGTATTAAATTTATTTTTAAATCTAAACATCTAGTTTTCCACCATACTTAGAAAACCTTTTCTCATTCAATTATTATTTAAAAATAGCTAACATTTTCTTCTATAACACTTGAGGTTTTATTCTTCACTTTAAGACATAGCTGAAGCCAGTGTGACAGTGTATATCTGTAATATCAGCTTCTGTGAGGCAAAGGCCTGAGATTGACACAAACTCAAGGCCAGCCTTAGGTGCATAGGAAGAGCAATGTATGAAGAAATCAATGCTAAATCCATACAGCCTCTCTCCTACTGTTAGAAGTGAAGGACCTAACTTCAGTTGCATCAGAACCCTTTAGTAAATACTCCATGTTTCTGTCACCATTTTGGAGTGTCATGTTCCTAATATCATTTATATTATATAATGAAAGAAATGTTCTTCTCCTACTCTGTTTTTATTCACTAGAATCTGTATCCAAACAACACATTTAAACTTCTTAAATTTACCCTGACTTTTAATATTTGTTTCCTCCACCCTTTAAGTTTTTGACAACAGAAACAGTCGTGATAATGCTTATGTTACAGCATTGTTCCACATGATGCTTCTTGGACTTGAATATTGGAATGCCCATCAAATTGTGAAAGTGTATGCGAATGTGATGTGAATAAAGTGACTTGCTTCAGTTGTCTCGTGCTCTTTTTGTACTAATACCATAGAACTTATCCGATTTATAACTTGTTTTGTTGTAATGAAAGGATATTGTTGGACTTTTGAGGGTTTTAAAAATGTATTTGTGAACCTTGTTAAATTTTGCCAACTGGGACTGGAGAGATGGCTCAGCAGTTAAGAACACTTGCTCTTCCTGCAGAGAAGACCTGGGTTCAGTTTTCAGCACCTACGTGGCAGTTTATAATCATTTGTAACTCCAGTTCTAGGAGATTCAATGCCCTTTTCTGATCTCTGCAGGCGCCAGGTGTATAGGTGGTACACATGCAGGCAAAACACACATACACATAAAATAAAAATTTAAAATGTAAATAAATAAACCTTGTCATCCATAGTATAGAATAAGATTTTATTCACAGTTTGTGCCAAACTGGTTTAAACTTCTGTGTGATCATTTCAATGCACGTTTGTTTGTTGTGTGCCTTAGACCTTTATAACACCCACATCTTTAGCAAATCTTCACTGTTTTTCATCTTAAAATGGTGGCAGGAATACCATTTAAATCATGTACTTGGCTCTTGGGATTCATTAATTCCTTTACAGTATTTAGCATGACATTAGATACAAATAAAGTATTTAATGAATGCTACCCCAGGTTAACCACATGAGCCCATACTCTTGTAACTTAAACACAAAACAGCCCTGAGGATTGGGTCTCTTTAAGTATGTCAGTGAGGTTTTAGGGAAAGAGTGGAGACCATGTGCTGTGAACTGTTTCTCTTGCCTGTGTGGAAAATGAGGAAGTCTGGCAAGTGCCCCTTAGGGTTAACTGTACACTAGACAAACTATACACCATGTTGGTCTACAAAGTAGTTCTTACAAAAATCTCCCTGTGTGTTTAGATTAGCAATTCGAGGTAGTAATAACAATTACCTTTGCTATTTATTGAATTTCTAATGAATTTGAGTTTGACAGAACAAATATTTCCTTCCTGTGAATGCATATGGCTATGCTTTTCCTCCTCCATAGCAGAGAGCTCTGAGAAGAAACAAGATGCTGTTTGCTTTCTGTAATGATGAGCTCATTCTCCCTTTCCCCGCTGTCTTCCTTCTGCAGACCCACTCTGAGGAGAGACCATTTCAATGTGACGAATGTAAAGCCTTGTTCCGCACCCCATTTTCTCTGCAAAGACACCTGTTAATCCACAACAGTAAGTCACAATCCGGGCAGCTGAGGACAGATAGAGTTACTTCCCACTGTGTCCTTAGACCCTTTCAGAATGTAGACATCACAGATGTGCACTGTGAATTGTTAGACAGTCTGTTTAAAGCATAAAGAAGCAGATTGCCTTGTTATCTTAAAGAATCATCAATCATTTTATTAGATACTTTATTTTACATCTTCTCTTCCCAGTATTTATAGTTTGTTTTGTAAAAAAGATACCCCACACTCAGTATACTTTGAACATTGTTTTGAAACACAGACGTTAATTCTCTTTTAACTATGATGATTAAGGAAACTTGTCTGCCTCTATAAAACTGGGAGCTATGTTACAGGTCAGGGTTTTATTAGCTCCCAGGCTTAAAGTTGGAATGGGTCAGAATGCACATCTAATTCAACACCTTTTTAAGTAGAAATTGAGACTGTTGAGTCTGACAGGAACATAGTCATTCAAGTAGGGGATTCTAGACATTGCATACAAGTATCTGACAGGCAGGCACCTTTCCTACTTCATGTAAAACTTCTGATTTCTGTACTTATTTTGGTAGGTAAGTTTTTCATTATGTTTTACATAGACACACATCTTTTTAAAAGTGTACGTGTAACATTCCTATTGCTGCATAAATATTAAATTCCAAATACAAGGCATTGTGGCAATTGGTTGTACAGAAGAAGATTTCCCTGCTCAGGTTAGGGTCCAATATGAAAAATAATAAAGATCTTAAGGTTTTGTACATGGTGGTGATGATCATGAGAAAGGAAGCTGCTTTCTGTAGGAAAAAGACAGAGCAGTGTTTCCAGCCCAGGTCAGTCACTGTACAGCTCTGGAGAGCACTTAGCTTGACTTCCATTTCCTCATAAAGAACAACTTTGTCATTAAAGAATAAAATTTGTTTCACAACAGCAGGAAGTATTAAGTTAGATAGCTTAAGAGATATATGAATTTTGGAATAGGCAACTAGACAAGTGAACTTCATTCATCCTGTTAAGACATGTGGCTGAATTTGTTTTGATGCTAAGGAAATTTATCATGGGAAACATGAAATTTTATTTCATATAACAGCAATGAATTTGTAACATCCATAGTATGATACTTCTGATGTCACCCTCTTGGTTCTCAGCAGCTTTAGAGGAAGGTCTGAGGTGGTTTGTGAGACTGTACTATATGCTCTGTAGCTGAAATGGTGATGATCTACACTAGAAGAGACTTTCTGAAGCTGCACTGCGGTATCGGGCCAGAAAAGTCAACCTTCAGACTTTAGGGACTAAGTAAACAATGTAAGGTTCAGACAGGGGCATCAGTGAAGACCAGTGAGTTAAAAGAGCAGGAAGACCAGACTGGCTAAAGCAGCAGAGAGAATGAAGTACTAGGTCTTGTCTCACACAGTGCACTAACAGTACAGCTAGTTTCACTGTGAGACATGAAAGCTGTTACCATAGACTAAAATGTTAACAACTTGTCTACTTCCTGTGGAAATTACTGCTCTTTCCCTGTACACAGAAAACCAAGTCTAGTCTCTGGCTAGTTTCTAGGTGTTAATGTTGGGGAAAGCTCTGATAGAATTAAGATAGAATCTGATAGAAGTAGCACATTAGAATTAGGAAATCCTGTTATTTTAATGCAAAGAAATGTGAAATCCTGTGTATGTGGCTTGATTGTTGACTTGTCTTTTAAGGTGAAAGGACTTTCAAGTGTCATCATTGTGATGCAACATTTAAAAGGAAGGACACATTAAATGTTCATGTCCAAGTGGTCCATGAAAGACACAAGAAGTACCGATGTGAGCTGTGCAATAAGGCCTTTGTTACACCGTCAGTGCTTAGAAGTCATAAGAAAGTAAGTGGGAGCCTCATCAAGACAGAATGCATTGTAAGGTTAAGGATTACGGGCATAGATATTGACTATCTTGTGACAGTTTTACATTAATTTATGACATGCTTATTGACAATGACAAATATATGATTAGATTCACTATCCAAGAAATAGCTGTTTTCTCTATTTTTCAGAATAGACATTTTCCCATGAAATGGAACCTCAAAGTTATATGTATATTTTGTGTTATCTTTAGCCTTACTGATAGGAAGGCTTGGAAAATGTTTGGTAAGACTCTGTGCACTTTTAACCATTTTCACTTAATACAGAAGATTTCTTCTGAAAATATGAATAGCACCTTAGGTAGGTTGTTTTGTTGTTGTTGTTTGTTTGTTTGTTTTTTGGATTTCTGAGGCAGGATTTCTCTGTGTTACTCTGGTTGTCCTGGAATTCACTCTGTAGACCATGCTGGCCAAGTGCTGGGATTAAAGACATGCACCACCACCGTCTGGCTAGCTTGTTTTTATAGAAATAATTCAAGTGTTTACTGGAATTCTAGGGCACATGGGATTTCCTGTTATGGAACTGGAGTTTAACAGATACTGATTGACTTCATATGAAATAGTTTCATTTGTGATTTCAAGATTACCTTTTTTGTGTTATGCTAATTAGATCAGTATGTCAAGCAAATTGAGTTTACTTTTGTATTTCATAAATAAATACACAGCATTATAATAAATGCATTTTAAATCTCTTTAAAATGACAAAGCTATTTTATGACAGATTCAGTTAAGTTTCCAATGTTGGTGGTGCAAACAAGTGGCAGGTAAAACCTCTTCACCTCAGTGTGGACTGGAAGCAGGAAGGGAAAATACCAGGAAGGGCCTGGGCAAAAAATATTCTTAAGGACACACCCTCCAATGACACATTTCAGCCTGGCTCCACCTCCTACCTTTTCCCCACCTAGTAATAAGGCCATCAGATTTGAATTCACCCCTAGATTGGGTCAGAGGCTTCATGATCTGATTGGTCTACAGAAATGCCAATACACACACCCATTACGGTCTTCATCACTAATCAACCCTCAGCAACTCTTAAAACAACTAACTTGATGGCCATAATTAACTATTATCAGACACTACCTGCTCTTACTCATTTTCAGGCTACTATTGGAAAATATTCTCAAAGCAATATTATAAAGACCAAGTAGGTAGATACCTGAAGAAATTGCTTCCTCCTGATCCTGTAACAGTCCTCAGCCACCAACTTTTTTTCTGTTCTACGTTTGAAAAGCCCTGCTACTTCACAGATTGCTGACTCCTCATTCACTGGAATGATAGAATGTTTTTATTCTTTTTATGTTGGTAGACAAACTAGTCTCCTGTTGAAGATATGAGGCCTTAACATACTCTCTGTCCTCCCTTCTAAAATTGTCAGCAGTTTTGTTTGGCAATTTTCACTTGTTTGTTTATTATTATTACCATTATTTTGGTTTTTTGAGATAGAGTTTCTCTGTGTAACAGCCTTGGCTGTCCTGGAAATAGTCCTGTAGCCCAGGCTGGCCTTGAACTCACAGAGATCCGCCTGCTCTGCCTCCTGAGTGCTGGGATTAAAGGCGTGTGCCACCACTGCGGGCGATTGTTTATTTATTTATTTGGCAGGGATTGACCCCAGAGCCTCCTGCATGATAGGCAAGTATCCCAGCACTGAATTGTATTTTGCAGGTGTTCCTTCTCTTTTTCTAGTGTGATTATTTTGTGCCTAGATAGTAAGTATGTGGAGGACAGAAATTCTCTCTCCAGTTTACTGCTCGATTAACACCTGCTGGTTTTCAAGGCCAAACTAGATGTGTAATGCTTTCTGTTTTGTAGTAAAAGCTGTCCAGACAAGCATAGCCTAGGTAACAGATGACTTTCTTGAGATTAATTCTGCCCTTTAGAGTGAAATACGCACAAAGAATGTGGAAAACCATTCAAAGGAAATGTTTCTTGGCAACAGTCAAGGGCAACTCCGGCCCCCTTTTGATTATCTGGTTGTGCTCCATGCACTGGTTTTCTATAACTTAATCACGTTTAGTTAGACAAGGATTCCATAAAGGCTTAAGCAGTAAACTGCAGAATTATTTTCAAATTAACACTAATGCATGCTTCTAAGGGATCTTTGAACCCATGGGATTATCCATGATAAATTGTTTAAAGTCGCATTGTGACATTAAATCATTTTAATGAAACATAATCCTGGTAAATACAGATTTACTATCGTCAGAGGTACTTAATCATCTTTACTAAAGCCTTTGTATTTATCACCAACCATTTTTATTCCTGTTTAGACACACACAGGAGAAAAGGAGAAAGTCTGCCCATATTGTGGCCAGAAATTCGCCAGCAGTGGGACCCTGAGAGTTCACATCCGGAGCCACACAGGTATGGAGAGTGACCTGGGGCTGGAAACACTGAAAGTGAGCATCAGGACAGAGAGCACTGCCGCCCAAGGAGTTCCCAAATCCAGTTAGCCTTCTTCAGGGGATCATCCAAATCAGTGCTCTACTGGAGAAGAATTTCAGTAGTAGAATTTTCCCCAAAATTGAATAAAATACTCAAGTGTAAACACTTTAATTTTTAGTTGAGATGTGAGTGTGACATACAGGGTTCTGTTGGGCAGGGTAGGTGTTAGCAGCCTTGCTTTTCACAGCAGACAGAAGGCCTCCTCTTCATTCATCCTGTAATTCGAACCAAACGTTGCCTTTCTGAATTTAAAAAATGCCTACCTTTCTGATTGAATTCTGTAGAGTTTTATTCATGTGGTATGAGGGGACTGTGATGTCAGCTGATTCTTAAGGGTCCCAGACTCTTTTCTCTTACTTTTCCGCTGCGATTTCTCCAGTGAAATAGAAGGTGACCACTGGATGATGGTAAATAGCTAAATATTCTTGAAAGGAAGTTTCAGTTTACCTACTAGGTAGACTAAATGATTGTCATCCTATTTCTGCTTACTAAATAATTTCATACTCGTGTGAATTTTCTCCCCACTAAGCAGAATGCATTTAATTGAATTATGCAATTAGCTGCAGCTTTCTTTTCAGGGGCTACTATATGTGACTTTAAAAAAAATTATTTCCCACACGCAGCACAGTGTCCAGAGTAGTAACTGTTTTGTGAATGAAGAATTACTAGTTTAAGTAGATCAAATAATGGACACTGTGACTTTAGGGATACATGAAGGAAGGGACATCAGAGCATAATTTGAAAATTTTGTGGACAAAGCTAAAAGACATGCATGCCTTTGACTTAGGACCTTAGAATAGCCACTCACATACTTATAAATGACACACGTAACCAATGGCAAACTAAGCATTGTGTGCGAAGACTGTGGATACCAGGTTCTTTACAGAGGAATGTTTGAGAAGTTATGCAGGGAAATCAAGGCTTGTAGGACACAGTTCAAGGGTGTCAAAGAAAGAAAGGTGGCCCAGGTGAGAGACAGCAGAGGGAAAGAAGAGCAGAGGGAGGGCTGTCAAGGGGCAGACGCCCTAAGACACAGGCCTGCAGCTGCCCGCGTTATGCTGATTGCCCTCTGACAGCAAAGCACGAGGACTAGGGAACCTCTCTCCATGGGGGTAGCATGGATGTCCTCGGCCATCCCTTCCTGCTCTGTAACAAGGACCATGTGGAGTTGGGTCTGTTGAAAGCAGCCATGAAATCAGTTCCCCGCTCTGTGCCAGTCATTCTTAGTAGACATTGCTGTGCCACATTGAGAAAATTATTCTAGCTTGCATGTCTGCATGGATGTATCTGTGCATTATCTGTGGATGGAAGGAGAGCAGGCTGTTTATAGGGCCAGAGAGTTATGTCTACATATCAGAGAATAAGCTTATAGTAAATAACCCCTAAGACAGGCGTATGTGATTGAACCCAGCTGGGTGTCATGTGTTTAAAAGCAGAGGCTTTAAGGCATAGGTTCCAGCACAGAAAAGATAGAACCAATCAAACAGAACTTGAATGATTCCATTCTTGTGAATTTCATGTGTTTAAATCTTAACTTTGCTTTCAGGAAGAATACACAGTAGAGAAACATAAATTACTCATGCTACACATTACTCTGAACGTTTGAAGTATTATCTTTTTGAAATCCAAGAATTTTATGTGATAAAAATATCAAATATATTGTGTTTGCTGTTTTCTAGTAATATTTCATATTATGTATATTCTAAAGAGTATTCTACAATTCTAATAATTTTGCATTAAATGTAATTTATTGTATATCTGACTCTGTGCCAAATTGAGGCATGGTGAGCCCATGTGTACACTTGTGTAACTCGGTAGATTTTTATACACATGCGGGGGAAGGAAAGGGAGTAGACTATGTGTGTGTATACACAAATAACTGTATAACAGCTTGTTTGTGTGTTCATTTTCTTATCACTATATTTTCCTGTTTAAACTCAGACCTGTTTCATAGTCCCATTCCCAACCCTGCTTTATGTCATTTGAATGACAAGTCTATTTGGTGATAACATCCTGCAGAGTAGCTAGCTGGAGCAGTGTTGCAGAGCTCGAGGCTGGTGGCTGGGCTTCTGTAGCAATCTGGACATGGGTTTCTCTTCCATGTGTGAATAAACAGGATTTTATTGCATCCTCAATAGCTGAGCGTCCACTTACCCCCAAGAGCTGACACCAGGCCCACTGAGTACGTGGCTTCTATGGGTTCTGTGTGCTCTGACAGAAGAGCAGCAGAGCCCTTACTGTTTGGGGTTTTGCTAATTATCTTTTTCTTTGCCTTTATTTTTATTTTCCTTTGTGAAATCATATGATTTCATCCATCTCCTTTTTAATGGTGTTTTGCAATTTCTGGTTGCCCTGGAGCATGCCAGCAGTATGGAATGGTCAGTGAAATGTCAACACTTCCAAGTGAGATGGTGCTTGATAGTAGCAGGCAGGACATAGTTCTGTGTGCACAGCGCTTGACTGAGCAGTGCACGCACTGCTACACAACACCTTACTCTTGACTTTCAGGGACCCTAGGAAGTGCTCATTTCTTTCCACAGCTATTGACTGCATTAGCAATTTAAGCAATGTATCTTATTAGAAAATGTAAAAATATTTATTTTCTTGAAAATGACATAGGAAGTTCATTCCAGGTTAACATGCTCTTATAGAAAATAACTGCTTTCCAACCATAAGCCATTAGTGAGAATGAAGACATTGACTTGACTGTCTGGATTTTGAGGAGACAGCTAGGTTTTCATATCTGTTTCTTTATTCATCCTGCAATGGGTAGTTGAAGTTTCAGAACGTGCAGACATGCTGCAGAGTATTTTAATGGTCTTGGTCTTGATCAAATAATTTTGGGTATTATTTGCTGCTAGACTAAAAATCAAAAAGCAGGCATTCAGATAAGGATTGCTGCCGTGTGCAACCTAAAATTATTTCAGTGACCCTTTTCTGTTCTATCACTTTAAAATCCATCCGTCTATGTTGTGTTTGGAATGAACCTTTCACCCATGAAGGATTCTGTGACAGGATGCAGAGGTCATTTGGGAAACATCCTCTCATTGAGTCTCCACATTTGTTAATGCCATTGCTGAGCTCCTCAGCCTGCCCATTCAGAGCTCTCCTCTGCTTCTCTTTCACTTCTGATATTTTGTAAGGATTACTGCTGCACTGTTATCCCTACATCCTTTCTTTGCTGGGTATTAAAAATATTCTCCAAATAGCCATTTTTAATACCCAGACTTTATCATTAGTTCTTTTGCTTTATATAAGAAGAATGTTCCGTGACAAAAGCAACAAGCTCAGCTTCCAGCTCTACCACACAGAGCCCTTCGAGCCCAGCATCATATGCGTGGCGAGAGTTTCCCATCCAGTTCCCATATTGAGAAGATGGCACTTGACAGTTAGGTTTAATAACATCACTCATTTTGTATTGATATTCTCAAGTGGAAACATCATTTATTGCTAGTGTATGTGGCTGTGATGAATGTAGTGAATAGTATAGAGTTTCAGGCTATTGCTTTGACCTATACCACTAAACCTGCAGTTTTCCCACTGCCACTTAGCACCATTCATGTACATGTCAACAGGGTTAAAGGAAGGTTATACAATAGCTTTATAAAGAAGGTAGTTTTGACCTTGTGTGGGATGGTTTTAGGGATCCCTGGGAATGCACAGGCTACATTTTGACATTTTGAGAACTGAAACTCTAGATGGACATGCCAGTTCATGATAAACATCTAAGGGAAAGTGTGTGTGTGTGTGTGTGTGTGTGTGTGTGTGTGTGTGTGTGTGTGTGTGTGTGTGTGTATGCGTGTGTATGCATACAGAGAAACTAGAAAAGGCCTGCAAATGAGGAGCCGGCCAACAGGGACCATTCTGTATAACTGAGACCCTGTCACTAACCAGGCTGATACTGCCTCCATCCATTGCTCTACCTTTCTTGGCAATAAGTTCTCTACCTCCTGTTGTTGCGGAAACATGCTAATGTTGCTGCAACCAGCTGGTTAGTAGGAAGTTTACCAGATCTGACTCCTGCTGTATCTGTTTGTTGTTAGCCTGCCCATGCTGTGTTTATAAAAAAGTATTATGTTTCCAACGTGGGCATAGATGTTATTATATTTCAGAGCCTTACTCTAAAATGTTCCAGCAGGTGGCAAAAGATAGAACATTGCAAAATGGGTTCTTATAGTAACCCTTGGCTGATGTTTAAAATCATGCAACAGGGGCTTTTGTCTTCTGAGTTCTATTTAGATTAAAAAAAATAACTAAACAAAACAACAACAAAAACTCTCCCCACTATGGCAGCTGCCCTGGTGAGTAGAAGCAGGCCATAGTGTGTTTCTCATTGTGCTCTGCCTTCTTCCACTCTTCTGTTGCTATCAGCCTCAGTGACAAGAGAGCTGAACTGAGTTCCAATTTTGCCCACCACTTACTAGTAGTATACTTTTGAGCAAAGTAGCTGTCCTCTCTAAGCCTTGTTTTACCTCAGAGGTTCTTGGGGAACAAATGAGGTCTTGTTTGTAGGACACTTTGTGCTGGTGTGCATGAGACATTTGATTGTTGTAAGCAAGAGCACAGTGAAACTACTGCACTGGACCACTGTATGGGCAGGAAGGAAGGGTTATTTGGGGAAATTCACAACTGCCATGGCAGTCCCGCAGGAGTCAGAGAAAATAGCAAAAGGAAATGTACAAGCCGGAATAGCTTAGGAGCTAGCATGGGGACTTTGACGGGTGTTACTAGGGAATGCATGCCTCATTGCTGGAGATATTCAACTGTAGGGAGATAAGAGAAGCAATGGCTCTTCCTGACTCCTGCTTCATGAGTTTCTGAGGGATACTGATTTCAAGGTTGTGTTTATCCAAGAGCCATCTTTCTGTTTACTTAGTCAGAGTCCAGCCTGAGCTGAGCCCAGACTGTCATTTATGACATTGTAGCACTGCCATTTTGGGGGGCCCACTTTGGACCTGAGAATTATTACAAGCATTATCTTGAAAATTCATACTGGCATTAAAATTAAGATTCCTTTTCCAAAGTCAAATAAGTTTTACTCATTAATATTTATTTAGGTTCTATTTTTTTTTAAACAGTAGTTTACTGAGAATTTTTAAGTTCATATCTTTTCTTCCAACTTCAAAATCTTAAATTGGGTGTATGTTGGATTTTCTAGAAGCATCTTTGTTGAATGTTGATAGAGAATTAGTTTGAGCCAGGTGTGGTGGTGCACGCCTTTAATCCCAGCACTCTAGAGGTAGAGCCAGGGTGATCTCTGTGAGTTCAAGATCAGCCTGGTCTACAAAGTGAGTTCCAGGACAGGCTCTAAAGCTACACAGAGAAGCCCTTTCTTGAAAAACAAACAAACAAACAAAAAAAGATTAGTTTGACTTCATAATCAGCATAATGAAAGTTTCTGAGTATTAATTTTAACAAAATGTGTTTTAAGTGGCTATATTCCTGATTTAGACTTTTAAATAAATTTTTAAAGAACTTGGTTCAAAGAAAAAATATAGTTTGAACCCTGAATTGTGGGTGCTGATTCTTCCTTGACACTAAACTGTAATAATCTTCAAAATACTCCTAAAATTTAGTATGTTTAGCAGTCTGTATGTTCTTGCAACTTTAAAATCATGTCTATAATAGATTTACATACATTTGAGAACACTCCCTGATGCTGGGAAAGACAAAAACGGGAATGTTTATTAAGTGAATAGAAGAACCTTCTTTGCTGACAGATATGTTAATAGTTAAGAAGAAACTGCTAACCTTTCTTTTTTTTAAATTAAATTTATTAATTTACTTTACATCGGGACTCCAGTTTCTCCTCCCTCCTCTCCTCCCATTACCTCCCCTCTTGCCCCACCCCCAATCCATTCCTCCTGTTTCTGTTCAGAAAGGAACGGGCCTCCCATGGGTGTCAGCAAAGCTTGGCATATCAAGTTGAGGTAGGACTAAGCTCCTCCCCTCGTATTAAGGCTTGGTAAGGCAAACACTATGAGGAATAGGTTCTGAAAAGCCTCCCCCGCCCCCCCAATACTCCAGTGCTAGGAGCCCCACAAGTAGATCAAGCTATACAACTGTCACACATATGTAGAAGGCCTAGGTTGGTCCCATGTGGGTTCCTTAGCTGTTGGTCCAATGTCTATGAGCTCCTATGAGGGAAGATTAGTTGTCTCGGTGGGTTCCCTTGCGATGACCTTGACCCCACTGGCTTATACAATCCTTCCTCCCTCTCTTTAACAGGATTCCTGGAGCTCAAAACTGCTAACCTTTATATTCTAATCTAGGCTCTCTCTTGTATCCGAGTCCTTTGCTTTCTTTTCCATTCTCATTCCTGTTGCTTTGTCATGCAGCGGTGGGAAACTGGTTCCAAAACTAACAGTGGATCACGTGGTTCAAGACCCAGCTCACCAATACCCATAGAGTTACGGTTAAGTGAGGGAGTCTAGAGTAAATATTTGACAAACAATTCACAAACTTACTGTGACTGACTCTAGCTAGGAATGCCTTAGTTTAAGTTTTGTTTTGTTTTGTTTCATTAGAAGAATGGTAGAGGATATTGATACTTAGAAGTGTTCCATCTACATTATTTTCCATGTCTTTCCTAAAGGAGTTGGAATAACTACACACAATTGTAAAATCTTTCACTGTGTAGTCTCTCATTTAGGAGAGATTTGAATGTGTGTGTGTGTGTGTGTGTGTGTGTGTGTGTGTGTGTGTGTGTGTGTTGATTATATTGTGTACCCTAATAAAATTTGCCTGAAGATCAGAGAACAGAACAAGCCACTAGATTATACATAGAGGCCAGGCAGTGGTGGCACAAACACACCTTTAATCCTAGTTGAGAGGTAGAGATCTGTGTGGATCTCTGTGAGTTCAAAGCCCCCCTGGACTACATGACATTGATTCAGTATAGGAGAGAAATAGAGCCAGGCAGAGGTGGCACACACCTTTAATCCTAGTATTTTCGAAGCACATATGCTTTTAATCCCAGCACTAAGAAGGAAATGATATGGTGGGTAGAGACAGGTATATAAGGCATGAGGAGACAGGAACTAAAGCTTTTCAGCTGAGGAGTCCTAGAGGTAAGACATGGCAGTGGCTTGTTCCTTTGTCTCTCTGATCTCTCAGCATTTACCCCAATATCTGGCTCTGGGTTTTTTTTTTTATTATAAGCCCTTTTAAAATTTGTGCTGTGTGTGTGTGTGTGTGTGTGTGTATGTTTATGTGTGTGTTGTGTGTGTGTTGTATATGTGTGTGTTGTATATGTGTGTTGTGTGTTTTGTATATGATGTATGTGTATATGCCTGTGTGTGTGGTGTGTTTGTGTTATGTATGTGTGTGTGTTGTGTGTGTTTGTATGTATGTGGTGTTTGTGTGATGTATATGTATATGCCTGTGTATGTGTGGTGTGTGTGTGTGTTATGTGTGTGTGTGTGGTGTGTGTATGTATGTGTGTGGAATATGTGTGTATGTATGTGGTATGTGTGTATGTGTATGTGTGTGTGTATGTATGTATGTGGTGTGTGTGTGTGTGATGTTGGTCACTTTCATATGGAGGACACCCTAGGGTTGTCTTTCCTTAGGTGCTATCTGTCTTGTCTTTACTTTTTCTTTATTTTTTAAAGACAGGTTTTTGCAGCCCTGAAGCTCACAAAGGAGCTGGCAGGGAGCTCCATGGATGTACATTCACTATCTCCCCAGAGATGTGGTTATAAATATACATATACTTCTTTACCATAGTTGTTCTGCAGTTGGAAAACAGAACTCATCCCTATAGTGGACAGTAACATGCAGGCAAATGATGGCATTTTCTTTGATTAGACACCGTTTTTATTTCTAGGACATAATAATCAATAGCTGGACTTTTGAATATACTGCAGTGCAATGAGATTTTTATAGAGTAAATAGCCATTTGATCATTTTTTTCATATATTGAAGAAGTCAATTTAATTTAGATACTCAAACTGACTTTCCCTTGTTTGGAAAGTCCATTCTTCTTTATGACCTAAAGTACTACTTGTTTTTATCAATGGGAACATGAGCCTCTCTTCATTTCTTCCTTACATATGACAGTTGTCCTTCTGCACCTCCTCGGTGGTCTGATGACAGAAACATTTTGTAGAACATTGAAGACAAATTCTTCTCTATTGGTTTTCTTAGAACAGGGTTTGTTTTTATTTGCCTCATAATTAATGGACCCTAGAGTATAGGTTAGTGATAATTAGATATTGGATTACTACCTGTCTGTAGTTCTGGAAGTCATCTAGTATTTGTATTTCTGTCTTCATTGTTTCTTGGCAGTGTTTTAAAACCTTTTCAACCTTACAATTCTTTCATGTTATGATCAGTTTTATTCTTTCCTACTTTAAGTGACCAATCAGCTCTCTTCTTCCTTGTGATCTTTCTCCTGTCTCTGCCATGTCCCCACTGCCAAGTTCCCACTGCCAGCGTTCTGTGGAACCAGGGTGAAGTCTGACAAAGCCTTGTCGCTTTTGCTTTGGTTTTTTTATTTCTATGAATTTGGAAAACATTATTTTTACTAACATCTGTATATACTTCTAAAGTCATTCACTCTTAATAATTTAGTGAGTAGAATCAAGATGTGAAAAGTCCTAACATCTGCTAGAAGCCTCTTACTGGAGGGAGGGCCCAGCAAAACGCAATGATTTGTGTGGTCTCATGGCTTCCTGTGGTCACTTAGAACTAAGCAAAGATTGGAACTGTTTCTAACATATCACATTGCTGGCCTTTTTATTTCTTGTTCCTTGGCCTACACTTGACCTTTACTGTTGTTCTTGAACTTGTATACATGCTATTTGGTGATATTTTCTTCTTGATATATCAACCGATTGAGAATAGTGATCTTAACTGGAAATGTGCATGTCTACAATCTGTTACCTGTGGCCAAACACTCCATGTATGAAAAGCTTTCCCATCTCAAAATCACCTCTAATACCTTATTATTTAATACATACCCAGGGTATGAGGTCATCAAGTCAGGTCAGACTCTTGCAATTCAATTTTATTGTCTGTGGTACCCCTTTTTTTTTTCCTTTAAGGGGAATTCTTTTTTCCCCCTTGTTTTATTAAGACAATTTTTCATTCATTTTACACACCAATCAAAGATCCCCCTCTTCCCTCCTCCCATCCCCCCCATCCTCCCCCTCCAACCCACCCCTTTCTCCCAACCACAATAAGGCAAGGCCTCCTATGAGGAGGCACATCCAGTAGAGGCAAGTCCAAGCCCTTTCCCCTGCCTCAAGGCTATACTAGGTGTCCCATCATAGGTAGTGGACTCCACAAAGCTCCCTCATGCACCAGGGATGGATTCTGATACTACTGCCAGAGGGCCTCCCGAGCAGATCAAGCTACATAACTGTCTCGCCATGCAAAGGGCCTAGTCCAGTCCCATGTAGGCTCCACAGCCATTGTTCCAACTTTCATGAGTTCCCTCTAGTTTGGTTTGGTCATTCCTGCATGTTTCCCCATCATGATCCTTATGCACTTGCTCATAGAATCCCTCTTCCCTCTGCTGAAGAATGGATTAAGAAAATGTGGTACATATACACAATGGAGTACTACTCAGCAGAGAAAAACAATGACATTATGAAATTTGCAGGCAAATGGATGGAACTAGAAAATATCATCCTGAGTGAGGTAACCCAGACTCAGAAGGACAAACATCATATGTACTCACTCATAAGTGTATACTAGATATAAAGCAAAGGTAGTCAGGCAACAATCCACAACTCCAGAGAAGCTAACTAACAGGGAAGACCCAAAGAGGAACTCATGGACTGCCCTGGGAAGGGGAAATAGATGAGATCTCCATGAGTAAACTGGGGATGAGGGGTGAGCAATGGAGTGTAGGGGATAGGAGATGAGAACATAAGGGAATGGGATGGTTGAACTGGAACAGGGAGGGAAGGGGAAAACAATGAAAGAGATACCATGATAGAGGGAGATATCATGGGGATAGAGAAGAAGCCTAGTGCTAGGGAAGTTGCCAGGAATCCCCAAGGATGACCCCAGCCTGGACTACTAGCAATAGTGGAGAGGGTGCCTGAACTGAACTGGCTTGCCCCAGAGATCAGACTGGTGAATACCCTAACTGTCATCACAGAACTTTTCTCCAATGACTGATGGAAGCAGATGCAGAGATCCACAGCCAATCACCAGACAGAGCTCCAGGAGTCCAGTCTGTGTATTCTTTAACTCGAAGCTTTACCTCTAAATCGTTATCCCCACTGAAAAACTGGACAGTAGTCCCAACAGTGTGGTGTTTTGTTAAGAACAGATATAGTTGCATGTGAAGGGTATTGTATAGTTTTAGCATGATCAGTCAGTGTGATGATGAGGTGCTTTGGTTTGTATTTCTGCAGGTGCTCAGACTCATTTAATGGTACACTCTTGAGCCCTCTATTCCTAAGTCATCTTGCTCATCTCTCCATACACTGTCACTGCAGATATAATGTCTAGGCTGCAGACGAGGGTTTGCTGTCAAATGGGTGCTGGCTTGGGGTGACTGAAGAGGCATACTCAGTGCCTTGCTGTCACTGTTAGTGAAGGTGAACCTTTAAGTCTGTGTCTGGTGGGCAGCTCTGTAATTTATCATCCAGTTTCCGATGAGGGGTCAGCTGGAATGGTGGAGCACATTCTTCAGTGAGTTTATGGCTTCTCTGGGTCAGTGACAGCTGAGGCTCATTCAGCAAGGGGATCCACAGACTGTGACATGAATTCCATTAGTTCATAAATTATAAAAGAAATTGTGGGAGCTTCTTTTGGTTTTTTTTAGGCTTTAGGCCAGGAGGTTAATTATGTGCCTAGAGTTAACTTTCTCTGGTAATAGATAGCGGCTGTGTTGGACACTCTGCCCCGGCTTCTGCACACATTGTTATTTGAATGTGGTAATAAATCACTGTCTTTGGAAGTTTTTGTTGGTGTTGTTTGTTTTTTGTTTTTGTTAATACCTGTGATCAGCTTAGAATTAAAGGATTGTTGTATTATAGTTGGATTATACTTGGAGTTCAGCCATTGTTTTTCTTTCCTCCTTAATACTTTTCTAAAGGGATTAATTCATTGTGTTTAAATGTTTGCTCAGACATTATAAAACCAGTATCTATACATACATATAAAATTATATGTTATATTATATATAGTATATATAAGATATAATTATATGTAAGTGATTTAAGACAATAATGAACAGATAACAAACACTGGAACTTAAACTTGTCTTTCATGTTTTTATAGGCATTAAATGACCATATCTGCTCAGAAGGAATTTATTCAGCTCTGTTTTTCCAAGTGATTGTTTACTGACTTGGACCCCATCAGAGGTTGATTTCTTTTGACTTTCATTTATAATGTCTTTATCTATATTTTCCTTTAAAAACTTTTAAAACCCTAATTTCTAAAGGTTTATTTATGTATGTATGCATGTGTGTGTGTCTGTGTATCTGTGACTGTGTGCACATCTGTGGGCAAGTATTCTTGTCTGTGGTTTCACAGGGGTCAGAAGAGGCTTCAAAATCCTCAGAGCTGGAGTTAGAGGATTCATAAGATGTCCAGCTTATTATTTGGTTGCTGGGAAGTGAACTCTGGTTCTCATGATTCTGTAATAAGTGTTCTTAACCACTGAGACTTCTTTCAAACCCATAACCCCTAATTTTAGGCCCACACAATAGCATTTATTAAGTCAAGATTTGCTATAGGCTGGAATAAGAGGCACAGAGGGAATAATAGAGTAACATTTACCTAGAATAAAATGTTATGAATTACCACCAAGTAAGTTAGTAATAGTTACAGAGACTTGGTTATGTGGATCATCTGCAATATTCTACCATTCATGTAAGTTGAATTTTCATCATCCCTCCCTCCCTTCCTCGCTCCCTCCCTTTTCTTTTTTCTTCATGCTGGGATCCTGCAGGCTGGCAGTGTCTTAGGCCCACAATGTTTGATTAACAGTGTCACAAAGCTTCACTTGTTTTTGCATCATTAGATAACATCACTAGCATACCTGCATTTAACTTAAGCTGCAAACATCACTTTTGGTTTGGGTGGTAATGATTGCCCGAGAGTTTCATGTGTATTGTAAGTGTATGCATCACCACTGAACTGCTTCCTAATCCTGTCTCCTCATGGGGTATAGTGAAGCTGAAAACACAATTCCTTTAATGTTTTCTGCCATTCTTATAATTATCCCCCAAGAATAGTTCCCCATATTCTTCATCTGCAGTTCCTGGAGTCTGCTTCAGGGTTCAGGGAGGTTTTATAGCTTATCCAAATTTATAGGAGAAATTAATTCTGAGTTTCTTACTGTTCAGAAGTAATGTGCTTTTGGTTCCTCCTTGCTGGCACTGTGTGTGAAAAGTCCTCTGTGTGTAAGCACCCGAGCTTCAGCCGCTCCATGGCTCCACCACTGCTGCGGTGCTCATGAATGCCATTTGAAAGAAAAGTGGTGGAAAACTTTCAAGATGGAAAACGACCAGGTGAAAAGATTAAGGACTTGCCTATCAATAGCTGACTTCTAGAAACAAAACCAAATCAGTAACTGGGGACGCTGCTTACTGTTCACTGCCTCTCATTGTCACAGGGTGGGACTTTGACAGGACAGAACATTTCAAACTTCTCACTTGCTGTGCAGCTCTCTATTGTGAAGCAGTCCCTGGCCTCTGCAGCACTCACGTCAGGACAGTAGTAAAACATCCCGATCCCTTCAGACCAGTTGCAGTGAAGGGGCCGCTTACATTGATGCTTGGACAGACAGGAGCACTCTGTGTGGAAACAGGCCACATCTCCTTCCTTCCTAATCATGGTTAAACTTAGGATTAGTCCTCCTCCTCCTCCTCCTCTCCTCCCCCCTCTCTTCTCCTTCTCCTCTCCCCTCCTCCTCTCCCCCTTCTCCCCCTCCTCCTCCTCTTTCTTGCATTTCCTACCTAATTTTTTTTATTTAATTTTTTTTAATTTTTATTTTGCAATACAATTCAGTTCTACATATCAGCCACGGATTCCCTTGTTCTCCCCCTTCCCGCCCTCCTCACCTTCCCCCCCAGCCCACCTCCCATTCCCACCTCCTCCAGGGCAAAGCCTCCCCCACGGACTGAGATCAACCTGGTAGACTCAGTCCAGGTAGGTCCAGTCCCCTCCTCCCAGGCCGAGCCAAGCGATCCTGCATAGGCCCCAGGTTTCAAACAACCAACTCATGCAATGAGCACAGGACCCGGTCCCACTGCCTGGGTGCCTCCCAAACAGATCAAGCCAATCAACTGTCTCACCCATTCAGAGGGCCTGATCCAGTTGATGACCCCTCAGCCATTGGTTCATAGTTCATGTGTTTCCATTCGTTTGGCTATTTGTCCCTGTGCTTTATCCAACCTTGGTCTCAACAATTCTCGCTCATATAAACCCTCCTCATTCTCGCTAATTGGACTCCCAGAGCTCCACCTGGGGCCTAGCCATGGATCTCTGCATCCAGATCCCTCAGTCGTTGGATGGGGTTTCTAGCACGACAATTAGGGTGTTTGGCCATCCCATCACCAGAGTAGGTCAGTTCGGGCTGTATCTCGACCATTGCCAGCAGTCTGTTGTGGGGGTATCTTTGTGGATTTCTGTGGGCCTCTCTAGCACTTTGCTTCTTCCTATTCTCATGTGGTCTTCATTTACCATGGTCTCCTATTCCTTGTTCTCCCTCTCTGTTCTTGATCCAGCTGGGATCTCCCGCTCCCCCAAGCTCTCTTTCCCTCGACCCTTGCCCTTCACTACCCCCACTCATGTCTAGGCTGTTCATGTAGATCTCATTCCATTTCTCTGTCATTGGGCGATCCCTGTGTCTTTCTTGGGGTCCTGTTTTCCAGGTAGCCTCCCTGGTGATGTGAATAGCAGTCCAGTCATCCTTGTTCCACATCTAGTATCCTGCTATGAGTGAGTACATACCATGTTTGTCTTTCTGAGTCTGGGTTACCTCACTCAGGATGATTTTTTCTAGATCCATCCATTTGTCTGCAAACCTCATGATGTCATTGTTTTTCTCTGCGGAGTAGTATTCCATTGTGTATATGTACCACATTTTGTTTATCCATTCTTCAGTTGAAGGGCATCTAGGTTGTTTCCATGTTCTGGCTATTACAAACAATACTGATATGAACATAGCTGAACAAGTGCTCTTGTGGTGTGGTTGAGCATTCCTTGGGTATATGCCCAAGAGTGGTATAGCTGGATCTTGGGGGAGATGGATTCCCAATTTTCTAAGAAAGCGCCATATTGATTTCCAAAGTGGTTGTACGAGCTTGTATTCTCACCAGCAGTGGAGGAGAGTTCCCCTAGCTCCACATCCTCTCCAGCATAAGGTGTCTTCAGTGTTTTTGATCTTAGCCATTCTGACAGGCGTAAGGTGGTATCTCAGAGTTGATCCTACCTCATTTTTATGTTGTTGTTTTTGTAAGTCGGTGACTTGGGGATTGTGTTTCACCTCTTTGCTATTACTGCTTCAGAATGGGAAGTTAGTGAGTGTGTGGCTCTTTCTTCTTCCTGTTTTCCAACAAGTCTCACTTGCTTTATTAACAGAAGGATCCAGCTTCTAGAAGATTCCTTAAAACACATTTTTAAAGGAAGAAAATGCAGGGCGTTTTTGCTTTGTACTTTTGACAAAATTCTGTCTGACTTGATTCATGTGGCACAAGTATTTTAAGTAGTAAAGGTCTTACTTGGCTTTAACATTTTATTACTCACTTTAATACAGTGTCTTTGTAAATGTCAGATCCAAGACTTCGCTGTCTTTCCTTCAGATGTATCCTCTGACTGGTCAGATCCAGTGCCACTCCAGTAGATTTGATTAATGGGGACATTCTGTGATTAACAAGGTGGGGCTCAGCGAAGTCAGTGGGGATTCATGGCTTGTTTGGCTAAAGGATAAAAAAGTTTTTCAGTGCACAGGAAGGTGCCGAGAATGAACTCCAGCAGCCCCCACTGCTCAGTGTAGCATTTCACTTCTCAGCACTGTTCTTCTCATTTATTAATGTTTTATAAATTGAAGGGATTGGATCGTAGTGTTGAAAAAGTGATTGGGTAAGTGCTTCCAAAAATAGGTTTTTTTCTTAAATATTTATGAGAGTTATGAAGTTTGGTATAGTTTTTTTTTTTCTCTTTACCTATGCTAAGTGACAAAATAAAGAATTTGAAATCATTAAAATGTACTTCTGGAAAGCATCTAATCTTACCTTGTCCAAAAAAATCTCTTAAAACTTGTATATATACATTGTGCATTAAGCTTTCTTTTTGTTCATTAAAATCACTAGAAAGTACAATAATTATGCTTACAAAAATTATGCTAAAACATAATAACATAACTTATTGTCATAATCATTGTTAACTTTATATTTGTGGTTAATTGTGACCACCATTACTAATCTACTCACTTAATGCATATTGTAGCAGGAACAAAATTTTATTCTCAGTCTCCTAATAGAAAGGTTAGATTGAGTTCTTGAGTTAAATACATAAGTTAATTTAAAAATATAAAGATTGAGCTAGGCTGCGGTGGCGCATGCCTTTAATCGTAGCACTTGGGAGGCAGAGGCAGGTGGATCTCTGTGAGTTTGAGGCCAGTCTAATCTATAGAGCAAGATCCAGGACAGGTGCCAAAACTATATGGAGAAACCCTGTCTTGAAAAACAGAACAAAACAAAACAAAAAAAGATTGAAGTAGCTTGAAATACTTTACTTAACCAAGTTTGTGTTATTTGATCACAGATCTTTGGGAAAGAGTTGGATCAAGATGTTGGCTGTTAAGCAAGTGACACGATAAATGATGGATATTCCGTGATTTCCTGGCTGTAGAAACTTCTCATCATTAAGATGCATGCTCTTTCCTTCCAGTTCTTTATGATTCTAACGCCATATTAGGTCATTATTGTTTTGATACTTGGCTGGGACTGAGTTCTAAAATCTTTTATTAAGGTTATATTACACAGAATAATACCACTGCAAAAAAATGTAAATATTCTTACTGCTTGTAGTAGTGGGCATTTGTCATCAACATGCATTATGTTGTGATAGCTTCAAGGTGACTTGATAGGGTCTGGCTGGATCGGGTCAAGGGGCTCCCTGTGGCTTCCTTTCATTCCACCAGATGCCCTTGAAAGTCTCTTTCCAAGCTTCCCCACACATTGTATACTTAAAGGTTGTATTCCTTTCAGTTGTGGCAGCAGTGAGAATTTGGGGACCTTTATTTCAAAGCCAGGAGGCTCAAATACCTTCTAATTGACAGATTAAGAGTTGTCAAAAAGGTGTGTTTAGATAATCCCTGGAGAAGCTCCATTCACTTAACTGATTTACCTTTTTCAGTTGCCTGTAGCTGAAGATCATCACCTGCCTGCTTCCTTGCCTGGAGATTTTTCCCTAAGCATATTTTTTCATTAGATTTTCTTGACATATTTTTGTCTATTTATAGTTTGTTTCCTAAAGTCCAAGGCATAAACTTGAACATGGCATATGCTAAAAGAAAGAAACCTATTAAAATTAATATATTAGTTTCATGGTGTAACCACTTTGTGCCACATTTAAAATTAACCTTTTTAAATTACTGTCATGTTTCTATTTATTCCTTGATGTGTCCAAGAAAAGCACAGTAGCTTTTAATTTCACTCAGTGTCAGAACATAATTTAAAGAAGCATAGAACTCATTAATTTGTATTAGTTAAATGGAAAATGTTTTGTTGCACATATGTCCACTTGAATATGATTTATGCTTCTATGCTTATAAAGTCCAACCATAGCTGAATCTTACGATGGACATGTCTCTCAAGATATAGCTTAGTATATATCTATGTTCCCATTTACTTTGGACTTAAGTATACATTCCTAATCTGTCCTCTTTTTGTCAGATAAATTTTGATGAATAAAAAGAATGCCTAAATCTGGCAACCTGAAGGGTCTGTTATCTATTGTCAGAAGCAGCTTTTGTTGTTAACTTTAGAGTTTAAACTGCTCTGCACAGATTACTAGCTGTGTCATCTATGGGAAGGCGTTAAGAACGGGTTACAGTTCTGATTCCACCATTTGATGGCTGTATTGTCTTGGTAAATTGCTAATCCTTTCCCTGCCCCATTTCTCTCATTTATAATCTAGGTATTTGAATACTTAGATCACAGTATTATTGTGAGTGAATATTGGTTATATAGATGAAGCATTCTCTCTCTGTGTGTGTGTGTGTGTGTGTGTGTGTGTGTCTGGGCATGCACGTGCATGTAGAGACCAGTGATTGATGTTGAGGATCTTCCTCTACCACTCTCCTTCTTATTTTTTGAGGGAGTCTCACTGAACCTCAAGTTCACAGATTTCGCTGCAGCCCCAGGGATCCTCCTGGCTCTGTCTCCTAAGCTGCTGCTCACAGCTTTTTGCTTCCATGGGATTCCCAGCTCATGTCTTCATCCCTTCACAGGAAGCATTTCACTCACTGAGCCATCTCCCCAGCTCACAGAACAGTGCCTGAGAAGAGATCTCTAAATTCCAGCTATTGTTTGAATTTAGATTGGCTTCTAACTACACTTGATTTTTTTTTAATTTTAAGATTAACTTGTTTTCATGTGAATATTGTGGTTATTCTAATCAAAATGACAGACAGTATCTAAATCTTTCAAAGACAATAGAAAATAGCAATGCTTTGAACTTGGTCCATATTGTATTTCAAAGAGTATAACTTAATCATGTTCAAATAAGGAAGAAATATTCATATTTGTTAACAGTTAACCAAAAATGAAGGCTAGTACTTGTTCATAGCACAATAATTTGATATATACACAAAAATATGTCTTTGAGTCATAGTAGCCATAATAAAACATTGTCTGCAATTTGAATAAAACCCAGGAGTAGCCATTTGTCTTTAATATACAAATAAGGCAAAGACTCATCATTATTAGCATGGTGATTGTCAGGTGTCGTCAGCTTCATACTGTGTGGACAGCAGGCAGTGCTGTTCTTGGGGCCTATGATAGGCAGGAATGACCTGAGAGAGAAGTGAACATGGCAGATGAATGGGGACAACCTGACTGATTTGGCAACTATATATTCTAGTTTTCACAAAGTTTATGAAAGCCTGTTGTATACATTACGGGTTTATAAAAAAAAAAAGCATTATCAGGGCTGATACATCACAAAAAGGTCTCATTACTTTTATCAATTATTTCCTCAAAAGAGCAATTTTGTATACAGTGGCACGGATAAGAGACATTACTCCATCTAGCCCTCTGTAATCCACAGTCATTTTCCAGAGTGACCAAGCTTCACCTGAGCTGCTGCTGCTGTGGCTGCTATAGGGCCAGTGTGCATCTCCCCTTCTCTGATGATCCTGTTGGGGTTGGCTTAGGGAGCTTAGGCTACTCTGGCCTCCGGAGGGCAAGGGACTTACTGTACCATGACACACTTGCTGCTTGAGTCAGACCCCTGGGTCTGACACGTTCCTGCTACTACCCATGGCCCCTGGTTTTCCAGTGGCCGCAGCTGACTCTTGAAAGGGTTCTCAGCTTGGGGAACACTCTCCGCTCTCAGTATACTTTCGTAGAATGAAGAAAAAGCTCATGTCACACTCTGGTGGTGGTGGGGGCATAATTGCCCACCCCTAGGACAAGCTTATTTTTTTTTTTTTTTTTTTTGCCTGTACCATTTTGTCTTTTCTGTCTTCTATGAACTCAGCTGCAAAGCTTTTCAAAAGTTGACTAGCACAGCATGTGGATTTTTGCTATTTCCCCCACTGGGAACACTGAATTGATAGGGATATTACCACACCAGTCTTCAAGTGGCCTGGAGAGATCTGTTCATTGGCTTCGCCCCCTCTCCCATCTTGATTACTTTAGCACTTCACATTCATGCTGGTTTAAATTATGTAGATCTGCCAGAGCCTCTTATGCATCATAAAACCATGTGTCATCATTGGTCTCAGCAAAGCCATTAAAGCCCTGAAGCTGTCCTGAGGTCCCTATTGAATCAGCCTCTTAAAAAAAAGGATTTATTATTTTTATTTTAAGGATCTGAGCATTCTACCTTCATATATGTAGGCACACTGTGTATGTTCCTGATGCCCACAGGGGTCAGAAAATGTAGGATCTCCTGGAAATAGACTTAAAGACGACTATAAGCCACCATGTAGGTGCAGAGAACTGAACCGGGTCCTCTGCAAGGACAGCAAGTGCTCTTAATTGCTAAGCTGTCTCTTTAGCCCTCAACCTCATTAACCCTTCTGTAACAGCTTTATCTGGCCTAGTGAGCTGGTTATCAGCCACTATCTCTCATTCTCTTTTACCTTAATAATGCCCATCCTTCCTCTCTTGTCTTCTAGTCCCTTGTATTCATGCAGCCTTCAGCAGGCAGTAAACAAGTGCTCTTCATGGCTCAAATTCTGGTCCCCTCATATTTCCCTATGTTATGCAGCCTTTGTTTCAAGGAGGAACGAGTAGTTGTGTTACTTAGCTTCTCCATTTCCAGGGCATCCTTGGACTCATTCCATCTATCCCTGTGTCCCCACAGCACTACAAACTTGCCTGTAAGAGGCTCTTTGATTTCTTGTTTAAAGTCTTCCTCAAGTCAAGCAGGTCAGTTGCTGAGTATTTCTCAATTCTCATAGTTTCCTGTACTGAATCATTTTTAAAGTCGCTGTCTACATGTTGATCATGGATTTCTCTTCTTCTCTGTTAATGGGGTATGGATCTAAGGCGTGTCTTCCAGCACTTTTACCACCTTCCTTTGTTCCTCACTATCCAGTTTGAGGATCCAAGAAATGCTTTTGAGCACATCCCTTACATCCTGACAGCTGTCGGTAAAGGCCAGCCAACATGTCTGCTGCATGCTCCCACTTTTGTTCTTTTACTATTCTCAGAAGCTGATGCAGGAGATGTAATATGCTTGTGCTTTTCTTGTTATAATTCTCTATACACAGAATTCTCTTATTACCCACAGGAAAGGCCACTCAGCAGTCACTACAGCCTGTTTAAAATTCTGCCCTAAATATCCTCCTATTGGGAATTATAATATCTTTTCTAGTCCATCTGCCATTTGAGGGATGTACCTATTCTTATGTGGAAGACCCCATCTATCAAAAAGATATACTAGCCATAGAAGAAGAGAGCTGCCCTGGGATTCCCCTGCAAGGGTCCTCTATTTTCAGAGGGCTCAGATTTAATTACGTGTCTTAGTGCCCATTTATAGGTTTTCTGTAGCCTGATAATAGGTTTCTTCACTGATGCAGTAAGCCAAATTAAGCTGAATTGAAAAAGTAAAAGAATAGGTTTATTTGAGCAAAGCAACTCCCTGGTGAGTTCTCCAGTTCCAGAGATCGAGGCCGGAGAAGTCACATGCCTAAACTGAAGCAGGGAGGTTATATAGCCTATAGGCGAGTCGTGATGATGTGTCCACCACAAGCTGGGTTTGTGCCCAAGAATGGTAAAAACTGAATACTTTAGGCTGGGACTTGGGCTGCTGGCAACTTCAGGGAAGGAGCTGATGCAGCCACCAAGAATGTGGAACTGGGCTTTTCATTGCCTTTTCTTTGTTGGAGATTCTCTGAGAGGGTTGGGTTTAGAGAGAGACAGAGAGAGACAGAGAGAGACAGAGAGAGGAGGGAGATGGAGCATCTCAGACAGTGTACGAGTGAGATGGGGGTTCCAACCAAACACCCATGACAGGTAACATGCAGCTGCACTATGACAAAGAAGCACACCATCTAATTGCGCATGGAAAAAGGTAGTCATATCACAATTGCCCTTTTGGACACTTCACTGTCATATGGATCAGTCTTGGTAGCATGTTTCAGTACCTGTCCCTGGGATAGGTACTAGGATAGGTACCAGCTCACCTTTGTTTCTTTGTTTCTTTTTTTTTTTCATTTTTATTTTATGTATATGAGTGTTTTTCTTACATATATGTCTATGTGTCATGGGCTTGCAGTGCCATTAGAGGACAAAGACAGCCTCAAATCCCCTGGGACAGGAGTTACAAATGATTGTAACCCAGGTCCTTTGTAAGAGCAACAAGTGCCCTTAAGTTTCTAGTCCCAAGATTTGAGGTTTTTTTTAATTTTTAATTTTTTTGTTCTTCTTTCATATATTATACCCTGACCCAGACTGAAGTTTCTCCTCCCCCAAGCCTCTACTCCCCACCTCCCCTCTCCTCCAGATCCACCTCTTCTCCACCTCCCCTCAGAAAAGAGCAGGCTTTCCAGGGGTATCAACCAAACTGCAACAAGATCAGGTGCATACCATCACGT
Organism: Peromyscus californicus insignis; assembly: GCF_007827085.1. Lineage (NCBI taxonomy): Eukaryota > Metazoa > Chordata > Mammalia > Rodentia > Cricetidae > Peromyscus > Peromyscus californicus. The sequence continues at coordinate 81,869,491 of NW_026294584.1, forward strand.
CAAGGCTGGACAAGGCAACCCAGTAGGAGGAAAAGGGTCCCAAGTGGGCAAAAGAGTCAGACACAGCTCTTGCTCCCTCTGTTAGAAATCCCACAAGGACACCAAGCTACTCAACCACAACATATATGCAAAGGACCTAGATCAGACCCCTACAGGCTCCCTGATCTCTGTGAGCTCCCATGAGTTCCGGTCAGTTGATTCAGTGGGCCGTGTTCTCAGTTTCCCTGATCCCTCTGGTTCCTCCAAGCCTTCCTTCCCTGCCTCCACAGGACTCCTGGAGCTCTGTCTGATGCTTGGCTGTGAGACTCTGCATCTGCTCCTGTGAGTTGCTGGATGAAGTCTCTCTGGTCTCTTTGATGATGATTCTTCTACGCTCTGGTCCCAGAACACTCTTCAGGCAGGACGAACTATAGGCCGAAGGTTTTGTGGCTGAGTTGATGTCCTTATCTCTCCACTTGAGGCATTGACTGGTTCAGGCTTTGTGTCTCCCTTTACTAGGAGCTTTGCTAGGGTTACTCTTGTAGATTCCATGGAGTTTCCATTGTACCAGGTTTCCACCTTGTCCCTGAAGTGCCCCCGCCCCAATTCCAATCATTTCTCCCAGTATTTTCTCCCCTACACCTGATCTCTTCTGTTCCCAACCATACTTACCCCCAGCTCACCTGAGAATCTATTCCATTTCACCTTCCCATGGAGATCCTTGCATCCCTTCTTAACTCTTCCTTGTTACTTATCTTCTAATTTATAGCTAATAGCCACTTATAAGTGAGTTATTACCATGTTTGTCTTTCTGGGTCTTGGTTACCTCACTCAGGATGAATTTTTCTAGTTCCATCAATTTGCCTGCGAATTTCATAATGTCATTGTTTTTAACAGCTGAGTAATTCTCTATTGTGTAAATGTACCACATTTTCTTTACCCGTTCTTTGGTTGAGGAGCATCTAGATTTTTTCTGGTTTCTGGCTACTGTGAATAAAGCTTAGCACCATTTGTGTTAATTCTTCTGGAGAGTTATGAATGAATGTCTCTCTATCCTCAATAGAGTGCTGGCATCAGCCCAAAACAACAATTCCACCTAATAAATGAATGAGTGATTAAGGAATCTGTTAGTGTATTGGACTTACTTTTAAAGTAAGGGGTTTATGAGTAGGGGGTTACCTGAGTGATTCAAAGACAATTGCATCTAAAACCCCACCCTAGAGCATGGGTCAAAATTCATGAAAGTTATATCCCAAGAGCTCACTGCATCATATGAAGACAGCTTGGCTGATAGGACGTTCTCTCCCCAGAAGTTGTTACTGCTTACATAACCCTGGGGAGGGGCCTTGAGAGTCATATAATTCCCAGGAACTTCCTGGGCCTTGTAAGGTTTGTTTACTTCCTGAGTCTTATAAGCCTCTCTCCTCCATCCAGGAGAGAATGTTTCAACTTAGGAGAAATAGGTACACCATGGTTTGCAAGAAAAATTATTGTCTGTGTATCATTTCAATTTTTAAAATTTTTTAAAAAAATTTATGTGTCTGAGTGTTTTGCCTTCATGTATGTATATGCATCATGTGCATGCCAGGTAGCTGTGGAGTTAGTATGTGGACTTCAGATACCTCGTAACTGGAGTTTCAGATGATTGTGAACCATGAAGTGGATATTGTGAATCAAACTCAAGTCCTCTGCAAAAGTCACAAGGTCTTTTAACCTCTGAGCCACCTATCCTGCCCTCAAACTTTTTGTTTTTATCATTCTTTATTTGCAATCTAGATTTGATTTGCTGATGAATTCAGTCGAAGAGGAAAGAAACAGCTCAGCATTCCTTAACATCAGTAAAGTGTAATAAATGAGATAAATGTACTTTTAAGAGTCTAAATATTAGCTGGGTATGGTAATGCCTATAATCTTAGTACAAGGCAGAAACACGAGGGTTGCCTTTGAATTTGTGGCAAGAGTGGTCTATATTGTAAGTTCCAGGCCCTCTATAGTTATAGAGTGACATTGTCTTAAAAACAAAAACAAAAATTAAAACCACCAAAGACTGTTAAATTTACTTGTACGATTTTATGAGGAGGAGGATGAAGTCATTTGAATTTTTATGCTGCAGGAATAAGACCATTAGCATGAGTGTGTGCTGTTTTTTCCAGTCCTGATACTTCTGTGGATGGTTATGTTAAATGCTCAATAACTCAATAAATGGCAGGTTCTGCTGCACCCCAGGTCCTGCTGCAGACCTAACAGGTGCACTACTGTTAATGTCTTCATATTCCAGTCATCCTGAGGAGCATCCCACGGTATCATTATGACTGGAGACTGATCTGTGTAGAACTGAGTTAAAAGGAGGTATCTTTGACAGTTCTCAAGTTTCTCCTTTTCAATAAATTTTATTGTGTTTGTTTAGGTCATTCACACTATTATGAGACATATAATAAATAAAAATAATAAATAGTTATTAAAATAAATTAAATGAACACAACTATGACTTCACATTGATACACACACTTATGTTCAATTTTATGGCAAGAGTGAGTAACATCTTATTTAGGATTTGCTGTACAGTATGGATGTATGGGGGTTTTGTTGTTGTTTGATATCTGAATAAATCCACACAGCTAATCAGGAAAGTGTATTTGGAGCACATGAGAACAGAAGGTAAGATCATAAATTTAGAGTGATACATGCAGAATTTGAGTTGTTTATTAGGTATACAAATGTTAGACAACTTGGTATATAGAGACTGAGGCTCAATAGAGATGGGAAGTAATATAAGCACATGATTATCATCTTATTAAAATTAGAAGTTATAATGCTTTATTCTGCCATGAAAAGCCACATGTCCTACAGTCTTAATTATTACTTCAAGCATTCCAGGTGTACTGCCTAGTGCCAGAAGTTTATTTCTCTTACAGTAGCTGGTAGATCTGGATCGTTTACTAAAGATACCTGTCCTGCTTTGGCTGACATTGCTGTTTCTATTTTCTTTCCCTTATGGATGGTTGCAACCATTTTATGGTGCCGTTTGAACCGCTGGGACTTAAACTACAGTTGATCCATACTTTTTTGACATAACTGACTGCCTGTCACTCTGAGGCTGGGATTTAAACAATGGCCAAGATGATACCCTTAGAATGGGAGAAGCTAGAAAATGCCACTCAGCTGGGGCTGCCACCACATGGTAGTTCCGTATGGGCAGACCCAGTGTACCTCAGGTCGGTCCTGAGTCTCATCTCATGAAGAGGTGAAGAGGTAGGGGAGGAGAGAGGTAAAGGAGAGGTGAAGTAAGGCCCCTTCTGGGAAAATGGTGAGGTTAAAGGACAAGGAGCTCACCTCTGCCCTGGTGGGGTCATTGGAATAATTCATGAGATGCTCAGGTTAAATTCTGAAGAGCAGAGGACACTGACCCTGAGGCTAGAAAAGACAGAAGATTTATTCTTGCTGAGGACATTTTCTTCTTCCCTTCCCTTTACTTGGAATGTAGCAAGTTTCTAGCATCTTGTAATGTTTGTCATGTTTGTCTATTGTTCAGTGAAAGAATAAAGGGAACTGGGGATTTGGACCTAACTTATTATTGTAAATAATTATGCTTTGACGAGTACAGCCTTGAATTCTTTTTATATATTAGATTTTGTCACATTTTGTCATTTTTAAATAGAATGTTTTTTTCTTTTTTTGGGGGGGGAGCAGTAAATGTGTGGTCTTGCTTGCTTTGAAAAACATCTTTCCCATTTTCCAAATTACAGCCTTAATTTAGAGCTACTTGGTTATATAGAAAAGTGTGGATCAGTTGTTGTGTAGTTTAAATACCAATGATTCTGTTTAACATGCACCAGCTTTATGGGATTAGTCTGAAATGCATAGATATGAGCCATATTTATTTATATGAAAACTTTATAGGCAAAGTTATTTTAAAAAAAAGTTAAAGACCTCCATAATGAGGATCATGGTCCCAGAACAGACTGATACAAAATATTTTTTATGAGATTTTAAAATTAATGCGTTTAATTGGATCCATGTATTAGAAGGTCATGCAGCAAACCTGTGGACTGCTTGTTTGATTTTGGGTGTTAGCCAGGCTGGGCTGGAGGGAATGCTCCAGGCCCCAGTGTGTGCTTCCTGTATTAAGGTACTTCTGCTGCCCAGCTGTGCCGGTACCATCTTCATGCCAGTGAGCCCCCGTGAGGATCAGTGGCACTGAGGATGTGCTTCTGTTTTTACCTGTCTCTGACCTGGAGGCTTTCTTTATTTGTAGGTGAACGTCCCTATCAATGCCCTTACTGTGAAAAGGGATTCAGTAAAAATGATGGACTGAAGATGCACATTCGGACACACACCAGGGTAAGACTATATTCTGTCTCATTTCCATTGATCATAAAAGCCATACCTATTCTAAAAGAAACATATGTAACATTACATGAGAAAATTGAAGTGCTGTAACTGAAGTTATGTCAAAGTCTAGAGCAGACATTTGAAGATAAACTTTTTAATGAAAAAAAAAAAAAAAAACAATGAAAAGCAATGTAAATCCCCAAAGTGCCCTTACTTTAGACTTTGAATCAATTCACAGGGTTTATTAATGGACACATTGCCAAGTAAATGTTAATACTTTAATCCTAGAAAATGTAGTTTTTGTCTTACAGAATAATCACTTGTAAAGAATATGCTTGACCACTGGGTAATATTTACAAGCAAGGGCATTTTCAAAAAAGACTTCGCAAATAATTTATATTGTAGGGAGGTGTGCAAAGCATGGAAATGTAGCTGAATGCATTACAGGGTGCACCACAAGCAATGTGTCATTTTCTTTCCGAGCGGTTACCACCTCTCACTGCATTGGTGTTCTGTTATGTATACCTTTTCCAGATGCAAACTTCTGTCTCCTGTGCTTTAAAATGTTATGTGCCACCTATCCTATGTTCAGATGTGTTACTTTGCTCGCAGTCCAGCTCAAGCACAAGTACTTCTAATCTTGGTAGTCTGGGGTGGTGGCAGGACAACACAAATTTCAAGGCCATTCTTAGCTTCATTGGGACCTGGAGGCTAGCTTGCACTAGAGATATGTCTAACAGAGAGAGAGAGGGAGAGGGAGTGGAAGAGGGAGAGGGAGAGGGAGAGGGAGGAGAGGAGAGGATTCTTAGCTTCATTGGGACCTGTAGGCTAGCTTGCACTAGAGATCATGTCTAACAGAGAGGGGGGGGAGAAGGAGGGGGAGGGGGAGCGGGAGAGGAGAGGATATAACTAAGTATAAACTACATCGCAAGCTACAAAAGATTAAACAAGTATTATAATATATAATAGTATAACTTAAATAAGTAATAGTCAAGATACTTATTTTCACAATGAGTATTAATAAAGAAGCTTAAGTTAATTTTAAACAGTTTAAGAGTTATTTTAGGACTGGTGAGATGGGTCAGCAGGTACAGGCACATGGTGAGGACACTGGTAATTTGAGTTGGATTCCTAGGAATAATGTGTTGAAAAGTGACTATTTGTAATAGCAAAAGGTTAGCAACCACTTTTTTGAAGGATATTGCTTGCAATGTGAATTACATTCATAGAATGGATTGCTGGTTTATTGTTGTCAAACTTGACACAAACCTAGACTTATTTTGGTAAGAGGGAATTTCAGTTGTCTGCATTAGATTGGCCTGTTGCCATGTCTGTGGGCTGATTTCTTGGTTGTTAATTACTGTAGGAGAACTAGACATTGCTATCCCAAAGCAGGTGAACCTGGGCTGTATGAGAAAGATACTTGAGCAAGCCAGGTGGTGCCACTTCCAGATCTTGGATTCAGTTCTTGCCTCCAGATTCCTGCCTTGAGTTCTTGCTCTGGTTTCTCTTGATGGACTGTAAAGTGTAAGGTGAAATAAAGTCTTTCCTCCACCCCACTCCACCCGCCCCCCGACAAAAAGAAAAATGTGAATTGATTCCAGCTGTTGTTCTACCTTCTCCACATGTGTGCTACAGGACACCGGTGAACACACACACACACACACACACACACACACACACACACACACACACACACACGTAATAAAAAGTTATTTTATATGTGAGTAGCCATAAAATGAAAGTAATGTATTTATGTTAAAGATGCCAATATCTAGGCAGAAAGCATCCTAGTTCTCTGCATTAGAAAGTAGCAATGTTGACCACAGTGCACCTTACATTGTTTCACTGGTTATTGGAGACAGAATCATCATACCATAGAACAAGCTCTGTAAATTGCTGCAGGGGAAAAAAAACACATACTGTTTTTGTTGCTCTAGAGAAAATAATAATTTCCAATTCAGTGAACTTGGTTCTTTACCTCAATATAAGTTATCACTGAGAATAATACTAGTGGTTAAGTACAAATAAATACAAATTGAACCAACCATGCCAAGTCACACATCTCCGCGATCATTTCAAGCCTTCAGATTTATTTACTTGTAACTTATTTAAGCCTCCTAGAAGCTGAGAGAGCCGTGATCATTTCTGACAAAGTGAGAAAGCAAGGCAAGGACATGCAGCAATGTACGGCTGCCTGTAGAAGCTTCTCCTGTACCGACTTGCTCCTTCCTGTCTGTCCATCACTGTGACAGAGTAGTGAGATTAAACAGTGTGAGAAAGGTTAGACACAGTGTCACTCCTGGTCTCATAGGTTAAGGCTATGGTCAGTTGAGTCTGCTGCTCTAAGCTTAAGGCAAAGCAACAACATCATGGTGGAAGAGAACAGCAAAACAAAAGGTGTTCCTGCCATGGCAGCCAGAGGGAGGCAGAGGAGGAGCTGGGGACTCATCTCCACAAGTATGCCCTAGGTCCTTTACCATGGCTTGTTCGACTATGAACTCACCCATGGCTTCCCCCACTGGTGAAGTTAATGCCTGTGTAACCCAGCCATCTATCACCACTGCCAACTGCGGACGATGTTTTCAACACATGAGCCTTTGGAGCTCCTGTCCAAACTGTAGCTACATTTTTTTCTTGGCTTCATTCATTTAAATGTTTTCTCACTTTATTGACTTTGATAAGTTCTCCTATGTATTTCCAAACAAAACAAATAATAAAGACTCCAAATTTTAGTCTCACTTTTTTTGTTTAAAATAACATCCAGACAGAGTGTACAGTGTTTGTTGGCAGATGTACAATGCCAGGAGTTCTCAAGCACTACCTGCACAAAAAGTAGATCCCAGCCACTGATGAGAAAGAAACAACCCAGAGTCTAGAAAAAAAAATCTCAGATCTGCTTCTCCCATCAGACACTTTGATTTCTCATTTCATGCATGTGCTATCTCAGACAACTTTCCTTTTGAAATTCTATTCCCTAAGCATTGAATAACTACAGATATTCTTTTCACATAGATCCAAGTTTTGCAAAGCATACTAAGATTATCACCAAGTACAGTCGCATCATTGTCAAGAACCAAAAGACATTTTATAAAAGCTAGAGAGGAGCAGTTTCCACAAGCATATTTCTAGAGAGTTATTAGCACTGTGTAGACTCAGCTCAAAGATGCTGTTACATTGGTGCCGTAGCATGTTTTACTTTCAATTCTACATTTGTATCTATTGTTCACCTAGCTCGATTTCCAGACTCCCACCACCACCATGTTGGTATTTTTTCAATCCATTAAAGCAATAAAAAAGTCCATCTTTTTCATTAAATTCTTACATATTATATGTAAGTATTTTAAGTTCGCCATAGGGGTACCTTTGGGCCTCCTTATATTGACTGTCCTATCAACAATCAATAGGAAATTTAGGGAATTATGCTTTGCTCTGACACATAGTGACTGTTGATGTATGTAAAATAGTAGAGAATACCATTTGTGCCTGGAAATGGGTGTCTGAGCCAAACAGGAGTAAGTGGCTTAGACTTTTTAAAAAGAACATGTTTTTACATATATATATATATATATATATATATATATATATATATATATAATGTTATAAATAAATATATTTAAATATATATGTTATTATATTTAAAATATTGCTGGTTTTTAAAAACCAGGCATCAAGATAATGAATTATATGAGTGCAGTATCAGTACTAACACGATTGAAGGAAAAAGCAGTTTGTGCCAGATGAACAAAGTTGTTAGGGCAGCAGGAATGAATGGTGAATGCTGAGGGTAGGAAAAGGCAAGAATCTCTGTTCCTGAAGGACTGTGAGTGGCTTTGAGAACAGAAAGGTATCTTTTAAGGACAAGAATCAGCTTGGAATACTGATATGAACATATGATGTGGTAAGCATCAAAAGCTTAAAAGGCAAAAAGATCCAGCCTTCTTGAGTGAAATAGGGAAAGAATGAGTTGATATGTAAGGATGCTCATGTGGAGGGAATGGTTGAAAAACATGGAGAATGGGCTAGGCAGACATGACTGCATGAATAGAGTGAGAGTTCCCTACAGCTTTGGCTAAAATGGCCGGTTCACTGTGAGCAGAGGCTGGGGATGAAAGCTGAAGTATGATTCAATTGAGACAGGCTGGGCTGAAGTAGTTTCATTTTGAGTGGAGGAATAACATGATCAGGTTTACCTCTCAGGAAGGTACTGAAGTCATGCTTTGATATGGACTGAAGACAGAAGCCTCAAGGCCATGAACTTAAAGAGTGACTTCCACTTGGTGACTGTGGGACTTGAAAGTAGGAAACAGATGCAGGGGCTCCTTTGAGATAAATGTCAACATGACTGTTCATACATTATATGTCCATGATGGTGAAGATTCACAAAGAAACTGGAGAGCCTAGGAGAGATGTATTGAGAGTTGTGGTGTTCTACATAGATACAAGGTAGCTTAGCTAGTAGATTTAAAGAAAAAGAGGAGAGATTAGAAGATGCCAACAAGGTTCACTATTGTATAGATCAAGAAATTCAGACTTTCACTGAGATGAAACATATATGCAGAGTACCTAGGTAAGTCCCTTATAGGCTTCCTGATTAGTTTTCTAACTCAATAGAAAATGAATTTTTAAACTCTTCCTTTATACTGTTCTGAATTTCTTTTTTTTATTTATATAATATTTCCCCATTCTTCTCTGATTCTGTTAATTTTCTCTTTCTTTCATTTGGTTAATTGGGCCAAGGGTCTGTCAATCTTATTTATCTTTTCAAAGAAAGAATTACATATTTTTTTTCTATTTCATGAATTTCTGCCCTGGGTTTTATTATTTCTTACTGTTTACCAGATTTGGGTGTGGTTTGTTTTCATTTGTTCAAATTCTTGAGGTGTACCATTAGGTTATTTATCTTTGCTCTCTTTGATTCTTTGATTTTGTTTTGTTTTGTTTGTTTGTTTTTCAAGGCAAGACTTCTCTGTGCAATAGCTCTGGCTGTTCTGGAACTTGCTTTGTAGACCAACTACCCTCAAACTCACAGAGATCTACCAGCCTCTGCCTCTCAAATGCTGAGATTAAAGACATGTACCATTATTGTCAGACTGTCCTTGATTTTTTAATGTAGGAACTTAAAACTGTTTTAGTTTGAAGCCTTTTTGTCACATACTAGGATAGTGTTGATGAGTCCCATGGGATTGGAATATTCTTTTCCAAATGTTCATTCTAAAATGGTGCCTTCCTTGAAGGTAAGGTAAGTTTTTCTGTAGACAATAAAAATATAGATGCCTAACACTCCTCAGCTTGCCGTTTTTTTTTGTTTTTTTTTTTTTTTTCTTGTCCTGCTATGTGGCTTGGGTGTAGCTAGGGAATGACTCAAGAAAGCACTTCAGCATGCCACACTTATAGAAAAGTAAGGCTTTTCCTAGACTCCATGTGGCCCTTCCTCCTTCTTCAGAGCCAGTGGTAAATACTTGTGCCTACAACCTAAAGACTCTGCCCACATCCACTGGTTCAGTAACACAAAGGCAAGAGTTATTGTTAGCCTCCTCACCTACTTTCACATCTGTCAAACATCTCCTGGGAACTGTTGCCACAGCTGAAATAGGCACAATGCTTTAACTAAAAGATAAATGGAACTTAGAGTTTATTATCATTTTATCATAGAAATAAGAGAAAGTGCACAGAATTTCATGTGAAGGGATTATTTATAGACTATTTAGTTAAGTTGAGTAGCATTATGATAGGAATAAAATCCATCTGCTATATGTTGAAAATACTTATGATGGCTCATGGTCTTTCTGATTATCTCATAGAATTTCTTAAAAACTCAAAGCAAAAGCCTTCATCTTAGGAGTCTCTGACAGTTTCTATTTACCTTTGCTTAACAATGATTTCAAACAGTTAGTTGTTACCTACAGGGAACTCCTGAATAAAGACACTACTTTGACTAATGTGTTTTGTTTCCAGTTGAATCTCTTTTAAGATTTGGAAGAATATAGCATCTATGCCATGTGCTATATAGAGAAGGAAAAGTTAGGGGAAATTAAACAGTCAGATCAGGACAGGGATCTTGAGGGGAGGACTCATGGTATAGGAAATGCTGAGAGGAGTCTCCATGTCAACAACCTAGAGGAAGGTGCTGTCAAGGAAAGGTCAGAAAAGAAGACAATGTAATAGCGATAGCTACATGGATGACAGTAAAAGAAAAGAGCAGCTTAGCTTCTCTGGGCTGAAGCTCAGAGGTTGAGGGACCAGCAGAAACAATGTGGTACATCAGCAAAGGGACAGAGGGCCAGCCATTAGCATCTTTAAGGAAAATCCCACCCCATGCTTAGTCGTACTCTTGGAGTTTTAGAATATATGTAACCATATTAAAAGTTCTAAGAAGTGCAAGATACATTTTATTGTAGTTTCCTTAACATAGTCTTTGCCTGGAAAAACACAGAGAGATCACGAGCATAAGCAACAAGCAAGAGAGTAAAAGGCTCATAGACTTTGAATTCTAATATCCCACTGGGGCTAGTGTCCATGAAGTGCAATTTCAGAAATGCTGGTCTACCAGACACAGCAACACTTGTAAAGATCAACTTGGATCATGAATCTCAGTTACTAAATCAAAACCTAAACAAGCAAAAGCAGCCCCATTAGCTTCTCACTGCCCATGGGTTATATATAGTTCAATGGCTGTGTCTGAGTAACCCGGACTCCCCATCGTCTCATGTTTCTGCACACCTTCTTTCCCAAGGCACACAGGTTCAATTGGCTTTAGCCAGTCAGGACTATGTTTTTTTCCCAAAATTTGCTAGGTCTGTCTAGGCTCTCACTTCCTTACCTGCTGTTTCCCAGAAGAATGTAGCTTTCCTTAAAGCTCTTAGCAGGCATCACTTTTTGAGAAGTTATCTCTCACTCTATCACTGTTATTTTCGATTATCCTGTATTGACCCAGACTCTCCACTTTTATATCATTATTTTCCATTTCTTTCATACAGCTTAGTTTACTCATTCATTCTTCCATACATACTTGTCAGATGGTTTTATACTTTATTCTTACTGGAATTTGTTTTTTTCTGTAAAAAGAATAGAGACTCTCTGAATAGATTTCTATCAATGTTGGAAGGACCAAATTTTAAGGCCTGGTCTCAGCTACTGGGAGTCAAGATCTAGATATGCCCAGATGAAAGGCAAGAACCTGTTTTGCTCAGTTGTATGCTCTACAGAGAAAAAGCAGTGTGTTTGGTGGAAATTTACCAGTGTGAAAGACAAAGTAGCTAACTTATCCCTATGGAAACCAAGCTAGGTTCAGTGAGGAAGTCTGAATTGCATCACAAGCCATGATTGTGAGCTTTCCAGAGAAAGGAACAGAGGTGGCTAGGCCATACTACATAACTGAGTGCTATATGCAGGGATGTTAAGTTATACAGGCCATGCTACATAACTGAGTGCTGTGTGCAAGGATATTAAGTTGTGTTTTGTTTGCTGAAGAGGAGCCTGAACTAAAAGAGGGCATGATGTGCTGGAGAGAAGTAGAGCAGGAGGTGTGGGACTAGGCAAGTTCTGCATGATTGTAGAAACTTTTTGTACCAAGACGGGAAGACAAGATTGACTCTATAGGACTGTAAGACCACAGAAGATTTTATTGGTTTCCCAGTGAATGAATGAAGCAATAAGATAAGCAATAAGCCTTAGTACTCCCTTGCTTGTTAGAAATAAAAGTCTATGAAATAAAAACAGATGTTCACCCCCAAACAACTCTCTCTTTCTTGAACTGCTTTAAAAATTTTTATATTGCATTATTTTTTTATATTACAAAAGTAGTCTCACAGGTTGAAACTAATAATGTTGTAACTCAGATTCTAAGACTGCAGTTATTGCTAATACTACAAGAACAAAATATAGGGCATATGTTAGTCAATTTTTTTTTATTGTTGTGACAAAATCCCTGAGATAAGCAACTGAAAAAGAGAAAGACTTCTCTTGGCTCCTGGGGTCAGAGACATCAGCATATGGTGGTCTGGCCATGTTGCTGTGGGTCTGTGGAGAAGCAGCACACACATTGGGGAGCATGTCAGGTGGGGAAAGAGAAAGCAGGTAGGGGCTGGTGTCTTAAAGGGCACACCACCCAGTGATTTGATTTTTTTCCATTAAGCAGCCATCTCCCAAAGGCACCAGAAGCCAGAAATCCAGCCATCCAAACATCGTCTGAGGGAATTTAAAATTCAGTCAGGGCACAGCATTCCTATAAGTTTTAAAAATAAATGATAGCTTGGTCACAACTAGTTCAGTCTGAAGTCATTGGAAGCACAAGTGGCAGTTGGTCCTGTCTATTCCTTTAGTGAGAATTTAAAGGAGAATGTGTGGGTGACTTGATGTAGCTAATTATGTTAAGAAACTTTCTTTCTGTGAGTTTGCCTGTGGTGTTATTGTATTTGAAATAAATGGAAGCTGAAAAAGGTGTAAGTCAAAGAGCAGGAATATTATACCATTATCTAGTTGTTTGGTGTTTCAGACTTTAATGCCATTTTTAAAATGTCTCATTTTGAGTTTACCCACATATTATTTTGCATTACCTTACCTTGGAGATCAATGCTACTATTGAATAAGGAATCTGGTTCCATAACATAAGGTATTGGATACACAGAATCAATTTAATAGCTAGGAATTAGTATTTATTATTATTATTATTATGACAATTTGTCTTCCTTCTTTTTGAAGATTAGAGACTTTATAACTTTATTAATATAGAAAAGATAAAATTTCAAAACATAAGTCATAAATCAGCACACATGATTATTTAATGTCAGGTATAAGCAATGTATTTTATAATGAATGCATAGACATTAACAATTATATGCATCAAGAATGCACCCCGTAGTACTTACGTGTCTGGGGTCTAATCAGAAAATCTTCTCAACAGGCATATGAACCATATATAATATATGCCATCTTAAGAACAGAAAATAAGTCAGTTAACACTTACTTTTTCATGTCGAGTTGTCAGTCTTTTAGACAACTTATGTGCTTTCATCAAGAATAGCACTGTTCTTTTTAAAATTTAAAATATAATTACATCATTTTTACACTGTCCTACATCTCCCATGGCTCCAGCCTTCCCTCCCAAATCCATGGCCTCTTTTAAAAAATGATTATTGTTACATATATATATATATATATATATATATATATATATATACACAATATATATATATATACAAAATAAATATATATATACAAAATAAATAAATAAATAAATAAATAAATAAATAAATAAATGTACCCTGCTGAGCCCATTTAGTGTTACTTGTACATGTGCCTTTAGGCTTGACTGCTTGGTATTGGATAACCACATGGGGGATCATTTAAAAGACTAATTCTCCCTTTGTCAGTAGTCATTAATTTCCCGTAGCTCTTCACCTAGGGCTGGGGTCCCATGAGGTTCCCCCATCTGTGTTGGAGTGTCTGCTAGTGTTGTCATTGTTCAAGTCTTGGGTAAGCAGCCATATTGTTGAGATTTTATGGGTGTTGCTTCCTTGTCATGTATAGAAGACTTAATCTTGTGGCAGGCTTCTTGGTCCTCTGACTCTCACAATCTTTTGAGCTCCTTTTATGAGCTATTCTCTGAGTCTTGAGTATAAAAACTATGTTGTGTATCCTTTGGTGATGTTTGGGGATGGACACCCCATGGTCAGTTGTTCTCTGGATTTTGACTAGCTGTGGCTTTCTGAAATGGCTTCTGTCTGCCACAAAAAGAAGCCTTGTAGATGAGGGATGAGAAGAATAAATAACACAAAGGATGGTTGAAACAGCCATAGGGAATCATACTATTTTATATTTATTTAAAGTTAAAATTACATGATATATTGCATGTGTATATTTTTAATGAAGTTTTGCCAGTTAGGATGATAATGCCTCCCCCAAGAGCAATAAACTATGTAGCAAAAACTTCCATTTGAGTTGTTGGTCAAGGGAGTCCAAGAGACTCCTAAAACAATATGGCTGTTGCTCTTTTGCTTGGTTGCCTTCCAGAAGTTGAAGGTCCCATTTGCTGAAAACACCATACTCCCTGAACACAGGACTAAGAGGATTTGAGCTGGATCTGACCTGAAAGCCTCCTCCCTGGGAACTGACTTTGATCATCCCAGAAGGTGCTCTGCAAGCTACCAAGGAGAGAAAGCATTCAGTAGTCTACCTAGCTCTGACACCTATGAACCACAATAATGACCAAAATGGAAAGATATCTTTGAAGGTATCTTGGCAGTAACAAGCAGCTATCTAATTGGATTTATGGTCCACTTAAAAGGATGTAAACTGTGCCTGGTTTCCCAAGGCTAGCTAGGTCACCGATCTTAGAGAAGAACTAATACTGCTACTTTCCTAAACCAGTGTAATTCTGAACTATAAATAATTATCCTATGCTCACTGGTAAGGGTAGCTCTCACCCCTCATCAGAGCTGATCCTCTTAATCTACTCAAATTCCTACCCTCACCTTGAGACAGTCCAAGATCAGTTTGAGGGCCTCATCAGAAACACTAAAATTAGCCAATTTCTGTCCTAGCTCTTGTGAACCTTACTTCCTGTCACTCAGGGTTTGTCACAGTGACAGAAAGTCTAGGTTTCTGTTATTAAAGAGAAGAGCATAATTTTTACATTAGCCAAATTTACAACCTTTTCCAGCTCCCTAGACCTATTTGGGTTGTCTTGTTAACTAGAATGTCCTTCTGTGTTTTAATACTGGTTTTCCCATCTGGAAACAACATTTTAAAAACAAACCAACAAAGGCCTGCACTTAGGTAAATCACATCCACCTTGTTTCTCAATATTTGAATCCTTGGCTAAGGGCTTCATCCATGAAGAGTCACTGTATTGAATATTTTACTGAACTGATCTCATTAAGTTGTTGTCTCCCTCAAATTACAGAATTACAGAATGCCCTCTCCAGTAGCCATTCAGACACAAATAAACCCACAGAGGCTTATATTATTTTCAAACTATATGGCCTCATGGCTCAGGCTTCTCACTAGCTAGCTTTTACATCTGAAATTAACCCATTTCTACAAATCTATACTTTGCCATGTGGCTTGTCACTTACCATCTTGCTTCTCCTGGCAGTGGCTAGCGGCAGCTCCTCAGCTCTGTCTTTTTCCTTCCTCTCTCTCTCTGGTTGGAATGTCCTGTCTAACCTTATTCTGCCTCACCATTGACCAAACAGCTTTATTTATCAACCAATCAAGGCCACACATATTCACAGCATACAGAATGACATCCCACAGCACTTCCCCATTTCCTTGTAATCAAAAAGGAAAGTTTTAACTTTAACATGGTAAAATTACATATAACAAAACAGTTATCAGGCAAGAATTACAGTTATAATATCTAGTCTATTTGTAATTGGCAAAATTAAAGAAAATATTCTATCATCTATGCTATATTTGTGAGTCTAAAGTTTCATACCTAATTTATCTTTTATCATAACCAAGAAAAATTATAATTATAACTATCTAGTCTTCAACTGCATCAAAGACCT
The DNA here is from genome assembly GCF_007827085.1 of Peromyscus californicus insignis. Taxonomy (NCBI): domain Eukaryota; kingdom Metazoa; phylum Chordata; class Mammalia; order Rodentia; family Cricetidae; genus Peromyscus; species Peromyscus californicus. The sequence goes on from NW_026294584.1 coordinate 81,885,315, forward strand.
CAGAAAGATATAATATTACCTAAGTAAACAGGAAATGCATTGTAAGCAACTTCCAAAATTCTGGAAATGACAGAGACAACTGCCTGCCTGGACAGTCATCCAAAGTTCCTCTGCAACTTTGGGGCATCTATCTTCAGTCTAGAGTCTCTCAGTCGCTTCCCTCTGCATCCTGTAGAATGTCTGGCAGTTTATTCTGTGAAGCAGGAACCTGAAGGACCATCTCACCTTGCAAAGTTCAGTGGTCACCTTCTTATGGGTCCTCCATGTCCAGTAGATACAACATTTTGTCAAGCAGTCCAGGCAAGAACAGTTTCTTGACCAAATGGCTATTTTGTCAACAAGAAGATAAACTCCATATGGAGTGTCTTAGACATTCATCTTTCTCTTTGAAGTAAATCGGTACTGCCAGGAGTAGATGTGTCTCATTGTCCAGAAAGCCTAAGTTTTTAAAACATTTTAAATGCCATATTCTTTAGGTCTTTGAAGTGTTTGAAGATTACCTACCTAATTGAATTGTATCTATGTATACCTAGAAAACTTAACATGACTGTAAGTTTGACTATCATAGAAGACTAATTAATAATCTGTATTTCTTAATTATCCATTACAATTTAAATGAGTTACATTAACAGAATACCTTAAATGAGAGTAGAAATATATATATGTATATATACATATATATTTAGTATAACAAAATCGACTCTAAATTTGTATCAATAAACTAAAACCCATATCAATGTAAAACATTTTTATACAAGTTGTTACTCTTTAAAAGTAGGTTCATTAATCTACCCTTTCATCCTATCATATCTACATTATCCCCTTTTTGTCTTTAGAAAGAGATTGCATTTATAATCAACCTGCTTTAAATAAAAATAAACATTTATAAACTATTTTGGGAATTTGGGCATAGCTTTTTGTACTACTTCCTGCTGGTTGAGGGAACTGGCAATCTAATGGGGATCCTGAGAAGATTAAGAATTATGGTCAAGTCCTGACTAGAGTAGTCTGTGACACTATATTCTCTGAGTCAGTTGCCTTGAAGCTGTTTTTGGATGTTGAATCATCTGGGCCACTCAGGGGGTCTTCCTTGATCAGACCATATTAGCCTGGAAGCAATCCACAGGTTCTCATCTTCTGTGGAAACAAAAGCAGAACCTCTTTTCCAAAGTAACATATCCTTAGACATATGTTATATCCACTTTTGAAGTCCAGATACTATATATGTATATGTATGTATGTATGTATGTATATATATATATATATATATATATATGCTTAACTCAACAGCTTTTACAATCACATGTCTTTCTACAGTTTAAAATCCCAAAGACAATATAATCCAGACTCTCTGTGTGATTTCCCTGTTTACATGGCTTATTTTTTATATTACTTTTACTGTCTCTTTAAAGACTTTATTTTTTAAAACTATCTATTTCTTTATATAACTGTCTATCCTCCTTTTCCTCTTTCTTCCAAGCCTACATACATTTTTACACACATTATAAACTGTTTAGGGTTTTATTTATCTGAATCTGTTTTATTGTGAATCTATAATCCTTCTCTGACCAGGAGAAATTTTAAACTGCTGAACTGCTTGGCTAGGACCAACACGATAACCTTGGCTGCTGACTCTGCCCACTTCAGCTTCTTAATATGGTGGAAGTATGCCTGCCACCAACCCTGGGAAGCAGTGTGTGTATGTGTCTAAGAAGTAGTGTGTTGTCCAGAAACCTCTTCTTCTTCCTTTTTTTTTTTTTTTTTTTTTTTTGTACTAGCAAAGACCACCATGTACCATGCTGCATGGCTTGCAGACGCCACTGTGTACAGTGGCAGGAAACTGCCGTGCTGCACTCAGGCCCATACGTATGCCATGAGACTGCCATACTGTAGCTCAAGTCCGCACGCCATGGCGTCTCTATACCTTGGAGTCTCTATATCTTGACCCACGTGAGACATAAAGTAGAAAGCTGTTTTGGGCTCCATTATTGTGAGTTTAGAAGCCCTTTTTATAAACTCTTTGGGGCATTATGGAAATTCAAGAGCCTCACATTGGTATGCAAAATGTAGCCAGAAGGTTTCTCCGGTCCTGTCCAAGCCCTGCAGTCAGGACAAATTTCTCACCCACAGTCCTGCAGCCTTTTATAAAATAATCAAACAGAGGCTTAATATTAATTATAACTGCTGACCATTAGCTCAGACTTATTACTGACTAGCTCTTACACTTAAATTAACCAATAGTTCTTATCTATGTTTAGCACATGGCTTGGTCCCTTTTCTCAGTTCTTCCTTGTCATCTTGCCTCCTCTGTGTCTGGCTGGTGACTCCTGACTCAGCCTTCCTCTTCCCAGAATTCTTGTCTGCTTCTCCCGCCTATACTTCCTGCCTGGCTACTGGCCAATCAGCATTTTATTTATCAACCAATCAGAGCAACACATATTCACACCATACAAAATGACATCCCACAGCACAGAGGTCCTGCTGTTCAGCTCCAGGGCTAGCTGACTGCTGAGTGCACTGCAGGATCTCACCAATCATCTACTGAGCAGACCATAATGCATCAAAGTGTATTTAGATGTCCGAGACACACTAGCTCAGGTGCTTCTTCAGTTCCTATAGCTCCCACAGGAACATTTCAACAGCTCCTGCATCTGACTCAATCCCATCCCTTTAAGGACCTGAGTACCATGGTGGCATAGAACAACTTCATGTCCCTGGATGGTCCCTATACAATAATTAATCCAGCTGTTTCAAGGATGTGAACTAAATCTTGTGAAGCTAGTATGTGAACAAAGAATCTATGCAGAACACTTTGATGAGTTAGCTAAAATAAAACTCTATAAATATTTAGCATTTATGCTAATTGCTCCCTTCCCACCACCATATTATCTTTAGACTTTAATAATATATTTCAAGATTAAATGGAAGCATGGTCCATGCTGTCTGAGTTTTCATTTGCTTTAGAAAAGGCAGTATAGAGACAATTGTAAAAGAAAAGTCATTGTTCTTAGAAAAGTAATACAATTTTCTATACTATTTTCTTTCTAAACATAATTTTACTTGTTTTTCATTCTATTCAGAGAGCTCTAATTACTAAAGTATCATAGGAATCTTGAAATAAAGACATCTATTTATACAAATTCCCATTAATAGATTCCAAAAGCAATGATACACTGAAGCTCATACATAATTTCCTTTCTTTTTGTAAAGTCATATAATTATATTTTCATAATCTGTGTGGCTTTTTTCAGTTTGGACTTGCAGTATTTATTAATATGCATATTGTGATTACAAGTAGACATAAGCTGGCTAATATAAGACATAGATACCTTTTCTGAGGCCTTTTGTACCACACATTAAGGTGAGAAGACACAGTTATACTACTATCTCATGTAAAATTCGAAGGCTGGAAGGCTCAGTGAAGTATGTAGTTTATCCAGAGTCACCTAAAAGTGATTGGCATCAAGAATGGAACTTGCATATCTTTGTCTGTGAAGTTAATTTTTATTATATCTGTCTAGTTATCACAGTGTTATAACATATTGCTTTCCATAGTATATAAACCAGTCTTTTAGGATTAGTGTCAGTTTCTTCTCTAGCTCTGTAACAGCAGTATGTCATAGGTCAAGTTGATAGCAAGGTCAGAAAGTAGCCCTGTGATCCAGGCTTTGAAAGATCTTGTGGACCTCTTGTTATATATCTAAATGTCAAGATTGTAGAGTCTGGAAAATGCATCAATTTTATTGTTGATAGTATTCCAGTTCCATAAAGAAAACTGAGACCTTAATAATTTAGGGCAGTGGTTCTCAGCCTTCCTAACGCTGTGACCATTTAATACAGTTCCTAATGTTGTGGTGACCCCCACAATAATTTTGTTGCTACTCCCTAACTGTAATTTTGCTAATGTTATTAATCATAATGTAAATACTTGGTATGCAGGATATCTGATATGCAACCCCCAAAGGGGTCATGACCTACAGGTTGAGAACTGATGGTTTAGATCACCAATTCGGGCTTCAGTTTAAAATATAGGTGTGGATGTCTTCACTCAAAGAAGGCATCACTCTTCGTTTTTACTCTAAAAGAAGCAGTTACTCAATCAGCGTTTAACTGACCCTGATCATATTCATGCTGAAGTAAGATCTGCTGATCCTGAGTGAGGCTAGGACTCTGGCTTTCTATTTCTTTACTTCATGCATATATCAAATCTGTGTGCTCTATGCAGGTTATCTTTCATTACCAAGGAAACCACTTCCTGCTCTGGTCCTAGATACAAACCTTTTGGGGTAGACTTCAGTTCCTCTGCTTCTGCTCAGTATTTAAACACAATGCTCAGAAAACCGCTCTGTGCTGTAAGTGTCTATCTAGCCAGTTCTGGTCTCAATTATAGGTTGCCTCTTATAATTATACACTTGAGAATTCCCAGTCAAATCATACTTGCCTCCCTACATACAAATCATAGGCATGTCTCCCTAATAAAAAATAGGAAGTTCAGATGCCACATGTGTGTGACCTCAGTGACCTCTCTAGAGAACACTAGATATTGATATTAAAAGCCTCATAAAGACATCCAAGGCAAAGCTAGTAGAGAATTAGGTCAGATGTTGACTGACAGGCAAATGGATGAGAATTTACACATCATACTCATATCTGTAATCCTAGCACCCGATGTCAAGACAGGAGGATTGCTGCCAGTTCAATGTCATCTTGGGTTACATATGAATTCAATGTTAGCCTGAACTATAGTGTAGGATACTGTCTCAAAAATACATACATACAGCCGGGCGGTGGTGGCGCACGCCTTTAATCCCAGCACTCGGGAGGCAGAGGCAGGCGGATCTCTGTGAGTTCGAGGCCAGCCTGGACTACCAAGTGAGTTCCAGGAAAGGCGCAAAGCTACACAGAGAAACCCTGTCTCGAAAAACCAAAAAAAAAAAAAAATATCATGAAGATTAGATACTGTTAAATGTATGTGGAATCAGTAGAGAATGCAAGTGTGTGTAATTTAGTTTCTTATATCATTGTATGTTTAAGGTTGTAAATGGAAATAATAGGAACCAGAACTGGGGACAGATTTCCAAACACATTTTCATCATCAAATGTTATTTATTTATATTTTAAGGTTATATCAGAGAGAGGCATTGTTTTCCTAACTTTTTTATGTAATTATGATTCACAGTGACTCTGATGGCTCTGGTTGCTTGTGTCCTTGATGCTGGATTGTAACAGATGAATAGATTTCTGGTTTGAGATTTGGTGTTCTGGCAAACATAAAGTGGGAGGTGGAGTGGTGGATGCACTCTGGAGACTGGTAATCAGATCTGAAGTCATTCACCCCTGGGTCAGTGCTTGAGCCCAGGGCAAATTGCTAGTGACATAAACCATCCATTCAAGGATTAGTTGTCACCAAGATAAAAAAACTGCCATGGTCAGATACTCCTCAGTGATTCTTTTCGGCTTTGGCTAGAAAAGATAGACATTTGAGAACCTCCTTAAACTCTAGGACTACCTTAAGATGTACCAAGTACCTGTCCATACTCCCCCTATAGTCTGTGATCCTAAACATGGTCCAGGTCCCTGACAGCCCTACGTACTAATACACAGCAGGCTGCAGGCTGCAACAGTAAATCCAGGACCACTCTCTTTGCATTGGATTAGTTGCATTGGAGCTAAAACTTTGCTCTTGGAATCTGTTTGTATTCATGTATTTATCAACATACACACACGAGTGTGCCCTTACCTTTCTGCAATGCCCAGTTCCTGCTGCTGCTTCCATTCAGTGAATGACTACATTTGGCTCACCATGACAGTGTGAGTCCAGTTTAACTCTTTGCTGCATTGTCCCTGTTGTGCATATTTGGCTCTGTAGAGGGAATAGACCGAAGGGTCTAAACATGTAAGCAAAGATCGTGTCAGTGCCAAGAAAATGACATTCCACCTGGAAATAGTCTTTAACGTGGAGGACAGTTTATCACCAAGTAATATTTGAGTTATTGACTGAATTTTAGATTTTTAAGTATTAAATTCTACTTCTATCTCCCCATTGGCTAGACATGACTGAGCCCTCAACATCTGTGTTGTGCTGAGGCTCCCCAATGCTAAATGTTCCTTTTCATCTGATACTGAGCTTGGTGCCTGATGCTTCCCTTCCCAGCTCCCATTTTGGTACCTGTAAATGTTGTTATATTATCTGGTTCTCTGAAGAGAGGCATTTTTAGAGGTTGGTGGCATCTAATATTTTGAGAGAAGAGAAACATGCTCATTGAATTCTCTCTGAGTTCTTGAGCCTCACTGTGGCTGCCTTCTCTGTGAAAAATCAGGATTATATAACTGGCTCCTCTGCTGAGTGTGTTGTTTATGTTGACTTAACATGAGGATACTTGGCTGCTAGTAGAAAAACTACCGCAACCACAGTTATGACAGGAGAGGGGACAGTGACTAGGAGATGGGCGCTGGTAGCCCTTCTTATGTTAGAATTCCCTATTCAGAGGCTGTATCTCTCAACCAAGTGACAGATCTGCACTGAGAGCTAAAAGCAACATTATCTTTGTGTAAAAGAATGGTTCAAATCTGAGAACCCTTTCCATGGGGTTTTCTATGTCTTTTAGCTTACTAAAAATAAATACATTGGCTTAACCCAGCCTTTTACCTAACACATTCTGAAAGAGACAATTTTCAATAGCCTGGAGAGTTCACAAATAGCTCTATCTGTAAAAATGTTCTTCCTTAAACAAAAGAAACCAGAAGTACCTAGAAAATGCATTTTGTATGCCAAGTCAGCAACTGACACTTCACTTTACCTGCTCTTTCCCTGTGCTCCAGCACTGGGATCTGTGTGTGCTGGAATATGCAGATCATGTCCATGGTCCTGAGTGCTGCTGTTCCTAGGAAGCTAAATTCTTTGTATCATTACAGAGTGTAACAGGGTATGGGTGGGGTTACATTAGCAGAATCCTTTATGTTTAGTATGTTATCCTGCCAAATGACAACTGAGTGAAAAGTACAAAGATGATGTGTACAGTCCCTAGATGGTATCCAAGTAGGACATTGTTTCAACCCATCATTCCCAACTTAGGGGAATGAAGAGGTTGTTTGGGCAGTATCTTTCTAGATAATCATGACCTTTCTGTTTTGCTGAAAAATAAAGTTTCTTGGGCTATAGGACTGTCAGGGTCAAATCCAGGCTAGTCCTGGGCAAATACAGAGAGTTGGTCACATCCATTGTAGTTCTTGAAATACATCACTGAGTGACCTTCCTGAGGACACAGAGAAACAACCAAAGGCAGCTTGGGAAAAAGTGCCAGTTCTTAGTTGTCCAGAAGCAAATTTCAGACCTGTTGATGAGGAATGGAGCACACAACCAGCTGGATGAATTTTGCATAATATCTCTAAAAGTGATGAAAAGTTTCCATAAATCCATATTTGTGAAATAACTGAGCTCAAATTTACTCACAAAAAAAAGGAAGGGAGGAAAGAAAGAAAGAAAAAGAGAAAGAAAGAAGAAAGAAAAAGAAAGAAAGAAAGAAAGAAAGAAAGAAAGACAGAAAGAAAGAAAGACAGACAGAAAGAAAGAAAGAAAAAGAAAGAAAGAAAGAAAGAAAGAAAGAAAGAAAGAAAGAAGGATGGAAGGAAGGAAGGAAGGAAGGAAGGAAGGAAGGAAGAAAAGAACTGTTGGGTGAACAGAGTAAAAAGTGAGGTCACTAATTTTCTGAATTTAAATTGTTCTACAGTTGCCTTAGACATTAAAAATGTTTATTATTCTCAGATGATATATGAAACCATCCTCACTTACTACAGTAATCTTATGCCATATTTTAATTTTTTAAGTCTTTTTATATTTTTAGAGCATTTGTGTAGTGGGTAGCCATTCCAGCTTTGATCTGGAAGTTCCAACCCCCATTGAGACTTCGGCAACTGTCACGCCTACAAGGCGGGGCACCGGATGGCGGGAGCCGGGATGGTGGGAGCCGGATGGCGGGGAGCCGGATGGCGGGAGCCGGGATGGTGGGAGCTGGGGCCCGCACTTGGGGAGGAGGGGGATCGCCTCACTCACAGTGGTTTTTCGCTGGTCTGGGGGCTAAGCTAGGGAGCTGAGACCGGACTAGCTGCTCCCTTTTTCGGGAATGGAACCGTGTAGGCATTCCCTGGTTCTATGGAAGTTTGCAGGCGGGTTTAGGTACCCGCCAGCCGGGGAGGAGGCTGAGGGCGGAAGCCACCCAGGCCTTTGGAACTTGCCCCACGTTGGGCGCCAGATATTGGTGAAATTATTAAGGCCACTCCACGTAGTTAAAAGGAGATTTATTTAATGGCATAACTTACTAATTAAGGAATAGGAAGGTCGCGGAGTCTGGGGAAGGTGTATCACAGTCCAGCGGTGTTCACTGGAGCTCTGCTCGGTCCACCTCTCCAGTCCAGGGTCCCGCAACAGAGAGAGCGCCCGCCGATCCAGATCTCGGGTCCCCCGGCGCCTCCCTTGGCCCCGCCTTGTAGGCGTGACAGTTGCCGAAGTCTCAATGGGGGTTGGAACTTCCAGATCAAAGCTGGAATGGCTACCCACTACACATTTGTATGACTTTTGAGTCAGTTCAGGTCTGGTAGGCTCTCTACTGGTCATCCCTGGAATCCTCACCTGTGCAAACAGACAGCCTAGTTCTTCCCAGCATTTTCTGAGGCTTGAAAGGATGCATTTCTGCTACTGGCTCCCTGGCGTCTGTGCAGGGTGTTGACTCCACATGTGATTTATGTTGATATGACTTCCTCTGACTTTTGCCCACTGCTTGATGACTTCATTTTGCCTGTTGACATGAACTTGGCTGCCGTGAATACCCTGTTGGTCGTGGATGGATTAGCCACATGTGTGGTAGCACCTTTGTGCTGTGTTCTTATTATTTTCAGAATGGAGTGATCGGAGAAGTATGTTATTTCTTTAGAATTAGACACACCTCTTCTAAGGATGGATTTACACGATTCCCTTCTCCTCTAGACCTCTGAATAAATAGTATGGTTTTACTGAGACATGGATCACACTTACCACCATCACGTATGTCAGACCTGTGCTTGTTATTTTGGGAAGCAGGCAAGTTAACTTAATTCAGTTCTCTGGGGACCAGTTAGAAATGACTCTTAAATGCGAGTTTGTGGCTGTGATGAATTCTTACTTTCTGTCATTTGTACAATTGCATAATGCTCCTCAAATTCATGTGAGTATTTGTTTTTTTGTTTATATTTTGATTCACTATAATTTTCTAAGGTCTAGGAATTGAGCCTAGGGCCTCACACTGATAGACAAGCGCTCTACCACTGAGCTCCATCCTCAGCCCCTATATTTCAAATCATGTGCCATAGAACCTATGAGTTGATAGGCAGGTACACGTCAACTCCATCTAGTCAAGCTGCCATATTTTTTTTTTTCCCTCAGCAGATCCGTTGTGCTCTTCTGGAGGGTAAGGACATTTTGTGTTGGTCTTTCCCCCATTTCTCACTCAGCACCCTCTGATGTCTTTTGCTTATGAGTCATAAGAAAAGAGTGTGATGACTGAGAAGATGAGGTCAGTAGATCAAGTTCATCCCAAACTGTAAAGATTCTAAATATGAGACTTCCCAGAGCTGATGATTGGCTCAACAAGGCTACCAGGTGCCCCTGTTCCTCCAGTGTCTCCCCTCATCTTAGCTCTGCCCGTGTTCTGCATGTAATTCTTAGTAGCACAGGCAGCATCTATCTCCTCACACTAGGAACCACAGTCACTTCTCGTACTCCCGTCTCAAGCCATCCCTGCAGCAGCAGTGAAAGTGCCATCCTGACCTTGCTCAGCCATTCCCAAACACGGCTTCTAATTAGAATCATCAGGTGTCCTCTAAAAACGCCAAAGCCCAGGGCACAACCCCAGTATGAAATCTCATCTCTTCAGGAGCAGACTACAGGCAGCAGCATTTTTGAAGCTCTTCTGTTGATTTCAACTTTTAAACAAACATGGGCTGAGGCTTAGTCTGACCGGCTGCCTTAGTTGAGCTGGGGACCATCTTCCTCCCTCAGAGCAGCTAACCAGGTAAAAGTGAACACTCAACAGAATTGAGCTCTGCTCTGCCTGGCAGTGGTGGCGCACGCCTTTAATCCCAGCACTTGGGAGGCAGAGGCAGGAGGATCTCTGTGAGTTCGAGGCCAGTCTGGGCTACAGAGTGAGTTCCAGGAAAGGTGCAAAGCTACACAGAGAAACCCTGTCTTGAAAAACCAGAAACAAACAAACAGCAACAAAAAAGAATTGAGCTCTGCTCACAGGAACAGAGAGAAGGGAAAGAGCTTTGTGGGCTGCCAGCAATCACGATAATACAGTGGTCTCTGGTCTCAGAGTGGAACTTGTTTTAAATTCTGTTCTCTCTGCCTGACTGTGTGACCTTGGGCAGTTTTAAACTAATGTTTCTTCATCTGTAAAGTGAGGATAGCCATAGAAAATTCCCAGCATTGCTTAACAATTTAAAGAAAAGGGGGTTTGTAAGTGTTTCTATCCCTCTGCCAGGTAGCACGGAGCAGGCAGTCCAAGGGGAAAGTGGCCGTGCAGTGGAGGGGAGCGTAAGAGAAGGAAGAGCACTACTCAGCAGAGACAAACAATGACATCAGGAGGTTTGCAGGCAAATGGATGGGACTAGAAAAAAATCATCCTGAGTGAGGTAACCCAGACTCAGAAAGACAAACATGGTATGTACTCACTCATAGGAGTATACTAGATGTAAAACAGGATGACTGGACTGCTACTCACAACTCCAGGGAGGCTACCCAGTAAAGAGGACCCTAAGAAAGACACAGGGATTGCCCAATGACAGAAAAATGGATGAGATCTACATGAGCAAACTGGACATGACGGCGGCGGGGGGGGGGGGGGGGTGGTAATGAAGGGCAAGGGTCGGGGGAAAGAGAACTTAGGGGAGCGGGAGATCCCAGCTTGGTCAAGAACAGAGAGGGAGAACAAGGAAAGAGAGAGCATGATAAATGAAGACCCCATGGGAATATGAAGAAGCAAAGTGCTAGAGAGGTCCACAGAAATCCACAAAGATACCTCCACAATAAACTACTTGCAAAGGTTGAGAGACAGCCCGAACTGACCTACTCTGGTAATCGGATGGCCAAACACCCTAACTGTCATGATAGAACTCTCATCCAATGACTGATGGAAGCAGATGCAGAGATCCATGGCCAGGCCCCAGGTGGAGCTCCAGGAGTCCAATCGGCGTGAGAGAGGAGGGATTATATGAGCGAGAGATGTTGAGACCATGATTGGAAAAAGCACAGGGACAAATAGCCAAACTAGTGGAAACACATGAACTATGAACCAATAGCTGAGGGGTCCCCATGGAACTGGATCAGGCCCTCTGGATAAGTGAGACAGTCGATTAGCTTGAACTATTTAGGAGGCCCCCAGGCAGTGGAACCGGGACCTGTCCTTAGTGCATGAGCTGGCTGTTTGGAACCTGGGGCCTATTCTGGGACACTTTGCTCAGCCTGGGTGAAGGTAGGAGGGGACTGGACCTGCCTCAACTGAATCTACCAGGCTGAGCTGAATCCCCAGGGGACTCCTTGCCTTGGAGGAGATGGGAATGGGGGGTGAATTGGGGAGAGGGCGGGGGGGGGGGGTGGCGGGAGGAGGGAGGACAGGGGAATCCGTGGCTCATATGTAAAATTAAATTAATTATAAAATTTAAAAAAAAGAGAGAGCAGGAGGAGGCCAGCAGGCCTGGCTGCCACCGCTGCTGCTCAGCTCATCTTCTCAGGATGCCCTTAGAGGAGCATGGACCAGATCGCAGCTTCTCCCCCATGACGGAAGTTGACACCTTGGGAACTCACCAGTGCCTGGCCGTAGCCAGTTCAGTGACTGGGGCTTTCTGAGAGTGGGCTCCAGACACAGAGTTATTAAAAGGATTCCAAGGCAACTTGAATCATCAGGCATGGTGAAATGCAGTGGTCCACAATCAGGACAGAATGAGGGATGTGTTTTCTCTGCTGCAGGTTGTCTTGCTGCTCTGGTGACTAACTGAAGTCATGCATGTAGCTCCAGCAAAAGCACATCTAAGTAGTTCGCATGGTTCTTGCCTATTTTATGCCTGATAAGCTCCTGTACGCCCTCTGTGCATGTAATCGGACTTTCTGGCTTCCCACTTATTTTACAAATTACTGTATGAACCCCAAGAAAGAATTAATCAGAAAGGGACAAGGTATCTCCTTACAACACTTTTATATAAAAATTAGATTCTATTCACTGTGCTTATTTTTAGTTTCCTATGTGTGGACTGTGCATTTCATTCTCCTGGTTTATGAGAAGTGTGTTTTCCATTAGCTACAATGCAGAAGCAATTACGGATATGCTGTGTAGAAACCTGCTTTAAATATTCTCCTAGCTCTCAAAGGCTTCCCTATGAGTTGTAATTTTTAGGTGCTTTGTTTACTAGTCCAAGAGTGTGTTTTGTCATATGTTGAAAGACCACACTGACTATGAAAAATAAGATGGTGAGTAAAAACCCAGAGAAGCTGTAAACATCTGTGAGAGTTTGCTCGGCAAGGCTGCTTATAAGAGGGAAGCTCAATACACATGGATTGTGTGCAGCTGGTGGTGCATGTGTGCTCACAAATGGGCCATTAAGAGGAGCTGTTAGATATATGACCAGCCGTTCTTCAGACTATAGATCTGTACTGTTAGCTGTGTGTAATAGAAACTAGAGGGACCACACTCACAAACCTTTCTCTAAACTGCAGCTCTGATTCTATACAAACTTGATGTTTGATGGAACCCAGTAATAATCTTTTGACCATACAGTCTCACTAAAAAAAAAAAAAAAAAAAAAGAGTTTGAGTCTTGTCTGCCACATTGAGGGCACTGGTCAGGGCTGACCTGTAGTCAATGGTCAGGATTACTGCAGGTCATGGACGAGCTGTGGTATGAAGTGCCATAGGAGACACACACACTTGCCTTGCTCCAGATACCCCAAACATCCCTGCAGAAAGATTGGTGGATGAGTCTTGCTGTGGTCAAGACTAGTAAGAGTCAACCTGGTTTCATGTGGTCTACACACTGTAGGCTCCATATTTTAACATGGAAATGCAGGGACAGGTTTTAGAAATCAACTGCCTACCAGGTTGAGATTTCGTGGCTGACAAGCCCAACACCAGGTCATAGAATCATCTCTAAGTAACTAGTATAGCTTGATGTTTACAAGGTCCCTCTTCTTGATACCCAAAATAGTTCCCCTCGATAGAGAAAGACATGACCTTGGAAGAAGGAGGGTTGTGATGGTTCAAGTTTTAGAATAACATAAAAACAGTATTTTAAGACTTTTAACTTTTATGCAGAAATGTAAAACTTGGGGAAACAGAGAGACTCAAGTAACGAATAACCCCTCCCCATGTGCCCTCAGCCACATCAGACAAGTAGTTTTGCCTATTTAAGCTCCCAAGCATATGAAATTTAAGGCTTTGGGTATATTTTCATGTAGGCATAATTTGTTTTAAAATTTGTTTTCCTAGATAATGATAAAATTGAATCATAGACATCCTAGCAGCAAAGATAGTTTTATTCTAAGCCTATGCAATTCAAAGTGTGGCTCAAAAGCAATGGTGGCTCATTATGAAAGGTGAAGATGTGGCCGGGTACCAGACCAAGCTCCAGGAGTCCAATTGATGAGAGAGAGGAGGGATTCTATGAGCAAGGGACATCGAGATCATGATGGGAAAACATACAGAGATGACCAGCCAAACTAGTGGAGACTCATGAACTGTGGACCAACTGCTGTGGAGCCCCCATGGGACTGAACTAGGCCCTCTGGATAGGCGAGGTAGTTTAGCTTGAACTGGTTAGGGGTCCCCAGGCAGTGGGATTGGGATCTATCCCTGGTGCATGAGTGGGCTTTTTGGAGCCCAGTGCCTATGTGGGACACCTTGCACAGCCTTAGTACAGGGGGGAAGAGCTTGGACCTGCCTCAACTGAATGTACCAGGCTCTGGTGACTCCCCATGGGAGATCTTGCCTTGAAGGAGGTGGGAATAGGGGGTAGGGAAGAAGGCTGAGGGGTGGGAGGAGGGAGGTGAGGGGAATCTGTGGTTGGTATATAAAATGAATAGAAAATGTCTTAATAATAAAAAAAGAAAGGTGAAGATGTGCTGAGGAGTGTCATATCACAATATTTTGACATTGTGGTGATGTTCAGATGCATAACTTCTCCAAGTATTGACTTTTTATTATCTTTTCTAAATGACCACTCTACAATGGTCTACAACAGACTGCAACAACTGCCATCTCCTAGTGTGTGTGTGTATATATATATATATATATATATATATATATATATATATATAGTGCAAAAAACATAATGTAGAACCTCTGTGCTTTGCCCTCCTCCAGATACATGAGCCAATGTTGGGAGATTTGGTGGGGAAGGGTGTGCTGCTGGCATCTAGTGGATACTGAGGACAGTCTCTTCACCCAGGAATTACCTGGCCTGAAATTTCAGTAGTTTCCAGATTAAGGAAGCTTGACCTAAACTAATGTCGGTAGTTCAGCTTCTCTGTGTGTTATCTGCAGAAGGATTGGTCGGTGGGTCTTGCTATAGTCCGGGATGGAAAGAGTCAATCTGGTTACATGTTGTCTGCACACTGTAGACTTCATATTTCATCCTGAACATTAATGCAATGTTTCAAAGATGAGATTAGAAGGTAAAATTTGCTCCAGATCCTTTAAAAGTGTAACACAGTGCTTCAGTTTACAAGGCACTTTCATGTGCACCATGGTTTGTCTACAAGGTTAACCAATATCAGGGCTGCTAATAAAAAGTTACAGGGAGGACTGGAAATTTTCTGGGTATATAGAAATTTTGTGTTTAAGAAATCTGGCCGGGCGGTAGTGGCGCACGCCTTTAATCCCAGCACTCGGGAGGCAGAGCCAGGCGGATCTCTGTGAGTTCGAGGCCAGCCTGGGCTACCAAGTGAGTCCCAGGAAAGGCGCAAAGCTGCACAGAGAAACCCTGTCTCGAAAAACCAAAAAAAAAAAAAAAAAAAAAAAAAAAAAAAAAAAAAAAAAAAAGAAATCTGTATCAAGTCCATGCTCCAGGAATTTTAAATCAATATTTGTGTGTATGTGTGTACTCTTGAGCATTTGTGTTTCAGCACATGTGGAGTCATTGTGGGACTGTGTTCTGGGGATGAAACGCAGGGTGCCAGGCTTACCGGCAAGTACCTTTACAAATTGAGCCATCTCACTGAACTAGATAATTGCATGACAATATTTGTGCCACTTTAAAAAGAACTTTGTTTGTTTGGCTATTTGTTGATTTTATGTGTTTGTTTTATTTTATGTTGGAAACAGCCCCATGCAGTCCAGACTGGCCTCCAACTTTCCTTGTAGCTGAGAATGACCTTCAAACTGATCCTCCTGCTTCTGCCTCCCATGTGCTGGGGTTACAGATGTGCACCACTATAATCAGGCAATTTTTAAGATGATTTTTTTAAGCTTGGAAATAAGAACTGGGGCTGGGAGATGGCTCAGTATATAAAGCACTTGATGTGCAAGTGTAAGGGCCAGAATTTGGATCTCCTGCAGCCACATAAAAATTCAGGCAGTCCCAGCAGCCAGTTTGGGATCTGAGCACTTGGGAGGAGGAAGCTGGGCAAGATGACTTGCCTAAATCTGTGAACTTCAGATCAACAGGGGACCCTTCCTGAGTAAATAAAGTGGAGAGCAATCAAGGCACTAGCATCAGTTTCTGGTGTCCACACATATGTGCACACATGCACCCACACCCATGCAAAGGTACATACATGCACATAAATAATTGAACAAAAAAAGTAATAAGACAGGATCATCTAGGAAAATTCATCATTTTCCTAACCTCTAGACAGGGAAAGCATTGATAAATATAAAATAGTGCAATCTAGAAAAAAATTACATGAAATTAATTTGAAATGAAAGATAACTTTCATGTCCTAACATGCCTTTGTATATGTGTGTGTGTGTGTGTGTGTGTGTGTGTGTGTGTGTGTGTGTGTGTGAGAGAGAGAGAGAGAGAGAGAGAGAGAGAGAGAGAGAGAGAGAGAGAGAGAGAGAGATCAAAACCTCAATAAGTTTTTCTCAAAGGGGCAGAGTTCCCAACAAGGTCTATCACAAACAACTGTTTCTCAAGAGCCTTCCTGATTGACATTTAGAGCTGTTTGAAAACCTTTATGAGTTCAGTTGCTGCTCCTTCCTATGGAAAGACATCAGTGATTCACAACTAGCGTTGGGTTGTCTATAAGCAAGGTCCTAGGCACAGCACTCCATAAGGCCACCTTCTAGATGAGCTCTGCCATGTGTTGTTTGACTAATTAGATGGTTGCTTAATTCTGCCACTCCAGGATTATGGAGTTGGGCTGATAAAAAGATTGCCTCCAGTTAGCACCAGTCCCCAGGTCACAATGACAAAGAACAGGCTCTCACAGACTGGGTAATCATTCAGAAACAGCATAAATCAAGAACCTAATCATTGTGTCTAGTTAAATCCAGCTGATGAGTCAGAATGTGTGATTTATTCTACGTTTTCCTCCATGGAACGTCAGTACCAATTCCCATAGTACTCTGTAGCATCAGATTGTGTTCTCATATTCAGGATCCCTGCAGTGGATGACAGAAGAAAAGCAGCGAAATTATTGAGACTGATGCAGTGAATGAGTTCTTACCTAAGAGTGACAGGATATTCTGAAACGTAACAGTATTTCTGTTATTGTAACAAATGTCTGAGATAATTAACTTAAAAGGAGAAAAGTATTAGAGCTTTTAGTCACTGAACCCTGCTGCTTCTGAGCCTGTCACATGGAGCACATGGTGAAGGCAGCTGCTCACCTTATGGTGGCTAGGAAGCAGAAAGAAAGGAAGAAAGCAGAGCCCACAGTTCATTCAGGGAATACTCCCTGTCATCTAACTTCCTCCCACCTGCTACCACTACTCCTAAGTAGTGCCACCAATAGGACTAGCCTTTAACACATGGGCCCTTACGGAGGACTAACCCAAATCATGGCAAGTGGTATGAGAACATACTTATGCATTCTAGCCACACGGGCATGTAAATTGCTTCATTTGTCTCCTTGGGAAGGCAAGCCATCATTCAGCCTCAAGTCTATTAACTTGACAGAAGTCAAAGCATCTTATGGCTTCCTAAGCTTTCTTCACTATAATAAAGTTCCTTGTTGACAGTCTCTGTGTAACTGTCTTAACTTCCATGATCCTCGGTGAACCTAAGGGGAAGTGATTAGCGAGTAAAATTATAATTCTCTTGTACCCTTGGCCATATGCATGGGTTCTTGTTGCACAGGAAGGGGAGGGCTGCCTGTACTTGGGAATGTTCCAGGGTCAATGGAGACTTCACAGTTCTCAGAGAAAGGGGTAGGAATAGGAGCACATATCTCCTGGCACCACACATTGTACCCACAGCATCCAGCCTGGGCACTTGTCTACCTGTGCTTGGCTAATGAGGGTTGATGTGTTTGCAATGAAGCAGGTTAGGAGTAATGACAAGTTAGTAGGAAGCAGGTGTGGGTTCTTTTTCAGAAAGAGAATGCACGTGTTTCCCCATCCTGATTCGTCTGGTTCTCTATAGGGACTTGTTTCTGCCCGTCATTTAAGAGACTTGCTGGATTGGGAAATCTCCAGTGTGCTCTCTCCTGCTGTTTTATAGATTGGAATCCTTTAAAGGAGGTCATTAGGTGACTAGAAAATGTGGGCACTTTTCTCCCTTTTGAGACGCAAACTTAAGAGCCCCTAACAGAAAAATGAGAAAAGTCTCACTTAGAAATATTCATTTAGATTTAATGAAAAGAACTCTCTACCAGGAAGAAAAGTTTGGTAATAAAGATTAAAAATACATCAATCAAAGGTAAATTCTAACTTTTAAAATTTATCTTCAAACTTACATAGAAATTCTGGTTCTCTAGTGCCTATGAGACACTTTGAGCAGCCTTGGTGCAGGGAGGAGGGACTTGGACCTGCCTCAATTGAATATACCAGGCTCTACTGACTCCCCATGGGAGACCTTGACTTGGAGGAGGTGGGAATGGGGGGTGTGTTGGGAGGGAAGGCTGGAGATTGAAAGGAGGAAGGACAGGGGAATCTGTGGTTGATATGTAAAATGAATAGAAAAACTCTTAATTTAAAAAAAAAAAAGAAATTTTAGTTCTGAAATAATCAATCCAGAGATTATAGTGATTGCATCATTTAGCTGAGTGAGCCCTCAGCTTTCTTTGGTGACAATACCCAAAAATACCATAGTAAAATTTTATGGTGCCTCTAAACTAAAAGAAATAATTAAAAATTGGATCAAAATACCCAAGGTATTAGTGGAGGACAGGCACTGTCTTGTCCTTGTCACTCACTGTCAACTAGGAGATTACAGTGTCCAGGAATGATAATCAGTGTTTCCTGTGAGGTTCTGAAACAGCTCAGCTCTCCCCTGTGCATTTGCTGCAGCACCTGCAACCCTCAGATGGCGTCTTCCATCTCAACACTCGCCTGTCCGTGGAGGTTCAGCAGCCAGTCAGTCCGTCCCTCAGTCACTGACATTCGTGCTGCTCTCTTTTCTTTGCCTGCAGGAGAAGCCATACCAATGCTCAGAGTGCAGCAAGGCCTTCAGCCAGAAGCGGGGCCTCGATGAGCACAAGAGGACGCACACAGGAGAAAAGCCCTTCCAGTGCGATGTGAGTTGGGATTCTCTTTTTCCTTCCCTGATACTCTGCAGTACCAGGAGGGCTGTCTGTGCCTGTGCGTGTGTTTTGTGCGTTTTTCGATGCCTTATGCCGCTTATAACTCTGGGCTGCATGTTCAGCGCACCCATATTTTATTCAGTACGCTTTACTAGCCCCAAATAAACTGTGGTTTTCTTCAGGATATCTTCCAATGTTTGATTCGATGGAGCTCTTAGACTTCTGGGGTGTAAAGTGGGGATAGTTTGAGGCAACTCAGGTGTCTGCCCAAGTCTTTGACAAGTTAGTGACAGTTGAACCAATAGAGTGGATATGATCAAAATATATTGTTATGTGTGCCTGAAATTCTTTTTAAAAATCAGAATGTAAAAAAATATTTAGCTACTCATAGATGTTAAATACAAACTGAATTTTCAGAATATGTATATAAATTCCTTTAGGTTAAATAATGCTACTTAGGACATTTCCTATTTTGGATATTTGAATTGAACTGAAATAATTTGACATAACTGTTCACATTATTTTTGTAAGGGAAAAGTACTTCTGTCCTTAGTAAACTTAATAAGAACATTGACGGGGGAAATGATGTTTTTCCTCCAGTGGTTAAGTCAGCTGATCAACCCAAGTGTTTGAGAAGGCACCAGGGAGCCTGTTCTTGACACATAAATATAAAAAAGAGAGCATCAGTGGAAGTTGGAGTGAGAAGAAACACTGAGGTTGTAATGTGTGAAATAGCTCAGTACACATTCCCTGTAAATGCTGAGTTCACTCGAGCGTAATCATCCCATCGGCATGTTGCAGCAGGGATCATACGGTGCGAGGAACTGCAGTGAAGGGAAACTCAGAAACACAGGACCCTGTCCTGTGAAACTTCGCTGTAGGCTAAAGCAGCAATGTACTCGTACTCATAAAAATACCTTCATCTCCAGCAGATTTTAAGAAAACCCACCTGTAGCAAGAGAAATGTGTAAAAATAGAACATGGTACTGAAATGGAGCTAGCTTAATAATTTCAGTTAGTTTAATTCTTTTGTAGATACAGAACCTATTTAAGTGCCTTATTGTACTGCACAAATAACTGCTTCAGGCCTGACATGATCTGTCAGTGGCATATGGACACTTTGCTACCATCATGCTCAACCCACCTCTGACATGTGCCGAATATTTTTGTTGAACTTGTCTCTGGGCGAATTGATTTATGGTGTTACTTGTTTAGCTATAACTTACAAGTCTATTTTTTTTTCTGTCTGCATCTCTCTCATTTACTCCTAAGAGTCAAAACTCCCCAGTTATAAGTGCCTCCTAAACTTCTCTGATGTGCAGCCTGCTCAGTGTAACAGAGGCTGTCACTGCTCCAAAATTGTCTCCTCTTGACTTTATTCTTACCCTGCTCCTCTGTCTCTTCCTCTATCCGTAGCTGGAGAACTCCCAGATCCATTACTTCCTCTAAATTTCTGTTCATACTAGCAACTGGAGCCCTTACCTTTTCTCATTACTTCATATGTCTGGTGTGTTCCCCTGGGCACCTTCGACATGATAATTCGAGATCTTTTTAAAAGTTAAAAGATTTATTTACTTACTTTGTGTGTTTGTATGCATGCGTAGAGGTGTGTCATGGTGTAGGTGTAGAGGTCAGAGGGCAACCTGTGGGACTCCACACTCCTTCCACCATGTGGGTCCTGTGCTGGCTAATCTTGGTTGTCATCTTGACTACATCTGGAATTAACTAAAATCAAAGCCCCTGAGGACACCTGTGAAAGATTTCCTTCCTTAGATCATTTGCGGTGGGAAGACTCACCCTAAATCTAGGCCACCCTAAATCAGGTGACAGTGCACGTAAAAGGACATGGGGAAGGAAGATTTTGCTTCCTGCCTGCTTGCCCTCACTCTTGCTGGTTCTCTGGTGCTCACGTCTTTGAGGCCAGCTATCTCTCACCCATGCACCCAGGCCAGTTCTCCACACTGCTGCAGCAAGGGGCAGGGCCAGATCACCTGTTCTCATGTCCTCTGGGCCTACTCTCCAGCCCCCATGCCACCAGGGCCAGCTCTACTGTGCTGCCCAGGCAAGGTGTGGGGCCCACTCTCTGGAGTGCTGTAGCCAGTGATGAGTGGGTCCAGCTCACCAGCTCTCATGCTTTTGGGACCAGCTCTACTGTGCTGCCCAGGCAAGGGGCAGAACGAGCTCTCCCATACGTATGACCCAGGGCCTGCTCACTTGCCTGGTGGTTGGCAGCATCCTCTGGGGTGTCTTCTGCCCCACACCTCTCAACGAGTGGCAGGTCTCTTCTGACCTCTTGGCCGCCTCAAATATGAGTTTGTAATAAACATCTTTGGTTATACTGACAAGTTTTTTTTTTAAGTGGATGTTTGCTTTTATAACCAACAAACAATCCGGAATTTTATCAAATGCCCTTTCAATATCTGTATGTTTGTCTTTTTATTTGTTCTACTAATATGACATGTTCCTCTGTTTGCTTTCCTATTTGAACCACCATTGCAATCTTGAAATAAACCCTACTTGGCCATGCCTTATAAGTCATTTAATAGAGAGTTACATTAAATGTGGTTGTTTCATTTTTTTTTTTGTGTGTGTGTATGTATGTGCACGTGCATCTGTGTATTTGTGTGTGTGTGTGTGTGTGTGTGTGTGTACTTTTGCATCTAGATCCATAAATGTTGACCTCTACTTTTCTTTCTTTCTAATATCTTTATCTGGCTTTGGTGACAAGGCTATGCTAACTACAGGTAATAAGTTTTCAAAGTGCCCTTCTCACTGCAGCAAAGAGATATTGCTGTAACTCTGAATAATTGGTAGAATTCATCTGTGGGTCCATTAGTCCTAGACTTCCTTTATTAATATTTTTTTATTTGATTCAATGTCTTGATGTTGATGTTGAGTTGTTGTTTTCATGTTTTCTTGAGTTTGGTAATCTGACAAACAGTAAAATAAAATCCACTTACCTACTTGACTGACAGTCAACTGTGGTTGCTGGGTTTTCCAAACGATCCACTGGACTGTCTTGCTGGCCCTTATTTAGTTACTTTTTTATGTACTACAGGTTCTGTGAAAGTAGGAGTTTTTTTCATTGTTGGTTTCTGTGTTTTTAAGCCTGGAACTAAGCCTTAGATGTAGAAGGCATGCTGTAGGTATTTTTAAGAATGAATTCTTGAATAAATGGACTACTGTCCTAATTCATGTCCAAATCGTGTCTGGCTTAGAAAGGACCAGCTAATAGGCCTCCCTGACAGTAGCTGTTGACCTGGTTGCTGACCGAATGGCATTTGTCTTAGTCTCTGTTAGAATGCTTCAGTGAATCCCTACCAGTTCCAAGATGTATTGCCACTTCCTTTTAGGATTATTCAGATCCTCAGGCTTTATTCCCAACCTTCAAGCTTCTTGTCCAGCCTTTTCTCTAATGACTTCTAAACCTTTCTTCCATCAAGTAAACGGTGTTTGCACAGCCTCACTTCCCTGCTTGTCCTCTTCTCTCCTGGCAGTGCCTCTCCTCTCTTGGAGATAATCCTTCTCTATCTCTGCCATGTGCTTCCATCCACATCCAGGTGTTGTGGTCCCACTTTGTAAAACTTGTCCCAGTTTCTTCTAGACATTGAGTGTGCTCACACCTGTGCCTCTCTTGGCACAGAGCTAACATCCCTACAAGAATTTATCCTAGACTATGACTACCAGAGAAAGATAGTGTATCCTTTGTCATTTTATTACATCAAGTGCTACATGCATTCATTGTGTTATAAGTATTTTTAACTCAAGTTTATATACAATTCCCATTCCCAACACTGAAAGTATTTCCTTTTCAGTATCTTGTTTCACTATATTCTAAAAGAAAATCGGTCCGCCTCTCTCTTAGAGTAATAGTTAAAAGTGAAGCTTTCGTATTTTTGGTATTTGAATTGGTACTAAGTCAGGACAGGGTTGGGAGTCCCTGGTGGAAAGGAAGAAAAGGAAGTGTCCCTGCTGTGCAGTTTTATCTCTCTTGCCTCTCTTGTTTTCAGTGTGACTATAAATGACCTGGCATTGGGCTGGTTTATTCTGAGCATCATCAGTGTCTTTTAATGGCTGTACTTAAGCTAATGAATGTGAATATTTTCACATCTAGGTAGTCCTTTTCCCAAGTGTGACATCAGCTGCTCTCCACTGCCATCTAAAGCTCTACTCAGGCTCTCAAAGAATAGTCTCTCTTGGGTTGTTTCTATCTCTTCTCCTATGTGGATCCTCTGGACTTCCTTAGTTCTCAGCCAGTACCAAAAACTTCAGACAAAACACAAACAGACAAACAAACAAAAACCAAACTTCAGCATTTTGCTCAGCTTCCTTTACATTCTCTCCAATTGCCATTGCTGTAATTTTCCCATGGAGACTGAGGAAGTGGACTTGTAGTTTGTATCCCACCTTTCACAAGAGTGAGCCCAAATATCTGGAAACCCTTTCATATTTTCTAAGTCACCGTTGTTCCTTAAAATGATATGAGTCAGACCAATGGGAGAAACAACATTCCGTTCCTATATCTCAACTTAAAGTGAGAATCTTCAGTTGATACTGGGATTTGCCCTGGAGATTTGCCTCTGGGGAAGCATAGACTGAGTGCAGACTGCCTGGCTTCAGTTCTAGAAATCACTTTCTGTTGCTGGGAAATCTGGTTAACCTCCATTTCCCGCTGTGAAAATGAGGATACTATACCAATAGCCACTCAAAGGTACATCTATGGGAACTGAGTGAAACAATGTGCAAAAATCACTAAAAGGGCATTCTGGCCAACAATGAAAGCCGTGCTTGGCCCAAAATGGACAAGTGAACAAGATGGTACCTCCTCTGTCATTATAGAGATCACTTGAGGCATATAACATTAAATAAATAAACATTGATAAATACCTAATTGCTGTTTATGATAAAAAACTAAAAAAGGAAGGTATAACACCAAACAGCTCTGGAAGAATAGTTAGGAAAGAATTATCTGTGCTTATGCATCTCTGTATTTTCTCTGTGTTTATTTATCTATTTAGCTTAAAAGATGAGGAGGAGTCAGTCACTAGGATGAGAGCATTTCAGGAGGGCAAGCAGCATAGTTGGAGGCTCCAGGAGTAAGGAGTCCTAGGGGGAGGGAGCACGGTGAGAGAGACAGAGGGAGCAGGGTGACAGTGGCTGGAGAACTCAAGGTTTCCACCATGGAAAGGAACTGACTCAGTGTCAGTCTGTAGGAAGACTCTACAAGCAGGGTGCTCTTTGCTTTGACACGGGTTCAGAGAAGGGGCCAGAGAAATAGACATGGCAGATAAATTCTAAAGTTATCTTTTAAATGAGCACCAATTTGAAGCTACACTTACAAAACAATTTGGTACTTATTTTACATTAAGGTACTTGCCATAAACACATGCTTTAGTTTCTTTAAAATTACTCATAGTTTTTGAGGTATTTATATTGCCCATAGGAGCCACCCATAAATATATATATTCATGTGTATGTATGTATATATATTTATATACATGTATATGTATGGATAGGTACAGATATTATATATGTATGTATATCTGTATTCCTTTCTCCCTTCTGTCATCTGCCACGTTTCATTTTTGTAACTTCAACTAATATTTCTAGATTAATGATCTTGTGCCTTTAAGTTCCCTATGCTAGTAAAGAGATACATCCAGAAAATCACAGAGATCAGTCATTAAGCTGAGGGCAAATGTTTCGCAGGAAAAGGAACAGCTGCTTGAGAACATTTAGCAGAGAATCCCAGCGGGCAGGCAAGTGTCACCACTGCTCTTGAATAGCTGTGTCCTCTTTCAAGTTCCCCCTTGTGGTAGCTCCCCACTTCGTGTCTCTTTCCAATATGCTGATGATACCGCTTGCTAGGGAAGATGAAAGGGAAACTTAGCCTAGCATTTAGTCAGTGTCTACGATATAACTCCAATTTGCATAAACTTTAGACTACATTTAATCTTAAACACTGCAAGGAATTCACCATTGTTGTGACTTTACTGACAAGTGAACTGCAGTGTAAAGGGATACTTCCCCACGTAAAAGTCCATGCTGGCTCCTCACCAAATACTTAGTTCGCAAACACCCTGCCCTCCATCCTGCCACTGATGGCCTGATGGCCCTCGTGAGTAAATCACCTGAAAGGGACAGAGGGTGTCAAGTGCTGCGTAAAACTCTAGATTCCAGCACAAGAAAAAGGCTAAAGAGAGGACGGCAGGTGCGTGTGGGCAAGGACAGGCTTCCTTGGAAAGGAAGTGTGCCTCTGGAGTTCGCTTGTTTTCCACCAAGTACCTGGGACTTCTGCATAAATCATGCACCGTGGCTCCTGCTCCCAGCCACGTTCACACGTCTGAACACTTTCTGAGTTTCTTATTGCTGTGACAGTAAATCCTCCTTCCTACATGAAGCAGAGAGCACACAGTTCTCATTTGCTTCCGTCTCTTCACAAACCTCACTCAGAATGCCAGTTTTCTTTAGTGTTTCCTTGCTCAGCATTTATTGTGCTTTTTGTTTCTACATTACTTCTACATTATTGAAGTAGATGTTATTTTCAAGCAAATGTGCTTTTAGAGAGTATATATAAATGAAAATCTGGAGTAACATCAAACTTGGATTTCCACTTGACTTCCCTCTATGACTGAAGTTATTATGCCTTCCTTACATGTTGCTACTGTGGTAATTTTCATTACCAGATTGTTTGATGGGGATGTTAAGCTAGGCTGTCATGTAGTAGAGTTTATATGAAAGAAACTGCTTATGTGCCTTAGTCAAACAACATACATGCAGAAAGGAAGAAAGAAAGAAAGAAAGAAAGAGAGAGAGAGAGAGAGAGAGAGAGAGAGAGAGAGAGAGAGAGAGAAAAAGAAAGAAAGAAAGAAAGAAAGAAAGAAAGAAAGAAAGAAAGAAAGAAAGAAAGAAAGAAAGAAAGAAAGAAAAGAAAAGAAAGAAAGAAAGAAACTCAATACTAGGTAATAAATTTGAATTGTAATACTTACAGCATTGTTAACCAGTCACACCACAAGTGGTTATAACTCTTAGAGCCTTGGTAGCCAGTCACATCTCAAGTGGGGCTAAATTGAAAACATCACAGTAAAAAACATCTTGTGTATTTATGCCCTGTGGAGAGATGTCATCTGGGCTGTAAATCACAGCACGTAAGGAGTTGTTATGAGTTGTAAATACACTCTGTTATGCTAAGGAAGGTATGTCCCTAGGAAGTTCTTTCTCTGACATGGTCCAGATCTGAGAGATGAGAGGATGCTTGGGGGTGGTGCAAACCATGTAATTAAATGCAAGTGATGCTTGAGAACTGCAATTAACTTCTTTGTCTGGGTGTGAAATTCCTTTTATTCTGAGAGCAGAGTTCTTCCTTAGGCCCACTAGCACATACTTGATAGAAGGAATTTTCATAATGTATATTGTATATATGACAAACTGGTTTGTCATCATAAATATGGAGTATCTGGTTCTTTTCTAGGTTTGTGACTTGGCTTTTAGCCTGAAGAAAATGCTCATCCGACACAAGATGACTCACAACCCCAACCGCCCGATGGCAGAGTGCCATTTTTGTCATAAGAAGTTTACAAGGAATGACTACCTCAAAGTACATATGGACAATGTCCATGGTGTAGCTGACAGCTGATGGGAGCTGTCAAGGACCCAAACCATGGGGAAGGGCTTCTAATATGAACCCCAGATTCTTCTCACCTGATCACTCAACAGAAATGACCAAAAGCAATGCATTGATCTCACAGTGCTCATTTGCCTGTCTTTGAAATTTATAGAGGGACATGAAAACAGAAATCTTACTTGTACCAAAAAGAAATGCAAATCAAAAAAATAATACTTTGTAGCTTACAAAATGCTTTAGGTTATGTTTGTGTTCTGGCTGATTAAAAACTAAATGCAAAGTTATGACTCTTGATTTCCTTTTATGGAGTTTATTAACATTCCCTCATTAGGCATTTGTGTTGTTATTCATGTAGGAGGGTAAGGGGTGCTCACATGCAAATACTGGCTATTGCAGCTGGTTCTTACTAATGCAGACAGAAATCACGACATCCAAGTATTTCTCTGCAGTTACCAATAAGGTCTTGTGTTTTCAAAGTCTCAAGTATGAAAATATGTATAAACAGACAAGGAGTTTCTCCTATTTAACAGTCCATTTAACAATTACCTTACAATAAAGAGATATTTGAGAACTAGAGAGTCTCTAGGAACATATTGCTCACTTGAGAAAATTCTCAGAGCACACTGTTTGCACATATTGCTCAGATGCTTGTTCATACTGTGGAAATTCTTTATACGTTCAGCACAAAAATAACTGCTATATTTGAATATTTATGATACTGGTCATTCTGAGTTTTCCTTTGCATCCTTAGAAATCAGCAATAACAAACATACACCGCTAGAAATAGAAACAATGTTATTTCCTCAGTGTCACATCAGTTATGCAGAGATGGCCCTGCCCTGCACAAGTTGTCGGTACAGGTACACGTGTCCTCAGAGCCCTGTCTTTTTGATGCGATTCTCACAACACTTTTGAATTATCCTCAGTCATCCCATGGAATTAGAAATCTGGAATTCAAAAATACAAGTCTGCTCATTGTTACAGATTACATTCATTTCAGCAAAATATTTGACAGCCAGATACAAGGAACAAGTGGTGATGATATAATATAATAAAAATGTCAAAATAATTGAGAGATAGATACAAAACAGAAATATAAGAAACCCAGCTCATGGACCAGTGTGATCAGAACCCATTTAGAAGAGAGGAAAATTGATTAAAAGGAAGTTATTTGGTGGTGAGGAGTTAAGGAGAATGGTTATCCAAGGACTTGGACATCTTAGTTTAGAATCACAAGAAACACAAAGATTCACTATGGACATTTAAAGCCTTTGAATATACTATGTTGAAACTTACCTAAGATAACTTTTAAAGAGCTAGAGTTGGGGAGGACTAGACTGAAACAGTGCCTTCTAGAGAGAGAGAGAAAAAGAGAGTCCAAATTGGAAGTCTCCATCAAATCTGTCCCTTCAGAACTCAGGATATCACACCGAAGAGGAGGCAAAAAGATTGTAAGAATCAGAGAGGGGATGGAGGACACAAAAGAGAACATGGCCCTCTGAATCAACTAAGGAAGGTACATATGAGCTCATAGAGTCTGAATCAGCAGGTACAGGACCTACATAGGTCTACACCAGGTCCTTTGTGTATGTATTATAACTATTAGCTTAGTGTTTTTATGGGACTCCTGACTATGAGAATGAGTGGGTCTATGACTCTTTTGTCTGCTCTTGGGACTCTTTTCCCTGTGTTGGGCTGTAATATCCAACTTCAATATGAAAAATTTTGCTTCATCTTATTATATTTTAATTTATCATGTTTGGTTGTTAACTCTTAGAAGCCTGTTCTTTTCTAGGGAGAGACAGAAAGGGAGTGAATCTGGAAAGGAGGAGAGATGAGGAGGAACTGAGAGGAGTAGAGGGAGGGGAAACTACAATCAGGTTATATTATATGAGAAAAGAATCTATATTCAATAAATGAATAAAATCTGAAAAACAAGGTACCAAATGAAGAAAGGGATACAAGTAGAATCCCTTTTAGAATACTCATTTCCAATATTTATGGTGCAATTGTGTTCTTTTCGATATGAAAAGGTATTTTATATGATGCTTACTTAAACAACAACACAGCTCAACTATGTCTTTTACATTTTCTCTACAAAATAGAGAATCCTAAACAACAGAAATGCTGTGGTTAAAAGAAATTGTTTATTTTTCAAGGAGGAATCCTGAATAATGAGAGAACTGTTGGAGCTATCACCACCTCAGACTTCAAGCAATAAAAACACAGTAATAGCACAAAACAGACATATTGGTCAATGGAATCAAATTCAAGACCCAGACACAAATCCACACATCAAGAACATCTGATGTTTTTATAAAGAGGCCAGCAATACACAGTGGAAAAAAAGACAGCATCTTCAACAAATGATGCAGATCAAACTGGATGGCTGCATATAGAAGAATCAAAGTAGATAAATATTTAACACGCTGTACAGAAATTCACTCCAAACTGATCAAAGACCTCAACATAAAACCAGAGACACTGAACCTGATAGAAGAGAAAATGGGGAATAACTTTTAACTCACTGACACAGGAAAAGACTTTCTTAGCAGAACACCATCAGCACAGACACTAAGATCAACAATTAATAAATGAGACTTCATAAAACTGAGAAACTTCTGCATGTGGCAAAGGACACCATAATTCAGACAAAGTGGCAGCCTATGGGAAAAATTTGTACCAACTATACATCAAATAGAGAGCTAGTATCCAAAATCTATAAATAATTCAAGAAACTAAATATCAAGAAAACAAATAACCCAGTTTAAAAGTGGGGTACAGATCTAAGCAGAGAATTCTCAATAAATGTTCAACATCCTTAACCATCAGGGAAATGCAAATCAAAACTACTTTGAGATTTCCTTTTACCCATCAGAATAGCTAAGATAAAAACACAAGGGCCAACCTATGCTGGTGAGAATATGGAGTAAAAGGAACACTCATATACTGCTGGTGGGAGTGCACACTTCTACAGCCACTATGGCGGTTCCTCAGGAAGATGGAACTGCTATACTTCAAGACCCAGCAATACCACTCTTGAACATATACTCAAAGGATGCTTCATCTTACCACAGATATACTTGTTCAATCATGTTCATTGCTGCTCTACTCAAAATAGCCAGAAATTTGAAACAACCTAGATACCCATCACAGATGAATGCATAAAGAAAATGTGTTACATTTACACAATGGAGTATTACTCAGCTGTTAAAAAATGACATCATGAAATTTGCTGGCAATTGGATGGAACTGGGAAAAATAATCCTGAGTGAAGTATCCTAGATTCAGAAAGATGAATATGGTATGTATTCACCATAGACCCACAGAGGGTAGATATAGGGTAAGGGACCATAGGTTGCTTTCCACAAACTGACAGTAAGGTCCCATTACTGAAGACACTACCTACACAACTCATTGTGGAGTTGTTGAGTCAGTGCCTACATAGAGCCTTCACCTCTACGCTCCAGTGTCTTTGGTACAAGAACATACTCTCATGCTCTCAAAAGAGAAACATAAACATAAAGTCAGCCACAATCCCTTTATCTACAATGGTGTACTACCTATAAGATATGTTAAGGCAATAGTGGCACAACACTTGTGGAAGTAACCAACTAACAACTGATACGATGTAAGGCACACTCCATGAGATGGAACCCATACCCAATACTGCTTGAATGACCAAGAACCTGAGACTAGATGGCCTAGGGACCTAGAGTACAACCAAATAACACTGGTCTAAAAAAAAAAAAAAGGAAAAAAACAGTACTGCTAAAATGGCAACTAATGATATTTTACTATACTCATAGATCAGTGCCTTGTTCAGCTATCAGCAGAGAAGCTTCTTCCTGAAGCAGATGTGAACAAATACAGAGACCCACAGCAAGATATTACACAGAGAGTGAGAGATCTTGGAAAACTGAGCCCTAAATGGGATAACGTCATCAAACCCTTCCCCTCTGAGCTCAGGGAATACTGAGGAAAGAAGTGTAGGAAAAAATGCAGAAAGAGTATAAGAGGCAGAGGAATGGAGGACACCAGGAAAACAAGGCCCTCAAAATCAACATGAGCAAAACTCATATGAGCTCATAGAGACAGAAGCAGCATGCACAGGACCTGCATAGGTCTGCTCCATGTTCTTTGCATATATATATATATATATATATATATATATATATATATATATATATATATAAAATGGCTTCCAGTTTAGTGTTTTTATGGGATTCTTGAGTGTGCAAATGAATGGGTCTGATTCTTATGCCTTCTCTTAGGCTCTTTTTCCTTCTGCTTGTTTGTCTTGTTCAACTTTGATGTGATAGCTTTTGTTTTTCCTTATTACATTTTATTTTATTTTTTTAAATTAATCAAAACCTAGCCACTATGGTAAACGCTAAAAGCTTAACTGTCACTTATACCTTTTGGGAGAGGGAAAATTAAATTTCTTCAACAGAGTGACACTAGGTATATCCACCACCCCAAACAGGCCTCATGTTCAAGAGTTTACTAGGAGACTGTGTCTCCTAGGAATGTCAGAAGCTACACCCATCACCAACATGAATGTCTAAACATGAGTTGAATAAGGACAACATGCATGCCAAGTAGATACATTAATGTCCAGGAGGCCTCAACCCTACACAAAGAACTACAGGCAATCAAGGAACAATGAGAGCAGGAGAAACAGTCTACCCTGGGGAAGATCACACAAATTGGTTAATCCAATACCAAATGGTCATCCCTGAAAACATACATACAGGTAACATTATACAGACGTGTGTGTGTGTGTGTGTGTGTGTGTGCGTCTATGTAACAAAAATTAATGAAAAAAGAAGGCATATATGGGAGGATTTGCAGGGAAGAAATGGAAGAGGGAAATAATATAATTATATTATAATCTAAAAACAATTAAAAAAATTAAAAAAAAGAAATTTAGAGTAGTTTTAAATTATGTCTAACATGAATAAAGAGGTTACAGGGCACACATGTGGGAGTCAGCCTGGTGGCAAGAACCTTTACCCACTGAACCCTCTTAGCAGTCCTAAATTTGTATCCCTTGTGTCTATGCCACATTGGTAAGCACATGGGAGTGGGGAACTAACATTTCTAAATAATGTCAGTAATTCATAGGTTTATAATAGGGAATGAATGTGGGAGTGCTAACATTCTCGTTGGTTAATGTAAGAATTTGTAAGGAAAATCACTGTTCTTGTAAAAATCCATTACATCTGGAAAGTTCTAGCACTAACATTTTCTCTTCAAAGCTGTAAACAATGAAAAGAACCCCAGCTCACAAAAGATATTTGGATTATTCTACTATGCTATGGGCAGATTTATCCTCTAGAGATACTAACAAAATTCTTTCCTCAAACATAATTTTTTGTATTTTACTTTTATTTGAGTGCAGTCTTTTTTATTTTCATTATGTGGAAAAGTGATTTTTTTGTTTATTTTCTTTTTCAAGACAGGATTTCTCTGTGTAACAGTCCTGGCTGCCTTGGAAATCGATTTGTAGACCAGACTGGCCTCAAACTCACAGAGATCTGCTGGCCTCTGCTTCCCAAGTGCTGGGATTAAAGGTTTGCACCTCCACCACCACCCAGTGTGAAATGTATTTTTTTTTATGTGTATAGGTGTTTTGCCATGGGTGTTGGGTCCCCTGGAACTAGAATTACAGACAGTTGTGAGCTTCCATGTGGGTGCTGGGAATTGAACCTGGGTTCTTTGGAAGAGTAGTCAGTGCTCTTAACCCATGAACCATCTCTCAAGCCCCATGAAATGTATTTTTAACAAACAACCACTGTTAAGACTTATGTCTTTTACCTTGTTGACAAACAGTGTGGTGCCTTTTAGTCTCTGGTGAATAGTTCCTATCTTTCTGTCAGACCCACATAGTCCCATTCGTATATGTTAATGGACTTAGGTTAAGAGTCTGCTCTAAAATAGAAATGTGCTGTTGTACACATAACATGAAATTTATCATCACCAAGTTTAAATCAGATAAAGGCCTGACACTGTAGACTTAATACCAGGTTGTCCTCTGAAGAACGCCAGCTAATTCAATGTAACTGCTGATGTTCATCTGAAAGTCAAGTAGATTCCAGGGAAAACTGCATGATATACTATCAGCATGCCAGGCAGGATGTGCCCACTAGTGCAATCGTGGCACAGCTACTCTTGGTATAACCAATGACTTTCTGACTGGATATAAGACCCACTCCCCAGGAAGAAATCCACATCTGGTACTGTAAACTTAGTGGCTCTGGAGACTGTAGGTCCCAGTAGAGAGGCTACTGCTATTGTTTTGATACATGAACATGATGTCTGTCAAATTGCTTTCTAAATACTTATGCTTAAATCTATAGCTTATTGCTGATGTCATTGTTGGTCAGAGAAATTTATCTTTACAGTAGGTAGTACTTTCTGCAGAGACTCATCACTGCCCAAGGTGCTTAGAATAAGGTGAATTCTCAGCCCTAATTGATACATCTATATTACATTCTCTAAGGCACAGAGAGCATCATGGAAAGGGGAGGCAGAAAGAACATAATAGCCAGGAGGAAGATGTGGTACCAGGTCTTTACATAGCTCCAGGGACAAGCAAGACTAAGGGCAGAGAAAAAAGAAAGTGAAAAATACAGAAAAGCTGGGGTTGGGTGAACTTGTCTCTTTGATGGAGAAGTCACAGCATCCCAGATGCTCAGTGTGTTCATTATATACAGTTGAACAGAGAGGCAGGCTATTGCATGCTGCTGAACAAGAGGTGAGGTTATTCCATATAGATAAACAAGGAATATAGAAATTACATTCCATATAGATAAAGGAGGATTTATGGTATATGGCTGGATCAAAGAGACAGGTGTTTAGCTAATTTCACTAGGCGCAATCTCCATAGGGGAACAGACTTCAGGCCATAAACATCCAAGAGGAGAAAGCTGGGGTGGTGGACATTTTCTGCACACACCAATTTCTTTGAGCCTAGCCCAGGGAAGGTTTTTACATGTTCCCACGGTTATGAGGCCTTGACATGGCCACAGTCATGTCAACAGCACATAGTCACTGAGAACACCACTCACTCAGGGCCTCCTACAGAGTGAGGTGTTGTAAATTGCTTCCCTGTGGGCATAGTATGGCTGCTGCCCTCCTGAACTGTGAGCAGCTAGGATTAGCTGTGCAGGGTCGTTTTATGTCTGCTTGACACAAGCTAGTTATCCAAGAGGAGGGAATTGAGAAAATGCCTCCACAGGATGGGGCTGTAGACAAACTTAATTAATGATTGATGTGGGAGGGGCTAGCCCATTGTGAGTGGTGCCACTTTTGGGCTGGTGGTCCTGAGTTCTATAAGAAAGCAGGCAGAACAATCCATAAGGATCAATCCAGTAAGCAACACTCCTCTATGGACTCTGCATCAGCTCCTGTCTCCTGGTTCCTGGCTTAACTTCTTTCAGTGATGAACTGTGACATGGAAATGTAAACAAAATAAACCCTTCCCTCCCAAAGCTGCCTTAGTAATGCTGTTTCATCACAGCGATAGAAACCTTAAGTTACACATTGACTAAAGGAGGAATGTGTGGGATTGGATCCATTAACTTTCCATCAGGGGAACGAGGAAGGGGCTCATGAGGATCTGACCTTATCCAAGGATTTACAGTTAATGGTTACCAGAGGAGAGTGCTCAGCTGGCCATACCCATCCCTAAAGATATAGAGAGAGTTTGCTGTTGCTGTATGGAAAGAGACATTTTTCCTTTGGTGATATAGCTGCCCATGATTCTGTAGTTGTGCGGTGGCTCCTGCTTCTGTAAGTAACACCTCGCCCACACTTTTGTAAGTAACTATAATTCAGTTACTACAGTAACAACTATAGTTGTTTCTCCATCTTAGACTTGTGTGGAATCATTCCTTTCCTTCTGTAGTGGCACCTTGTCTGGGATGAGAAGATGCTTGGTTCATGTTTCCCCATGAAGAGACCACACAACAAATTAAAGACCTACACATGGTACCTAAACAATAATGTGATAAGAAAACATACATGGAAATCTTGGTCACTGGAATTGGCAATGATTTCTTTTCTTGACATTGATACCAAAAATTCAGGCAACCAAAGGAAAAATAGACAAATGAAACCACATCAAAATACAAACTACACAGCAAAGGAAGTAAAGAGAAAGAGGAGCCTACAGTCTGAATATGGAGTCAACATCATAATACATATATAAATTCTCTTACAATTAATAAGAATAGAAAATATTCCAACTAAAAAATGGGCAAAAATCTTGAGGACATATATTTCCAAAGAAGATTCAAAACCAATAAGCACACAAAAAGATGCTCAGTATTACTAATCATGAAGAAATTCAAATCAATACCACAGTAAGGTATAGTCATACCAGTTAGGGTTGCCATCATTAAAAAGGAAAGAAAATAGAAAATAACAAATACTGGTGAAGATGTAGAGAAATTGGAATTCCTGTACAGTAGAAAAGATAATATATCTACCATAGAAGATTGTATGGGTATTCCCAAAACCGTGAAAAAGAAAATTACTGCATGATTCATGATCTCGTTTCAGAGTATATAACTATCTAACTCTTATTTTGTACTGTAAAAAATACCTGAGAGTGAGCAATTTATAGTGAATGGAAATTTGTTTCTTCTGGTTTTGCAGGTGTGGAATGCCAAGTTTAAGTTAGTGGTATCTGGGAGGACATTCTTACACTGTTATGATGGAGTGCAGAAAAGGTGATGAATTAGAAAAAAAGAGATCTGTCTCACAACAATGCCACTATTTATTAGTGCAGAGACTCCATGCCCTAGTCATCTCCTCAGTAGTCCCCCTCTTAACATGGTCAACGGCAATTACATTTCTACAGGAGTTTCAAAGGAAAAACCATTCAAACAATAATAATACAAAAGAAATGGAAATGAGATCTTGAAGGACTATCTATGACCCTTTCAAGACAGCACTATTTCCAACAGATAGCCAGATGCAAATCTAATATCTATTGGTGGAGAAATAAAGAAAACAAAGTTAATCCTTAACAATAAGAAAACTGAGTCAGAGACAAGAGGCAGAAATGGCTGAGCTGTTCCATTTGCAGAAGCTAAGAGGGAACAATAAGCGCTTAGATACAAGAACACTGGGGATTTCAAGCCTCAGTTCTCCCCCACCCCTCCACTGGAGAAACAAATGATTAAGAAAGGACAAGTGAGGAGCCAGTGTAACTCACATTCAGATCCATGGACACTGATCTACTTGGGTGGGAAGTGTAATCATGCTGAAACGCAAAGCCAGGCATCGTTAGGCTGCAGTGGGTGCTTGTAAGAGGAGAGAGAAGAGACCAGCAGGTGCTCTAGGGCAGAACAATGACAGCAGAGAAATCAGAATCACAAGATTGTCCTGGGCCCTGCGCTGCAAGGGCAGGCTGCTTTAGTCTGAGTGTTCTGTGTTCTCTGAAAGGCCTGGAAAGCTCTCCCACATCACACCTACACAGGCAGAACATCTATAATGGGACATGCTGATGTGTGTGGCAGTATGAGATGGGGATAAGACATTTCTTGAATTTCCAAGCCTTATATACACAAAAACCTTGGCAGAAATTCTGCCCAGGCCCCCAGAAAGAAAGGCTCAGCCTGCATGTAGCCCTCTCTTTTCGGACTCATTTATTTGGATTTTGGAAAATGGCTGCACCACCACCACCACCACCACCACCAAGTGAATTGAAAACAAACAAACAAGCAAAAGCTTAAAAGAAAAAAATAGCATTGCTATCCCATCTTACTTATTATTATCATTCCTATTTTCTGTGTTTATTGTGTTCTCCCCCATTGTTTCTAACATTTCATCACTTGAACATTTCCTCTCTTTCTTCTCTTCACCTTCACCTTCCCTTTCTATTTTTTTATTACTCAGCTATTAGTAACTTCAGTTTTAGAGAAATAATTTGGAAGTTACCAGAATGAAATCAAAACTTGGCATACAGCAACACAGTTCTAAGATATACATATACATATATATATATATATATATATATATATATATATATATATACACATATATACAGCTGAGTGCTTATATACATTTTCTGACACTAAAGTGTCAGAAAAATTTCAAATAACTTAATGATGTGGCTCAAGGTTGTAGGAAAACAAGCCAAACCTAAAGTCAAAGAAAGGAAAGAAAGAATGAAGACCAAGGCAGAGACTGGGAAAAAATAGTGACTAAAAAGCAATGTGAAGAATCAATGAAACTAGGAATTGGTTCTTTGAAAAGATAAACAAGAATGACAAAATATTAACAAAATTAGCTAAAAGAAAGAGAAAACAAAATTAATAAAAAAAAAAACCCTAGAGATGAATATGGGTATACTATAGTGGATTCCAATGAAATTTCGAGACTCATTGGGGATCATTCAGAAAACATGTTTTTAATGGAAAATCTAAAGTAAGTGGGTAAGTTTCTATGCACAAATCACCTACTAAAATTAAGACATGAGCAAGTTAGAGAGAAGCACAAAAGGAATAGGATTGCAGCAGTAATGACGAGCCTTCCAACAAAGAAAAGCCCAGGCCTGGAGGGATTCCCTGCTGAATTCTTCCAAACGGTTAAAAAAGAGTTAACTCCATGCCTCCTCAATTGTTTTATGAAATAGAAAGGAAAGGAACACTACTATGAAACCAACAGTACCCTGATACCAAAACTAGGTTAAGGACGTAACAAAGAAACCCATCCATCAATTTCCTTGATGGACACAGATGCAAATATCCTCAATAAAATGCTTGCAAGTTGAATTCAATGGCCTATTAAAATGAATTATCACGAACTGTGAGCCACGTAGGTTTCATTCCAAGGATACAAGGATGGGTCAATAGCATTTAAATCGATTTAAGGATAGAAATCACACAATCAACTCGAACGAAGGCCTTTGGGAAAATTTAGCATGCTTTATGAGGAGATCATCCTGGAGAAAGTAACAGAAAGAATATACCTCGAGAATTCTCATCATGTCCCACGTGGGTGTGACAATGGCTAAAGTACCTTGCTTTCTCTGGGGAGAAGATCTCTCTTGAGCAATCCTCTTGAACTGTGAAAGTGTGAGGGTGTGTGGAGCTGCCAGGCTCGAGCCAAGCTGGACACTCATGCGCATGCGTGCCCCCCTCCCTCCACCACCTGCCTTCCAACACCTTCTTCAGTTGGTTCTCTCCTGAGTCTACCACCTCCTGCTGAGCTGCGCCTCAGAGGTGGTGACTCTGGACAGGCATCCTCCTCCGTAGTCATCGGTGTAGTCTGAGGGCCTGCGGTCTGAGAAGTCCCGGGTGCTTTTGTACAGCACCAGAAACATCCTAAGCAATGGCATCCATCCGGAAAAAACTGGTGATCGTGGGCGATGGGGCTTGTGGAAAGACGTGCTTGCTCATCGTCTTCAGCAAGGACCAGTTTCCTGACGTTTACGTGCCCACGGTGTTTGAGAACTACGTGGCCGATATCGAAGTGGATGGAAAACAGGTGGAATTGGCCCTGTGGGACACAGCTGGACAAGAAGATTATGATCGCCTGAGGCCGCTCTCCTATCCCGACACTGATGTCCTCCTGGTGTGTTTCTCCATTGGCAGCCCTGATAGCTTTGGGAACATCCCGCAGAAATGGACTCCAGAAATCAAGCATTTCTGTCCCAACGTGCCCATCATCCTGGTTGGGAGCAAGAAGGATCTTCGGAATGACAAGCAGACAAGACAAGAGTTAGCCAAGAGGAAGCAAGAGCCGATAAAACTTGAACAAGGCCGAGATTTGGCAAACATCATAGGCGCTTTCGGGTACGTGGAGTGTTCTGCAAAGACCAAAGATGGAGTGAGGATGGTCTTTGAAATGGCCACAAGGGCTGCTCTGCAAACGAATCGAAGGAAGAAAAAGCCTGGATGCTTCCTCTTGTGAAGCTTAGTGCAAGTAAAGCCCTGGTGCAGTTAATTTTCAAGTGCTGTTTACTAAACTTATTGTGCTAGCCTTTTTGTTTATTTATATGCCCAAGATTACAAATCAGAAGTCATCTTGCTACAAGTGTTTAGAAGGCAACCATGATTACTAAACATGTCCAATCTGTCCGACTTGCCAGTATCCTGATTCTTAACAGCCCATTTTACATTCCACCTGAAACACCAGGCACTAGTTGAAGAATTTACTATTTCTAGAAAGAGAAATGGCAACTTTGTTAGTAGACTGTAACTACTTTCTGAAGTGCCCAACCTATCATCTGTCAGCTGTGAAGAGTTCTGAGTCACCAGTTCAGACTTTACTGCATCACAACTTTGCCATCTTTACTTTTGTTCAAACCTTTCTCCACGCAGCTGCGGTACACTAACCGATCTGTGATTTCATGTTGGTTATCTTACAGTTAGTGTGTGATTAGTGCCATTTAATGTATAGTACAGGAATCAGAACATCTACTCCAGACTAGACGTGACATTTTTGGTATAATTGGATTCCCTAATACCGATATTTGTAATTCCCACAGCAAGTGGTTGAATGAAAGAATTTGGAAATAAATCAAATGGAAAAATTAATTTTTAAAAATTTCCACTTTTACTTTCTCTGATAAAATAGAGCCACATCTCCCCCCTTTTAGCCCTTCACATCCAGTACCCCTTTCCAGAACTGAGCTAAGTAAATAGGAATCTGGTTTCACATCTAAGGCAATGAGACTTTGAAGGCGGCCTAGCCTTTCTCACCTGGTGTGCCGTGTCTGGGTCTAAGTCACAGTGCCCCCCCAGAGGAGCCACCTGTTCTGATAGATGGAATGGGATGTGAAGGTGGTCTTTTTCTCCAAGGTGACTGAAGTTTTGTCTGTATGAGTTAATTTTTCCAACTAAAAGAATAAATGCAGTTTTCTAAATGTATGTATGTATGTGTGTGCGTGTGTGTGTGCGTGTGTGTGTGTGTGTGTGCGCGCGCGCGCGCGTGTGTGTGCTGTATAGCCAACATTACACTCAATGCATTCTCACGAAAATCAGGAATGAGACAAGGGTGTCCATCTCCTCCATTCTTATTTAGTACAGTGTTTAAAGTCTTAGGGCAATGGACGAAAGCAAAAGTGAAAAACATATACAAATAGGAGAGGAATGAGTTATGTTATCAGTACTTCAGATGACACAATCCTATACTGAAGAGATCTCAGTGGCTTCACCAGAAAAAAAAATTTTTTAGTTTGTTAACACTTTTAGTAAGGTAGCAGAACGTAACATCAGCACACAAAGCTCAGTAGACTGAAGTGGTGGGATGGCTCCGTGGGTAAAGCTTACCATGTAAGCCTGGTGACTTGAGTAAAAGGCTGGAGGTAGTGGTGAGCATCTGAAATTCCTGCACTGTTATGGTGATATAGGAGGGGAAGTGAGGAGAGTCTGCTGGAAGTTTATGGGCCAGCTAGTCTGGCATCTGCAGGGCTGCAAGAACAGGGAGAAACCTCCCCCTCAATGAGGTGCAAGGCAAGAACTAACTCCTCTCACCTCCAGATTCGCACCCTGGCACTCAGGCACCCATAGTCCTACACATACAGACACACACTTTAAAAATTAACACTTTCTTATACCAAAAGTTACTTTGCCAATAAAAAGAAATCAAGTACAAATCCAATCCACGACAGACTTTTTTTTTTAAAGCAGCAAAATACTTAGGAATAAGTCTAGTAAAGGAAATGTCTTGGTTACTTTTTTTTTTTGTTTTTTTTTTTTTTTTTTTTTTTTAGGTTTTTCGAGACAGGGTTTCTCTGTGCAGCTTTGCGCCTTTCCTGGATCTCGCTCATCTAGACCAGGCTGGCCTTGAACTCACAAAGATCCGCCTGCCTCTGCCTCCCAAGTGCTGGGATTAAAGGCGTGCGCCACCACCGCCCGGCTTGTTTTTTGTTTTTTAAGACAGGGTTTCTCTGTGTAGCTTTATGCCTTTCCTGGAACTCGCTTTGTAGACCAGATCGGCCTTGAACTCACAGAGATTCGCCTGCCTCTGCCTCCCGAGTGCTGGGATTAAAGGCGTGCGCCGCCGCCGCCGCCGCCGCCGCCGCCGCCGCCGCCACCACCACCACCACCCGGCCTTGGTTAATTTTATATTGCTGTGAAGAGATATCTTGACCAAGGCAACTTATAAAAGAAAGCATTTAATTGGGGGCTTGCTTACAGTTTCGGGGGTGAGTCCATTACTACCATGGCAGGAAGTATGACCGCGGGCAGGCAGGCAAGCATGGTGCTACAGCAGTAGCTGAGAGCTTGCATCTGATCAACAAGCAGGAGACAGAGAGGGTGTAAGCTTTTGAAACCTCAAAGCCTACCTCCAGTGACATATCTCCAACAAGGCCACACTTCCTAATCCTCATCAATCAGTTCTACCAGTCTGGGGACCAAACATTCAGACATATGAATCTGTAGGGCCCTTCCCATTTAAGTCACCACAGGAAGTAAATGGCCTTTAATGAAAACTTTAAAACATTGAAGAAAGTATTTAAAGAAAATATTAGAAATTGTGAAGCTCCCTCCAATTCCAACCTCACTCCAAGGTTGGGACAATTGATATTTGAAATGATTATCTAACAGAAACAATGTGTAGATTCCATCCAATGCTCATCAAAATTTCTAATGACATTCTTAAATAACTAGAATTCATAACCCTGAAAAATATACATGGAAGCATAAAAGATTTTAAGAAACAAAAGCAGTTGCTAACACAACACCTGATTTCAAACTATGCAACAGAGACATAGTAACAAAAAAAGTATGATACTGAAAAATAGGCATATAAACCAGAGGAATAGAAGGGAGGATCCAGAAATAATTCAAAGTACTTAATTTGATTCCCAAGAAAAGTGCTCGAAAAGCATATGTGGAACAAAGACAGCCTCTTCAACAAATTGTTCTGGAAAAACTGAGTATTCTTACGAAGAAAAATGAAACTAGACCCATAAAGTCTTACTCTCTGGGAAAAACATAGCAAAATAACAACAACAACAAAAAAAAAAGAAAAACAACAACTCAACATCAACAACTCAGTCCTTAGTGTAAGACCTGAAACTTTGAAACTGTTAGTTTCTGAAAAATATTCCAATACCACGGTCAATAATTCTAAGAACTGACAAATGAGATTGCATGGTTGCAAAGTTTCTGCATAGCACAGAAAAAAAAAAACAATACACATAGTGATGAGAGCCTACAGAGTAAGAGAAAATCTTCAACTATGGTTTTGAAGGAATTAATATTTACATTTTCTAGCAAATCCAATTAAAGACCGAAAGAACAAAAATTTCAGTTCTCAAATGAGCAAATTGAGCACATGGTTCTCAAAAACAAGCCAAGTGACCAATAAATATAAGAAAAAAATGTGTTCAATATCCTTAGCTATGAAGGAAATGCAAATTAAAACTAAGATTCCATATCACCACAAGAAGAATGGCTATCATCAAGAAAATATAATAAATACTGGTTAAGATGTGGGAAATTCCAGGAAAAGGCGCAAAGCTACACAGAGAAACCCTGTCTCGAAAAACCAAAAAAAAAAAAAAAAAAAAAAAAAAAAAATGTGGGAAAAGAGAAACCTTCATACACTCTTGGCAGAAATGGAAATTGTCATAGCCTCTATGGCAATCAGTATGTATTTTCCTAAAACACCAACACAAACACCAAAAAATACCTTAACAGAACTATAATATGATTCAACTACCAATCCTGGTTATATACTCTAGTTAGTCTCTAAATCAGCTAGAATTCCTGGTCATAAGCATAAGAATTGGCTTAGCATTTATAATTAATATTAAGCTTCTTTGTGATTATTTGGGAGCAGCAGATAGATGGCAGGACACAGAAACTTCTGCCTACACGTGAGTGAGGAAGTCAACATGCTACAGAAATACTTGCATGTTCATGTTTGTTCACAGCATCCAAGCAAAGGGATCAGGCTAGATTGCCACTAAGAAGAATAGATAAAGGACACACACACACACACACACACACACACACACACACACACACACACACACACACAATGGAACTTTAGTCAGCCCCAAGGAAGAGAAGAATGAAATTATGTCATTTGCAGGAAACAGATGCAACTGAATATGCAATTTATACATTTGGCTTTGGGGTCACCCAGCATATATCCTGAAAAACATCATGAAGTGACTTGTGTAACTGTTCCTGTATTAAAACAAGACAGAAAAATGTCTACTCAATGATCTTGTAGGCTTGTCTCAAGAGCCTCCCACCGAGGAGGCTGAAACCTGATTTCTCTCAGCTAAGTAGGAAAAGGTATGGGCAAAGAGAGATAACTCAGGCAAGAATGTTCAGTTTGCAAATAGAACTGAGAAGAAAGAATGAAGTCCAGGCTTTCATTGTCCTTGCTATTTCAGTACAAACATCAGACATTGTCAGATGAGGTACACAGGAATCTTATCCTGATAAAAACTTTATTCTCTGGAAATACATTTGTTGTGTATCATTGGGACCACCACCAACTTTTCAGATACCACAAATATATAAATATATGTAATTATAAGTAAACATATAATAAATACAACAGAACTGCAATCTGACAGTTAGATCACATGCCCGGAGGCCCAGGGCTCAGGGCCCTAGTGCTCAGAATACACTCATTGTCAGCAACAAACACCAAGGCCCAGGGCTCAGGGCCCCAGTGCTTGGAATACATTCATTGTCAACACTGAGGCGCGACTGTAAAAAGCACCCTCATTTTATTTTCAAATAAACCTTTCTTTAAAAAAAAAGTATTTAGGTGGCTTAGGAAGCATTTTCTCTATGACATTGTTTGGTGGAGGACAGCTAAGAGCATTAAATGACTAGAGATCTCAGAAAGTCTCTTTTGGAGGGCCATTCCCTAGACATAACCCTGTGCACAACGTGACTATTTACTCATTTTGAAAGGGGAAAAATATACTCAAAAGGTTACATTTCTCTAACAGACTTCACATCAAATTCCTGTTTTCCGTGTGTTGATTTTGCATTCTGAAGGTTATTTCTGACATTATTTTGTCAGTAGTCAGAATGAAGATAGGTGTTATCTATGCTTCTGGTTCTGGAGGGTATGGGACTCAGCAGCTCCATAGAAATTAATTAGAGCTACCTGAAGGTCTGCACTCTGTATTTTCTATACCTCCAAAGAGGTATGAAACTTAATAAGCCTCCATTATGAATATTTAACAATTTGCCTCTTTACCAAATAAATTCTCTTCATTCACTAATGTGTCATCTCTACTGGATGTATTGATTCTCTCCACCCATTATGAGATGCTTACTCTGGTGTTGACACAGAAGTAGAATATGTTGGTCAACATTGTGAAGAAAATAAATGGGGAACAAAGAAGGTGACACAGACCATACAGAAATTTGGCTTTCTCAAATTAATCATGGTTCACAGCTGATGAAATACGACAGTGACTGATTGTCCATCTGAGATACAATCTGGGAACTTCAGCGCCCTGGGAAATGCTCAGTTTTGCTCAACAACTACTAAGTTCATGCATGTTATGATGCTACTTAGAGGTGCACTTGATGTACTCCCAGTTTCTGGGGCAAAGCCTGAATCACAAGGCATCTCAGAAATCATGAATTATCTGGTTCTCTGATATGAGATAATTCGTCAATATATATTGTGTAACGAGTTCATCTCCCAGGTATACGATGAAGGTTAATTCACTTGTGGTGCATTTTGCAGATAGATGACTGTGATAGCTCAGATTCCTAGAAGCTTTATTTGTAAGCTTCATGTATAAATAAGTAGTCTGTTTCAGTGAAATGCAATGATGTATGCATGCCCTTCACTGGCTCAAAGCTATAGGACATGTTAGTTCCATAATTTTAGAGGTAGCTTCCATGTGACTATCTAGTCACTCAAAAGCTAATACAAATTCTTGCTAGTTTACTTCTTGTAAATGGTAAGGACCTTTACATAGCTCAACATATTTCTCTGTCCCACACATGATAAAGCATAAGTCTTTTCATAACACAGATCTTTAGAACCAGCACAAACTTAAAAACAAAAATAGACCAGGATAGCAAGACAGAAGCAGTACAATTATTATTAAAGTGTCATTTTGAGCTGTAAAGAATTCTCATAAGCTTCTGGACAGTGACTAACAATGTTCTCACACAGTCATGAATCAATTTGTGAGATGTCACACTGGGTATATCATGTGACCTTTTATGAGCTGGAGGGACTGACTATGGCATCTTCATTTGCTTTCATGGTATTTCTAAACATCATAGCTATCTGAAAGATGTATTGTTATCTAATTCTGATCATTATGCCTCCTAAAATATATTGATGCATTAAAAATCTCTATAAGGAAATCATGGGCTAACAATAAATTAGTAATGCAAGCAAAACATAGAAGATGGTAACGCTGCCTGCTGTTTCTCTGATTGTTGCTTTGCCAATGCCATCACAAGATAAGAATGTTTGATAGCACCAAAATCTGAAATTATCATGTCCATCTGAATTCACTAGTTTTACCAAGTTAAGACTTTAATATTCAACTCCAAATTCTTTTCAGATGCACTGTTTTATATTTTGTAATATATTAATATAGTAAGGTATGTGTATATTTTATGAATGAATCGAGGATTACACATTCAAAAAATCTAAGTGGTCAAAGGTATATTCAAAT
Organism: Peromyscus californicus insignis; assembly: GCF_007827085.1. Taxonomy (NCBI): domain Eukaryota; kingdom Metazoa; phylum Chordata; class Mammalia; order Rodentia; family Cricetidae; genus Peromyscus; species Peromyscus californicus. The sequence continues at coordinate 81,930,293 of NW_026294584.1, forward strand.
ACAGATAATACAGACTTTTCCATATTTGCAATAGGTTTTTGAAAGCATAGTTGACTACAAAGAATTGCTGAGCTTCTTAATGTCTGTGGAGAAGGGCTCCAGGATTTTGTTTTTGTATTAGTTTATTTCTAGCTTCAGTAATTATGAAATTTTCTCATATTTATCTGGGAAACCAAAGATGCAGTAGAAACAATTATGTGAGCCATAGTTACATTGAAGAAAAGATCTTATTAATCTAGTAACCTATCTAAGATCAAAGACTCCATTTTAACACAGAAGTGTCATACTTCTTTCAAAATCAACCCCCCCAAATACAACCAAGAATTAAAGTCAGTACTGTTAGTGTGGATGTGGGAGAGTGCAGTTGAGGTATGGAGTAAGGAAGGTTGCAGAGTGGGGCATATTGGAGCCAACTACTAGATTCTCCTCATTACTGGGAGTGTTATCTTGCCTAAATGACATGAACTGAAGATGAGCAGGACCTGTAGCTACTGTCCCCTATTGTTGTTAATAGAGGAAGCTTGGGATTATGATGTGAGACAGATCCACAGGTCACCAAGCTGAGAGCTCTGAGATTGAAATGTATATTGGGCGTGCCCTATCAGATGCTGAAGAATTTGGTCTGATGTATTTGACTGGGGTACTTCCAGAATGTGGCCTATACACAACGTAAAGGTATATTTATTTGCTCTCTAGTTTTGACAAAAGGTTAATTGTTTTCATTTCTTTAACTTTCAGGGACTAATTATTGCTATTGTGATTGGTAATAAGTGGACCTTTAAAGATAAGTAAAACTTTACAGAAAACTGAGTTCTTTCTTCATAATAAGCTCTTGCAAAATTAAGCCCTCTTTTCATATCATGATGATCATACTATTGAAACAAACTATAAAGATTATTCTGAAAACATGTTTGCATACAATATTATAGGTATATTATATATATATATATATATATATATATCAATAAACTCATGGAGGAATGAAAATATACACATAAACGTATACAAGCACTTTGTAAAACAATAACCAAATGCTTCATTAAGTATATGGAAGTGTAAGGTTTTGCCCTATTTGCCAGTTAGCCTGTCCAGCAGAATTCTACCAGAAGACCCAGAATTTCTTGTTTAATTACAAAAGAAATTTTGTTACTCATAGCAGCCCCACCAATTTTTCACCTACTCCTTAGTCCTAGTTTCTATGAGACAGTGCACTCATTCCAGCAGATGTATCAGGCCATGTTCTCAAAGAGGAATACAGGGACTCCAGAACCCCAGCTTTTATAATGTGCCAATCTTAACTTCAAAGCCAGACACTTTTGGTCATTGTGGGTAATAATCAAACCTGCTCTGTGCTCTAGAAGGAGACCACTACAGTGGTCCAAGGCTACTAACCAAACATCTCTAAAGCATTACTCCAGAACAAAGGGAGTCACTGTTTCTGTTTTTGTGACAAACAGAAATGGAAGAGACTTGTCTCCCAACAATGCCAGAAAATGTATTCCCAGCACGTGGACTGAGGAGGGTACATGGCAGTGCTCATCAGAATCATCTGGCCTTTAATTCTCCAAAGGCAAAACAAAATACTGAGGCATGTCTAACGTATGGACATTTCCACATCACCTTTCCTGGAAAGCACATGTTTCCTATTTTGAGGTCACCCTGACACACTCTCTCCTGGAGAGCATCAGGGCTGGGCTTGCTTTCTGGGAACTGTGCTGCCAACTGACTCTGAGCCCTGCAGAAAGCTGAGTAATGGAGCATTAAATGCCAACAATCTGGCTATCACAAGGTCTTAATCTCTTTAAGCCCCACAGGGATCAAGGCAAACATCAAAATAAGCACACCAAATGTGACTTCAGATGATTCTTTAGGCAGGAAAAGCCTGAAACACTGGTGAGAGCATGTGAAGCTCAGAATTATTTGTATTATAAACAGCATATTAAGATATCGTCCTCTCAGGCAGCAGTGCAGGAGAATCATTGCCAGACTTCTCATCAGGCTGCCATGTACTCACTAGGGCATGGGCAAACAAGGATGCCAGATGCAAACAGAGTTCACAGAGCACACATGCGATGAGCTTACCCAGAATCTCAGACATGGTGAGCTACAGCCGAGGAGGATTTAGTTTCATCTACATGGGGGCTTTGTGAATCTTTTTAATGGAGTATTACTTTGCCTTCTGTAGTATGATGTGGGTTGGATGCTGCAGGACATTTTTTTTTTAAATTGTATGCCTCTGAATATGGCTGAGAATCTAGTGGAGAAAGCATAACTTCTCAACTGTCCAGTATTTGAATCTTGATTCTTTGAATCAAGTTATTCCTTTGATGTCTTCTTTCTAAGTTTTGTCTGCAAGTATGAATAATTATCTATATCCTATACCATTATGGGGACATTTAAAAAATCACATTTAAAAGAGTTCAGAGTGTAGCATACAGAAGAAACTTAAGATAGCTTGTGGAGTGACTGATGCCCATGTTCTGCTTTGTGTTTGAACTTTGGCTGATAGCTCTGTGCAGCTGTGGATCTTTGTGTCATGGACTGGTCACGACAAACTAATACTCAGGTGGCCCATTTCAGATTAGCAACAGTAGTTTTCCAGAGCTGCTTCCTCTCTGAAATGGTGCACTTCTCTTCTAACTTTGTGTTTACATCGTAATTTTCTATATGGTGAGCTGCAGGAAGCAGTCATTTGAGAGGAGCTACACCAGCCCCCTAGGTAGGAGACACACAGAGAAAGAAGTGTTGATGAGCCCAGTGTGAGACATGTACCCCATCAGCTGCAAACGTGTGTGTGTGTGTGTGTGTGTGTGTGTGTGTGTGTGTGTGTGTGTGTGTGTGTGATTAACAGGAGGGCTTTAATGTGGGTATAATTACCATATGCCTGTGGAGGCACTAATGTTTCTAACCCACATTATCTGCCCACATTTACATCATAAACTAAACAGCGCTAAGTAATGTAGTTTATTTCATCAGCACAGGCCCTTCTTTTCCTTGCCAATACAGCCAGTTCTGGCTCTTTTCTGGGTACACAGAGTTTGTGAATTCTTTTTGTGAGAAAATTGGTTTTGCTTATATAATTACTATTTCTTGCATTTTAATTCAAATCTGCATATGGGAAAAATATGTATAGGTACAGCTTATTGGACATGTTTCCTAAAGATGCATTAACAAGACACACATGATGCAAATGTGTCATTGTGGGTTTGGTTGGAACAGGGTTCAGATTAACATTAAACACACACAACCTTACATACAGTATGGGACATGACAACAGTCTATTATTTTTCTGAAAGTCATTACATTTGATTCATTTTGCCTGCTTACTAATGTAAAATGTTTAAAAATAAATGAGAAACCCATCTATTTTCCAATGTGTCAATAATTATTTCTGTATCTGTTTATCTTGTTTATTGTCCAAGTTATTGACCCTCATTTCACTAGAATTGATATAGATATATCTCAATAGAAGAAAGTTTCTCTATTTGTTTTTCTTTAGGGCGGGGGTTCCTTAAGACAAGGTTTCTCTGGCTGTCCTGGAACTCACTCTGTAGACCAGGCTGGCCTAGAACTCAGATATCCACCTGCCTTTGCCTCCCAAGTGCTGGGCTTAAAGGCGTACATCACCACAGCCCAGCAGTTCTCTATTTCTTAACAATACACAATCAGTTCCACATAGATTTCAGTGCTTGTTCCTGTTTACGCTCAAAACTTGAGTGAATGAGCAAATGAAGTCACTCGCAGAGCAGTGGCAGGTATTCCATTTGTCCCTGTCATTCCTGCGCTGTGCTGTTGGTGACATGCTGTGGCTGGTACTCTGTAGTCTCCTGCAGCGTTTGCTGTTTCTGCTGTGACTGAGTCACCACAATATCCTGACATCATCTGTCTTGTCTTTTGAATTTCTTCATCGGTTTCATTTGCACTCATTGCCCTCATCATCTCTTCTTGTGTTTTTCTTTTTATTTCTCTTCTTTTTTTCTGTGTTTATTCTTACTTTGATTATTTTCTTTATCTTTCTTCAATTACTCATGACTTCTTCCAGGAAAACGAAACACAGTTGATGAGTATACAGTATTCGATATTTATATTTTACTGACAAACTACAAGCTGTGATCATCTGTCACTTTACATTCTACATTTGCATTTGTGTTAAAGATATTTATAATATCTATAATATCCCAAGTTTTAAAATGTCAACTCAACAAATAACGGACCAAGTCTTGTCTATGGCAATTGAAACAAATAAGTTGGACATTTGTGTTGTTTGTTTTTAATTTTCCAAGAGAAGATCTCAAAAGAAATAACTTCTTTTCAGTGGCAAATCAACCAGTAATACTTCCTTTCAGCTGACGTGTTAACCTCTCTAAGGCCCAAACACATGAAGAAATATACTTGATTCTAAGGGTGACTATTTAACATGAATGTTGAACTACTTGCTGTTAAGGAGAATTTGCCCACTTTCAGATGCCATTTTTTTTCTAAACATAGACCCAGACTAATTTATTACTAATATTAATAGTTTTACTTTTTAACGTAAAAACATAAATATTACCTACAGCACTGACACTAAGTTAAACTACATAGAAAGGATTGCAACCAGTACTACACGAGCTTATATTTCATAAATATCTTTAAATGTTTTATTTGGATGCAGTGTTCTGATTCACAGATAATAGTTCCTTCTAGAGTCTTGTAGGAGCATCCCTAAGGCCAAACCTCCTCAAAAATTAGTTCAGCATAGTTAAAATTTATAAAGATTTTTGAAGTTAGACAGATTATAAAAATGACACTGGTGATAAGACGTTAGATTGGAAATTTCAGGCCTTGCTTCCCCCATAAAAGCATGTAGACAACAATACAGGGACTAGTATGCCTTTGCTGAGAAAGTATAGCACCCAAGTCAACATAAAAACAGGAGACATTCACCGTATCCTTAGGATATTGAAGCAAACTTGTGGTCAGAGGAGAGAAACTGAGATTTCCTACTAGCATCCATGTAACTGACTCATCACAAAGAGGGTCTTTAAACCCCATCCAAGACTTTAAATGCCTACATCTCTGACTGACATGTAACTGTAAACTCCAGAGATCTCAGATTTCAGTGTACAGAGATTTTCTCTATGCTCTGATCTGTATGCTTTCAAGTTCCTGACTGCAGAAACTATGAGAGATAATAAACATATTAACACAAGCCATTAGTAATACTGGGTTAGTATTATAGAGTGAATTGTGTTGAAATTCTAACCCCCAGTATCTCAGAGCATGGCGTTGTGTTGTTCAGAGATGCTGTTTTTGTCAAAACATTGTACACAAATAGAGGCTGTGAATTTCCTGACCATTCCTTGATAGACATGGTCATTATTATCCTTACATATTAGCAGAAATTTTTAAATGAACTATTGTAAGATAACAAGATTACTATGGAAAAATTGCTAGGAAGCATTAATACTGGAATGCATCACTTGGTGAAAATCAGCAAAAAGTTCATAAAAGACATTTCTATGGAGGACCTTGTAAGATAGTAGGAACATTTAATGACTTAGAGATGGATGATTCTTTAAACACATGTAATAGTGTCTAGATGACAGGCTGGATAAACAATCTATTATCTTGCTGGTTACAATGACTCATGCCCATGATTCCCATGGCTGAGGCACAATGATCTCAACTTCTAAGCCATCTTGGACTATATAGAGAGACTTTGTCTAAATGGTAAATGCAGCACAACAAAAACAAAAGAAAAGTCACCATTTACTCCGGGCCGAGGATATAACAGCTTGTGATACCAGCTAAACAAAGGATGATCCTCAACCAGAGAGTGGATAACACCAGTCTGGGAACTGCTCCAAAGTAACAGATATGGTCTCCAACACCAAGTATACTATATACAGTAACCAGACAGTTGCCTGCATTGTAGAAGAAAGGCACAATTCCAGATAAGGGAGCAATAGCAGAAAGAGTAGACCAAGGACCTAATTTTTAAAAACATTCTGACATGGGAATTGAAGCCAGGGCCTTGCACATGCCAGCAACAGCTCCACTGCTGAGCTACAGTGCCGGTCCTAAGGCTTCCTTTATAGGAGCACTCATGCCATTTATGGAGTCTGTACCCTCACAGTCTCATCACCTTCCATAAACCTCACTACCAAGTACGCCACTTTAGGGTTAGCTTCCAGCATTTGAATTTTGAAAGAGACATATGCTATCTATAACTGCATATAATAGGCATAATATGTTAACAAAACAAGTAAAAATCAGATTTAGAGTATTTTATGATTCTTACACCAATTTAACAAAATTTGTTAAGTGAAAGTATACAGAAATAACCCATGTGTATGAGGTGACTATTTTATAATCCTGTAAAATGAGTTTGTGGCTTAGTAAAACATTCTCCACACAGTTCTTTTCAGCTTTAAAATGTATCAATTCCTTTAAATATGGTTTGGTAGATGCTCAGTCCCATTTCATATCAATATTTGTAAAAACAGCTGTCTTAGCTTGATGGGCTTCAGAGATGCACTCAATAAATAGGTTCCCACTTACGATTTAAAGATACTAAAGTCCCTCTTCTTTTTTCTATTCATTAGATTTTTTTTCTACTTCTGATGATTTCTAAGCATCACTGTAAGTCATGGGTGCCATCATCATCATTTTCTGAATGTGCTCTAAATCCAGATGAAAGGTATCATCAAAAACATAATAGTTTAACAAATCATCTTCAGACATTAATTAATTGCTTTACTGGATTAATAATATTATTGACAATATTTTGTCAATATTGACAAATACATTTCTTATTATTCTATTATTGACAATATATTTCTTAAAAAGAAATGCTGTCCCTAATTCACCCTTTACTTTGGGGGATGAAGAAGTAATCTAATTAAAATTGGAAACTACTTGTTCTAGTTTGCCCTTGTGTTGCTGTGCTAAAATCCTGAACAAAAGAAGCTTATGGATGAAAGGATTTATTCAGTTGGCAGTTTCCAGTCCATCATCAAGAAAACCAGGGTAAGAACTCAACACAGGAACCTGGAAGCAGGAACTGAATCAGAGGTCATTGAGGAAAGCTGTTTATTGGCTCTCTCTCCATGGTTTACTCACATTATTTCCTTATACAATCCAGGACCACCTATCCAAGGATGGTACTGTATACAGTGGGTTGGTCCCTTCCACATCAATCATTAACCAAAAATATGTCACACTGGCATGCCCATAGGTTAATTTAATAGAGTCAGTTTCTCAATTGTTTGAGAGATTATACAAGTGATTGTATAGTACATACAAGTGATTAGGAATAGTACATACACTTTTTGAAATTATCAAACACTTATAACTTTCAAAGTTTATTTTTCTTTGCTTCTCAAGCATCACAAAAATTTGCAAACTATACTGTATTTTAAAATGAAGCAATTCATTCAAAGATCTATGAACTGGATGATTACTTAAGGTAGCTATAATCTTGTATTCACTACTTGAAGCTTGCTATGATTTCAAAAATTAAATTTCTAATATTCTTAGAATTAAGTGAAAACTTAAAGTCAAGATGCTTTGATAGATGACCTAAAGGTTTGTCAGAGGGGTGTGAGCCTAAGGTAGAATTATATTATGAAAACATTGTAAGTTCTAAATATTTATTATTTGGTTTATACTAAGTACACATGTGTTATTCTGAGTTTATAGTTTCCTTTCTTCTGACTCAAAGATATTCATGCTATGCTCTTCCCTTTTTAAGCCTCCTTTATTTTTTCATTTTTATTAGTTTCTTGAGGTTGCCATACAATGTCTTCTGATAATACTCAACCCCTCTTTTTTTTTTTGGTTTTTTGAGACAGGGTCTCTCTGTGTAGCTTTGCGCCTTTCCTGGAACTCACTTGGTAGTCCAGGCTGGCCTTGAACTCACAGAGATCCGCCTGGCTCTGCCTCCCGAGTGCTGGGATTAAAGGCGTGCGCCACTACTCAACCCCTCTTAACTGCCTCTAATTCGATAACTCCTTCACTATCCACCAAAATTTATTTCTTTTTGTCCTAATTATCAAGCCCAGTTTATGATACCCATATATCCAGAACTTTTGTCCTTTTACTGGAGCATAGTTGACTTACCAGAGCCCACACTCTGAGAAAACACTTTCTCTCCATGCATCGATGACAATAGCTCTCCCTTCAGTGAGATGCTTCATGCCCTCCTTTGATATTCCTGTGTGGATTTGGTCTGGCTTGAGCTTGGTTAGGTCTTATGCATATTGTCATAACTACTGTGAGTTCTGTGTTCAGTTGCCCTTCCGTGTCTGGAAGATACTGCTTCCTTATAGTTATCCACCACCTCTGACTCTTACATTCTCTCTGGTCCCGTCTTCTGCAGTTATCTCTGAGTCATGGGAGGAGGGGATGTGATAGGGATGTCTCATTTAGGGCTAAGGATCCTCTGGTCTCTTATTTTGAACCTTGACCAGTTCTGGGTTTCTGTACTGATCATCACTGTCTTAGAGTCTCTACTCTTGCGAAGAGACACCATGATCACATCAACCCTTAAAGGAAAAACATTTAGTTGGGGTGGTTTACATTTTTAGAGGTTTAGTCCATTATCATGCTGCAACATTGTGGCATGCAGCAAAAATGGTGCTGGAGAAGTCCCTACATATTGACCCTCAGGCAACAGGAATTGAAATGAAACACCTGGTGTAGCTTGAACATAGTCCACCCCAAAATGACATACTTCCTCCAGCAAGGTCATACCTACTCCAACAAAGCCATATCTCCTAATAGTGCCACTCCCTTTGAGCTTATTGGGGCCAATAACATTAAAACTACTATAATAATTTATAGCAAATAGAAACTTCTCTGATGAGAGTTGAGAGATGTATCCATCTGTGGTATGATAAGTCATTAGAAATTGGTATAAAGGCTTGAAGAGTAATAATTGAACAGGAAGGGTTAAATTGGGATTAGGGTTGGAAGGGAAAGGCAAAGGAAGGAATATGGGAAAGGATAATCAACACTAAATATCTTCTTAAAAATCATATATATATATATATATATATATATATATATATATATATAAAGAGTTAAAATGGAATTTCCCTATAACTGGTTGATAATAACAAATAAAAAGCCCAATGTCAGAAAAAGGTTATCTCTTTTAGAGTTGTTATCCAGTGAGATCTCATAGACACCTAAACACTAAAGAATATTGCCAATACTATTGGCTACCCTTCAGCACTCAACTTGGGTCTTAAATATGGAGATAGCAAGCTGACCTTGACCTAGAAGTTTCATCCCTACTGGCTAGGTTTTATAGTGCTGGAAGGTGCTATGCATGCTGCTGGAGGAAAAGGTAATCATCAATTTTATCCAGCTGTGCATCCAAGAACTACAGTAAAGATTGGCCTGACAAGGTATGACTGCTGTTGTAACAGTGGCACCAACGTCATGGGAGTAACAAACTCCTTTATGCTTTATGTGGATTTAAGTCACACTTCACAATATGAAACTCATATCTTGCTCCATTGTTCAGTCAAGAACTTATGATTAGACAGGTCCAAGACCTCAGGAAAGAACCTACTATTATTTATTCTGCTAAGTGGATCTAATATTAAAGTGACTCTCTTATTACTTTTATGAGCTTCTTAATTCTGACCTTTGGATTACCAGTGGGTATACGGATATATGTTAGATGCATGCATTTTATATACATATATAATATATTGAGTGATTGTATGTGTCTATAAGTTTATAATGATGAGTTTTTGAAAGGGATAGTTTTTAATCTGTCAAAATATTTACATTTATTATTTTATTTCAAGTTCTACTAAGTATATAAAACTTCATTTCTTGCTACAGAAATGATCTTCTTCACATTTATTTTAAGTTTTAACACATTGTTTGGTGGAGATTGTAATCCAGTATTCTGAATTTTAACTGTGGCAGAAGCTTTAAACAACTCAGTTTAGTTGTAGAAAGTTGAAGCATTTATGTACTGAATAGTACACCTTAAGAAGCTGACTCTCTTAGCAATGGCTACACTTTACTCTGCTAAATGTCACACTTAGACTACATAATTGGAAGTGAAAAAGACTGACTCTGGAAAGAACAGACACAAATTAAACAGAACGTACTTATTTTTGATGTAACAGATGGCCACATGATAGAACTGTTTTTATTTATAGGAAATGAAGCCAAAGAACTTTATTTGACAGAATTACCTTTAAATGGTCCAACTATTAGATGAATAAAGGTTTGACAATCTAAAGCAAATGTTACTCATCATTTGGAATATGGCTATCCTAGCTCATAGGGTTATGTTTAAAATTTATAACATGTTTTATTTTCTGATCAACAAATTCTGGGTTTATACATCTAGAAAAAAATGAGGTGGTTAAATCATTCATATTCTGTAACCTCAAAAATCCAAATCAATTAATTACTGACATGTTTTCCCATCTCTTTCACAAACAAAATTATAAAAAGGCAATTGCTCTTCTAAGTGATGTATCTTGTGTGTGTGCTTCAATCTTTCCAGGTTTCACACACATTGTTCTGCTTTATAACATTATTCTCCAATTTCTAGACTTTGCAGCATTTTCTGGGCAAAGCAGAATATGAGCTGGGAAAGGCTAGAAAGCTGTTCAACTATAACAATTGCCTTAAAGACTTCAAACTACAAAGAGTAACTAAGGCACAAGCACTCTTGTTGTCACCCACACTCCCATTTAATAATCAAGAGCTATTTTGCACATTTTAATACTTAAAACCAGAGACAATTGTCAGCCCAGATTAGAGCTTTGTGGTTCAGCCTATCTGGTAAGTTAGTCCTATGACATAATCTGAGTTTGTCACCGAGCTGCATGAGCTTCGAGGAGTTCACTGTGGAGCATGCCAGTGCCTCACAGATAGAAAACTAAGAATGCATTAGAGAGTGTTATTATCATGGTAGCTGCATATAAAAATGGCTAACACGAGTCTCTTACAGTAAAAGGTGCTAATTTAACATTATAGACATTTTATTTGCTTTTAATAAACTATAAAAAATTAAGAATATGTTGTTTTCTGTACTGTTTCTTCTCATTTGTAGATTGTTTTTGGATGCATGTAGTAGGGCAGTTTAGAAACTGATGTAACCTTTTAGACACACAGCTCCAGCTGACACAACAGTTAAAGTAATGTAAATTGATGGAGTGGTGTAATTAGTCAGGCCTAAATGTAATATGCTATGTGTGAGCATGAGTAACATTGCCATGACAGAGTACTTGGAGCACAGCTACCAGTAAGTATGTTCAAGAATAATAAATCCTTGTAATAGCACTATAAGACATATTATCTTATTGCCTCATATAAATAAAGAAACTTGGACAATCTGAAAATATCAAATAGTGAATATAGGATCTGCAGCCAGGCAGCCCGACTCCCAAGCCCAATCTCCAACCCCAGGCTCTATTCCAATACTATACTATAAGAAAAGGACTGTTACTGAACGAGGGGGGAAGGAAGATAATAGATACAGGGTGGTCTAATATTAGCCTGTTTAGGAATTTAAGAAATGATCTCTAGAGTGTATCTTATAGAAAGTGTTACATGAGAAGAAAGGACCTTTCTCCAACAAAAAGAAAAAGACAGAGATATATGTACAGGTAAGCTGTAGTTTGGGTGACACATAAATGAAGATCTTGCTAATTTTATTTTCTCAAGTCATGTTCTGAGACTGGATGTAAGTAAAAGACAAACAGGCAGTTTTTATGTAAATGAGCAGAGAAGAAATGTTATACTCTTGATAACTCTCATCTCTGAAGGAGAAAACAAAGCAAGCCTGCATTGGAGGTAAACATGAACTTGAAGTTTGTGCCTACGGATCTGGAATAAAAATGCATCTGAGTCACTGTGGTCTCTCTTGAGCTATACATCCAATTACAGAGAAGGAGGTGGATTAGCTGTTTCCAGAGAACTTGTAAGGCAGTCAGCACTATGGAGGGAGAGATGAGATCAAGAGTTGTGGGGTCCTTACAGGTGATGGATTGCTTATAGCAGGTGACCATTGAGTCTACTCTGAACAAAAATATAGACAACATAGGGCGGCCATTGCACCGTGGGAAAAGTGATAGGACAAGGGGCTGTAGGACAAGGGGCTAAGCAAATAACCGTGGGACAAGCTGTGATCAGTTAAAGGGAAATTAGAATGAACGACTTTTAGTGGAAGCAGTTTAGAGTTGTGATCTAGACTCTGGTCGCTAGAGATGAACCTGGGGTAAAATGAAGAGAAGGACAAGTGACCAGGTGATAGAAGGACACAGTTAATGGGGAACCATAGGACACAGGGACATGGTGTGTCTCACTAAGGCTCATGCTCATGATTCATGGAAAGGGAGGTGCACAACCCTCTGAAAGCTTCCATACAGCCAACTCAAAAAAAAACTTTTTGTTATTGTAACAGAATGATTTTATTAAACATGTGCACACCTTTATTTCACAGAAAATGTAATATTAGCTCTTCCTCTCTTCTTCCCTGTGAGGTTATCGCTCCAGAACCTCACCTCACAAAAACCCACTTTAGCCTCAGAAGGAAAGGGAAATTTTGAAAGTGAAGCCACAGACTCAAAGTGGGAAACAAAACTCAGCAGAATGTGATGGGGTCCTTGACTGTCTCTCTGCCACAGGTCCTTGTATTGTTCATCTTCTCATCAGCAAGCATTTTTATTAACATTTTCCCATTTATTTTACATATTGGCCACATTTCCCCCTCCCTCCACTTCCATATACCTCCTTCCTCCTCCACCCACACTCCTCCTCTGTCTCCAATCAGAAAGGTGCAGGCCTCCCTTGGGCTTGAACATAGCTTGGCACATCAAGTTGAGGTAGAACCAAGCTCCTCCCCCTGTATACAAGCTGGGCAAGGTAATCCAGCATGGGGAACAGGTTCCCAAAAGCCAGCTAAATGCTAGGGACAGGTCCTGATCTCACTGCTAGGAGCCTTACAAACAGACCAACCTATACAACTGTCACACACAGTGGGCCTTGGTCGGTCCCATGCAGGCTTCCTAACTGTTCGCCCAGAGTTTATGTGCTCTCACAAGCTCAGGTCAGCTGTCTCTGTGGGTTTCTCGTCATGACCTTGACACCCCTGGCTCATACAATCCCTCCTCCCTTTCTTCAGGAGGACTCCTAAAGCTCAGCCTAGTGCTTGGCTGTGGATCTCTGTTATTTGCTTCCATCAGTTACTAGATACAGGCTTTAAGGATGGAAGCCCCTAAGCATGAAGCATTTCCACTCTACCCTGGTAGTGTTCCCCTTTCAATTCCATCCATCCTGATATCATAACTACCTTATTTGGAAATTCTGTTAAGAAATTCCACTCTGGTTTCTTCTTTCTGTTATGAAATCCCACCCTAGTTTACTTCTTTACTAATTCTCTATATGCTTTTGTACTTACAAATAGCAAACCATGAAATAGAAGAGCAGTAACTTGCAACAGGACATCAGTTGAAACCTTCTATATGTACCCCACTTACTAGAAGTCACCAGCTAAACATACACAGCTGGAGGCAACAAATTGTAAGAGTAGGTCCAGCTGGAAATACCTTGGGTACCTAGTGAGATCTGATTACTAGGTATCTATGGTATAAAGTGATTATTATTTCATCCACAATACAATAAATTGAATAATTAGCCTTTTGTTGCTCAGAAAATCCACTACATGCTTGAATGAAGCTATAGGTATATGCTACATCTGGTTTGAAGATCCTGAAATTCAACCCTCGAAATCTTGAACAAGCCTTAATCAGATTCAGCACCTGGTTTGGGGTCATGGTGAAGCCATTTGATGGGACAATGTTATTCTTACCAAGATGTTTAACCCATTCCTAGGTTGTGATACATGTTCTTGCTATTGAAGTGAGGACTAGTTATTAGATTTGCATAGCATCATATATGATTGACTATTTCTAGAATATATGTGGTAAACATATTCATTAACATCATTCAAGAAATTTTAAAGGTTATCAAGACCTTTTTGTTATTTGTGTCAACCCACGGATGAACATCCATGGATGCATCTGCCATAGCATATACCCTGTAAACAGTATTGATCAGAGCCTTCTATGCATGTCTGATTATTCCACAATAGTGACTTGTGAAATGTCAACATTCTCTGTTTAGAACACTTTCTATATCAGAGCAGAGAAACCAGATAAGATATGGTACATGGCACAATGTGCTCACATGATGATTAATTTTTGTCAATTTTACAAAGGTAGGATTCTCTGGGAATGGGGATCCTCAACTAAGAAAATGCCTCCACTAGATTGGAGATATATGTAGCCCAACCAAGACCATAAATTGTGCGAGGTGTGGGATATACACACCTGACCATGTTATTTTGGGGATTGGAACTTTGGACTGGAAGAACTATTGTGTACTTAGAGCTAAATGGACTGTTCTGGCAGATCTTAGGAGATAAGAATGTAGAGAGGAAAGCAGATGACCCTAACTTGTGAAGTTCTGGAGGGAAGCAAAGACCCCATGAGGGATATTTATAATATTTTAAATTTAGAATCTATGCTTCATGGTTAGCTGGGACTAAGAATCAGCTGTGCTTTACAAGACCAAGTAGGCCGCTGGTGAGGGTGCAGCCTCAGGTACTAGAGGGTACTAGAGATGCCAGAGCTGTGGGATGACTGCTGCAGAGCAGCAGAGTCAGAGAGGTGGAAACACCCAAACTCTTTAGAGTTCAGAAGCTTGTAAGTGAATCCCAGACATTAGACACCAAGTGACTTACTTGTTGGAGTTCAAGTTTGCTTTGATTTAATTGCTCTTAACTTGCCTCTGCCTCCTGAGTGCTGAGACAAAAGGCATTCACCACTCTACCTGCTGACCCTTGCTAGAAATTTCCAGTCTGTTTTGCTTCCTAGACTGCACCACTGCAACTTTATTTATTTATCTATTTATTTATTTATTTGTTTGTTTGTTTGTTTTAGACATATTGTGTGTGTGTTTGAGAGAGAGAGAGAGAGAGAGAGAGAGAGAGAGAGAGAGAGAGAGAGAGAGAGAGAGAGAGAGAATGCCAGGGTACATGGGAGAAAGTCAGAAGATAACTTCCAGCTGATGGGCGAGCTTCCAGGTGATTCTCCCATGTCTACTTCCATCTTGCCATTAAGAGCGCTGGGATTACAGATGTGTGCTACCACGTCCAATTTCTACATGAGTTTTGCAGATCGAATTCAGGTCATCAAGGTTGTGCAGCAAGTACTTATGGCCCCTGGATCATCTCCCATCTCCAGTCAACTCTGTTTAGGAACCTCATAACTCAATCCTAGAATCAACAACCCATACTATCCTCTATATTATCAGTAAAAGTAGACTTATGGCTGTGTTTTTGTTTGGAAAGAAAAAATGTAGGGCTCTTCCTTCAATACATCACTGGTAGTGGCATTTATCCTGAGGAAATGCCAGTCTTAACTGGTCAACGGGCAGCATTTCTCTCCAGGAGGCTGCCTTGTACAGATGCAGCATTTGCAACATTATCTTAACAGGATAGCATGACTTTGAGTTACTGATTATTATGATTTCTTACACTTAAGAAAACTAAGGTTTAGAGAAACTAAAGGGTCTTTTTGAGAAAGATTATCCAGATTTCCAGATGTGCTATTTCCGAAAAACACTTAAGAGACACTACTCCAGATAAAAGTGGTACCTACACTCCTATACTTAATTCCAGAGAAACCACATTGATATACAAGTGTCCATGCTGTACATGGCATTGTTAATAATTTTATTTTTAATAGTTCTAATACCACCATTTGAGGATAATGAAGTTGACAGTCTAAGGTTTAAATTATACATGGTCAATATTATTTTAATAAGACAATTATAAAATATAGCTGCAAATTCTTGGGCATTCCTCACTTCAGGAGGTATGAGCTATATTATTCTTGAATCTTGACTCATTAATAACCAATCCAATGCAGCTAGATCAATGTATTATTTCCTCATTGTGTCTGGAACAACCCTTCAGAACCTTGGTGGCTTAAAATAACACAAATTCATTAGTTTTAAAGTTCAGAGTTCCATTTAGTTTTCCCGGGCTAACTTCTGGAAGACTGAGGGAAGAACCAGAATCCTTGTGTCTTGTAGCTGCTTCTTTATTCCTTGTCTTGTAGTCCCTTCCGCTTTGTCCGAAGTGTGTTACTCTGACCTCTGCTTTTGTCACATTTTCTTCTACTGTCCTTGACCTCTTGCCTCTTTCTTATTAGAAACTTTGTGATTACACTAGTACCCATGTAAATAATTCAAAACAATCTCCCCGTGGCAAGAGCCTTCTTTAATCATGTCTGCAGGTTTTTCTTTGCAATATTAAAGAGATATGTTCATAGATCCTATGGCTTGAGGGTACCATTAGCCAGCCTAGCTCAGTTGGAAAAAGTTTTACAGTTTCACAAGCTCTTGTTGATTTTCCCATGTATAACTATTTAACTAAAAACAAACAAACAAACAAACAAACAACAACAACAAAAAACTACTTTAGTGTGCTACAGATAACAGCTCACCTGAGCTCTGAGTTGACTGCCAGGACCAATTATGTCTGTGAGGAAGCCATTTCAGATGTCTGTCCTGGCAGCTTCAATCAGCCCACATCTGACTACCCCTGCATGTTGTCGGAGGGATTAAATGAAATGTTATAAGTAATATGCTTGGAATAGAGTACAACTTTTCATGCTAGTTCACAGAAGGAACACAGATTTACTTACTCTTTTTGGACTCTTGATCTGTGAGTTCTACTGCTATGCTTGTAAAGAAGCCCATACTAGCTCCCAAGAAGAGATCACAGCAGGAAGTCATATGTAAATGTTTTAGCTGACATTCCAGTTATAATTTCAGTGGACAGTCAGCACTGGCCACTCATCATGGGAGGGAAGGCCCTTCCATATGATTCTAGCCATCAGGTCACACCCTAACCTTCACATTCTCCTAGTGAAGCCCCAGAGTTTGTGGAGCAGGAGCTAGGCAGACCTCCTAGGTCCTGTCTAAATTACTGTTCAGAGAATTCAAGGAGCTCACAAAATGGTCATCTTATTACACTAAGTTTGGAGCCAATTTTGCACCTAGCAGTTATTATTATTCATAGAAAAATCTTAGTAGGTATTTCCATGTGTATGAAAATAATAAAAAATCACTGGGAAATAAAGTATTTCTTTGCTGTAAATACAATGCTTCATTCAGTTTGTTATTGAATGCTGTCATTTTTAAATGCAGTGTTTAGTATTGAAAGCTCTGAAATTCAGGGTGTAATATATGCATTGAAGTTAATATTTTATGAACACTATTTATGTGCAAGAACAAATATATCAACTAGACTTATGGTAGTCAGTCTAAATATAGTGGGAACACACAACTTATTTGTTTCTATTTAACATGTTTTATACCAATAAGTCAAATTTTCCCCAACAGAAGTTGTATTCCTTATAAATACCACCATTGACATTTTAAAAAATTGAGTGATTTAGGACAGAACATTCCAAATATTAGCATTTTTATTTCTTTTTGATGTGTCCACACTAAAATTTGTTTCTCATAAATATTATAGCTTGAAAAGAGATATTTCCCTCCATATTTCCTTTTGATCTTTGATCTTTGCAAAGAAAAGGGGAAACCCAAGACTTGCCTTTCATGGTCTTTTCTTTTCTCACAGACTACTTTCAAACATTGCCAAAAATATTTGCAAAAGCTGTTTATTTCCAGACATGAGTATTAACTTGAAACCATAGCACTAATATATGAAAATAGTATATTAATGATAGTGGTATGTATTGCAAAGATCAGCTTCTCTTTGCATTGTGAGAAAGTCAGTGGTAGTGATAATAATCTATATTGTGTTTTAATGCTCAGTATTAAATCTATGAGATAATAGGGATACACTTTTAAAAATGTCCATCATTATCATCACAATGTGTGTGGATAACTGTGAAGTCAGTCCTCCTTTTACATTTATGTGAGTTCTGGGGATCAAACTTAGGTTTTCAGAATTGTGTGGCAAGTGCTTTACCCACTGAGCCATCCTATCAGCCCAAAAGATGCACTTTTAAAACAAATGATAATAATAATTATGGTTTAATTATTCTGAATGCAGGTTACGATGTGTGCTCCATAACATGGACAAAAAAAAAATGAGGCATCATTTAATATTTCTTTGTTCATAATTGTCTGTGTGAGTGAAAAATCACAACTTGTATATAGAGTAAGGGGAAATCCAAGTCAGAAAAGCTGTCAGGGAAAAACCAAGTATGTCTCATGATTTTTACATATAAATATCTTATTGTACACAATTCTTAAGCCAGTAAAACACTTGTTTGTAGTATTTTAGACTCATTCACACCCATCAATGCTGAAAGAATAGAGTGCTTTAAG
The DNA here is from genome assembly GCF_007827085.1 of Peromyscus californicus insignis. Taxonomy (NCBI): domain Eukaryota; kingdom Metazoa; phylum Chordata; class Mammalia; order Rodentia; family Cricetidae; genus Peromyscus; species Peromyscus californicus. The sequence continues at coordinate 81,948,683 of NW_026294584.1, forward strand.
ACCACCACTGAATGAATACCAACCAACGCTGCCTTTATTGTTAAAAACATAGAAACTAAAATATCACCAATAAAGAACACAGGTATAGGCAGGAAAAAGTCTCTGAGCATTTTGGACTTTGTTATTTTATTAGTTAAATACAATACTAATTAGAGAAAAAGAAATTTTTTTAACTAACCTAAAACCTTTTTGATGACTAATGGTAACTGTCTTGCTGGGCTGGGTGGTGCACACTTTTATCCCCCCCCCACCCCACAGGCAGAGGCAGGTGGAGTTCTGTGAGTTCAAGACCAGCATGGTCTACATACAGAATTCCAGGCCACAAGGGCTATCTAGCAAGACCTTGTCTCAAAAAAGGAAGAAAGGAGGGAAGGAGGGAAGGAAGGAAGGAAGGAAGGAAGGAAGGAAGGAAGGAAGGAAGGAAGGAAGGAAGGAAGGAAGGAAGGAAGAAAAACAATTGCAAAATAATAACTATTTTCATTTTTGAAATGCATTAATATATATGTATAATGTATAATATATGTTATATATATGCACATAAACCATGAAGTTATACCACTATTGATTCACCTTGCACTGTCAAACAAAATATTATGAACTTGATGGTTCAGATTGAAAGTCTGAGATCTGGGGACCAGCACAGGCAGGTTCTGGTGAGGCACACCTTCCCTTGCTGCGTCCTCATACAGAGGAGAGAGCAGCCAAGGTCTGGTTCCCTCTTCTTAAAAAGACAGAAGTGGTATCATGGGTCTGCATTCCTTATGATTAATCTAAGCCTAATTATCTTTCAAGAACACATCTTCAAATATATCACATTAAAGGTTAAGGCTTTACCATGTGGGTTTGAGGAGACATACAGAGATTCAGTCTGTAACTACAATGTATTATCCTTCTAAAATGAATCAACCAATAGTCCATACATCTAAGATTCTGTTTTCCTTTAACCTCTTGTCTCACTAGTCATTTCAACAGGGCATCTTTTATGAATTAATTATAAATGACACATGTGTGTCAGAGCTAAGCTGAAAAACCCACCCTGTTACTGAAGAAGAACAACAGAGTTGTATTGGGGATATTGTTAAATACTCTCACAGATAATTAACAAAGAGTATAGGACAACTAGATATTTAGCAAAATCCTTTTTGTTAAGCACAGATACCTTCACTTCACTTTCCATATGAGTAATTACATATCTTGTTTGTTTTTTAAGTAAAAAAGCACTTTAAAATGTCTGAGTACAGAAGAACACATTAGACTGCACATCCCACTCAATATAACTTTAATTTTCAATTAATGTCTGCAATACAACAATGCTAATGATGGTAGCACTTAAAGGAGACCTTGTATTAGCAAGTATATTATCGAGTATGTATGTGTGTTATCTCTGGAATGAATATTGTAGCACCCTAGACTCCTGCTAGTGAACAGATCCTGGTTTTGTTTTTTGATGGCTTAGCCAAATAATGTAATCAGACTTATGTTTTGCCAAGTTGTACAGATGGAGGTAACCTGGTGGATAATTAAATCCTACAGGAGTTGGTCTAGGTAAGAAATTGTTGGAGCCTGAGCTAAAGCTACAATGATTCCACAGGGATAAGAGTCTGTCATGGCTGGGAAGCATGGCAGGCATGGTGGCAGGAACAGGAAGCTGGGAGCTTACTTCTTGAACTACAAGCACAAAACAGAGAGAACAAAATAGAAAGGCTAAGTCTTTGAACTTCCAAAGCCCACATCCAGTGACAACACTACAGCAAGGCCACATGTCCTAATCCTCCCCAAATGGCATCACTAACTGAGGACCAAATATTCAAATGCACATTCTCATACAAACCCACATACTGCACAAGCTCACTGCCACACGGTCTCACTCATTAGCTCAGGCTAATCTTGATTGGCTATTTATAGCAGGTTATTCTCTAACACACGATCTTCCTGACTTTACCAACTAAGGGCTGGGATGACAGGTTTGTGCTGCCATACACAGTCAACTGGAATTCTGTAAGAACAATGAATGACAGAGGAAGCCTGTGGGCCACACTTCGAGTACAGGTTTCTAGAGAGAATTCATGCATGATGCGTAGAACAGTGGTACTAGCTACTGTCCCTAACTTAGCTAAGTTTGAAGAAACCACCATAAATAAAAATGCTCATTTAAAATATCTAATATTTTAATAAGATTTCAGCTACACAAAAACATTAAGTTGAGCAAAGAAATAAATCTTGAGCATTTTCAACCCTTGTTGTCTAATAGCCAAAACTCAAGGGTATAAATTTCCCCAGATGTCTACACATTAGGGACTTTTCACCCACAATTGCTTTCCTGAGTACATCCAAAGCTCTGGGAATGTGACTAACCATTAAGTTAGTGAGACAAAAAGGCAAGAGCAGATACAGAAGCTGATGCTGAGTGATTCCTGCCAGTCAAACTTACAAACAGGCTGGCGTTACCTCTGACATAATGCCTTCCAGCAGCTGAACTGCACACACGGCTTTGTACTTTGGAAGCAAGTGCTCTTCAGTGAAAACTTCATCTATGAGCTTATCTTTGGGGGTCGTTTTAGCCTGGTAACACATTATCGCCATCTGTTGTTGATCATTTTCATGATGGAACCAGCTGATCTAAGAACATGTCCCCTTTTACCAGCAGAGGAAAAATGCACAGGCATTCATGGTCGGTCTCCAGAGATGCTGGAAGGACTGCCGCTGGATGCAGACGACCAGCACTGGGACAGCCCAAGGCCCTACCTCCTTGCTGCAGGACACTAGAACTCCTTTTTAATACTTTTTGCTATTTAGAATCTGAAATAGATTCAAGAACAAAACGGACCCAATTCTATTCTTTTATTGAAGAATTGAGAACCCACTCATCATGTGTGTATGCATTTAAATGTATTTGGTTTTTAAATCATGCATTGCCTTATGAAATATAACTGATGAAAAGTTGCAAATGAAAATATAAATGTCTTGTAACTGTGAAATAAAAGTTGTTTGGTCAATTGAAACAGTTTGGATACATATACATTAATGATAATTTGGGGATACAAGTGTAGGTTCAATGAGAAATCTCTTACTTTGTTTAAAAACTATATTCTTCCCCATTGGTTAATGAACTCAAGTACCTTTACAAAGACTTTGGACCATTTTTATGATTTTCATGAAGAAATGCTTAGTCAAGCCATTTGCCTGTTTTAAAAGATGGACTGTTTTTAAAGTGATTTTTTTTTCTTGGTACTAGGGTACATGAGACATTTATTAACTCCTTATCAGACCTACAATTTTCAAATATTTTCTACTTTCTAGCTTGTTTTTTTACATTCTGTGTTCTCTATTTTGCTATAGTTAACTTTTGAAGGAATTTCTGTTACGTTTTTCTGTGCTGCCAGTGCTTTCAGTATCATAGCCAGAAATTAATTGTCAAGACCAATGTCATAGAGTCTGCTCTTGTAGTGGTTTTGTGGTTTTAAGTCTTAAATGGGAATTTACCACACTCTGTGAAGTTTGGTTTATGGCATAAAAGTCTGACTCAGTTTTCTTTCATGCACAGCCCTAGTTTTTCAACAATCACATTGATTTCCATAGTGGCTGTACATGTTTGGCCTCCCACCAGAAACAGATGAGTGTTCCCCCTTACCCCACGTCCTCGCCAACATGATCTGTCATTGGTTTTATTGATCTTGACCATTCTGATTTGTGTAAGCTGAAGTCTCAAAGCAGTTTTGATTTGCATTTCCCTAATGAATAAAGTTGTTGAACTTTCTTTGTTTCTCAGCCATTTGAGTTTCTTCTTTTGAGAATTCTCTGTTTAGATCTGTATCCTATTTTTTAAATTGGGTTATTTATTTTCTTGATATCTTCTTTTTTGAGTTCTTTATATATTTTGGATATTAGCCCTCTATTGGATGTGTAGTTGTTTAAAAAAATAACAAACTTTTCCCATTCTGTCGGCTTCCACTTTGTCTGAATGGTGGTGCCCTTTGAAATGTGGAAGCCTTTCAGTTTCATAAGGTCCCACTTATTAATTGTTGATCTTAGTGCCTGTGTTATCAGTGTTCTGTTCAGAAAGTCATTTCCTGTGCCAATGAGTTCAAGGCTTTTCCCCATTTTCTCTTCTCTCAGGTTCAGTGTATCTGGCCTTATGTTGAGGTCATTAATCCATCTGAGTTGAGTTTGGTGCAGGGTGATAGTATGGATCTATTTGTATTCTTCTACATGTAGCCATCCAGTTTGATTAGAATCATGTATTGGAGATGCTATCTTTTTTCCAGTGTGCATTTCTGGCTTCTTTATCAAAAATCAATTGTCAGTTGGTATGTGGATTTATGTCTGGATTTTCACTTCTATTCCACTGGTCAAAGTGTCTGTTTTTGAACCATTACCATGCTATTGTTTTACAGTACAATCTGAGGTCTGGATGACGATACCTCTAGAAACCTACTGTTTGATTACTCAGGATTGTCTTAGCTATCTTAAGGTTTTTATGTTTCTGTATGAAGCTCAAAAACGTTCTTTCTAGTTCTGTGAAGAATTGTGAAGGAATTTTGATGGGAATTTCACTCAATCTATACATTGCTTTGGTATAATGGAAATTTTTACTACATTTATCTTATAAATCCATGGGAATGAGAGATATTTCCATCTTCTGATATCTTCTATTTCTTTGTTAGTGTATTGAAGTTTTTTTAATCATTCAAGTCTTTCACTTGCTTGGTTAGAGTTTCCTAAGATACTTTATGTTTTTGAGGCTTTTCTGAAAGGTGGTGTTTTCCTGATTTCTTTCTCAGTCTGTTTGCCATTTGTATACCTGAAGGCTACTGATTTTTGTGTCTTAATTTGTATGCTGCTGCTTTGCTTAAAGTGTTTATCAGCTGTAGGAGTTTCCTGGTGAATTTTTAGGGTCATTTATGTATACAATCATGCCATCTGTAAATGAAGATTCTTTGTCTTCTTCCCTTTATATTTGTATTCCCTTGATCTCCTTAAATTGTTTCACTGTTTTAGCTAAGACTTCAAGTACTATATTGAGTAAGTGTGGAGAGGGTGGAAAACCTTCACTTGTTCTTGATTTTCAGTAGAATTGCTTTGAATTTCTCTCCATTTAAGTTAATGTTGGCTACAGGCTTGCTGTAAAATGCCTTAATTATGTTGAAGTATGTCCCTTGTATCCCTAATCACTCCAGGACTTTTATCATGAAGGAATACTGGATTTTGTCAAAGTTCTTTTCTGCATCTAATGAGATAATCATGTGATTTTTGTCTTTCAGGTTGTTCATATGGTGGATTATTTTTATTGATTTATGTTTGTCGAATTATCTCTTCATCTTTGGGATGAGGCCTACTTGATCATGGTGGATATTCTTTTTTATGTGTGTTCTTGGATTTGGTTTGCAAGTATTATTTTATTGAGAATTTTTGAATCTATGTTAAGGGAAATTGGTCTGTAATTCTCTTTCATTTTTGAGTCTTCATGTGGTTTTGGTATCAGGGTAACTGTGGCCATATAAAAAGAATTAGGCAATATCCTTTCTGTTTCTATTTAGTGGAATAATTTGAGGAGTATTAGTGTTAATTCTTCTTTGAAGTTCTGATATAATTCTTCACTGAATCCATCTGGCCCAAGGCTTTTTATGGTTGAAAGACTTTTAATTACTGCTTCTATTTCACTAAGAGTTTATAGTTCTGTTTAAACTGCTTATATGATCTTGGTTTAACTTTGGTAAGTGGTATGTACCCAGATATCCATTTCTTTTAGATTTTCCAATTTACTGAAGTATGGGTTTTTAAAGGATGTCCTTACAATTCTTTAGATTTCCATGGTGTTTGTTGATATGTCCTGCTTTTCATCTCTAATTTTGTTAATCTGGGTGTTTGCTGTCTGTGTTTTAGTGAATTTGGCTAACTGTTCGCCAAATCTTACTGATTTTCTCAAAGAATCAACTTTTTGTTTCATTAGTTCTCTGTGGTTCTTGTTTGTTTGTTTGTGTTTTATTGATTTTAGTCCTCAATTTGATTATTCTTGCTTTCTATTTCTTTGGATGTGATTTCTTCTTCTTTTTTTTCTTCTTTTTGCTTTATAGCTTTCAGACATGCTGTTCTCCCTGCCCCTCTCTCTCTCTCTAATGTAGACAGTACTATGAACTTTCCTCTTAGAACTGCGTTCATTTTGTCCCCTAGGTTTATGTATAATGTGTTTTCATTTTCATTCAATTCTAGAAAGTTTTCCATTTTTCCCTAATTCCTGTGATGACCCATTTTTCCTTCAGGAGTGAGTTGTTCAGTTTTTAATGGGTTTGTAAGCTTTCTGTTGTTGTTGGTATCCACCTTTAATCTATGGTGCTCAGATGGGATGCAGGGTGTTATTTCAATGTTATTTTATCTGTTGAGACTTGCTTTGTGTCAAAGTATGTGGTCACATCTGGAGACCATTCCATGAGGAGGTGAGAAGAAGATATATTCTTTCATGTCTGCGTGCAATGTTCTGTAAATATCTGTTAGGTCCCTTTGGTTTAGGATGTCAGTAAGCTCTAGCATTTCTCTGTAGATTTTGTTTGGGTGGCTTGCCAATTACAGTGTGTGAAGGTCAATATCTGATTTTAGCTGTAGTGGTGTTTCTTTTATGAATTTGGTTTGGTGCATAATGTTAGGAATTGCTATAGCCTCTTGTTGGATTTTTTTTCCTTTGATGAACACTTAGTATACTTTCCTATGTCTTATTAGTTTTTGTTTGAGGTCTATTCTGGCAGATATTAAAATGACTACACTAGCTTCTTTCTTAGGTCCATTTGCTCAGAATATCTTTTTCCATCCTTTCATCCTGAGGGTGCTGTCTATCCTTGATGTTAAGGTATAGTTCGTAGATGTAACAGAAGGATGATTCCTGTATTTTAATCCATTCTATTAGTGTATTAGTTTGTTAGGAAATTTAGAACATTGATTTTGAAAGTTATCAAAGAGCAGTGTTTATTGATTTTTGTTATTTTGTTATTGTGGCATGGGTTTTTGTACCCCATCTTTTGATTTGCTTGTCTGGAATTATTTATTCCTGTGTTTTCTTGGATGTGGTTAGCTTCATCAGGTTGAAAGTTTCCTTCTAGCCCTTCTTGTGTGGGTGGATTTGTCAATAGATACTGCTTATATTTGGCTTTATCATGGAATGTCTTTCTTTATCCACCTATTGTGGTTGAAAGTTTTGCTGAGTATAGTAGTCTGGACTGGCATATTTGTCCCTAAGAGTTTATAGACCATCTCTTCATGCCCTTCAGGCTTGTAGTCTCCTTTGAAGTCAAGTGTTATTCTAATAGATCTGTCTTTATAAATTATTTGGTCTTTTTCCCTTACAGCTTTTAATATTCATCCTTTCTTCTGTATGTTGAGTCTTGATTACTATGTGCTGAGTGAAAGTTCTTTTCTGATCCAGTCTATTTTGGTGTTTGGTATTCTTTCTGTACCTTGATATGCACCTCCTTCTTTAGGTTGGGGAAATTTTCTTCTATGATTTTGATGAAAATGATTTTTGTGCCTTTGACTTAGGTTTCTTTTCCTTTGTCTATTCCAACTAATCTTATATTTGACCGTTTTATGGTGTCCTACATTGCCTGGATGCTTTGGTCCTGTTTTTTGTTTGTTTGTTTGTTTGTTTTTGATATAACATTTTCTTTGACTGAGCTATCCACTTCTTTTATCATGTCTTCAATATCTGACATTCTTTCTTCTATCTCTTGTCGTCTGCTGCTAAGCCTTGCCTTTGAATTTCCTGTCCAAGTTTCTAAATTTTTAATTTCCAGTTTTCCCCAAGTTTGGGTTTTCTTTATTGATTCTTTTTCCACTTGCAGGTCTTAACCAGTATTCTTCATCTCATTCCACTTTTTGTTTACATTTTCATAGGTTTCTTTTAGGGATTCATTCATTTCCTCTGGAAGGACCACTAACATAGTCATAAAGACTATTTTGAAGCCCTCGTCTTATGTGTTAGTTATGTGGCATTTCTCAGGGCCTACAGTGGTAGGGTTGCTGGGCTCTAGTGGACATACCATCTTGTCTGTCCAAGATTATTGATTGTGTTTTTATGCTGGCATCTGAGCATCTGGATTTGGGAAGATTGTAATTCTCGGTGCTGATATCTGATCTTGTTTTCTTGGGTAGATGTTCTATTCCTTGGATTCTGTTGATCTTTCTGGTTCTTAGGAGAGTGTGGTAGATGTAAGTTGCCTGGTAGGGAATGCTTCTGAGATCCTGCCAGGTGTGGCCACTGGGGTTCTCATTAGAATATGTTTCTTGGTATTGGGACCTTACTTAGGGCTGGAACTGGGCTATAGTGACAGGGATGAGGAGCTCCCTAGTCAGGAGGAAAGCAGAGTGTGCTACTAGGATTTGCTTAGTCCCCTAAGCATGGGTACAGATATGGGGGAGAGGCCACAGCTGGTAGTCTGCTACAGCTGGCAATGGAACTTCTGTATTGGATTTGGACAAGAGGAAGAGTTAAAATTTGAAGGTCACCTGCCTGCTTCCCTGCCCTATCTGCCTCCCTGATCATCATGGCCTGTGCATTCTGAGGGAATATCAGCAGGAGATGGAGGATAAGACAAAGGGATGGAGTGATGAGGAAGGCTGTGGGAGAGAATCTGCATGATCTTTTGGAGGTGGAGGCAGAGAGGAAGGGGAGGCCACAGTAGGTGGTTTGCTTCAGAGCTGGGTATGAGATTGGAGGGTTGGATATGGAGGACAGGAGAAAGAGTGGAAGTCTGAAGATCACCCACCTGTTTCCCTCAAAACACTGAATTTCTATAAACATTAAGAACATGGATGCATTATTTAAAAAATTGTCCACATGAGAGCCTGGAGAAAAAAAAAAAGTTTTACAAAAGCTGCTCAGTGCACTTAATTGAAAGACAGAAGGTATGAAGCAAAAAGACGTAGACATATAAGTTTCATGAAAGCAGCAGCCATCTTCTCATGGCTTCTTGTCTTCTTAGTTGCATTTAACCACTATTGGATGAATGAATAGAATAAGACAGATACGATAAATATCTCCAAGGAACTAAATATAGAAATAACAAATAAAATCTGAGTAAGAAAAGACTAGAAACTGTAAGTTAATTATCAAAGTTATTGCTTTTTCAAAGGCCCTAAAAATTTGACCAAAATAGGTAATTATATATATGTGTGTGTGTGTGTGTGTGTGTGTGTATGTGTATGTGTATGTGTATGTATCTTCATATATATGATATATAATATACATAATAAATACACATATAAATACATATATATGCTGAGATATTCTTAGAACACATAAAGATGCACATAGAACAATTTAAAACATAATTCTTAAAATCCATGAGAAGATAAAACAAAGGTAATATGTTCAGCATAGTTAGTGGGAAATAAATCAACCAACGTGTTTATTTTCTCCTTGAATATTCAGGAACTAGCTTTTCAGTAACTGACAAATGTTTAAAGTTATAATTTCCAGTAAGATGATAACGTGAAAGGGAAATTGGAACAGTACTGTCCGAGAAGGTGGCATGCAATATCTTGAAGCATTAATAGGAATTCCTAACAGGAAGGACTTCCCAAAAGCTTTCCAGGAATAAATAGTGCTGGTGGCCATGTCAGAGGAGCAGCAGGTAGCAACTGAAGTTCAAGGTGTCAGCCCACCAGAAAGAAACTCTCTGATGGGTCAATCTTGGACAGGCAAGATCCCAAGACCAAAGACCCCGGAATGTCTTTTGCTTTTGCTGTATCTTTACATGTTTGCTGCTGCCATCTTTTTCTGGTATCTGGCATGGTGTGAATGGGTGTGGGGAGATCCCCACTGCCTGTAATGTAGTGTGTTTACCTCATGGAAACATCCCGTACTACTGGGCATTTTTACCTGTGGACTATTATGAAGATGATTTCTTCCTAAGATATGCTGTCTAAATAATAATAATAATTATAATAATAATAAGGTTAGTTTAAATAGAGTTTTGATGATTAAAATTATAAACAAGGAAGTATCACACAGCTACAACACATGAGTTTCTTCTGAGGAGCCATATAGACTGTGGCATATGTTAATGACTAAGAAAAACAGTTGAGTCCCAGTAGCCCAGCTAGCTTAAATTCTTTTGACCTTAATGTTGGGAGATGTGTTCACAGCTGAAACAAAGCTTTGAAAATAACTTATAATTAGACTAAGATGTTTTTGGTACGTAGCTTTGAGGTGAAAAATCCAAGAAGATAATCTAAAGTTTTAGAAAGGCACATAGTTGAATGTGGAACTCTTTAAGGTCAGGGAACAAGAACAAAACAGCCCAATTATTACTAGCTGATGTGCTTTTCTTGCTAGGATTGGTTGATAACCAAAAGTGATTCTTAATTCCTTGTACCCATTTATAAGATTACTTTTCAAGATAAGTAATAAGTAATAAAGTAATTGGCCCTTTCTTTGTAACTACAAACTACAGCCTGGCAGTAAAAGAACTGACTGAGAAAAATAGCTTGCTTGCCTACATGGTTAATTTGTAACAAGTTGCTTAGGTATGTATTATGTGGGTTCTTGGGATAATTGGTTTTTCACCTGTGATACGTAAAATATTTAATCATGTAAATAATATAGAAAACATTCTATTTTTTATTTGTATTCATTGTAATCATTCATTTGAAAAATAAAATGTAACCACATTGTAATTTTTATTTTGCCTGAAAGATTTTCTGGGGTATATAAGCTGTAAGGGAAAGAATAGAGATAGAGTTAGATAGAGTTAAAATAGGCTAGAAGGAAAACGTCAAGAATGAGAGAGTTAAAATGAGTTAGAAGGAAAACATCAAGAATGAGAGAAGGAAATCTCCAGAAAATGAAGAATAGAGAATGCAAAAGAAGAATAAGGAAAAGGCCTGAAGGAAACCACCAAGAGAGTTGTGTGAGTGTCTTTTTCCCTAATCCCCTCAGATAAAAAAGTCTAGTACACACCAACACTGTGGATTCCTTTCCAGCCCTGGGCTGTCTGGAAGCTGGTCCCCCAGGCAACAATAAGATAGTATTTAGCAAACAGTGAATTATTTGGAATGACACAGCTAGAAGATGAATGAAAATTTTTCCTTTTCTTTGCAGGAAAGTTGTCTTGAAAAATAGAAGGAATAGCCTTTCTGTTTCTGATGTAAGTGTTCCTGTGCCTCTGTATTTAATGTTTTGGATACATGCTGGGCACCAGACATGTTGCTTCTGGGAAATCCAACATAAAGTAACTGCCATTGCTCCCTTGAGTCTATATTAAAATGTTTCATTATTGTCCTCTTCATGTAATTTTTAAGCTTTAATTCCTCTAACATTTTTCCACAAAGTATAAAGAAGCCAGCAATGAGAAATTGGAAAAGTTGTCATCCAACCCATACTGACAAAATAGTGACTTTGATAGAAACCTTTTATTTATGTAAGGTACAGAGTGTGGCAGCCTGTGACTTTATTGGTTTTAAAATCACTTGATTTTGGGATGATATGACCATAATATATGATTAAAATTTTAATTTGAACCCATGTAACCTAGCATTTGGCCCACACAAAGTGACATTCTCGTTAATTTCTCTGCAAGTGTGTATGTATTCTACACTGTCTATTAAGTCTCCCTGATCTTACAGACTCTCTGGAAATGTAATTTTTTATTATTAAGACAATTTGTTCATTCATTTTACACACCAACCAAAGATCCCCCTCTTCACTCCTCCTGCCCCCCCAGCCTCCACCTCCCATCCCACCCCCCACTCCCACCCACAAGAAGGCAAGGCCTCCATGGGGAGGCATATTCAGTAGAGGCAAGTCCAAGCCCTTCCCCCTGCCTCAAGGCTGCACGAGGTGTCCCATCATAGGTAGTGGGCTCCACAAAGCCAGCTCATGCACCAGGGATGGATTCTGATCCTACCACCAGGGGGGCTCCCAAGCAGATCAAGCTGCACAACTCTCTCGCCGTGCAGAGGGTCTAGTTCAGTCCCTCCACAGCAACTGATCCAACTTTCATGAGTTCCCTCTAGTTTGGTTTGGTTGTCCCTGCATGTTTCCCCATCATGATCCTGATGCATTTGCTCATAGAATCCCTTTTCTCTCTCTTTGACTGAACCCCTGGAGCTCTTTTTAGTGATTGGCTGTGGATCTCTACATTTGCTTCCATCAGTCATTGGAGAAAAGTTCTGTGATGACAGTTAGGGTATTCACCAGTCTGATCTCTGGGACAAACCAGTTCAGTTCAGGCACCCTCTCCACTATTGCTGGTAGCCCAGGCTGGGGTCATCCTTGGGGATTCCTGGCAACTTTCCTAACACCAGGTTTCTCTCTATCCCCATGATGTCTCTCTCTATATATCATTGTATCTCTTTCATTGCATTCCCCTCCCTCCCTGTTCCAGTTCAACCATCCCATTCCCTTATGTTCTCATCTCCTATCCCCTACCCTCCATTGCTCCCCACATCATCCCCAGTTTACTCATGGAGATCTTATCTATTTCCCATTCCCAGGGTGGTCCATGAGTCCCTCTTTGGATCTTCCCTGTTAGTTAACTTCTCTGGAGTTGTAGGTTGTTGATTATTTTTAAATAATTCTTTGTTTCCTTATAGGACTTTTGAATATTTGTGAAAAGTTGTAGGGATATATTTATTGAGCCCAAAAGCCAAAACCTCTGGTTTTCTGTTTCTATCTACTCCACCAACCAGAGACTAGGCACACTTTCAACTTAATATATCCAGAGGCAGGATGTTTTTTAATTGAATTCTGTATGTTAGAATTAGTTCCAACACTGAAAGTAAATAATCTTTTAGAATAAATTTGCAATACAAGGAAACATCTATTCTAATTCAATTCTGGGATAACTCTTATAGTTCCTATTAGCACTGTATATTTTTCTATTGTAAAACGTCTCAATGATAAGAAACATAATAATGAACAGATCACAACTTTTACTCAGGCTTATTATTCATAAACAAAATAAAAATCAGGAAAATATCCTCTAATTTATCCTCTAATATGTGTGATTGAATTTTATTTGGATACTATCCGAGATATGTTTAAAACAGTCACATGTAGAATAGAAAAAACATTGGAAAAGTGAATTTAAGATGAGACTTGTTCTCTGTGAACAGTAAGAAATAGTATGCCTCTCATGATAAACTAAGAAGCATTAATTCTGATACATCTTATGGTAACATGGGAGATTTTAGTTGAGGAGTAGCATGAACTCTTTTTCTTACCTTTGGAGAAGGTACAGGCTGTGATTTTGTGCTAGTGAATGGGAGGGACTAGTTGGTAAAGTCAAGAACTGCTTCACATTTTAAACACTCATTTTTCACAATGTGAAAAAATTTCAGTACAGAGAGAAACCAGCACTGCTTTAATAGACATTAGTAAATTATTTAGATTTTAATCTCCAAAATTTAAAATTCAACTCAATTTATTTTCATTTGATAAGATCTTGGCTGGTTCCACTTCCTGTGGCTTGTTATACTCAGTTTATTTTTAAGACTAACTTTACCTGCATAAACCTCCCAGATTTGGGAATACTTGCTGGCTGGTCAAACATCTCTTTGATCCAGATGATAGTTACCTATCTTGCATCTTCAAAAGTACACATAATTTGGACCAGATACCATCCATTCAAGGTAGAGGGGAACTGAAACATTGAATTGTGGTAATATTGGCCAACATGTGCAGCTTATCATTGCAAACAAGTGATCGGCTGGTATCTGGGGGGTGCCTTGGTCACCATGATTCATGAATGTTGGGAATATCCCAGAAATGACCTAAGAAGTTGCACATTAGATAGAGCAGGTGACAGGAGGCACCTGATATGGATTAAATGAGTGAATGAATGGCTCTTGATCTTGACTAAGTTACAGGTTAACGTAACTTGGATATGTAAGCAAATTCTTAGCAGAATAAAAACTAAAAACCCAAACTAGAGTCTCATTATTTAGAACTGGCTATGGAAGTTACACGAAGAAATTGGACTTAAGGTGTTCTAAGCTGTAGGATGGTGTGTAGTATTTGCCTTTTCTAGTTGATGGTTTAGCTTCAGGATTAAAAAAATTCCCTATATAAAGAAAAATGATAATTTTTATCTTAAAGGAAAGAGCATCTTTAATATTTGGCTTTTAAAAAATGAAATGAAAGCACAGCAGGAGGATTTCTTCTCATGGCCAGGAGAAGCACCCATCACTCCTTTCTGGGTCATGGGCAAATTTCACATCCCTTTAGATTTCACAAGCTCAAAGAAATGTGAAATTTTTGACATTTTCACCTCAGTGTTTTCACACATAAAGGAGACACTTTTCAAGGATAAGTAGCGATTTTTCTTTTCCTGCTGAGAACTGGTTTTGCAACTCAGAGGGCAAATGGGGGAACTGTTGCTTTAGAAGCTTCCAGGGTGGAAAGCAGTTAGCTCCACAGGCAGGAAGTGCGTCCTCACACAGTACCCCAAAGCAGAACCCCAGTTGTTGATTGGCTGAAAATTTCTCTTTGAACCAGTCTAGCACTCAGGCCTGTGAAAATCAGAAAAGCTGTTACAATGTTGCTTTAACAGTTAAATTATTTCAGACTTAGAGACACATTTAGTTGTCACTTAAGTTTTAATTAGCAAAAAATGGGCTTCTTAGTTTGCATGAAACTATACATTTAATTGTGCAGCAACTATGTGTTTCACAGTGGAGGTAGCCTGTTGGACTTGAAAGTCAATGATACTTTTTTTTTATTTTGCATACATGTATTACTGCTTTTGGAAAATAAATTCGGGGATAAGATGAAGCTGAGATTTATGATGTAACAGATGTGAACAATGGTAATTTGTTCATTTCTTAAAGCACACAGAACCTTAAAGAAGCAGAGAAAAAGCTCTGGGCCATTCTAGAAGGCCTCTGACACCAGAGAGAAGAACTCATATTTTCCACACCAGTCGACCGGAAATCCTTGTAGTTGAGGAAAGAGTGAGTCAGGGCAGTGTTTGTTATTGGAGAGAACACTTTGGCAGCTATGTGCAGAGACCTCCTGAGTCTTGAAAGTTAGGAGCTGGGTTGAGACAAGCCAAACAGCATGGATTCCACCCTGCACTTCTTTCGTTACTGGAGCTCCACTGATAACAGTAGGGAGGTCACAGGTCCTCACTGCCCTGAACTCCACGTCCTCAGGTTCCTTCTTAGCATTTCATTTCCAGCAGCATTTGGTAAGCATTGGCTCTGTGAGCCTATCTGCTCTGGTCTCCTAGGACCTCCTATTCCCAGTCTCCATCTTCTTGCCTCCTTAGTGCCTCATCACTTTGTTCTGGGTTACTTTTTTGATTTTTCAGGCCTTTGGAACTTCTCAGATTGTTTCATTGATATGTCTGGACCCTCATGAATAGAATGAGGAAATCTTTGTACATTAGCTATAGAAACAATACGGTAGTAACAGCAAAGAATGAAAACATGGAGCGTGTTCAGATTGGACAGTGGAACTGCATATGGCAAGTCCTGAAAGGTAAGCTATAGTGCCAGTTTAATACCACATTCACGATCTCATTATATATAAGCCAGGGTTCTAAAACTCCATCAGCCATGCCCAGTAATTCCTCAAGAACAGAATGCTTGATGCTGGTATTAAAATGGGATGCTCTCCACAGATAAAAGAGGACTCTTCAGTGACTTTGTCAGATTATTTGGCCTATAAATGCAGTTGGGGAGATGATATTTTAGTTTCCTGTAGTGACTGAAATCACCAAGGAAGAGTGAAAAGAAAAACAGAGAAAAAGAGAGATGGGGAGGAGAGAGAGAAAGAGAGAGGGGGGACAGTTAAATGCTTATGGCAAAACGAGAGAACAGAGTACCTGTTAGTCTTATTATTTCTCAGTAGGGTTCCTGCACTTTATATACGTCAATCATATTTCTACCTCTTACACGATTACACAATGCCTATATCCCTGGGATATGCTGACTAAATGTTGAGGAAACCCATTTGTAAAGTTGACCTGGACTTTATATCATGATGTCACAGATTTGAAGTGCAACTTTGTTTCTTGTTGATTAGTGACTTTCTAACCTCTGGGATTCTCTATTTGCCCTCTGTGTTGTTGCTAATAATAATACACTCCTTTCAGAGTTGCAGTGTATATGAAAAGTCAGATAATCAATAGCTTTTGAACAGCTTTGAATTGTCAACTGTTGCTCAGTAGTCCATAGTACTAAGAGGAAGGGTCACAGTCCTGTGGCGGCCATGCCTTGTAATGTGGAAAGCAGCTTAGACTGCCTAAGCAAGGGGTCTGCTTCTCAGAGGAGGTTTTCTCTGTTAAAGTTGAATCTTAGGGAAGCTAGGGGAGCTGATCAAATAAAGCTATAGTCTAGTATTGGAGTTGAGTACTATATGTTGAGCGAAGGAGTGTGTTTTCTTGTTTGTCTATCTACTTTTAACTGTGTCTCAAAAATCACCTATTTTGCCTCAGCTAGCCAGCTATTCTGCATGTCCCTACAATCACTTATTTGAGTTCACTTGAGTGTGAAAACACTGCCTAGTTATTTTTTAATCATTTTGATTTTATAGCTATACTTGATAGCTGCTCTTGTATTTCAGTAAATTTCCCTATTTTTACCTTTTTTAACAGGAAAAAAATGCTATCTGGGTCATTGTTTTTGTTCTTTTGATGTTTGCAACAGTGTTCACTATTACTTTTCCAATGATTTGTATCATATAAATGCCAGGTTACATATATCAATTAAAACATTATTTCCAAGTGCGTCTTAATGAATGTCCATTTTGTTCCTCAGAGATGATGGAGGAGATCGGCGCCAAGTGGTTGCAATATGAGGAACACTTGAGGAGGTGGATTCAACTTCCTCTCTGTAGTAGGAATTGGAAGCCTGAGCAAATGGATAAAGGGGAGATTTCTGAGATGAAGTAATGACAGCCTCCATAGATGCCAGTGAGTATGAAGGGCAAATACAGCTGGGACTGCCTTTTCTTGCTGGGGTTGGTTTTGATTTTTGCTGTTATTGTTGTTTTGCAAGGGCCTTTTGTTTGCTTGTTTTGTAATAGGAAGATCTTACAGTTTTATTGAAATGTTCTGCTAGGAAAAGAGAATATGGCTAACATAAGAGAAAAGCCTTGGATCTTCCTTCAGCAGCTGTCTTTCCCACTTCTTCAAGATGTCCCATCTTAAGGTTTCTCAATGGTTTTTAGATGATTTTTTTTTTCTGCTTTGGGCATGTGCATGCACATGTATATGTGTCTGTGTGTGGTACATGTGTGGTGTGTGCACCCATGAGGAAGTGAGTTCAGCCTCCGTGGGAAATGGGAGTCTGAGTGAGTCAGTGAATAGAGGGGAGTGTTTGAAGATGAAAATGTGCTAACAACCTTCATAGATGACTCTGAGTGTGCAGACAGACAGGCAGGAGGACGACATCAGATGCCCTGCTCTAACCCTGTCCACATTATTACCTCAAGAAAAGCCTTACTGAACCTGGAGCTAGGATGGTGGCCAGCAAGCCCCAGTCATCCTCCTGTCTCACACTGCAGTCGAGTAATAAACACAGGTGCAGGACCACATGTGACTTGTCACATTGGCTCCAGGCGTGTAAACACAGGTACTCAGGCTTGTGAGGCGAGTGCTCCTCTCCCTTGCTGAGTTATCCCCCAACCACAACAGCTTACCACTCTCTCGTTTTGTAATTTGTTCTCTGTTTTGGGTTCGTTAATCTATAACTGATATAATTACAGTTTGACAGTCACAGTATAAAGCTTTCAACATAGATATTCCCAAACAAATAGGAAGCAAATGGACACAGATGACTGAAGCATGCCTCATTGTAGTTAAGCTTGGGACTTTGCAACTTCATCGTGGCATGAAAGAAAACACACACAATAGTTCTGTTTTCAAATCAGCACAGTATTCAACAAACCACATGGGATAGTCAACATTTTATTATATAACAGGCTTTGTGGAAACGATTTTGCCTAGCCTTAAGCTTGTTACACGATCTGAACTCATACACAGAAAGCTGGGCTGAACTGGGGTGTTTGGTAGGTTGAGTTTTATTAAGTGCCTTTAAGACATATATATATATATATATATATTTACTATATAAGGGGTTTATTAGATGTAAATTGAGGAACACTTATATTCAAATGGATGGATATTAAATCATGCAGAATGAGCTGCTTTTCTGATCAGTGCAGCTCTAGGTCTTGGTCCTATAAAACATGTTAGAATACTGATTCCACAAATCTAAATCCAAAGGAAAAATGTTTTCACTAATGCATACTTGGTAACTCAGACAGAGTTCTGATGATTGTCTCATGGAGGGAAGTTTAGTCCCGGAACCCCTGGATAAGCAATTATTATTTGCAGCACGGAACAGACAGCGCACGCTACTTTTCAGGAAGATATTTTCATTATCTGTGCAAGAGGAGAAGACAAGTCCCCCAGAATTCACAGAGAGGCATTTTTCTCTCATCTGTGGAAGGGCGTTCTGCCTCTGGCTGCCTCTGGCTGGCTCTGGCACTCCCTTGACAGCCAGTGTTTTGTCTGCAGCTTTTTCTGTCTGGGCTATTTTATTTTTTGTCTTTCCTTCTATGGCAGGAGGCTGAGCACAACAGGAGGTAGACAGAAAGCAGAGCTTGAACCTCAAGAGAGGGAGAGGAGCTTGGTGTCTGATCCTGATGGCCCCTCCTCCATTTTGCCTTGGGGACACTAGTTTTCCCAGAATATTTTCCAAACCTGCGCTCCAAAACCTGCTTCACCAAAGAGGTGATCCAAGACAAGAGCTCAAAAAGCCCTTGCATGGCTAGCAGGCTCACAGTGAAATCTGGTGTTGGTTTATGGATGAGAAGAGGGGACGTTTTTTTTCTGTCCTGCGGATTTTGAATATTTTTCTGTCTCTGAGATTTTCCTCCTTAAAATGAGGTTGTGAAAAGCAGATGTTCAGTAAAGCTGAAAGTCCTGGAACTACTCAGCCCCATGTGGCAACTCTACACCTCAGGGTAGACGCTGTCTGCAGCAACAAAACACAGATTCTTTTTTAATATACCCATCATGGAGTGATATCCACTGAACTGAAGAATGTTGCCTCTAAAATTAGCCTGTACACATCCACTTATTGTTGAGAGGAATCATGAAAGGCTAGCTTAAAGGGGTTTGCTGAATAGAGTCAGATTAAAAACACCCCAAGTTAATTTTTCTGCCCTAAATGTCACAAGATGAATACCAAGTTTCTTTTATAAATTTATTTCTGACTGTAGTCACTCATACTAGTGAGGTAGACAACTCCTAGTAAGAAGTCACCTTATCTGTAGTTATGGTGGAACATTCTGGAAAACTAGGAATGTCTAGGATACCAAATAAAGCTTGGTGTGTCATGGTGACCTTGAGCCTTGGGTGAAGGGCAGTAAACATTCACAGTGTATACTGTCATCACCAGAGAGGCTCCATTGGAACTGTGGGGTGTTTGCTCAAATTATTGCTCTACAGTGATGAAATTTATTTGAAACAAAGACTTTATTCTAGGAGGGGCTAATATTCATAGCCGAGTTATTGAATACCAGGAAGATGATCAGTTACACTTCCTTGCTGCCACTGTGAGTAGGGTCTTCTGCTGAGTGCCACATGCTGTTGTTGTAACACAGCGTTCATAGCCATTCTTACTCTGGAAATACTGCAGTTGTTTTGACTTCCACAAATACACAAACTTCTATCTCAGAGAACTCTTTCCTCACTTGCTCCCTTTCTGACAACTGCTTTTAAAGTTCATTGTAACCATATAAAACGCAGCCAGCGTGCTATCTCCTAAGAGCCGCATACAACTGGAGTAACCGAGTTTATTCTCTGGCTAGACTTTGGGAAGCTCATCTTTTTAGGGTAACTGGACCTCTCTCTTACTTTTTTCTGAATGTGTGCGTGGAGCTACTGAGCTTTGAAAATATGTTTGGTAACTTCTTATGTTCTCTAATTTTTATAACTATTATTTTAGCCATTTGCACCTTGCACAACCATGACAGTGCCTCATCCCAGAATCTGTCCACTGTTTGATCTATTACTGAATTTAATAATCTGCCAACTTTAGTGTCCTATACAGCCAGCTCCAGTAGTTTATAATCACTCAATACTGAGTCATCAAAATACAGTTTCAAGACAAATTAGCAATATAACTTGTGGACACATGTGCCACAGGAAAAAAGTGAAAGCCATGGATATTCCATACTATAAAAGAAATATTTTATATGGGCATCTAAGAAGAGGAGGAAAGGAGGATGGAAGAAAATAGACAGATAGACAGACAGACAGACACACACACACACACACACACATACACACATATATAGTCACTGAAGGAAAAGATGATAGGCACAAAGGCATAGGGTCAGTGAATTGTGAGGATCTGACCGCATAGAAGAGTTAGCTTCAAACTCTTTATAGATGTCTAATCTTTGTGTTTGTGCTGTACATGTTATATGTGTTGTACGCATGTGTATGCACATGTAGGTGCAGGTGTGTTCACTCTTGAAGATGTGTGAAGGTAAGAGGTTGAAGATGTTGGCTAATCTTCTCTTATTGATCTCTACCTTATTTTTTTCAGACAGGGTCTCTCTCTGAACCTGGAGCTCCCTGGATTTTCCTAGACTGGCTGGCCAGAGACTCCTGGGATTTGCTCCTCTCTCTGGCCCCCCAGTTCCAGGGTTACAGTTGCTTGCTGCTCTGCCCAACTTTTAAAAGGGTGCTAGATATCCTTTCTTTCTATTTTATTGATTTCAGCTCTCAATTTGATTATTTCCTGGCGTCTATTCTTCCTGGATGACTTTGCTTCTTCTTGTTCTAGAGCTTTCAGGTGTGCTGTTAAGACATTAGTGTGAGATTTCTCCAACTTATTTATGTGGGCATTTAGTGCTACGAATTTCCCTCTTAGCACTGCTTTCATAGTGTCCCATAAGTTTGGGTGTGTGGTATATTCATTTTCATTGATCTCTAGGAAGTCTTTAATTTCTGTCTTTATTTCTTCCTTAACCCATAGGTGATTCAGTTGAGCATTATTCAGTTTCCATGAGATTGTAGGCTTTCTGTAGTTTTTGTTGTTGTTGAAATCTAACTTTAAACCATGGTGGCCTGATAGAACACAGGAGGTTATTCCAATTGTTTTGTATCTGCTGAGATTTGTTTTGTGGCCAAGTATGTGGTCAATTTTAGAGAAGGTTACATGGGGTGCAGAGAAGAAAGTATACCATGATAAATGAAGACCCCATGGGAATAGGAAGAAGCAAAGTACTAGAGAGATCCCCAGAAATCCACAAAGATACCTCCACAATCGACTACTGATAATGGTCGAGAGAAAGCCCAAACTGACCTACTCTGGTATCAGATGGCCAAACACCCTAACTGTCATGGTAGAACTCTCATCCAATGACTGATGGAAGTGGATGCAGAAATCCACGGCCAGGCCCCAGGTAGAGCTCCGGGAGTCCAGTTGGCGAGAAAGAGGAGGGATTGTATGAGCGAGAATTGTTGAGACCAAGATTGGAAAAAGCACAGGGAGAAAGAGCCAAACTAATGGAAACACATGAACTATGAACCAATAGCTGAGGAGCTTCCAACTGGATCAGGCCCTCTGGATAAGTGAGACAGTTGATTAGCTTGACCTGTTTGGGAGGCCCCTAGACAGTGGGACTGGGACCTGTCCTTAGTGCATGAGCTGGCTGTTTGGAACATAAGGCCTATGCTGGGACACTTTGCTCAACCTAGATGAAAGGAGGAGGGGACTGGACCTGCTTTTACTGAATCTACCAGGCTGAGCTGAATCCCCAGGGGAGTCCTTGCCCTGGAGGAGTTGGGAATGGGGGGTGGATTGGGGGGAGGGTTAGGGGGGCGGGAGGAGGGAGGACAGGGTAAATCTGTGGCTTATATGTAAAATTAAATTAAATTATAAAATAAAAAAAAAACAAGGGTGCTGGATATCCAAACTCAGGTCCTCATGCTTGCACAGAACTTTTTACCTGTTAAGCCATCTCCCATTCCAATGTGCAATATTTTGAGCATCAGTTTAAAACTCTTGCTAAGTCTTTAAATAAAGACATGTATGAGATTTCTGGCAGTTTTTAGATATGAATATCTGAGGTTAAGGTGGAACAGAGTTTGAAGAACGTAGACAAATGAGGAAAGTAAAAGCAGCCGTCTCTGAGGAGAAACGCAAAGAAGGCAGATCTAGACAAGACCAATAGGGCAAGGGGAGGGTCCAGAAGCTCTAGAACTCAGAGCCTGTTTATGGGATGTCTAGTCTTAGTCTTCTCACTCCCAGGATGTATAAAGTTGTTATTTTTTCTTTTCTCTGCGGCTTGGTCTTCTGTCTTTCCCTGTGGATCCATTATCTGTCTATGCCAGGGAACAGACTAGGTAATCTGCTAGGTAACAACCATTTGCACCCAGTTGCAACAGATTCTTGTCAGGGGTTTCAAAGCACATAAATAATGATTATTACATTAACTAGTAGAAATTTCTGGGAAGGAAAAGGAAAAAGACAGCATTGAGAAAAAGAAACAAACGGATTCTCACATAAGGCAAAATAAAGGGACTGAAGCAATAACGACAAAAGCTAATGAAAATAGAACTTAGAGGAAATAATTTTTCCTGAGAGCTTGTTTGTGAGGAACTGAGCTACTTCTAAATTGTTCTAGAAGAACGAGAACTTTTCAGAAGTCCTAAAGGAGTTAGATCTTTTGTTAGTTATGGTTCTTTTGTTGTGGAGAGACACCATGGTCAAGGTAACCTTTAAAATAAAGACTTTAACTGGGGTTTGGTTACATTTTCACGGCTTTGTCCATGACCATCATGGCAGCAGGCAAGTATGCAGGCATGCAGGCATGGTGCTGAACCAGAACCTGAAGGCTAACATCTGATCTACAGGGAGCAGGCAGAGAGAGGCTGGGCCTGGCTGAAACCTTAAAGCCTGCCCCCAGAGACACATCTCCTCCAACAAGACCATACCTCTTAATCCTTTTGAGCAGTCCACCAACTGGAAACCAAGCATTCAAATGTAGCCTATGAGGGCCATTCTTGTCCAAACCACCATAGTTCTGTCTTGATTTTCTTGTCAGACTCTTAGGACATGCTTCAGGATGCTGGCGTTGTGGACCACATCAGGACCAGGAGGACCTGGATATTTTGTATAAGATAGAGTTTAAGGGAAGTTAGAAATTATGTATCACCATCACTTTGAGATCTACTAACTGTCCTGAACCTGGGGACTAAAGGTTAAATTACTAGAGACATTGTGCCCTTCATCTTTCAGCTATTTGATGTAAGTGGGTTGATGGTCACCCTAGGGAGAATAGAGTTCTCAGTAGAATGGAGTGCAGAACACCATCTAGTTTGAAGGGTTTATAGCTGTGCCCCGATGCTTATATGGTAACAAGAAAACCAACTTGTGGCTGTGGGTTTGCTATATATTTTGTGAATTTGAATGAGTAGCTTTACTCATTGTGACTTCTTTCTTTCTCCTGCTCAGGATAGGACCATAGGGAGTCTAAACAATCTAGAAGCACCCTTCCAGCTCCACACATCTGCAGCACTACAGAGAATGGAAATGAATGGAAAGAGCCATGGGGCATCAACAATACTTTACTGATTTCCAAGCAAGAATTCTGTCTGTCGTGCTTGCTCTGATGTTTCTGGGCGTGACAATTAATCATGCTGGGTACATTAATAGCAGCAATTTCTTGAAATAGAAGAAGGAGAGTCCTCCCAGGAGGATCCTGACAGTTGTGTTTCTACCACAGTTGGGAGTCAGCAATGTTAGCTAACTTTTTCAAAAGCAAAAGCTGCATTTATTTACTCCGCGTTCTGTGTGGAAAGTTACCACTGGCAGCTTTGGCCACTGAACCTTCCATAAGAAGCAGTTGTGGTTTCCAGACAAAAGCCAGAGGATGGTCTTTCCAAGGCTGCTCTAGGAGCAGCTGAGGCATTTCAGTACAGTTTGTATGTTGGCACAGCCAACCTGTCATGATTTTCTGTACTGTCTCCTACCCCATCATTACCTTCTTTTGGCAGACAAGAACAGTTGGGATCTCCTGTGGGATGGAGGTCCAGAGGTCTCAGAAATACTTTGTGTCTCCCATTGAGTCATCTTGTGAAGGGAGACTGAGCTTGGTGGTTAAAATGGAAGACAGATGGTAAAACCAATATAAATTCACACTAAAACAAAACATTAAAGACAATTTCAGTGTATAATGGGCAGATATCTCTTATAGTAGTTTCTAGTCTGTGATTTGGTTTGTCTGGAAATCAGATGTATATAGTTACTTGCTAAAACTTACTATTGAACTGGCTTAGTCATTATTGACTACAGCCAGACTGGAAGAAAACATTAATTTTCTTACATGAGATTTTTGAACTTGTACTTTTCTAGAATTTTGAAGAGACAACTGTGTAGCCTTAAAATTATTTCTTCTAGTTGACACTGGGTTTCATTTTACCATGTTTCCATGCTGATCATTTCTCTACTGTTAACACTACTGATTAAGTTACAGACAAATCTTCCCTGGCCTGAAATATTTAAGGTGACTTTTGCTTTATTGTTGCTCACGAAATTGGGTTTTGGCACATTTTTTATTGCATCAAAAGATAGATTTATTTATTTATTTTATTTATGTGTGTATATGCCACATATGTGCAGATGTCCAGTGGCTAGATGGGGTTGTAGGATCTCCTGGAGCTGGACTTACAGGTGTTTATGAACACTTGTACACTCTGGAAGAGCAGGAAGCACCCTTGAGTGCTATGCCCCTTTCCAGCCCCTGTGGCAAAATACAGTAAAGTGTAAATGTAAATATCAAATGCTAAAATAAAATGTAATCATTTAAGTGTACTTTTTAGTGGTACTACACATATATATGTACAATTATTACTACACCTAGAATTCCATTTGTCTTATAAAACTACTATTTAATACCCCTTAAACCATAACTCCCCACTCCCTATTTCTCTCTAGCCTCTGGAAACACCATTTAAAATTAATAAATCATCATGTTATTAATTTAACATCAGGGTTCGGAGGGTTCCCCGCTATGCTGTGTATGGCCTATGTACTCATTCTGGGTTTGTATTTGTGAATTTTGTTTTTAGATATAATGAAATCTTCAAGTTGTTGTTTTGCATTTAATAGGTTGTCTGTGATAAATTACTGATCTCTTAAATTACAACATTAAATGGTACATAGGTGGGGACTGCAGCTCACTGGTGCTATGACCACGTCCCTAGCATGGACATCAGACGGTAATTTTAATGAGACAGCAAACTATGGCTGTACCTCTACTATCTAACAGTGAGCACACAGTTGCTAAGTTAATCATCTGAATAAAAATAACTGTGAAATGATATAAATCTTCAATAAAAAATAATTGGACATTCTGTCACAAGTGTTGCTCTTGGTGGAGAAAGACTTCAGAAGGTCAACTCTGTTCATCCAGGCAAGTTCCTGGTAGAGTTGGGACAGAAAAATTGTTTTAATCCATATATTTCTTTAGAAATGAACATTTCTCTTTAAGAAGTAATGGAGAAATTATCAGGTTTGGGGTAGTAATATAGAGATGGGATCAATTTCTTTCTGCTTAATTGTTGATGTCAAGGACTATGAAAAACAAACAAACGAAAAACAAGGAATAAACTTTGCAAACTAGTGATGTACTAAAACTTTATTTTCTGTCTTAAAATATCTTTGAAGTGTGTTCATACAAGTTAATATAGAACATGAAAAAGTGCAGTGAATTACTTCTATGGTGAATCATTTTGGAGTTTAAGGTTTTGAACAGCATCTCTAAATTTCAAACCAAAATGACAATTTCTTTCCTAAAGAATAAAAGTACATAAAAGCCACAGGATGTTAACTTTGAACTAACAAAGAACAATACTTTTGTATTTCTTGAAGCATTTAATTCAATAAGAGTTTTTCAAATATTAATAAAAAAGATTCTTCTGGCTGTGTATTAGAAGATGATATAGACATAAAAATAATTAAAGAACCAATGTAAGTGATCTATTTTAGACACTACATATGAGGTCAGGCATATTCATTTAATACAATGCCATGCACAGCTGCCTAGACACAAGCTGAACAAGGACAACCATGATAGACACGCCAAAAATGGAAGGGAGAAAGCCCATGAGGCCTCAACCCTATGCAAAGAACGACAACTAAGGAGTGCTGAGAGTGGGAGAATAGTCTTCCCTAAGAAGAGAGCACCAGCTGGTATTTCAATACCAAATGATCCACATTGAAAACATACCTACTATTACTATTATATAGACTATTATATTCACATATTTAGGAATATATATATGAATACATATATGCACATACCAACAGTCAATGAAAAAAGAGTCCATGATTTGAAAGGGAGCAAGGAGGTATATATGGGAGGGTTTGGAGCAAGCAAAGGTATAGTGATACTTTGTTTGTACTCTAACAAATAAAGTTTGCCTGAAGATCAGACAGAGCCAGACACTAGATTAAACATAGAGGCCAGGCAGTGGTGGAACACACCTTTAATCCTAGCACTTGGGAGGCAGAGTTCCTTATGGATCTCTGTGAGTTCAAGGGCATTCTGGATTACACAAGATTAATCCACTCTAAAAGAGAAACAGAGCCAGGTGGTGATGGCTCACACCTTTAATCCCAGTACTTGGGAGTCACATGCCTTTAATCCCAGCACTAGGAAGGTTGAGACAAGGAGTTGGTGAGATGAGAAGTGGCCATGGCTTGTTTCCTCTGATCTTTCCTCTCAGCCAAAATCAGCGTTTACCTCAATATCTGGCTCCAGGTTTTTATTATAAGACCAAATAGGATTCGTGCAACACAAAGGGAAGGGGGAAATGATGAGATTATATGATTGTATCAACAAACAAACAAATAAACAGCAAACAAACAGACCTGCTGGAAGAAATAGAGTAAATAGCAGTTACCTAGAGCTATAGAATGGAATGGTAGTAACTGGCACAATGTAGCCTAAAGATGCACAGTGTCACTTAGGAGGGAGCCTGTGTAGAGCATGCCAATAACACTAAGAGCAATGTGTCATAACCTTGAAAATTGCTAAGGCCACTTCTAAACTCTCAAACCATGTGAAGTATTTGAGGCAATATGCAAGATAAATATATTGATTTAGCTATTCCACAATATATGTCATGTCATAGACCCTAAATCAATACAATATTTTTCATTAAAATAATACTGATGACATGTACCTGCTCATGAGAGCATAACAGAAACCAGCTCATTCTCTTAGCCAAAATCAGCTAGTAAGTAGACTTAGGAAGAATGTTTGGATAATAGATATCTCAGCCATCTCCAAAAGGAGAAAAACAAGTGATATGAGCCCTGACCACGGAAGCCAGTGTCTTCCTCTGAGAGACAGTCTAGGGCAGCGAAGGTGGAGGAGTAGAACAGAGCCCTGGGGTCACAATGCTGTGAGAAGGAACCAGACATGGGCAGGCAAAGTCATTTCGACCACAGTGCCAAAGCAAGGACAAGAGACTGTAGATCCCTCTCACAGTCTGAGAAGAGCAGGGCCTCAGCTTGTTCATTCAGCACTGATGTGTAGTTCCTGAGACAGGGGAGAGGATTCTGGGAAAGAAGTGGATGTACACTAGTACACTGTACACTAGTGGGCACCTTGGCCTCCCTATACTCCACACTCAGCTTCCTTCACCCTCTGGATGCCATTTTCCACTTCCACAGCTATGGTTTTACTTGACTCTAGCCCAGTAAAACACATTTTAGGCCCCTCTTTTAATTTTTCTGTTGTGGTGGTGGTGGTGGGAACAGTTCTGGAGAGTGAATCTAGGCCCTCATGCATATAAGGCTACCACAAACTCAGTCCTCCATTTCAGACTTCTGAACTTTAGAAATGTGAAATAATACATTTGGGTTATTTCAAGCCCTGGAATCATAGTAATGTGTTAAAGCAGCAGCAGAGAGTCCATAACTCCCTACTGTGTCCTACTTAGCGGGCTTTATTTTCCAAGAAGAGGGCAGTAAATGGAGGCATATATACTTGGGAGATAATATCACAACCCAATTGAACAGTACTTTTTGAAACCCTTTCCGCAGTGGAATGGTGATTTGTGAGTTAAGGAGGCCTTGCCACACTGCTGGCCATGATTTCTAAGGAGCTGGGGAAGAGAATAATGTGCATGTGATGCCCTGGAGCCCAAACCAACACTGTCACAGAACCTCACTCACTCAGGTAGGTCCACTCAGGAATATACATCAAAGCTGAGAGACAGAAGAAGCCTCAAAAGAGTTCACCACACAGCATGACTGCATTCTAGGTGCTGTGTCTATTGGTGAATCCTCTGCTCATAATGCACCCTGTGCTTCATTTTATGATTAGTTTATAGAGTTCCAGGGTATGATGGAGTTTGTCCAAGGGTTGGCAAATGATTATGAATGGAGAAGGATAGAGGTGTCCACCTTCTTTTCTTTTCCTACCATCCCCGCTCTCAGGCTTCCTTGTTTAGCCCATGCACATCCACTCCCTGACATGTCTCTACCTCTTTCTATTTAATTATCTATGTGTTTAATTTGTCTTCAGTTTTACTTGAAATCTGTATTCATTTGCATCAAGGGCCATAAACTCAGAGCTGAAGCAACGGAAAAAGCACAAACATGATTCTCGATGGGAATTTTAGTTTTTTAGAAACTCCAGTGATGCACTCTGCCAGTCACTTAGGTGAGTGCTCATTTCCCATGCTCAGGAGAGGGTGTCATGTGCATTGCATCCTTCAACTATGCTAAAGGGGATGAACTATAAGTTTACAGTGGAAACACATGGTCACCCTGTGGCTTTTCCATTAAGAGGCAAATGAAAGGCAATTGGACTGAGTTTAATTGCACTTAAGCATCTTAACAGTTGTCATAAAAAAGGTCATAAGAATTCTCATTATCTTTGTATAATCTCAACAGTTCCCTGAAGAATTTCAGGGAAATATTTCAAATTAACAACTTACTTTCAAGGGTTTTTTTTTGAGGGGGGAGTTGTGTGTTGGGGTTATGTATATAGTAAAACATGCATTCACAGACTATGAAAAAATATATTTTCATAAGAATTATCAAGTACAAAGAAACATAATTTTCCAATGCCCATAAATATGCAAAATTGGTATTTTGTTTATAAATACTGTTACAGAATTAAGCTGGGGGATTTTTTTTTAATAAAAGGAATGTAAGAAAGGAAGATACATAAGAGAGAGAGAGAATGTTGCTGTAAGAGAGAGAGAGTTGCTGCAGTACAGTGAGTGGCAGCACATAGCGGTTTTATGACAAGGCTGTTCATGTATCAAAGCTGCATAGACAGTACTACACTGCTGTCTGGAGTTGAAGAAACTCAACATACACAATAGATTCTTGGTCTACTTAATTCTGAGGCAATTTCACAGAAAGAAAGAACGATGGTGTCTTCTATTTTTAACAAATTTTAAGAAGATGAATAATTAACATAACTTGGACTTGTCATTTGCTATTTTACATTAAAGAGATCTTTTCCCCCTTTGGTTTTGGGATTCTGTCTTGATGGTTAATTTGTTCTGAGTTGTACAGGAATCAAATCAAACAATTCTGATGTGTAACAGAACAATAATGTACTACTGAGAAAGATAATTGTCAAACACTCTATTCTAGATCTATTTCTATCATGTTAGATTTTGTTATTTATATTTGAGATTATAACTTAATTACGAATTTTTTTTCCTTTCCTCCATCTAAACTATCCCATTTATCTCTTCTTGCTCGTCTCCAAATTTTTGGGCTTAAAAAATGTATTGTTATTGCATTTGTGTATACATCTATATTCTTAAATATAACCTGTATAATGCTGCTTGGATGTTTGTTTTCAAGGCTAGCCTTTTGGTACTGGACAACCAGTAGGTTTGCCATTCCCTGGGAGTACCACCTCTCCCACTTGTGGTTTTACTCGGTTTAGGGGGTCATGTTGGTGAGACTTTATGGGTATAGATTTTGATGTTACTAGGAGACACAGTCTCACAGCAAACTCCCTAATCCTCTGGCTCTTACAATCTTTCCACTCTCTTACACAATGTTCCCTGAGTCTTAGGCATCGGAATATTTTGTAAATGTATCCACTGGGACTGGGCTCCACACTATGCATACTGATTTGTTGCGAATTGCTGTAGTGGTCTCTGTCTATTGCAAAGAAAAGTTTCCTTGATGAGAGGTTAAGACTATACTTACCTGTGGGTATAAGGACAAATATTTACAGATTATTGTTAGGGATTATGCCATTTAGTTTTTTTTTTTTGATTGCAGATTCTCCTCAGTCTATAACCATTACTTTACTAGCACTGATTAGGTAGCTAGGTTTCCAGTACCAGTCATGCGTTCCCTCTTGTTGAGCAGTTAACATCCAATCATCGAATTAGCTGGCAGGATCTAGAGAGATGGTTCAGCAGTTAAAAAGTTAAAATTGCTTGCTGCCCTTCTAGAGGACCTGAGTCCTATTTTCAGCACCTACGTGGAGTGGCTTACAATCACCTGTAACTCCAGCTTCATGGAACCCAATGCGCACACACATACATACATAAAGAAACACAAACCTTTCCAGAATACATGGACTCTAAATTATTTTCTCTTTTTATTCATTGAGAAATTAAATTAAAAACAAGGGTATGGTTCGGTTAACAGAGAACTGTAACACAGATCGGGAGATAGGTATTAAGGATAGTTCTGCAGGATTAGAGTTTGTGCATCAACCTTCCTTCTTAGGAATAAAGAGAATTTTACCATGGGCATGGGCAAACTGCTGATGTTTCCCGAGAAAACATAACTAGGAAAAATCCTACATGGATGAGTCCTCACTTTTAAACTTTGCTTTTATGAAAGGCAGGCTAATATAACAAATTATTTTCTCTAACATTTACCATGATAATTTTTTTTAAATCGCTCTCTCTCTCTCTCTCTCTCTCTCTCTCTCTCTCTCACATGCACAATGTATGTATGTATATATAGCCATTCTGATTCTCCCTCTACTCCTCCCAGTTCCTATTCACATGCCCACCCATCTAGATCCAACCCCCTTTTTTCTCTCATTAGAAAACAAACAAGCTTCTAAGTGATAATAATAATAATAATAACAATAATAATAATAATAATAATAATAATAATAATAATAATAAAATAGAATAATAAAACTAAGACTAACTCTTTGGAATTGGACAAAACAAACAAACAGAAGAAAAGGAACCCAAGAGAAGACAGAAGAAACAGACCCACGTGTTCTTGCATTCCAGAATCCCATAGAAACACTAATCTGGAAGCTATACTATAATATACACAAAGGGCCTTGAGAGGGTAAAAAGAGAGGAAATGAAAATAATAAATAAATAAAAGTAAAATAAAAATAATATGATAAAAAATGAAAAAGCAAAAGCCTTGACAGAACATTGTAAGATAAGGACCCTCTAAAGATGCCATTGAGTTTGTTTTCTGTTAGCTGTCTACCACTGGGCATGCAGCCTACGCTTAAGAGTACTTTATTTTACTAATGAAACTCCTTTGAGTAAATGAAATTTTCATATCAATTAGAGATTATCAATTAGAGATTGCATTTGGGTTTTGGATGGGGGCATGTCCCCACCTCTCCTTTCAGCTCTAGGACCCCATCTGGTTTAGACCCGTATAGCCATTCGCATGCTACCTCAGTCTTTATGTATTCATATATGCATGACCATTTTGATTTAGAGGGGCTTGTTTTCTTGGTGTCCTCCATCTCGTCTTGCTCTTACTCTCTTTCTGCCTCCTTTTCCTCAGGATTCCATGAGCCCTGAGGGAGACATCCACTTTAGGGCTGAGTGTTCCAAGGTCTCTCAGTCTCTGAGCAATATCTGGCTGTGTTTGTTCACATCCGCTGCAGGAGGAATGGCAGGGGTGGGGGCTTCTCTGGTGACGGCTGAACAAGGCATAGCAGAATGTCATTGGGAGTTATTTTGTTGCTGCTTTTTTGTTTTGTTTTGTTTTTGTATTTTAGAACAAAAGCATTTGGTTTTTCCCTAGGTTCCCGAGCTATCTAGTCTCAGGTTCTTGGTCACCCAAACAGTGTCAGGTATGGGTCCCATCTGGTGGAGTGAGCCTTAAGTCAAATCAGATATTGATTGGCACAAATTTTATGCCACCATTGCACCAGCATATCTTACAGGCAGGACACCATTGTAGATCAAAGGGTTCATGACTGGGCTGGGGTTTATGCTTCTCCTTAGCTACTATGCAGAGTACTTTCCTGTAACAAAGACACTAGAACATAAGGGTGAAGGCTCTATGTAGGCACCAGCTGGACTTTTCCATGTTCGATGAGTTGTGTATGTCTTGTCTCAGAAATGGGGTCTTGCTGTCAGTTTCTGAAGAACAACCTACAGTTTTGGAAACAGCCTGGGTTGTTTGGGGTTCCCATGGGACCCCTTGGCCAAGAACTCAATTAGAAGTAGTCCAGTTCCAGTAATGAAGATAATAGATGCCCATCTGGGGCTTTGTTTCTCCCATTACTTGGCAATTTCATTTAGATTGGCTTCATATATGTATTATATTTTAGGAAGTTTCTACTGTATTAGGTTTCCATACTACCCTTCAAATGGTCCTTCATTTTACCTGTCTCTCCTCCATTCCCTCCTCAGTTCCCTCTTTTTCTTCCCACTTAATACTATTCCAGCCTCCCCTACTCATCCATAAGTTCTATTCTATTTCTCTTTCCTAGGAAGATTTATCTGCCCCCAACCCAGTCTTTTACTCTATACCTAAACCATGGTTCCATGGGTTGTAGCTTGTTTATCATTTACTTAAGAGCAAATATGCACATATAAGCAAATATATCCCATATTTGTTTTTCTGGGTCTGGGATACCTCATTTAGGATTTCTTTCTTTCTTTCTTTCTTTCTTTCTTTCTTTCTTTCTTTCTTTCTTTCTTTCTTTCTTTCTTTCTTTCTTTCTTTCTTTTTCTTCTCTTCTCTCTCTCTCTCTCTCTCTCTCTCTCTCTCTCTCTCTCTCTCTCCCCCCTCTCCGTCTTTCCCTCCTTCCCTCCCTCCCTTCCTTTCTTTTTTTGTTCCATCCATTTACATGTAAACTTTATGAAAGGTGGAATAATACTCCATTGTGTAAATATACCACATTTTCTTTATTGGCTGATTTTTGAGGGTTTGATTTCAGTTTCTAGCTATTTTGAACGGGGCAGCAGTGAACATGGTTGAGCAAATGTCTCTATTGTAGAAGGAAACATCATTTTGGTACATGCTCAAGAATGGTACAGCTGGATCTTGAGGTAGATCGATTCCCACCTTTCTGAGGAACCACTACACTAATTCCCATAGTGGCTGTGCCAGTTTGTCTTCTTATCAGAGAAGGAGGAGTGTTCCGCTTACTCCACATCCTCAACAGCATGAACTGTCACTGATCTTAGCCATACCAGCCCGTGTAAGATAAAATCTGAATGTAGTCCTGATTTGCATTTCCCTGATGGCTAAGAACATTGAACACTTCCTTGTTTCCTCTTTTGAGAATTCTTTGTTTAGAACTGCACCCCATTTTAAAAACTTGGGCTGTTTTCATGATATGTAGTATTTTGAGTTCTTTATATATTTTGGATCTTAGCCCTCTATCAGATGTATAGTTGGTAAAAACTTTTCCCGTTCTTTAGGCTGCAGCTTTGTCTAAATGATGGTGTCATTTGCCATGCAGAAGCTTTTCAGCTTCATGCGGTCCCATTTGTTAATTGTTGCTCTTAGTTCCTGTGTTATGTGTTCCGTTCAGAAAGTCTTTTCCCATGCCAATGAGTTCAAGTCTATTCCCCACTTTCTCTTCTAACAGGTTCAGTATATCCAATTTTATTTTAAGGTCTTTGATCCATTTGGAGTTGAGTTTTGTGCAAGGTGATAGTATGGGTCTATTTACATTCCTCTACATGTAGCCATCCAATTTGACCAGCACCATTTGTTAAAGATGCTGTCTTCCCCCCCCCCCAGTGTATATATTTATTTCTGGCTTCTTTACAAAAAATCAGGTGTCCACAGGTGTGTGGATTTATGTCTGGGTCTTCAATTTGATTCCATTGATCAAAGTGGCTGTTTTTGTGCCCATACCATGCTGTTTTTATTACTATATCTCTGTAGTACAACTTGAAATTGGGGTTGGTGATCTTCCAGCAGTTATTTTATTACTTTGGATTATTTTAGCAGTCCTGGTGTGTGTGTGTGTGCGTGTGTGCGTGTGTGTGTGTGTGTGTGTGTGTGTGTGTGTGTGTGTGTGTGTGTGTGTGTGTGTGTATGTGTGTACGTGTGCATTCCTGTGTGGGCCTGGAGATTATCCTTTCATGATCTGTAAAGAATTACTTTACAATGTTGATGGGTATTGCTTTGAATCTGTAGATTGCTTTTGGTAGGATGGACACTTTTACTATATTAATTCTACTGATTCATGAGATCCATCTTTTGATATCCCCATTTAATTTCTTCCTTCAGTGTCTTCAAGTTTTTATTATTCTATTCTTTTACTTGCTTGGTTAGAGTTAGTCCCAAGATACTTTAGATTATTTGAGGCTATTGTGAAAGGTGTTCTTTCCCTGATTAATGATTACTGTTGCAAAGCCCAGGCTACTGTGGATGATACCACACCTCGACAGGTTTTTATGGTGCTATAAGATTGTAAGCTGAGCAAGCTGTGGGAAGCAAGCCAATAATCAAGGTTCCTCCAAGATCTCTGCTTCAATGCCTGCCTCCAGGTTCCTTCCTTGACTTTCTACAGTGATGGACTATGGTATGAGAGTTATAGAATGAAATAAAACATTTTTTTATGCCCCAGTTGCTTTTAGTCATGGTGTTTATCACAGCAACAGAAATCAAAGTGTGGCAAGTCAAATTTCTGATCATATATCAATTGTTTTACTCTTTTGAGGAATCCCTGTGCCAATTCCCCTCATGGTTGTACTAATTTGGATTGCCACCAAGTGTGTCCAGTGGCTCCCTATCTTTGCATCCTCCCAGCACTCATTATCTTTATTCCTTATTTTAATAATTGCCTTACCAGGCTGATTGACATGCCATGGGTTAGGGGCAGCCTGATCTGCTCACTGATAGATATGCTCCCACAGCCTTCCTTTCCTTAGACCATTTCTAATATGTGGAAAAGACCTGGGGGCTCTAGTTTAAAACATACATTGCAGTGCATGTCCACCCCCCGACTCCATAACTGGTCTAGAGTAAGTCATCATCTGACATTAATACTCTAAAACCATTTGTCATCCTCCAGTGTCTGTTTTCAACACTGTAGCCTGCAGTCAGGTTTGCCTGGCTTGGCATTCTAGACCATTTTCTAGGTATATAACCTCAGTCAAGGTTCAACACTTTATGAGCTCAGTTTCTAAGATTTCCAGAATGTTTCTGAAATTGAGATTTTGTACAAAAAGTGTAAAATACCTAGAATGTAAGAAAGATTCCACCCAGTGCTCCAATATCCATCACCTCTGTTTTTTTGCTGTGATCACTTGTATCTGCCTATAATAAATGCACTTAGCATGCTGGATTATGACTGTGCATTCCTGAAAAG
This sequence comes from Peromyscus californicus insignis, assembly GCF_007827085.1. Classification (NCBI taxonomy): domain Eukaryota; kingdom Metazoa; phylum Chordata; class Mammalia; order Rodentia; family Cricetidae; genus Peromyscus; species Peromyscus californicus. The sequence continues at coordinate 81,984,243 of NW_026294584.1, forward strand.
CAACATTCTTCAAGATAATGAATATGTATTATTTATTACTATTTACCAATTGTCTTATACAATGTCTGGATATGTTAGATACAAAAACTCAGGTATGAATAAGTCATAATCTACTGCTCAAACTTGTGCATGAAGACAGTATCAAGATTGTTTGTTTATAAACAAATGATTGTTTTTTCAAGAATTGTTTTCCCTGTATTATGGGAGAAAACTGAGTATTGATGAGTGATGGAAACCTTAGTTCTAGAATTCAGAATCAAAGATGGGCTCTACAAATTGTTTACTAGGCTTCCTGAAGTTTATGTAGATGACATTGTCAGTTTCAGAAAAGTCAGGCATCTGAATAAAACAGAGCTTCTTCCCAGCTCATTTTCTTGTAAGAGAGACTGAACACAGGAAATAAAGCATACATACTATTTGATAAAAGATCAATGAGTTAATAAGTTAAAGGCAGAGTTTGTGTACCCTTAAACCACAACATAGCTTCTCAATTATGAGATGCACAATTGTAAATCTACATGCTCAAGTTGCATACTTTAAACAAATGTTGGTATGAAAAAAAGCTATATTGTTTTGAGTGTTGTTAAAATAGAAGCTATAGGTGATATATGATCGTTTTAATGAATAACAGAACAAAAACGTCAAGAATCAGAATGAAGTCAGTTCATTCACTAGATTATCTTAAAAATAAACTTTTTACTGAGAAGCTACTATATTTAGATGACACTTGGCTTGGAAAATGAGTATTTGAAGAAGCATTTATTTATAGTTTATGCTGCAATGGCAGAGACTGGAAATAAATAAAAATAGTAGCAGATAAATTAACACAATGATTGAAGGCAGCAGGAAGCCTTCTATAAAATAAAATGTGCTGTGGTACATATAAAATGGGAAGAATCTACTTTGCAATGGTTGTTTTGGAAGAGCTGACTTCTAAGCTGATATGTGAATGAGACAGCCATGCTTACTATGTTGTGACAGGATGTGTCTTTACTATCTTGGACAGAGCAAGGCTTGTTTGTTGAACATTTGGTTCTCAATGCAATGTTCAGGTAGGGGCTTTAGAAAAAGATTAGGTCATATGGGATCTGACCTAATCAATGGTCCATTGATTACCCACAATTTAATGAATCATTGGGAGATGATGGAAACTGGAATGTGAAGCCTGATTAAAACCCTCATCATAGCTCTGTCTGCTTCTTGTCTACCTTGAGGCAAGGTACCTTGCTCCATTTCAGACTTTCTATCGTGATGTTCTGTCTCACCAGCATGAGCCCTAAAACAATGGAATCTGGTAGCCATAGAATATAATTTCTAAAATTATATATGCTCAAATAATTTACTATCTATGAGGCTCCTAAGTGTCTATTTTAGTTGGGGTTTTATTACTGTGAAGAGACACCATGACCATGGCAACTCTCATAAAGGAAAACATTTAATTGACACCTGTTCTCAGTTCAGAGGTCTAGTTTATTGTTGTCATGGCAGGAAGCATGGTGGCATGCAGGCAGACATGGTGCTGGAGAAGGAACTGAGATCCACAGGCAGCAGAAAGCGACAGTTGAGCCACTAGGCCTGGTTTGAGCTTCTGAGACCTCAAAGCCTACCCCCTAGTGACACACCCCCTCCAACAAAGCCACACCTACTCCAACAAGGCCACACCACACCTCCTAATAGTGCCACTCCCTATGGGCCTATGGGGGCCTTTTCATTTAAATCACCACAGTGCACTAATTTTATTTCTGATGCTGTAATAAAATATCATTCCAAAACCAACTTAGGGAATAAAGATGCTTATTTAGCTTATAACTCTAGATTACAGTCCATTGTTGAGGGGAAGTCACAGAGGCAAGAGCCTGAGATAGGCTAATCACATTATATCCTCAGTAAAGAAGAAAGATGAATGAATGCACTCATGCTGCCTGCTTTCTTGCTTCTCAGCTTTCTTTACTTTCATGCAGTTTAGGGCCCAGCCAAGGGAATGGTGCTGCTCACAGTAGGCTGGGTCTTCTACCTCAATTAACAATCAAGATAACCCCTCACAGACATATTCACAGGTGAACATCATCTACACAATTCTTCATTAAGATTCTTTTCCCAAATGGTTCTAGGTTTTATCAAGTTGATGGTAAAAGTAACCATCATGGCCCTGAAGGGATGAGTTAGCTGTTAAGAGCTCTTGTTTTTTCCAGAGAACTGGAGATTGATTCTCAGCACCCATTTTGGACAGCTCCAGCTCCAGGAGAGTCAGCAATCTGAATCCATGTGGTGCCACACACATACACACACACACACACACACACACACACACACACACACACACACACACACACAAAAAGCCTACTGAGTCTAATTAGTGTTGCTCTTTTTTGCATGTGTTTAGATATGACCAATTAGAATGGATGTCTCATTCTTGAGACAAGCAAAACAAACAAACAAACAAACACCCAAAACTGATTCACCCTCCTTCAGCAATCATTGTCTGTCTGTAGCACTTCATCTAGGGTGAGACTTTGTGAAATTTCCTTCATCATGTTGGAATATCAACTGCTATATTCTCTATAAGTCTTGTTTAGGCAGCCATACTGTGCTTAATCCATGGGAGTAACATCCCTGTCCTATCCTGAAGACACTGTCACAGCAGTTGTCCCAGCCCTTAGGCTTACAATCTTTCTGCCCCCTCTTCCACAAAGTTTCACGTAAGGATTGCATATAGATGTCTCATTTGGGAGTGGGTACCCACAGTCACTTACTCTCTGTATTTTGACAAGTTGTATATCTCAATAATAGTCTTCATCTGCTTCAAAAAGAATGTTCTTTGATGATATATGAGAACTACATTTATCTGAGGCTATAAGGATCATTACTTGGAAGGCAGTTGCAAACTATATTACTTTAGTAATTAGTATTAGTAGGTTCTCCTCTAGGGCCTATGACCTTTCCATGAGTTTTTGGCTAGGTTTGGAGTATATAGTACACTTGTTCTCTGTAACTGAGCAGGGTTCAGGTTCAATTATACACTTATTGGTTACCTCAAAATAGAAGTGTGACTGTTACACTATTCAGGCATCTTGCCAGTCCCATCATTGTTGTGGTTCTCAGATTTCACAACTGGATAGAACTATTGATAACTCTCACTCTTGGAAGCTTTCATATCACCTTCTGACACTGATAACTACCCTCAGGGAAGAGTCCTCCATGTCAGTACTATATTTATTTATCCAAATTATGGAACTTAAGTGTGTGGTGTCTTCAGCAGTAAGGTCTTATTGTCATGTTATAGCATGTAACTGAGCACCATGGCAATAGTGTATATTGTTTGGGAGATCTTTTGGACTTCCTTGGCCAATAACCCAAATAGGAAGCCTTCCCTGCCAGCTATAAAACTAACCATCACAACAGGTACGTTGTTATGACAACGATAAAGGTGACTAATTCAATCATATTCTAACAATGGGTAGGCAAATGTGCTTGGAGACTAGTGATCAAGGACAGGTAGGTCCTGCATGTATTTAGAGGGGTGGACAGGTAGGTCCTACATGTATTTAGAAGGGTATGGAAGGTCAGTTATTCAGGGTATTGTGGTCTATGATGAGTTTTTACTTAGGACTCAATGACAAAATAATAGGAGTTTAAAGAGAAAAATGTCAATCTTCATTTCAAAGCAATGACATTGTTTGTAAGTAGAGAGAGCAAGAGTAATAAGACATATGGTGATGTCATTATAGAGGCAGAGAAGTCCAAGAAAACAGTTCTATTGAGACAGTAGTGGATCATGAAACTCGGCTTTGGTCCTGTCAAAATTGAAATGAATGTAAGGATCAATGAATCAGATGTACACGAAGGCAGGTAGATTTTAAAGGAAGTACCTGAGAAAATTGATCTGGGCTGCAATGTCAGATATGTGGTCATTAATCCCATACTTAGGTGGGGAGAGGAGAGCAAAGCCCTCCATGTTGACATTGGGGGAGGAACCATCAGAGGATGTTAGAAAAAGACCGAATGTGAAGAACATCATATTGTGGTACTATGGAAGCAAAATAGGTAGTTAGCCAGAGTCTCGCCCGCCCTGCTGTCACCAGAGGATTCTGTTCTGCAAACGACTTGTCTTGTGGTGGGCAGAAAGGGCTCAGTAGCCTCCTGAGGGTTTAGTTCTAGGCACAGCTAATGTGTGCAAGGAAAAATCAGAGGCACATCTCTTCTCAACAAGCTGAGAAGATTGGCAATTGATTTCTATATAAAAACTCTTAAGAGATAAGAGAAAATGTGCCTGCTCACCGTTTTGCCAAAACATTAGGCATGTTGCATTAATAGATGTGTTGTTTTTATCTAAATCTCAATTATTCAATTTTACCAATAAAGACTCGGGAGACAGATGTTGGGGCAAAAACCTGATAGCTCATAGAGGCAGAGAAAGCCAACATCTCCCCTGCCAACATCTCAGGAAGATGACTTTTTCCTCAAAGATAGCTTTTTCCCTCAAAAGATAGCTTTTTTTCCCTCAAACAAAACTCAAACTGAATGTCCTTCCCTTCTACTCTTGTGTGTCTCTCTGCCTTCCTGACTCCTTCTTACTCTCTATGTTTTTTTTTTTCTTTCCTGTCAACTGGTTGTTTCCTCCACCTCTTAACCTATGGTTGACTTTATTTAACACTGTTTACAATATTCAAACAGAAAGCTCTTGGATTAAGGTGTGTGCTCGGGTTGAGCCACACCACAACTAGAAACAGGTTTTTTTTCCCAGTAAATAAAATAATCTTGGGGTTCACAGTGTGATCAAATATCCTGCAACATATGTGGAAAATAATATTAATAGAGGAGATCTCCTGAACTATTGACTTTGGTTGTTAATGACCCAACAAGTCATTTCAAATATCAGTCTTACTAACAGACAGGGTTTGAGAATTTCACACGAAAGGTAGCCAGAGTTGACATCTGAACCTATTAAAACTTCTCCAAAGCATTTAATATTCAAAGTACTCATGCTTTGGAGAGCCCAGAGCTGTGTCAGGAAGAGCTACTGGCAAAGCAGGAGAAAGGGAAATAACATCAAACTGCAGGACACCTTAGAGCTCACTGCATTTCTCAAATCACAGTGTGGATGATAATTAAGCTGAGATGAATATTGGCAAGCTAACTTGCCTGAGGTCATATAGACAATCCCAAGCCAAGTAGACCCCGTAGTTTCTGATTTCTTGGTAATACTATAAACACCCCATCAGTTTCCTTATTAAAATACAATTGCTACCATATGGAAGAAAACCTAGGGGACTCTGAATGAGCCTGAAAAGTTAACTCTACTTAACACTGTTTCTTCTGTTTATTAGGCACCCACAGAAGACAGAACCCCTTTTGTTTTTAAGTAGATTTGGGTTTACAAATTAACATCGTATTTTTTCACAGTTGCTGAAAATTGACATTTTCTTTCTAAGATAAGAAGTGTTAAATTTTTTTCTTGATGTATTTGGAAACTCTTTTCAAGAACACTGAAAACCTTTCCACAAAAGACAAAAACTGTTGAAATAAAAGGTTTGCCTTGATCCCACCTCCAATCATTTGAGAAAGGTATGAAAGCAATAAAATCCAGAATGACAATCTTTAAATTCAAACCTAAATCTTTGGTCTGGTTTTATGCTCTGGGGAGAATGAGTAGATGTGCACGGTTTCTGGAGACACCCTGCAGTGGGCTATGAGGAGGAATCAGCGTTTCTCAGAGTGTGTGCGTGGCCAGCTGTGTGCCGGGCTAGACTTCCCCAGAAAGCAGAGGGAAGTTCCATGGTTTTCCATGTATGGTGAGGACTTCCTGACACTATTTTTCCATTAGGATGTCACATGGTGTACAACATTCTAGGTGAAGTTACAGCTGCCAGCTGTTTCTGCTTTCAGCCTTCTTTTAGAAGAAAACACCAGCTTAGCATTGGATTCACACACCAACTTATAGATGACCTCTGTGAGCTGGTGTAGCATGATTCACGACATGCATAGAACTGAAAGAGTCTCGTTAATGCAACCCCAAAGTTTTAAAATCACTACTAGATTTTGTCATAACAGAAGAATGCTGATAGAAAGACACGGTATTTTTTTTTGGCAATGTGACAGGGTTAAGTAAAATCTTGTCATGTGCATTAAATTTCTTATGAATGAAATTTCTTATTATTACATGGACATGTCTTCAAATTAAGAGAAGATATTACATTGTTTTGTGTGCCAGAAGTTCTGTTTTGGGGGCCTATAATTCTACACAGAAAAAAAAAATCACAAAATTTAGATCTCAACATTGAACTTGGAGATTCAATCCTTGGTGCTGATCTCATTGATTTCATCACTGAACAACATTATCACAAAAGTGGTATTTCTTTATATAAGTGGATAAGTAAATGAGGTAACAAATGAGAATTAACATGTAACCATGATAATGAGAACTTTAGGATATGATTTTATAGGGTTCAGAATTTTCAATAAAGATGTGATGCTAATATATCTTCTTTTTGTTCAAATGGAGAATATAAACCCTTCAAGCAGAGTCTGATATCAAAGCATGTTTAGGGAAATTCATTTAGGGGTGGTATTGGAGGAAAGAAAAAAATTAGCTCAGGTGATTACTAATGGTGGAGGGTGGGAACAGACAGTGACCTGAATCAGAAGTGAGTAAGAGCATTGTGCTTCCTTCTCTACCTCAAACCTCTCCTCCCTTCTCAGAAGAGCTCGATTTCTTCTTGTTGTACATTGGCAAGCGCCAGACAATAGCAGGGCGGATCACATCTGCTGCAAGCCCGCTTATATTTTCACCCTTTCACAAACAGGAAGGAAGGAAAGAATTCGTGTATCTTTATTTTAGCACTTGTAGTGATGGATTCAACCCAAGCATGTATGGCGGTCATCCTTCAGGGATGTGTCACTCTGCTCGGAAAGGTTTTTTTTTTTTTTTTTTTTTTTTTTTGGTGTGTGTGTGTGTAATAATGGGAAAAATGAATAAAAGAGATCATTGTAATCATCAGTTGTAGCTACCACTCGAACCTTAAAAAGTGAAAGAGGAGCCAGAGCAATGTCTCAGTAGTTAAAAGCACTGGCTGCTTTTCCAGAGGACCCAGATTCAATCCCCAGCACCACATAGTGACTGACAGCTGTCTATAATTACAGTTCCAGAGGATCAATGCCCTATTTTGACCCCAACTGTCACCAGAGCAGGGACACTTGAGTATGGGAGAAAGAGTAAGTATGGCTGTAATTTATAGATAAATTAGAGAAGTTGGACCCGGAGGGCGGCTTGCAGAAAGGGGCAAAGAAGAATTGAGAATAAAACTTAAGACAGAAAAATTCTGAAGAGTGCTTTTCCCTCAGATGTTTGATCTGTATTCTTGTTCTTGTGATGTATGGCTAAAGTACTTAGACACAGGAACCTGTGGGTGAACATGTAAAGACAATATCACTTGCAGGAGCCAAGAGAGTCTCCTGCTGATGGATTTGCTCTTTGGAATTTGATAAGAGATTGTTTAGACCCACAGCATAAAGTTGATCCCATTGTAAGTCAGCACCCACGTAACAATTCTGATTAGTGTACTCCAAAACAGACTGGAAGACAAAAAAATAAAACTAAAAAGCAAAATAATAATAATAATAAAAGGAGATAAAGGGCCCCAAGGATGAAGAAGCTGCTTCAGTGTTTTAGTTACTTTCACCTTATGATTCCTTAGAGGTTAAAGAAAAAGTGTCTCTTTTTGATGCCGCAGTTATAGAATAACCTAAAATGACTCCTACTGGCTTAGCTGAGCCAACTGCCCTACTATAGCAGGGCATTTTATAGACAAGTGGAGTAGAGAAAGAATAGTCAAAACTCAGATGCAGTGGCTTCTCAGACTCTCGAGCCCTGATGGAGTTCCTGTGCCTTTAAATATTGTATATACATACAAAATGAAACCTCAGGTACATACTTCATGCTAATTCTGTGAATAAATTCCTGTATAAAGACACACACACACACACACACACACACACACACACACACACACACACACACACACAAGATGCCAGAAGCTAAGGGTTGATGAGCCTGCAAAGTACAAAATGAATTCTGTTTCCTTGGTTCGAAGGGTCTTGATTATACTCAGTGTTGTCATTACCACTTAAGAAGGGCTTGTCTTAGAGTGATAAACAAGCGAGGTAGGAAAAGTACACCAAGAAATGGCAAGACAAACAGCTTACAGTGAACCTGTACAGTGAATTTCCTTTATATCCACAAACAACTGCTGATCGCTGCTGCTTTTATTATACACACAACTTTAAAATTTTCTAATAAATATCATGTAATTAAATGTTAATAAATGTTCAGTTGACAGAATACAAATTACCATAAGAAACTTTTAATAACATGCCTTTTCTTATGATGATTTAAAAATATTCTATGAGTTGAATTTTCAACCCTTAATGTTTTATTTTGATTATTTGTCATAAAAACCTCATAAAGATTTCCCAAACAACATGACAGTCCTTTAAGTTTTGTTTCAAGGTGATTTATAGAAATACTCCTCGTCTCATTTTGAACAATTGGTGAGTGTTCTGGTTTGTTGCAGGAGGGATATTGACAAGCTTTTGGAATTAGGTATTACTGGGACCATATGTGAGAAAAGGTTCCTGCTTTTTCAGGATTTCTATTCTACAGAAAAAAAATTAAAAACCTCCTAAAATCATGTTACTTTCTTTGCCTATTCGTATATACCTTGTTTTAAGAAATAATTCGAAACAGATTTGACAACCTTGAACAGTTATTCTCAATTATACTAGTTGTTCATGATTTCAAAAGAATTAAAATTAAAAGCCCATTTAATATGCTGACCTTAAAAAGCTACCTTGATACTTTAAAAATTATTATTATTTTTTGTGCATGGGTGTTTTCCCTGAATGTATGTACATGCACCACATACATACATGTCTGGTGCTTGGTGCCAATGGGAGACAGAAGTAGGCATCAAGATCCCTGAAGTTGAAGTGACAGAGGGTTGTGAGCCACTACGCAGGTTCTGGAATTGAACCCAGGTCCTGTGGAATGCATCCAATACTCTTAACTACTGGGCCATTTCTCCAGCACCTTTATACTTTTTTTTTAATCTTGAAGTTTCATGTTCAATGTTCTCATTATATTTAGGCAAAAATAATTTTAAGATTATAATTTTATTGTAATTATCTGTTTTTTAAATTTCCAGTGAAATATTGTACAATAGTTAATTCATCATAAGGTTTATAGGGCTGGCCATTCAGGACATTTTTGCTGATATGTAGTATTGAGTTGAATTTAAAATGTTCTTAATGTGCTCACTTCTATAAGAAAGGTTTTAGGTCCTAGGATATTCCAATACATGACAATTTTGAATCCATTCTCATGACCTAAAACTGTTCTTGAGTTGAATAGTCAGCCCTATAGAAACCCTTTCTCGAAAAAACAAAACAAAACAATAACAAAAAAAAAAAACAAACAAAATACCCCCAACCAACAAAATCCAATAATTAAAGCAAAACATACTAGAATTTCATAAATATACTTTATTATGTATTTTGTTTTACTTTTTTGAAGATTTTTGTTTGTTTATGTGTATATCTGAACCTGAGTGAGTTTATGTGCACCAAATACATGTAGGCCAAAAGGCTGTAGGGTTCCCAGGAGTTGAAGTCACAGGCAGTTATGAGCTGCTATGTGGGTGCTGAGACCCGAATCCTGGTCCTTTACAAGAACAGTGTGAATTCTTGACTGCTGAACCATCTCTCCAGCCCTGTATTTTGTTTTTCCTCTAGAAATTCGTTTAAACCATCATGTTTAAAACCATTGAAACTGAAGAGTCAATCCTTACTCTAGGAGATGACGGTTGGCTGAAGGCCACAGCACAGAACTGTGTCATTCATTAGTCTAGCTTTATTGTACGTTTGTACCTAGCATACCTAGTGTTGGGCTTATGGTGAAATATGACACCATATCACAAAACTTCGACATTGACTTTACCTTTTATTTGAAGACAAATCTCACTAATAGTAAGTAGAAATATGTTTTTTTTTTCCTTCAGAGAATAATCACATTAGAATCTTCCCAACAAATGCGTTAAATGGACCAACAAAAGGACAAGCTTATTTTCCCTCTTAATATTACTAGACATATTTGTGATATCTCAATGATGTCCCTAATTTTACTGTAAGGTTTGATGTTAGTGTTGCATTTTATTTTTTCATTCCGTGTCAATCAACTGTTCAAAAGTTCGACCATTAGGTTCCTTTGACAGACTTTGTAGGAGGGCAGCGGTCGTTCAGGGATGACAGGTGGAAGTAATCGTCAGAGTGTGTGCCCCGTGTGTGGAGCCATGTGGCATGTGTGCACAGATGGGTTGTGTTCTCCTCCTCACAAAGGCCTCTTTTCTGTTTTGAGTGAATGGTGGATGCCCTGGGCTTTGCATATTGAAGCATATAAATAGTGAGAAAATGTTCGTGCACAGTATAATATAAATACGTTTATTTTAGAGACATTCATTCTCGATCTAAGAATGCTTTGGCTGGGTTTTTGGCAAATATCCACATGCTCTTCACCACCATGCAAAGGGATTTCCATTCTGAATTCAATCATAAATAGTCCTTTTTAATGGATGGCTCAAAATGTTTGGAAACAATACACTTTTAGATAAAGTTTTAACTTAGATTTTAAAATGTCAACAAGCAATCTTTTATACTTTTTGTGGAAATTTGAAATATAGAATTTCTCTCTCCCATTAAATAAATTTCTTGTTGGTTCTTGTGTTGTGGCAGTCACCCCCTTCACTAGCAAAGGGTTAGTAATTTTTGTAACACACAGCTGTGGCCTACAGATGAATTTCTCATCATGTTCAGTCGTAGTAGGTATAAAAAAAACTCATTTCAGGCAATTTGTCACTGGAGAAAGTGAAAATGATTTATATTAATAAAATAACCTATCAGGTACTCCCCACATGTTCTGCAGACCAGGCAGTTGTATGAAGGTCTTGTAAATGCAATGTGAGTGTATCCCGATATAAGTTCAATGGAGCAGTGAGACCACCACCATCAATTATTTACAGAAAGCCTGTCCTGAGACAGCCATGCCAAGCACCTGAATCCATTTTAATGGTGGAAAGGACACATGTGTGTAGGGAGTTCAAATCCTTTATGAGTAACACTCACTGATGATATATAGATGAAATATGAAGCTATGGTTCTTTTTTTCTTCTCCTTTAACAATGTGGTTGTTCTAAAATGCACGTTTCACACATCATTTTGAGTGTGGTACCACCATGAGACTGCTATTTAGAATGCTCAGAAGCTATTTCTGAATGACGAAAGGAATAATTTGTGCCTTAGAGAAACCTGGCATTGTACCCTTAGAAGTTAAAAACATTAGGGACACTAAATGATAAATACTGAATATTGAAATAACGTTTCTACTGATAGGCCTTGTTGGAAATTTTTCATACCTTTGAACAGATATTCCCAGCAGCATTTGTGTTGTCAGTATTACAGATCATTCTCTTAAAAGTGAGGAATAAAAAAATGCTATTTGATGGTAATACACATTTTTTTTTTTTTTTTTTTTTGGTTTTTCGAGACAGGGTTTCTCTGTGTAGCTTTGCGCCTTTCCTGGAACTCGCTGTGGAGACCAGGCTGGCCTTGAACTCACAGAGATACGCCTGGCTTTGCCTCCCGAGTGCTGGGATTAAAGGCGTGTGCCACCACCGCCCGGCTGGTAATACACATTTTAACCTATATTCCTAAGTTCATGAGAGTGGACTTTCCCAGCAAGACCTTGTGTTAAATCCCCAGCACTAAGTTAGGAAAGGATTGAAATAAAAGGATAAAAAGGACTATTTATGACTAAATTCAGAATGGAATTCCCTTTGCATGGTGGTGAAGAATATGAGGATATTTACCAAAAACCCAGGCAAAGCATTCGTAGATCAAGAATGAATGTCTCTAAAATAAACATATTTATGTTATACTGTGCATGAACATTTTCTCACTCTGTAACAATCATTTTGATGTTAATTGGAATGCGTGAATGATGTGAAGATGTCACATAGTATACTATAATACACGCAGAGGTTGCTACATTAGGATATATGCAAGTTTTTCATAGATGGTGATTTAAAAAAAAGAAAATCTTTTTGTTCCAACTCTTTTTTTTAAATTATAGTAAATATTATTATTTTACTTTATGAGTTTGAGTGTTTCCCCTACAAATATGAATATGGGTGTTTTCCTACATAAATGTCTGGGCACCACATGTGTGCAGTGGCCTTGGAGACCAGAAGTATGTAACTGGAGTTTCAAACAGTTGTAAGCAGTCATGTAGATGCTGAAAATTGAACCCAGGTCCTCTGGAAGAGTAGCCAGTGCTCTTAACCACGGAACCATCTCTCCAGCCCCTCCAATTCTTGTTAAACTAATCACAGGTACTCTCAGAGCATATATCAATAAACCTATTGAAATGTTATATACTATATATGCTTTTTCTGTACTGTCTTTGTAGATTAAAAAAATCAGATTTCAGTTTTCAAATGTTCGCTATCCCATCACAATATTAGAAATGAAACATTCATATTTAACTTCAAATCATGTTTTAATAAGACAAAAGCAAAGAATAACTATGTCCCTTTGGTCCCCAAACTATAAGGTTGCCTCAAACTGTCATTGAGTGTCACATGATGTCATGTCACCTTGAGAAACCTGTAGCTTAATTTAATGTTCTTTGTTCTTTGCAAATAACATTTCTTAGCCAGATAATTTTGATTTTTCTTCGTATTTGTAGTCTATTACCTCAGTTTTGTCAATTGGACTACCTGGAAACAGAAGTCAGGCCTATGAGCTTTGTAGAATCAGATTCCACAAAAATTGGAAGGGATTCCAATATGTAAAGTTCAGTATAACCAAGAGGTGGCAGGGCCCTAAAGGCTGCTATCTGGATATGTTTTTCTACTTTAAACATACCAGTTTCCCTTTGAAATACAGAAGTCCTGGAGATCACCAGGATCTACACATTGGGTCAAACAAATTGAAACTGAAGAACACCAGGCATGGAGTGTGCACAGCCTAAATGTGAACATGTGCTTTTGGGGGTGGGGTGGCTTGCAAACTTATGTTCAAAATATTTATCTTTTATGCATTGCCACAAAGCACCTCCAAGAAAAAAGTTCTTAGGATTGAAAATTCCCTTCTGGGAACTTGGCAGCTCTTTGTCCCATCTGGAATTTTGGGTTCCAATCTTTTGTCCCAGGCATGCAGAGTCAGGAGAGGCAGCCAGGGAGCCCTGGGTCACCTCCCCACACTGCTAGAATTCCACAGTTTTTACCTTCCCACTTGTTCTTCAGTTCCCCATCCTATAACTGGCATCCGAGGGAAGAAGAAAAGCCAGAATTCAAAGCGTGGCTCTGTACTAGCAAAATCCAGTACAATGCATGTGTGATTTCTAGCAGAAAAAGATGTTAAAACCATAATGAAATCATGTTTTATTTTTTATTTTTTTATTTTTTTCTGGAGCTGATGACCAAACCCAGTGCCTTGTGCTTGCTAGGCAAGCGCTCTACCACTGAGCTAAATACCTAACCCCAAAATCATGTTTTAATGTTTAAGCATATTTATATCTAGTGTAACTGTCAGACACAAAGAAATGTAATCTGTCAACCTGCCAGTCTGTGAAATTACCATCAATAAGAAATGGTAGGACTCAGCCATGTAAACCATTGAAAACAATGCATCTATGCATCTAGGTGTATGCATAGGAAGCAGAAGAACAAGAAAGTGGGCACAAGCCTTCAGCACACCATCATATGCTGTGCATTTTAGCTGAAGGGGGAAGAAGAGGGGCACAGTAAAAAGATGGTGGAAATTTTCATATACTGGATTTTTAGAATCAAGGAATAGAAATATTCTTTACAATGTTAATTAATTATCTTTAATTGACATTATAATGACTTGAAAGCATAAACTAATTTCAAAGGATTAAGATTGATCATTTCCATTATCACCAACTCCACCCCGTGCCCACTGCTTGCTCTTTCACACTCTCATTCCTTCTGTCTTTCTCTTTTTTCTGCTTTGCATTTGAAGAGAGTTCCACAAATCACTGCAGCATCCGTATTTATGGATGGCCATGTACAGGCCATGGCAGAGCAGGTAAGTGCCACAATGCTTAACTCATCATGTAGTGGTGAGGGTTTTTTTCTTTTGGTTTTTTTTTTTTTTTTTTTTTTGGTTTTTTATAATTTGATTTAATATTACATATCAGCCACGGATTCCCCTGTCCTCCCTCCTCCCCCCCTCCCTACACATGAACTATGAACCAATAGCTGAGGACCCCCCAACTGGATCAGGCCCTCTGGGTAAGTGAGACAGTTGATCAGCTTGAACTGTTTGGGAGGCCCCCAGGCAGTGGGACTGGGACCTGTCCTCAGTGCATATGCTGGCTGTTTGGAACCTGGGGCTTAAGCAGAGACACTTTGCTCAGCCTGGAAGGAGGGGACTGGACCTGCCTGGACTGAATCTACCAGGCTGAGCTGAATCCCCAGGGCAGTCCTTGCCCTGGAGGAGATGGGATTGGGGGGTGGGCTGGGGGGAGTTGTGAGTTTTGAAGGATTGTTTTATCTGGTGACACAGGGGGTCTAAGGGACAAGTCGAGCTTGATCATTAGGGAAGGGTTTCAAAGCATGGCTGCAGTGAGATTCTAGCATGCTTAAAAGTGGTTGAGGAAAAAGTGAAAACTGCCAGGATCCTCAAAAGGGCTGAGAGTTGCAAACACCAAGAATGGTTTTGCATAGTAAACGGAATAGAACAGCTCTGAACTATAGCTTACTTTTCCTAGTTTGGTCTGACAGAATGATTGAATGCTTTTGTACAAAAATAAGAGCCTTAAAAACAAGGATTTGGTGAGATTGTAAAATGATGTGCCACTTTGGCGAAACAGTTTGGTGGTTGGTCAAAACGTAAAGCACTGTTACTCTGTTACTCAACAGTTCTACCCTTAGGCATGTATCCTCAAAGTACTGAAAATGTGCCCCTACGAAACGTGTCCATGAAGGTTTATAGCAGTGTATTGCTAATAGTCAAAAAGTTAAAACAACTCAAATAGCTATCAAATACTGGAGAGAAATAAAATGTGGCTTATTCATACAATGGAATATTATTAAGACATAAAAGTGAATGAGAAACTGACGGATTAAATGACTTTGGTGAACCTTCATAATTTCATTTGTAGATCTTTCCATTTCTAATTTACAAATACATTTGGGGTTATAAATTATAAGTGTACTGTCTCCTGTCAACATTGTATACTTCTATTTGATGATTTCTGTGTCAAATGTATGGAAATGTTTCCAAGTAAAGTATTTTCTGTATTAACTGTGAATGAATAGGACAAAATAAATTGCCTGTGATGGAAAACCTAAATGCCATAAAGCCACAATATGCCAAGTTCAAGAATAGCTACCCATTGTGTAAACATTCCCAGCTTACATAGTATAAAGACTCTCGCAGTTACACTAGGAAGCGCCTGCTAAAGTTAGTAAGCTTAAACATACAAACAAACAAAATGTTTTGGAAAATTAGATCTGTCATACAATGATCATGAGAAGATTCAATAATGTTGTAAATTATCACTGAAGAAAAGATTCTAGAGAAAACCATAGTTTTAGATCAAGTGTTTTTGAACTTGAAAGAGCAGAAACCATCCTGGGTTTTATTCTAAAGTAGGACCCACAGTGATGGAGGAGGCTTCCTTGGCTGAATTCCTGGAAAAAGAAAGACTGAGATGGGAACAACAGATGTCAGCACACGACTAACTC
Organism: Peromyscus californicus insignis; assembly: GCF_007827085.1. NCBI lineage: Eukaryota > Metazoa > Chordata > Mammalia > Rodentia > Cricetidae > Peromyscus > Peromyscus californicus. The sequence goes on from NW_026294584.1 coordinate 82,000,064, forward strand.
CGAAGTAAACCAGAAGGAGCCAGTGTATTAGTGTGTATGTTGCAAAGAGAACTAACAGAAAGTGAGGTCAGTGCTTGGGGAGTTGGGGAACAGTGAAACTTCAACATTAGAACTGAAGGAGAAGTTTGGGGACCACCCAATGCTCCATGACAGGCCCAGGGTAATGAACCAGAGGGCACAGGGGCCAGTAAACCACCAAACACATTCAACCAGGAGGAAAAGGCTCACATGATAAAGATGTGCCTTTTCCTGCCTCATTCCCTTGAGGTGGGGTCTCTCGCCGAATCTGAACTTGCTTGTTGGATAGATTGGTTGATCAGGGAGATCTTGAGATCCTCCTGACTCTGTCCTCAGCGCTAGTCACAGGCACTGGTCACCATGCTGGTTTTTATGTGGGTTCCAGGGATTCAAACTGAGGTCCTGATATTTAGGCAACAAGTGGTCTTACCCACATCTCCCCAGACCCCTAAGAGGAAGTTTTTATACATTGTAGGTGTGATAGCTAATTTTATGTCAACCTGACACAAGTTGGAATCATCTCAGAGCAGGGAGCCTCAGTAGAGGAATCAGACTGTACCTAAGCCTCTAGTGGTTCTCAACCTTCCTAATGCTACAACCCTTTAATACAGTTCCTCATGTTGTGGTGACCATCAACCATAAAATTATTTCTTTACCACTTCATAAATGTAATTTTGCTCCTGTTATGAATCATAATGCAAACATCTGATATGCAGGTTATCTGATATATAACTATCCAAAGGAGTCAAGACCCACAGGTTGAGAACCACTTCACTAGGGTTTTGTTTTTGTTTTTTAAGTGATTGGTGTGGGAGAACCCAGGCCATGCCTGGTGGTTCTATTCCTAGGCTAGTGGTACTAGATGCTGTAAGAAAGCAGGCTGAACTAGCCACAAGGAACATTGGTCAGTAAGCAGCACTCCTCCATGTACTCTGCATCGGCTTCTGCTCCAGGTTCCTGCTGTTTTAGTTCCTGCCCTGACTTCCTTGGTGATCAACAATGATCTGGAAGCAGAAGTGAAATAAAGCCTTCATCCCCAAGTTGCTCTTGGTCCTGGTGTTTCATTATAGCAATAGCAATTCTAAGACAGTGAGTGGGAAAGACATTAAAATGGAGGTAAAGTAAAATTCTTATTTAGAAATACTTTAATAAAAACAAACCAAAAAAAGCAAATAATCTCCATTAAAGAAATTCTAAAATTAATTAAAAATTATATTCACAACGGGGAAAGTTTGACACTTTCATATCACATACTTCACTGTCAGAAGGAAAAACCATGCTTGTGGATAAAAGCGGGTTGGTAAAATGCTTTAAAAATTCTAACCAATTTTGATAGATATTTCTATCCTCATATATATTCATGCCATTTAAACAATGTCAGTACAATGCTATCTTACTTTTCTATTGGTTTACTTTCTATTCCTATAACAATAAAATGTTGTGTTCATTATACAAACACCATATTTTGCTACCTGTTAAGGCAAATTTTCCAGTCTAGTTATTCCTCCATCTCACAAAGTTCTCTCATAGCCTGTCCCATTCAGTTCTTGACCTGTGTGTGCTGATTGCTGTTGTCCAGAATGGATCTCCTGTGAAAACACATGTTGTGAACAGTTTTATATTCAACTTTTTTACTTCACATGATTTAAATATGTTCACATACATATTTCTTCAGTCTAACCCTATTTGCCATTTGTTTTAGTGCTGAATGTTCTATTGCACTCAACTGGCATACGTTATGTATTTCATTTCTTTTAATGATTTAGGGTAAATTTTTATCAGAATATTTTTGAAAATATTGTCTATATTAATTTTTGTGCTTTTTATTTCAAATGCATGGTTTCCTTTTACTTGGACTGAACATACCAGAGCAAACATCAAATACCGCAATTCCGCGGATAACAACTAGACTTTTTGATAGCCTCACCCAGGCTTCTAAATGCTTAGATAGCCCCATCTTTCCTGTTCTGCTGCCTGCTGCACACGCAGCCTGTCTCTTGGACCTGCTGTGCTTTATGCCTACAGATTTTCTGAGTGGATGTCCTGTGATTCTGGCAGCTCCAGCATCTTGGGATCTCCAGGGCCTGTTAGGTTTCACACTCCAAGCTTCACACAGCAGCCTCTCGGGGTACAAGATCCCACAACCTCCTCAGTCTTGTCTCCCTCATGTCTGCAACACAAAGAGCACATGCATCATGCTGTCAAGGTCTGCTGTCAGCTGGGGAAGGACCCTGGCCTTCTTAGATCACAGTTGCACCAACTTTTGTATGTTGATCCTGGGAACACGCCCCTCACCAGCTGTTTTGCTCTCTAGCAGCAGCAGCAGCTGTCTTAGTTTGGGCTCCCTGCTTTCAAATTAACTGGTGTTACCACAAACCACAGACTTTGATGGGTGGAATCTTGCCATCAAGACACCTTTCTTGCTGTCTCAGTGCAGAGTCCTAATTGTAGCTGGAGTTTTCTCCAGTCCCGCCCAGGCCCGCAGCTGCTCAGATCCAAATAAACACACAGAGGCTTATATTAATTAAAACTGTATGGCCTAGTGGCTCAGGCTTCTTGCTAGCTAGATCTTACATCTTAAATTAACCCATTTCTATAAATCTATACCTTTCCACATGGCCTGTGGCTTACCGGTATCTTTACATCTTGCTTCTCGTGGCAGCAGCTGGCAGCGTCTGCTGCTTCAGCCTTCCTGTTCCCAGAATTCTCCTCTCTGCTTGTCCCACCTATACTTCCTGCCTGGCTACTGGCCAATCAGCATTTTATTTATTAGCCAATCAGAGCAACACATTCACAGCATACAGAGCGATATCCACAACACTTAATGGTGCTGAGCTGCTTAGTTCTTGTCAAGTTGACACAAGTCAGAGACACCTGAGAAGAGATAACCTCAAATGAGACATTGCCTCCATCTGATTGGCCAGTGGACATGTCTATGGTACATTTTTAAATTTTCTAATTGATGAAAAAGGACCTGGATCCCTGCAGATGGTGTCAACCCTGGGAAGTTGGTCCTGGATTGTATAAGAAAGACAGCTAAACGTAAGACTGGAAGCCAGCCAGTAAGCAGCATTCCTCCATGGTCTCTGATTAATTCATGGCTCCATATTCCTATCTTGGCTTCTCTCAGTCATGGGTTATAACCTGTAAGCCAAGCAAACCCTGTGTTACCTATGGTGGTTTAGGTGAAAATGGCCCTCACAGGATCATATATTTGAAAAGTTGGTCCCAGTTGATGGAACTATTTGGGAAGGATTAGATATGTGGCCTTGTTAGAAGAAGTCTGTCATTGGGGGTAGGTTTTGAAGTTTCAAAAGACTCATTGTGCTCTCTCTCTCTCTCTCTCTCTCTCCCTCCCTCCCTCCCTCCCTCCCTCCTGCTTGTGGATATAGATGTGAGGTCTCAGTGGCTGCCCCAGCCATGCCTTTGCTCCACCTGATATTATAGACTTTTAACCCTCTGCAAACATGAGCCTGTTGTGAATATCACTCTGTATAAATAAAATGCTGATTGGCCAGTAGCCAGGCAGGAAGTATAGGCAGGACAAGCAGAGAAGAGAATCCTGGGAACAGGAAGGCTGAGTCAGGAGACGCTGCCAGCCGCCACCATCGACAAGCAACATGTAAGCCACGAGCCATGTGGCAACTTACAGATTAATAGAAATGGGTTAATTTAAGATAGAAGAACTAGATAGCAAGAAGCCTGCCACGGCCACACAGTTTGTAAATAATGTAAGTCTCTGTGTGTTCACTTGGTTGGGTCTAAGCGGCTGTGAGACTGGCAGGTGAGAGAGATTTGTCCTGATTGTGGGCTAGGCAGGACTGGAGAAAACTCCAGCTACATAAGTCCACCTAAACTTCTTCTTGAATAAATTGCCTTGGTCATGGTGTTTTATTATGGCCACAGAAAAGTAGCTAATGCAACCTCTCAGTTGGTTTTTGGCGACAGTGTTTTATTACAGTAACAAAAAGCAATGTAAGATGCATTTGGAGCACTCTAGCAGTTTCAGCTGCCTTGGAACATACCTTTTCTTGTAAGGTTCAATGTGCACATATTCTTTTACTTGCCAAACTGCATATTTTAGATCTTTTTTTAAGATATTTGATCTCTCTAACCATAGAGATGGATGAAAGCAGTAAGAGTATCCATACCAAATCCCAAATGCTATCCTGTCTCAAAATTTCCTCTCCTAAAAAAAAGTAGTCCACTGTCTTTATATTCAGTCCCACTCAAGTTCTCAGCACATGGGCAGAATACTGCCACATATGTTCCTAAAATGGCACATTAAAGGGCCCTATCCCACCTCCCAGATTAGAATGCTTGTTCTTTCCTCAAACATCATAAGCTGAACTTCCACTGTTTGCATTTTGTTACCATTCTTATGCTATAAGCCCCACCCCCAATAGCCCATTAAATTCTGCTTGCAGAATTCCAGGGGGTTTGTAACCCACAGCTACAAACTCTTCCATATTACCTCCACAAAACCCAAAGAACCACATATGGTCAGATTTACACCAGAAACAGCCCCACTCTGGATGCCAATTTTATGAATTCCTTTTTCTGTTGATGTGATTAAAATAGCCCTCACAAAAGCAAATTTAGGAAGGGAGGTTTATCTTGGCTTGTAGTTTGTGGGTACAGGCCATCATTAGAGGTTTGCTGGCTTGCTGTGTTGGATATGATGGTGTTCTTCCTAGCATTCCTCTGTTCAGTCATTCCTTTCCTGGAATCTGTTCTTTCTTGTGCACTTCTGCTCGAGATGCTCTGCCTCCTCTCTGTACTGTGTTCCTTTTGGGTGTTCTGCAGTGCAGGCTTGATAGTCACCAATTGCCTTACTTTGTGCTTGTCTTGAAATGTCTTTCTATCTTTATCAATTTTGAGAAAGATCGTTGTTGGTTATAGCATTTTTGGTTTGTTATTTGCTTTCTAAGTCTGAAATATATAATTCCATGTGTTCGTGGCTGTGAGAGTTGCTAATGAGAGATCTGACCTTCTACTAATGCCTCTGACTTTATAGGTGAGTTGGCCTTTTCCCTTACTGTTATTAATACTGTTTCTTTGCTTTGTATGAGTGATATCCTGATAATCATACGTTGTAGAGCGTTTCTTCTCTGGTCATATCTAATTGGTCTCCTAAATGTCTCTGACTTGAAAGTCTATTTCTCTCTCTGTATTTGAGAACATTTTTACTATAATTTCATTGAATAGCTTCTTTATGTCTTTGGTGTGTGTTTTTCAGCTCCTTCTTTAATGGATTCTTGGGTTTGGTCTCTTGATCATATCCCGGAGTTACAGAGCAAGTGGTCATGCTCATTTTTTTCCCCTTTGTCACTTGGACATAGTGTCCTATCACCGTTGCCTCTTCCCTGCCAATCCTTCTCCTGCTTGGTTTAGTCTAGTGCTCATGCATTTCATTGTGTTTTCCATTTGATTAGTTGAGTTTTTCATTTCCAATGTTTCTAGTTATTGTTTTAAAAAAATCTGTTTACTTGCTTCTATTTTCTGCCTTGTTGCTGACTTTCTCATCCCTATTGCTGACTTTTCCCCCTATATGTCAAACTTTCCTCTCTAGATAATGGGTTAAATTAATCTGTTTGTAGGTATCCATATTCATACCATTGACCACCTTCACCAGAAAATTTTGAAGTCTTCATCTGTCATTTTACCTACTTCAATTATCTTTGAGATCAGTAGTTAAGGAATTATAATCTTGGGCATAATTTCACTGTCTTGCTTTTTCAAGTTTTTTTATTCATTTGCTGCAGTTTGTTCATCTGTTGGTTTGACTGCATGTTTAACCCACAGCATCACTCAGTAAGGAGTAAACAAATTTCTGTAGTAGCAATACTAGACCATACAAGATGCAGAAATACACTGAAGATCAGTTACACTCACTATACTTCAACAATAATCGTAGACTAAAAGTACAAAAGTACTGTAAATTGTTTTTAATAAATTAAAATCTATTATCTACATATGAAAGAAAACATAGAAACATATGGTATTTATTTTTCTGAATCTGGATTACTTCATTTAATATAATAATTTCCAGTTCTATCCATTTGCCTGCAAGTGTCATGATTTCATTTTTCTTTATGAGTAAATAAAATTCTATCGTGTATATACACAACATTTCTTTATTTACTCATTTGATGGACATCTATGCTATTTTTACTTCTTAGATACTGGGAATCATGCAATAATAAGTTTGGATTGCAAGTGTCTCTGTGGTAAGACTTGAAGTTCTTTGATTTCATGTCTAGGAGTGGCACATCTGGATTATATAGTAGATCTACTTTTAGATTTTATTTTTAGTGAAAGCTTTATCATAAAGAACTTACAAATAAAAAACATCATGTACCAAAATTAACCAGACTCAAAGTCTATACATCTCAATGAACTTTTATAGTTAGAGTAACTATTATGCTTCAATTTGGATTTTACACTTTCACTATCACATGCATTTTATGCACTTAACCACTGACAAATAGATAAAACAGTGAAAAATGCATGGCAGAATTAGAACTACAATAACCATTAGCTTTATTCCCTCTTTCTGACTCAAGGGTCTGTTACCTTCCTTCATTTAGCCCTTCTCCATTACCTTGTTCTCCTTTCTACACCTTACTTTTGGTTCTTTGGAAAACTGCAATACTGACTTCTATAGTGCCTGCATCAGTTTAAAAATCACACCAGCAGTGAATATAAGTTCTTCTTTTCCTATGTCCTTGCTGTATCTATTATCTGCTTTCTTGATATTAGCTAGTCTCACTGGGATAAGAGAGATCTTCATCCCTAAAGAGAAAGCAACTTGGTCATAACGTATCATCTTAATATGGTCTTGAATGTAGTTACAAATGTTTTGTGGAGAATTTTTGAATCTATGTGCACCAAGAAAATGAGTCTAGAGCATTCTTTTTGTGTTTTGTCCTGATCTGGTTTTAGTAATATTGGGTAATATTGGCTTAGTAGAATGAGCTTGACTGTTTTTCTTTTCCATTTTAAGTGTTTTGGCATTTGAGAAATAGTGGTATTAAGTTTTCATTTGAATTTTGGTAACAGTGAATCTACCGGGTACTGTGCTTTTCTTTTAAATATTGCTTATAAGATTCTGCTTAGCTTGTAAGAGGGGTAAGTAGTCTTTTACTTCTTGGACTAGTACCCTGTGCCATCTATGAAAACAGTTTAGTTGCACATAGAAAGAAAATATAATTCAAGAAAAACACAACTATAAACTTTTTAATACATATGCTCAAATCAGTTATTTTAATAGTAGAAAACATATCATTGCTGTTTACTCATCCTGAGAATCAACACATGAAGAAGACACTGGGGTGTATGGTGATATTTGGAAAATGATTGCAAGAAAACAGGGAATAAGGGAACAAATACTGGCCAAAGAAGAAATTGGGTGTTGATTGTGATCTCAGTAGGGATCTAGAGTCAGTTTTGCTAATCCCTGGCATAACCTTGAAGGATGAATGAAAGCACAGAGTTGATTAAACCTTCAAGAATGGCTGAATTGACTTTTACAACCCATATTAGTCAACTTTCTGAATCTTTCTCTGCATTTGCAGAAAAACCCCCTTGAAGTAGAATCTAATGAGGCATGGGAAACTCTCCCAGAAAGGAGTGGTCATGAGCCATTAACAGCAAGTCCTCACTGATGCAGGAAGTGCATCCCAGTTGCCAACAGACTCCATTTTGGCATGAAGGCCATAGAATCATTATAAAAGAATTATTCTATTCATTTTATAATTATTGAGGAAAGATTTGATGGAGAACCTGGCTCTTGGTGGTAGATGATCCTTTCGCTTTAAACCATCTATCAATATATCTAGTTATATTGATAATAAATGCCTCAAAGCATAGACATTTAGACAGAAAATTGTGAATCGTAGTAAATCACATTATTTATGTATTGCCATATCTAATATTTTTAGTAACAACACAAATTGGAATATTATACATACCATTGATCAATATCATAATAGGATGTGAAGATCGTTAGTTTATTCTTATAAGAACATGTAGATTTAGTTGATGTTGAAACTTTGGAATCATTTTTAATTTTAAAATATCAGACAAAAATGTTGTAGGCCAAAGTTGTTCACCTTCTATTCTTTCTCATTTCTTTAAATGTTTTTTTAGAGATTTATTGACTTGTGTGTGTGTGTGTGTGTGTGTGTGTGTGTGTGTGTGTGTGTGTGTGTATGTGTGTATGAGTGTTTCTCCTATATGTATGTAAGTGTACCATGCATGCCTAGGTTCTTGAAGGCCAGAAGAGGGCATTGCATCTCCTCGAACTGGAGTAATAGACAGTTGTAAGCTGCCATGTGGGTGTTAGGAACTGAACCCAGGTCCTCTGCTGGAATGCTCTTAACCACTAAGCAACTTTGCCAGACCCTCTCTTGAAATTTATAGTGGACAAGGTGACATATTTATAAACAAGCTGACATGGTGTTATATATACACAGGAGTGGTGTGAGAAGACTCAAAGGACTTTTCACAGACTGGCTGGCTTCTGAGCTCAGATCTTAGATGTGATGGGGATGGATAGCATGTGAATAGTTCCATGTCATGGGAGGACACAAGCCTCCTGGTGCTGCTGGTCACTATTCGTGGAGTTAAGTGGTGTTTCAAACGTGAGAGCAGTGTATAAGTAGGCATGTAGTTAGAAGCTAAAGCAAGAAAACTTTGCATTACATGAAGATGAATTTATTATTCTAAAGACCTAGATGAGCCAAGAAATAATTTTAAATGAGGGAGAGATACAGTCATACCCTGTGTATTAAGCTGGGAAGTATTTACTATGTTGGACTGATTTCTAGTATGATATCTTAGAGATAAGGAAGGAATGGTAAATGTATCCAAAGGTTGGAGAGTTTAAAATTTTAATTTAAAAAGAGAAAATATATTTCCTGCATATCTTTACCCTTTTCTCATTATTGTTCACTGCTGACAGGATGAAAATACAACCTGCAAAGAGTGAGAATTATCCAAGCTTCTCTCCAGAGTAGTCATGGACACCATGTTTCCTGCCATCCCAACACCAATCCTGAAAGCCAGGACCACACATTCATAAAGCTGATCCAAAGTGAACTTGATGAACAAATTCAAAACAGGTTTCAGGCACGTAGAAATGTGTGTTTGCAAGCATGTGGGTCAGAATAGAAGTTGTACTTCATGCTGCAGACAATGAAAAATTTAAATGTCTTTCCTTCAGGAATTCTGTATATTGCTAAGAGTTGTCTTTTACCAATTCTTAATTTTTTGACTTGAAATGTCAGTCAATCTGGAGCTCTCAGCATTGTTGAAAAATTTTGTATTAAAGGAAGAAAAAAGAAATTTTCTTTTTTAGTTTATTTTGTGGCAAATAGGGTTATCCCCACTACTCCAAAATTTATCTCTGTACCTCGGAAGCAGTTCCTAATCCCATTCATCTATTAGAGATAACAAGACTTTTTAAATATGATATATAAATGAAGCCCTTAACTATCTTGCACATGGTGAGTGATCAAAAAATATTAATCAATATGACAGCTGTTATTTTATATAAAATAACCCAAATCTGTCATATTTCCCTGAAATTTTATTTGGCTTCCCTTGATATGTCAGGGGAAAGGAATTTGTAGATTTAAACTCAAGTCCCTGTGACTTCCGTAGCTTCTGGTAAGACTACAGCTATGCTGGTGTAGTAACTGTCTGGAACATTCAACATGTTGTAGTTCTCCAAAGAATGATCGAAAGTTATTGCACAGAGAGTAGAAAAGAGACAGAAACCCAGAGCATTTGAGTTTGTCTTTTCCTTTCTTGTCAAAATTCAAAGTAATATGACAAATGATGTGAGTCCTGTCATGTTCTCGTCTAAGGTACCTGGTTGTGTAAAAATTGTAATTATTTGAGAGCAATGGTCCAAATAGAATCCCAAATCTGCATATTCCTGTACATCATCCTCGTAGAGAACAGTTCTCCACGTTGAGAACACATTTTCTGGGGATCGTTTTATGCAATGCAGGCTGTTCTGGCTGTGTTGACTTTTAATCAGGAACAAGTGGCATCAGAGCTCTGTCAGGACTGTGCATCTGTAGGCATTACTAGTAGCACTCTCTTGATTTCTATGAAGTTACTGAAGTCAAGTTAGGTTTCCTACCAGGTGACATGTAGCTGGAGAGGGGTTGTAAACCATGTCTATCTATGTCATGTCCCCCAGTCAGAACAAGGCGGCTCACCTAAAATATGTTCTATCCACTAAAACGTGAATTTGTGTATGGAGAGCAAGGAAAAGGGAGCAAGGAGTGAATTGTAAAAAAACAAACAAACAAACAAAAAACAATGATCTGCTCAATAACTTTTCAAACCCAAGGTGCTTAAAAATACTTTGACCACTTCATTTTCATATTATGGTTGGCTTCAGTATTTCCCATTTTTATTTGTGTTTGAAGTGAACAGGGAAAGGTTCTATTTGTAAGCACCTAGTGCACGTTGCCAGCACTGGGCAAATGACCTGCTGTTGACCTCTAAAAGAAAAGCTGAACTAGCAAACAAAAGCACATGCAAGGATGCTTATAGCCCATCTGGGGGAGATAAGGGTGCTTAGCTGCTTCCCACCCCGTTTAATTCTCTGCAAAAGATTACAATGCACTCCCACTTTAAAAGAAAGAGAAACACCAACAAAAAGCTTGTCCATCTGTTAGCATTTTCCCCCTGCTGACACCCTGGAGATTAACTGTGTGGGAGAAACCAAGGCATGAGATGTGCTTTCCTGACTGATGGTGCAAAGCATGGCATTTTCTGCTCAAGTAGTTTTTGCAGAATCAGTGCATAGACTTTAATAGGAGAAGTAGGCATCGAGTTGCATTTGTGCAAAGGCCACAGTTCTTTTGGGGAAATAAGGAGCCATGTGCACATTCACGAAGAGATAATGATTAGTTAATAAATTATAATAATGGGGAAAATGTGTGTGCTGACTCAGAGAAAATAAACTTTGTGTAAGGATTGTCACCAGGCTTTACAGGGGTTGCTCAAAATGCAGTAAGTTGCTGGCTTAAACTCCTCACAGAAACTGGTTTGACAAGTTTGCAATACAGCAAGGGAAAAGGTGTTTTCTGCTTCTTACAATATTAAGCACATTCTTAAGACTATAAAGTGTGAAGTCTGATTTTTTTCATAATTGCTTTAAAGATCTCTAGTATACTTTAAAAATCATGAAAATAAAGTTTGAAATACAGTTGCATGTCGAAGTAGATAATTTTCAAAGTTATGATGCTGTACCACTAAGGATCACAAGCAGATGTTTCTGTGTGGCAGGCCCCAAGAAGATGTCCATCTTCCAGGACAAAGGGACAGCAGACATGCCTGGCTTTCTTATCTGTGAGAATACTCATGAGGTTATGGATAGAAGGACTTATGGAGCCACAGGGGTCAAGTCTTTATAGGATTTGTGTCTCTCCCTACCCATGATCCTGGGGATCTGCTACGCACGATGGGAGACACTGAACCCCAGAGCATGGGATCGCCAATGTTTTATTAATTCTTTGGGGAAATTTCAGAAAGATCGAGACTAATTGTTCCTTGTATCTTCCTCTGGGAATAGAGAAGAGTTGTTGAAATTTAAGAGATTCCGAGGTTCCTTGAATTTTGAAAAAAAAATTTTTTTCTTCATCTTGGACACTAGTGAGACAGAATAGACATTTAGGTATGGAGAGTACTATGTATTCAAATCAAGGAGAGATGTTTGAGTTACAAAGATCTTAGTTCGAATTAAGTGGCAGGAGTGCTTATGTGAGATTAAGTCAGTTTAGTGTTTGTACTTTAATCAAACAGGAAAACCAACCAAACAAGCACCTTTTACAGAACTTGCTCCTTACAGAGAAGACAAGGGCATAAGAAACTGCCATGCTTGCTCCTTCCAGGGAAGGCCAGGGCTTGAGGCTTGCTGTGGTTCTTGCCCCTTGCTCACCATTCTCTACACATAAAAAGCACAAGTCATGTGGGGCTGGATTCGCATTACTGAATTGGACAAGAGAGGAAATAATCAGGTAGTCCGTTGTCACCAGAAAACACTGAACGATTATTGAGAATACCCCAAACTCTCTAAACAGTAGCGCTGCTCTAAGCTGGGTACTATGAATTACAGCTCCTGCCTTGTCTCAGCAGTCACGGAAGCATTCGAACAGATGATTCAGCATAGGCTCTCTCTCCATCACTGTTTTGTTCAGTTTTGCCATAGGTAAACCTTTAGAAAGTTCTACCTGTATGTAAAAATAGTCAAAATGCATGGCAATTTTCTCCTGACCCGCTCCCCTGACACTTTCCCAGAGACACCATGGTTCCATTCTTAGTGTCCTCACAAATACAGGAACAACTAGAAAAGTTAGCATATACGGACTCTTTGATACAGATGCTCAGAGATCCAGTAAGTTATGTTAAGTAATCATACTTAGCTCACAAAGTGTTGCTCTAGAGCCTTCTAGAGTTCTTTCTTCAGGATAGGCAAAGTCAGAAGAGAAAGTCCTATATAGCAGTTTTTGGAGGCACTTTATTAGTTTATCTAAGGAATATTTTAATGTCAAGTGGTATGCTAGATAGAAATAAAGACACCTCAAACACATGCACAGAAGTACAGACATCTCAAACACATACACAGAAGTACAGACATCTCAAACATACACAAGAAGTCCAGACATCTCAAACACATACATGAAGAAAAATACAAGCATCTCAAATTTATCTTAAAAATTAATCTCAAAGCACTAAGGTACTGGAGTAACAAGTGAGTTTTAAATAAAACTCTCCTTGGCTTCTTAGAATAGAAGGTTATGCCATCAACAGTGCTATCCTCAAATACAAAAGCTGTCTTTGTTTGTGCTTTGACTGAGTATCTGGAAATGTCAAATGTGTATCTGTTTAATAGAAAACACATGTTCATTTCAATGTTAGTGCAGGAAAGTATGCCAGGCAAAAAGAAGCAGATGGGAAATGAAGAAAAAAAATCCAATATGTGGATAAGGCAGACATTTGTGTTCTGAATGAAATTTCCTTTTATTTAAAGATTTTGTTTTGTTTTGTTTTTTTTACGTTATACATGTGAGTGTTTTGCCTGCATGTATACCTATACATCATATGTGTATAATGCCTGCAGAGGCCAGAAAAGGATGTTTCATCCCCTGGGACTGGAGTTATAGAGGTTCATGAGCCACTGGGAACCAAAATTGGGCCTTCTGGAATAGCAGCAAGCTCTCTTAACCACTGAGCCTTAACTCCTGACCAAGAGTAAAATTTCCTAACATTCTTCTCTCCCTAAATACAGAATGAAAACCTTAGAAAAAATAACTACACTTGAATAACATTTATAAAACAAATAATAAAATATTATCCATCAATGTCTTTCTGATTACTCAAGTATCTAGGATATATATGAATGCTGAATAACTTAAATTACACTTGAATAACATTTATAAAACAAATAATAAAATATACTAATTCAATGTCGGCTCTGATTACTCAAGAATCTATGAATGACGTGCTTGGCCTGAGAAATCACTACTACTTATTATGAATAATAAAATAGGCTGAAATTTTCTCAATAGTTGGGTATGGAGATTCCAGGAACATCTTGTCCTAGTAGCTAAACAAATAATTACTAAATTCATATATATTTATTAAAATTTCTTAAAAATAACTTCTATTATCATAATGAGTTAATATGATATTCCTGTTCTAAGATCATCTGTCATGTCAGAGACAACCAGTCACAACTATTAATCTGGAGAGTGAGGAAAATTAAATGTAACTTTGGCTTTGTGGGAATATAAAGTGGCGAGTGCCATTAGAAAAGCCCATGATTTTAGTAGGGAGTTGTTGTGGAATATTATTTTAAGATGTGTTACATTTGTTTATGCTGTGATACATTTGTTTAATGATGCAAAGGTGTGTTGCATTCTTTTATGTTGCAGTTGTTTAACTCTGTAAAGCTGTGTTACTATGCCTGTCCAAAACACCTGATGGGTCTAAAAAAAATAGCTGAAAAACCAATAGCAAGGCAGGAGAAAGGATAGGTGGGCTGACAGGCAGAGAGAATAAATAGGAGGAGAAATCTGGGAGAAGATCAAGGAGCAAGAAAAGAAGGGGCCAGCTACCTAGCTACACAGCCAGACACAGAATAAGAAGGAAAGAAAAGATGTACAGAAATAGAGAAAGGTAAAATCCCAAGGAAAAAATTAACAAGAAAATTTAAGTTAAGAAAAGCTGGCTAGAAACAAGCCAAGCTAAGGCCTGGCATTAGTAAGTAATAATAAGACTCCATGCGATTTATTTGGGATCTGGGCTGTGGGCCCCCAAAGAGTAAAAAGAGTAAAGTAAAAACCAACCACAGGGAGTGTTCGCTGTCAAAGATGTGCAGAGCCACCCTTAGCAACTACTACAAGAAAAAATGCCCAGCTACCATGCATGGTGCTGCCAGTATCCTTACAAAGACTTGCAGGGATCTATCCTTTAATGCCTAAATTATCTGTTGGCATCCATTCAAAGGAGCTGGATTCTGAATTTCTTACTAGCTATGATGCCCAAATAATTTAACAAGTGATAATTGATATCTGCTATTTTGATTATGTAATTTTTATTTTGTTCTACTTTTTCATTATGAAGCCTTTTATACAACTTATACAAAAACAAGAAGCTAAATTTTAACTGAAAATACTTTTTATTTCAAAAATTAAATCAGATAATTTAATATCTAGATCAGTTACTTATTACTTATTACTGCTCCATTAAATCTGGAAAGCATCATATTGTGGATGTTTGCATTTTTAATAGAAAAAATAAGATTATGCATAAAGCCATTAAAATAAGTTTAGTGATTTTTTGTATATTTCTTGTAGATTAATATACTATTGAAATAGACAATACACACTAAACCAATAGAAGGGCTAGGTTCTTTTTCATTTACTCTAAATTATTTTCTCATAAATGTATCTGATGATATATCCATTATTTACCTCACCTGACTTAGTTGTTACTATTTTCAGCATAAACCACAACTTTAATTCATACAAACAGCAGTTTCTAAAATTTTCCAAAGAGGTAGTAACAGACCTTGAAAGTATTTGTTGCAAAATGTTCTTAGGGTGGAAGACTGTGATTTTTTTGCATATCAAACAGTCTCCTTGGAAACAACTTTTGCTCTTTCATGGTTGAAAACAAGTGCTATAATGTTGACTTTTGAAGCACTCTCCCGCTGAGGGTCGTCCGGGAACAGAGTGATGGCTTTACTGAATCAGAGTAAGTTTCTGCATGAGACAGGCGTGAAGACCCAACAGTCTGAATGTGTGAGAAGTCTTGGATATTCTCATTTTACAGAGCTGCAGGTGTAGTTCCTGTTGCTTTGTTTGTTTGTTTGTTTGTCTGCTTCCATTTTGGCTACATTTATTTATTATTTATTTGTGTTTTGTGGGTGTACTTGGGAAGAATGCATGTGGAGGTAAGTAATAACGTTTGGGTTCCAAGGATCAAACTCAGGTCATCAGGCTTGGTGGCAAGCAAGCTCCTTTGCCTGCTGAGCCATCCTGTAAGGCCCTAATCTACTTCCTGATGGAATACTGTGAGTATGATGCTGTGAATTGTGTTTATTGGTGTATTGTTTGTGATACAGTTTTAGTAGTTATACTGATGGTTTTTAGGCTGTAAACCAGGATAGTGGTTTTCCTAAAATTGGACACTTTAGGACATCCTAAGTGACTATGCATGTAAAACAATCATATTTTAAATTGTCCATACTTAAGCAATTGTGCTTATGCTGTGTGTCTCATCCTAGGTGACCTACACCAAAGTCCTCCCATAATCAGATTCCAGTTATTCCACACCAAGATAAACAGCTGCATCCCATTTATGTCAAAGATATTTTCATTTTTACTTGGCCATTTTGGGGGGGTAAATTAATGTGAATGTTCTGATTGCCTGCCTCCTAACTTTATTTTAATGCTATTTTGTCTTTAAAGAGATTATAAAAGAGAAATGTGGAAAGTAGGATGGTTTTGTTAAAACCAAAACAGCACTCTAATGAGACCCAGACACCTCTGTTCCCAGAGTTTAAACTAGGGGAGGAGGGTCAGGGTTCTAATTCTGGAAAAAGTGGGTAACATCTCCTGGACATGCAGAACTCTAACTTCGTGCACATAGATTTCTGAAGTATACCCAGGAAGGTGTAGCCCTATGGAGCATGTGCAAGTCCCCAGGCTTGCCTTTTGCAGGGTGTCTTATTTCTTAGCTGTCCTAAAGGTAACTTTTCTGTTAGAGAGTCAGTATTACCTGATAAAAGGAATGTTTCTGATTTTAGTCACATCTGAAAGGAATTTTCCAAGAAAAAAAGATTATGTCTGTACCCTGCAAAATACATTTCTCTCTTTGTGTTTTCTTATTTATGTGTGAAAATTTAGGACTTTTTCTGTTGATGTGAGAAAAAAAAAATCCCTTGAGATTGTAAAGAGGGAAAACTGGATCCATAAAATCAGCCAAGTAAGTGAAAAAATGTGCACAGAAAATATTGACAGAGAAATCCCAATAAAATCTGACTGCAACAAACCTTCATCTCTAAGTTTTATGTTTCGTATTTATGTTTACATTTCTGTTTACTCATCTAAGTAGGAAAGTACAAGTGGGAAGCTCAGAACAAAGTCTCAAGGCCCTAATCACGAGGGACGCAAAGCAGAGCCAGGCAGCGGCAGCAGTTGTGGGAGAGATTTTAATGCTTACTTGCCCTTCAGGGTTTCTACAATCTTACATTTTAGGAAATAAGATGTGAATTTCCTTCCTCTGCCTTGCATGATTCTATTTAAAATCGAGGAAGAATTGCAAAAAAGCCCACAGACTAAAGGTCCACATCAGGTAATTTAAACAAATATGCTTTCCCAGAAGGGAATGAGTAACTTTCCCACTATGTTCTAACTGGTATTTCCAAAACTAGTATGGTCTTAACTACCATACCACTAAAGAGAAAAAACTGGATCCATAAGTGGGGAAAAAAAGTGGAAACATTGACAGAGAAATCCCAATAAAATCTGATTGTAACAAAGCTTCATCTCTAAGCTTTATGTTTCGTATTTATGTTTATGAATACTAAATTCACCAATTCAAATGACTCGCTGTGGACTACGGACAATAACTTCATTGGTGTTTACTGACACAGGGGAAACTCACTTATGGGTGAAATAGATGATGGAAACAAATGAAGTCTGTGAACATGTGTGCTGTGACATGCCCACGGCTCTACACTGAAGCAAAATTCTCAACATTTGGCAAGCAGCGGTTATGTAAATGGGAAGAGGTTGTCTGTATTCTTTCTAATGTCAAGAAAGTGCGCATGTCCCTGAAAATATTTTTTAATTTGAGATTAAAGTGGAAATTATGCCAATATGTTTTAAAATTTATAACAAACAATTATTTGAGTTAAATAAGTGCTTTCTAAGAATTATGCTATTAAGATCATAATTATAATTATATAATTATAATAATAACCCTCCTCATATGATGGGCACTCTTATGATCTCTATTCTTCAGAGGAGGAAAAAGAGATGGGGTTAAATTCCTCAAACAATGTGGTTAGTAATGAGCAGAGTGTGAACTAAATCTTAGTTCACTAGATATTATATCTACCGCTATTCTTGAGAAAAACAAGACAGAACAAAAATTACTCTTTTCTTTTTGTTAAACCTTATTATTATTTCTATTATTATTATTGTTAATTCTTTTAACTTTTATTGATTTTTTGTGGATTTCACGTCGCACATTCTGATCCTACTTATCTCCCCGTCCCCTCATATCCACCCTCTGCCCCTGCAACCTCCCTCCAAAACAAAACCAAATTTAAGAGAAAAACTCAATCCAACCCAAAACAAACAAACAAACAAAACAAACAAAAAGGAGAAGAATCTCAATATAGAAGCTGTAGTGTGGCCCAGTGAGTCACACAGAGGGAGTATAGCTCAGTGGTAAAGAATTTGACAGCAGATTAATGAATTCTTACTGCCATCAAGTCAAGAGATCCTTTCTAAACAGACTGAGTAACATCTATAAATAATAAAATAATACTTAATGTGAAATGATGGGAGGCATTCTCATTGAGAGTAAGAGCATACAGCAACACTTGGTATCTTCACCATGCAGCTGTGTGACTGGTAGTCCCACAGCATTGCCTGTCGGACTTAAGAGTACGTCTTAATTCTTTGAGCATCTTGTTAAAGGGTGCTTTCTCAATCAGTTGTCTTCTGTGTCTCTACAAAGGTTCCAGGTGACAATAATCATGTTCACCCACGGGACCAATTCTGGGGTAGCAAGATCTTTGCTGGGCAATGCGTTAATACAGAGACAGTACTAATATAGACAATAGAGCATTTGGAAAGGGAAATGTATGTGTAATATCAGAGATTGTGATTAGATATTTGAACTATCCAAGTAGTGTTAATTTTTAAGAAGCCTGCTCAGTTCCCATCTACTGCAAAAAGCTTCTCTGATGAGGGATATGTAAGTGTTGATCTGTAGGTATGGCAATGTGTTGTTAGGAGTCATTTTATTGCTGTGTTCCTTTAATAGACTAACAGAAGCATGTTTTCCCCCAGGCCTATAGCCTAGCTAGTGTCAGGTTCTTGACTTCATTAGCAATGTCAGATATGGGTTTCATCTCATGGAGTTGGCCTTAAATTTAACCAAAAAGTAGTTGATTGCTATCATAACGCTTGTTCCACTGTTGTATTGGTATTTCCTGCAGGCAGGTCACTGTTGTAGGTCATAGGTTTTGTAGCTGGCTGATATTGATGGTCACCTTCCTCCTGATTTTGTTTCTTCTCTCTCTCTCTCTCTCTCTCTCTCTCTCTCTCTCTCTCTCTCTCTCTCTCTCTCTCTCTCTCTCTCTCTCCAAAGAGAGAAAGAACATAAAGTTGAGTAGGCAGGGAGGTTGAAAGGATATGAAAGGAGTTGGGAAGGGAAAAACATGATAAAAGTTATACTGTGTGAAAAAGTGTTTTCAATAGAAACATTTTTTGAAAGAAGCCTATTCGTTCTCTCTCTTGGATCTTACGTATTAAGGCATTGTCTGGAACACTAACCTTCCTACCTTTGGTCTTGCCTATTCACTCACATCTTTGTTTGCAGTTAGGAGGAAGACTCCCTTAAGCATCTACTCTTCTATTGTTCTCCTACAGGAATTTTATATTTGTCTATCTTTCTCATATAGTAAGCTGAGGTGCTGAGGTGGCCAGTGGAGACTCTCTGTCTAGTGATGCCCTGACTGAGAACCTGGACTTCTAACTCAGGGATACTTTGTAAGCCATGTCACTCATTCTACCTGTCTTGTTCTTGTGGCTGTGTTTCAACTTGCTCTAAATTGGGGGATTAAAAATGCATGCTTGTTGTCTTTTTCAACTTCTAAAAACAGCCCAAACTAGAAAATTGGTGTTTAAGACAATGTTCTCATAAACACTATTCACCTATAAAGTGTGGGTCTGTTCATGAGAATCCATCAGCAAGAGTCCATTAGGAAGCAGCTCACAGTGGTAATTAAATGTAAACTATCTGGAAATTGCCTAAGAATGAAATGTGTGCTGTGTGATGTACTAACAAAGAGCTTTGAAACAGCTAATTTTGCCTATTCTTAATTTTTTAATCCATTATAATGCTCTTACTTCAAACAATCATTTCAGAAGAACACAAGGATTATGACTAATCAGAGGACAAGTGCACTGGAGGCTGCTTTTCAGATGTCTGTGCTGTTGGAGCTGAGCTTGCTGCAGTCTCTTTCCTGTTTCTGCTTTTAAAAAAAAAAAAAAATTTGTGCAGGTTCCTTTTGTCCACTTCTGTGAGCCGAGAACAATCCACATAGATGCTTTGCCCTGAGGTTTTCTCACCACCTCAGCACCATCCACTCCCTCATACAAGATAACTCATTAACATGCTCTAACTTACAAGACTCAGTCTGACATCTCTTCTAGATTCCAAAGACTGTTTTCTGTTGGTTACCAGTGTCGTTACTGCCGCACATGTTTTAATTCTAGAGTCTTATTGGAGGTGAGAGACCAAGGCAGACTGGAAGCAAGGCAGTCTTCCTTTATAGAAACTTTTTTCCCTAATTTTTTTCTCCAAGTAAGTTTTTAACTCATTCAGCTTGTGGTGATGAATGACCTTATCCACGTTGTGGGTAACATGAACTTGGAGGAGCACTGTCTTTTAGACCACATGTGTACAGGCTTTCTGTTCAATGACATCTACTATCTTTTCTTTTAAGAGTGTATGGTTTTCCTCAGAAGCTTTACAAACTTATTGTTTATAGGTGGCAATAAATACAGGTGCTATCACAAATGAAGTCTTCTTACTCATTGGATCCTCTAACTGGATAGTGTTTTTATACATAAAGGTTTGTGAGTAGAAATTAAAATCTGTGACATGATCAAATTCCATTTTGTTTTTGGTAGTTTTCCATGTATTTCTTATGACTTTGCCTATATAACCTCATGTTAATAAATAAAAAAATATTTTCTCCCTTTTTTTCTAAGTCTTATAATTACTTTGTTTGGCTTAATAGTCTTAGTTTTAAGAGTCAAATATTCATGAGCTGGAAAGAATCCATGATTTTTCCTGAATTTAGTGTAACAACCTTTATTTTTCATCAATGTGGAAGATGGCTTTGACTGAAGGAGGGGTGTGAGTGAGTGTGTGTATATTTGTATTTATTTAAAAATATGTTCACTACTAGGTTAATTTTTTTTAAAGAAAAGCCTTTCCAGGTTATTTAGCTCTTATTCATCACAAGGACTCATCAAAAACCATTTATTGTGTTTCCAACACTTTCTTTAAAACATGTAAAGCAACCAATATATCTAATAAAAGTATTCGTGTTAATAAATAAAAAAATTATGGAAAAAGTCAAAATTAATCTACAATCCAGACAAATTAATTACTTGTAGTTTGAGAGCTATACATTATCTGTTGAAGGAGTAACTTAGAGCTGAAATCAAAGTCAAAATAATTGTAAACAGACATTTTAATAAAGAGCTATCAAAGAGATGGAAACATGGCTATAGCGGAGAACAGGGAGGAGAAAAGCTGTGAAGCGCTTGCCTGAGGACGGTAGCCAGCCCAGCACAAATGTGCTCCACCCTACCCTTTCTCCAGTGCTGGGAGTGGAAACTAAGACACTGCACATGCTCGGCCCAGGCTCTACTGCTGAGCTACACACCCAGCTGTCTTTTGTATTTTTTTTTTATTTTTTGAGACAGGAACTCACTGAATTTCCTTGGCTGGCTTTCAGTTCACTAGACTAGCTTGGTTCTAAAATTGTGACTCTCTTGTCTCAGCTTGCAAATGCCTGGGACCACAGGTTTATCCCACAAAGCCTGGCTGAGGACAACAGATAGACTGACCTTAGATTGTTTTAGTTTGTGGTTCTGTGCCTTTAGATAGCATAATGATGATAACCCATGACCAAAGTTTGCAGCCAATTTGCTGAGTAAATTTGCTAACAATCCTCCCATGTTAGACAGAATAACGATCCCCAAATGCATCAATATCTTAGTGATAGGAACCTGTAAATGTGACTGTGCATAATAAAAAAGAACAATGGAAACCTTATCTTAGATTATCTAAAAAAGATAAATGATATCACATGAGACCAAAAGTCAAAGGACCCCTTCCAGCTCTGAAAAAAACAATGAAATAGTGATGTGAAAGAATCTTGGCTACCTTTGGTGGCTTCCAGGATGGAGAAAGGGTCCATGAGCACAGGTGTGCCAGCCATCGTAATAAGGAGGAGGGAAGGAGAAGAATGGCCTTTCCTGTGGTCTAGAAAGTGTGTTCTCCTGGTATCCTGACTACAGACCTACCGACAATGGGTTGGACATCTAATCTGCACAACAATAAGAACCGATCTGGGTTGTTTCAAGCCACTAAGGCTCTAGTCCTTTGTCAAGACAGTGGAAACCACACATAGAGGCTGCCATTGCACCAGTATTCACTACCTACCAGGCACAATATTCATTCATGTGCCTTATGTATTTCTCACGACTCTGTCTCACTGCTGAGAAAAGAGATGTAGAGAGACTGTGTAACATACTACACATAACACTGAAAGGAGAGATGGAGTCAGATTAGGAATCTAAACCATCTGATTGCAAATGCGGAGTCTTTACTCTCTTTATGCTCTTGATTATTTTATGGAGTTCTGTTTATAAGTACTATTTCTCAGGGCCTTGATATTTCTTAAATTTTTGACCATAACAAATTATTGGAAATAACACTGACATGGTGTTTTGGCCCGGGTATACCATGTTTAAAGCAAATGTAAAAGTATTTCCCTGAAGTGGAGGAATAATGGACTATTGTCAGTTTCTAAATGATCAAAGGAACATTCAAAGAATAGATGGTTCAGGAAAATGAGTCAAAGATCTTGGGACACAATAGTTCCCAAATCTGTGCACAGCAGGTGGTTGAGCCACAAAATCTTCCCTTTGCTCCTGCCTTCAACCTTCTTTGCAAGTGTGCATCACCAACTGCCCTGCTTCTGCCACATCTGCTCAACAGTGTGTTCTAGGATCCCTTGGAAGAGCCCTGGTAGCAACTGACATCAAAGCAGTTCTAGCAATAGGGTCTTATCATAATACTATATATACCCAGAGATCAGTGCCCTGCTCGGCCATCATCAGAGAAGCTTCTTCATGCAGTAGATGGGAACTAACACAAAGACCCACATCTGGACCATGTGCAGAGAGGGAGAGACCTTGGAATACTCAGCTCTAAATGGAATGTCATCTCACACCCCTCCCCTCAGAGCTCAGGAATCTGTGCAGAAGAGGAGCAGAAAGACTGTAAGAGCCAGAGGTGATGGACAACACCAAGAAAATGGTATTTTCCAGACACAACAGGACTGATGCACATATGAACGCAGAGACTCTAGCAGCATGCACAGAACCCGTACAGGTTCAAACTAGACAAAATTCCAGGATGGAGAAGGGGAAATGGACCCAAGATCCCACCCCAAACAAAGAAGCTTTTTGCAATTAATACCTTTGGGGAAAGGGAAAATCAGTTTTCTCCAATGGAATGTGACTGTATTTATTAACCACACTCCAAGGCAGGCTCCATGCCCAGGAACAGTATTGCATTTGGCCAATACAAAGTGAACATGATGGAGCTTTGTGTGTGTGTGTGTGTGTGTGTGCGCGCGCGCCCACTTATTATTGTATTTTATTTTGATATGTATAGTTTTATTGGGTTTTTGTTACTGATGCTGTTTATTTTGATTTTCATTTTTTAACTTTCTGTTTGAGAGAGCAAGACTAGGAAGTTGAGTGGGTATGACAGGAGGGAAAGAAAAATCAAAACATATTGCATATAAAAGAAATTTAAATAATAAAACAATCAGCTCTAGAATGTTCATTTCCTGCGTAAGTAGGGGACAAATGTAAGCAGAAGACTGAGACTTCAGCTTAAAACATAAAGAAAGGCTTTACAGCAGAGCTTGCCAAGGCCAGTGTGGAGCTGCGGCCCATGCAGAAGTGGCTTATCTTTGCTTCTGAATTCAGCACAAATCCCTTGCTCACACCCACTTTCCTTTGCATCTTTGATGTCTGCCTAAGACATAATCTGTTAATACTCAAAAGCATTATATCAAATCTGTTCAAAGGCCCCCCCTTTAATAAAACTTGTGACACAAATACACATTATCTGTGACACAAATCAGTCAAGTCAGGAGTTCTTTTCAATAGTCTGGGCTGGCAGCCTGGGCAGCAGCAATCCCACATTCTTCCTGAAGGGACTCACCTTCCTTTGAGCCTTTCCTTTTGAGTCTTTGATGTCCATCAATAATCCTTTTTATTTTGCAGTTACTGGGTCAAAATTCTTGGGTCCACTTTCAATAGTTCTTTTTGTGGAAGGCCACTCCATCTGTAGGCAGGGCCCATTCACCTTTATAGTGATCATTGTACCTCAGCAATCTTACAAGGCACACAAGAGGGCCTCTTGTTCTGTCTCTGTCTCCCCAAAACCATCTTCAGCACAGTGGCCAGACTGTGTTCAAATATAAAGCCTGTGACTCCTATGCTCAATGCACTTTAAATTATTCTGTTTATTTACAGGAACAGCCAGCCTTTGGCAGGACCTCCAGGCCTCAGACTTCTGCTCGCCTCCCTTCCTACCCACAGCCCCTCCTGGTTTCCTCATCACTGTGCATTCAGGACCCACTCTGAAGGCCTGCAATTTAATGTCTATCTGCTGGCCTCTGCTAGTGATGGAAACCGAGGATCTTCAGGAAGCTTATTGGAAAGGCCAGGGCATGATGCCCTCTGAGAACAGACCTCAGCTGAGGACTGACAGGAATTATTACATACATAGCTTAACCTCTTGCCTCAGTTGTCCTATCTCTCAGTGGTGGCTCTGGGGACTAAGCTCCCCAACTCACTGGAGTGAAAATATTTCTTTCTTCGCTTTATTTTTCTACACACACACACACACACACACACACACACACACACACACACACACCCCTGGACCCCTGTCCCTTTTCTCTGTTCCAAATGACCAACATAGTCTGAAATGAGTATTTTGATCCCTCAAAAAAAATCATTCACTCAATTTTTTTCACATTGTTCCATGACATTTTCATACTCCACATGTGCCTCAACCTCAGGCAGCTGCTTTTCTGTTCCTGAGAACTGTGAGGGCTTTTGGAGATAGTGGTGTCACAGTCTTCAACGAAGCCTTCCCTGGACTTCCTGTTACTCATTCAACTCATTTTATTTGTATTTTCCTCAAATTATTATTTTATTTTATATGTATGTTTTTCAAACTATTTTATTTATTTTAAATGTATGAACCTTTTACCTACATGTAGGCAAACTACAATGAAGCAGATAAAAAGTTAACTTATCCGTATGAAAACACAATACTTTTAAAAGGCAACCAATGTATTTCTTGGTGTGTTAAATGCAGTTTAAGAGAAAGTGATGTCAAAGACATCATCTAGGACTCACGGACAGAGAAAAGATAAAATATATGAAATAAAGGCTAAGAGACTCTAATGACAGGTTGAATGAAAGAGGGTAGCACAGCGCAGCACAGCTAACAAGAACTTCAGCACATAGAGAAGTATAGGTTCAGAATCTCTATGAGGTAATGGTGGCTAGCTTAGTGCAGCTCCTAGATACAGACAAGAACAAAATGTAGCAACTCTTCCAGGCTGTAATATCAATGAGTAAGTATTCTAGAATGTTCTATATGTCTTTAGAAGAACACTTTAAGTCTCTGAAGAATATATTTCCATGTCATTGCTCATTGTGAAGCCATGTTGTACCAAATTGCTCTTAATTTCCATATTTAATTTCTTGATTTTTGTCTCCTTGGCATATACTCAAATGGTTTCTAAACTTTCATCTTCCTTATTGTGAATCGCATTCATTTTTGTCTTAATATTTGCAACAGTCCATCTTGTATCTTTGAGGTATGCTTATTTTAATTATCATGCTAGAAAAGCGTTACTTATTTATACCCTTTATTTTACTTAGAAATCTGAAGTGTACATAGCTATGCTCTTTTCTCTTTCTTCTCATTTATGTGCCTGGGATCCTGAGTTGTTTTAAGAACTTCCATTACACAGATCAGTCTGCAGCCATTGTGGAGGGGTAGCCTCAGGCAGTACCTGGAGCTTGACCTGTCTTGAGCAATGGCTCTTGCTTCTCAAGGTCCTCTAGCGATGGACCCACGCTGTGAAAAGATCATATAGTTACTGCAATCCTTCACCCTTTACCCACACATGAACCAGATCCTGAGAACCAGAATCATGTATTTTTAAATTTTGTATTACGTTTTTTATTTATTAATTATATATGTGTAATGGAACCAAAGGACAACTCACAGAGTCAGTTTTCTCCCTCCGCCCTGTGGACCCCGAATAGCAAACCCGGGTCACCAGATTTGGCAGCAGGCGCCCCACTGAGTTATCTTAGAGCCCAGAATCTTGGATTTTGGCTTCACCCACCTTTTGCTACAACAAAACCAAACCAAACCAGTCAGGTCCAAGTAGATGCAGAAAAAAATCCAAGTTTCATCAACAGCACATCTGGGAATATAACCAACAGACATAATCAGCATATACCTGAAGTTTCAGGGCTAAATAGACACCCACTCACTGGCTGCATCCTGGCAAGTAACTAAAGTTCAGAAGCGTTGGAAGGGGAGATGGCGTGTGGGAGCACTGAGGATGCATGAGCAGTTGGTGGGCCAGGAGTGAAACACTAGTACTTATGAGTTGATATCCTCAGATAAGGATGAGACATCACAGTAGAAGAGGAACAGCAAAACTTGAGGGAGCACCTGTGCCAAACAGTAGCACTGTCTGGAAATCGGATAGATGGAAGGCTTCCAGAGATTTCCTTTGGGGGTATAGTAGAAGACTTACTATCAAGGATAGCTTATTAAAAAGTAACAGCGATTTTCTGCTAGGGTGTTGATGTTTTCTCAAATGACTCTTTCGACTTCCTAGCCAAAATCATGATTAATTTTGGAGTCCAAACAAAAACAAGTATCAACATGGAGCCAAACGACCTCATTTGGGCTTGAGGAAGACTGCAAATTCTGGCTGCTTAGCCGGAACCAGTCATTCCCACTGCAGTGTCTAATTTAGAAAATGAACCTACAGTGCAATCACTCCCCAGTAAAAGGGACTTGCCACAGATACTGCCTGGTCTCCACTTGGATTAGTCCCTCATGCTACTGCCTTTTACTAACTGTTAAATTTGGAGAATGCATTTTAGGTCAGCCCACACATATCCGAGTAGGAGTGGGCCCTCCTACTGTGCTTTGAACCGAACCCTCCCCAATGTGTATACTCATGGATTTACTGTATATGAGCAGATGGAGTTTTGGGTTTTAGTAATATGTCAAAATAAATGAGAAATCTGATTTAAAAAAAATAACTTTACATGCCATGAAGTATGTAGATACATCCTTAATATGGAGTCAGATAGGGTTTGCTTGAGAAGGAAAGATAGCCTAGAATTACAGAGTAGCAAACTTGGGCAGGTGGTGGTGGTCCATCGAAATGACAATGTTGTCACAGAAAGCTTGCTAGGCCAAGAGCATGAAACTTTCATTTAGAAGAAACTAGCTAATCATAAAAATCTGGAGGGGAGGGTTTCATTTGTTAAGAAAACAAAATTTGGGTTCCATATACTTTGAGTCCTCTTGAACATTTTGCACATCACCTTGCATTCTGCATTGCCCCACTGCATAATAATGCTAACATCAGCCAATTCAAGTAGAAACTCACATGGAGTCTCCCTCAACTCCATGAGGTATTAATTTTAATATTTAATTTCCATAAAATGCAAAAAATTAAAGGTGCATAAAAGGTAAAAATAAAGAAGCAAAATCAACATTTGGTTTTCAAAGCCCTCTTTGGCATATGTCCATATCACTCTAATTGTGCCCAACTTCTCAAAAATCCTCATTTATACTTGCTGTAAGAATAAGAACTTTGGGCTGAGATACTTCTCACTTACCTGAACATATGTAAATATGTGTACATGGGAGAGAGTATACACAATGGATGTGACATTCTGGCACACCTGTTTCACTGGGCAAACACAAGTCTCCTTGGCCCACATGAAGTAACTACACAGAAAGGATCTGCTTTCTCTGACACGTGTGCTGTCCCTTCTAAGAAAGGAGGGGCAGAGAGTATAGAGTTGATTTAGATTCCATCTCTGCTCTTCACACTCAAATGCTGTTTTTTTTTTTTTTCCTTTTGGTGTCTTGGACTTTGCTGCCAAGCATATAAATTCCAAAACCACAGCAAGCACAAGCCCAGTGTCTTAGCTCTTTCAGATTTGAAGGGAGAAAAATAGAAGAGAGGTTGTTTCTTAGCCACAGTATTGTCTTACATCTCATAGAGACATTGGAGCCTGTGGCCACATGAGAAGAAATGGAGGGGATGAAACATGAAACAAACAAAACAAAATACAACTAGGCAGTCTGAGGAATTTTATATTCATTGTTATATGTTCTTTCATTTCACTTTTCTTCTCCATTACATTATGGCAAGACTTTGTTTTTCTTAGTAAAAATCCAAATACAGTAAGTATATTTGAAAAAGCCATGTGTGTGGTGACATATGCCTTTAATCCCCTTTAATCCCAGCACTTGGGAGGTAGAGGCAAGTGGTAGCAGATCTCTGAGTTTGAGGCCATCCTGGTCTACAGAGTGAATTCCAGGACAGCCTGGGCTACACAGAGAAGCTCTGTCTTGAAAAGAAGAAGAAGAAGAAGAAGAAGAAGAAGAAGAAGAAGAAGAAGAAGAAGAAGAAGAAGAAGAAGAAGAAGAAGAAGAAGAAGAAGAAGAGGAGAGGAGGAGGAGGAGGAGGAGGAGGAGGAGGAGGAGGAGGAGGAGACTAGAAATAAGAAAACCATAAGAAAACATTTTATTCTATATTTATTTAATATGTAGTATATATGTATAGTGTATATATAAACTGTATATACATATATTACATAGAATATATATTACATATATATTTTTAGATGAAGTTAATGCTGCTTGGGGGTAATAATGTTCTCACCAAGACATAGACTGTCTAACAAAAACCCCATTGTGCACTGGAAATCTCCCTTAAGTTTTTGGTCAGGGTAGTTCAAGTAACCCCCCCAGAACAGAATTGGCTGTTGCCATTTCTCTTGGTTGCATCCAAGAATTTGAAGTTAAGACCATATTGCTATAGACACCACAGATTTTGGACACAGAACTTAGAGGAATTGAGCTAAAACTTACCCAGAAACCTCTACCCTGAGGGCTAGCTCTCATAGTACTGGAAGGTCTTATGCAAGTTACTAAGGGAGAAGGGTAATCAATAGTCATACTCAACCTTTAAGCCTGTGAATGATAATAATGACTAGCATGGCACAGCATCCAAGGACACAACAATGGCAGGTGCATTTTGAGGATAACCAACAGTTGTCTAATTGGACTTAAGGACTGCTCAATAGGAGGGAATTCATGCCTGGTACTGTAAACTTAGCTACCTTAGGGTTTCTGTTGCTATGATAAAACACCATGACCAAAAGCAACTTGAAGAGGAAAGGGTTTATTTTGTATTATATTTCCAGGTAATAGTCCATAATGAAGGGAAGTCAGGGAAGGAACTCAAGACAGGAACCTGGAGGCAGGAACTGAAGCAGAAGTCATAGAAGAATGCAGCTTACTGGCTCACTCTTCATGCCTTGCTCGATCTGCTTTCATGTACAACCCAGGATCATTTGTCCAGGGCTGGCACTGCCCACAGTAAGCGGGACCCTCCACATCAATCATTATTCAAATAATAAGACATAGACTTGCCTATGGGTTGATCATATGGAAAATTTTCACATATCTTCTAAGATATGTCTAGGTTTATGTCAAGTTGACACAAACCAATCAACACACTCTCCAACTCTCTGGCTAGTGAGATTATAGACTCTAGATGAGAACCTACTCCTGCCACATTACTAAGCCAGTGTAATTTCTTACTGCATTCTAAATATTTTTTCATAAAACCACAGGTAAGTGTAGCTCTCATCTCTCATCAAACAAGTCTCTTTTTGACAGTTACATAAAGTCAAAACTGTTCAAAATGAAGAGAACAGCTGACCATCAGGTACCCAGACCTGACTGAACACCTACAACACAATTCTCATACTCACAGAGCATCACTGAAAGGGAGGAGAAAGATTTTAAGAGCCAGAGGACTAAGATGTCTGCTGTGCAATAGCATCTTCTATATATGACAGGGAAGCTATACCCATGAACTCTCAAACATATGGTACCCTAAACAAAAGCTTCATAATGACAACAGCAGCTGACATGCAAAGGTGGATGGGGGAAATATCACAAGATTCCAACCCTAGATGAAGGGCTACAGGTAATTAATGACTACTGAGAGAGGGAGAATGAGTTTTCTGCAGGAATGAGTTCCCTGATAAGTAGTCAGCCTTAAGACAATGCATCTATGAGCAATACTAAATGGATACAACAGGCTATATTTACACACATACATGTAGCATGAATCTTAAAAGGTCTTATTAATAAAAACAAACCTAGAGCCAGGTATTGAGGTGAATGTTGAAAGATCAGAGAAGCAGAACAAGCCACAGCCACCTCCCCCCACCAATTCCTCAGCTGATCCTATTTCCTCAGACTGGAAGCCTCTTGTCCTCATCTGAATGGATCTCAGCTGAACTGCTGCTCAAAAGCCTAAAAGCTTAACAGACTCTAGTTCCTGGTTTTCACGCCTTATATACCTTTCTTCTTCCTGCCATCACTTTCTGGGATTAAAGGCATGTGTCACCATGCCTGGCTGTTTGCAGTGTGGCTTTGAACTCACAGAGATCCAGATGGATCTCTGCCTCTGGAATGCTAGGATTAAAGGTGTGTGTGCCACCATTTTCTGGCTTCTATATCTAGTGGCTGTTCTGTTCTCTGACCCCAGGTAAGTTTATTAGGGTCCACAATATATTGGGAAACACAATATCAACACATACACACACACACACACACACACACACACCATTAAGTTGAAAAGAAGTGGGTGAACATGGGAAGAGTTGCAAGAGAAAGAAAGAAGGATGCACATGATGTAAACACAGTACTCATACATGAAACTAAAATAATTAAAAACAATCCATTTAAAATCTTTCAAATATGACTGGTCTCATAGTTATTTTTTCTAATTATAAATAATACTTGTTTATATTATATTTATTTTGAGAATACTTATGAAGTCTGAAAAAGAAAAGGAAAAAGACAGGAGAGTGACTTTTAATCCTACTATAAAAATATCCTGAAAACATTTTAGATCTGTTGTTTCAAGTTTTTTTCAATGTGATTTTATTCATTAAGAGGATCATATTATGAATGACATTTTGCTGTTTCAGCTACTTCAAATTCCATAGCTATACTAACAGTTTCCCTAAACTATTCAAGTAGTCACTTTTTTACTGTTTTTTAGGCTGCTTCATAATTTAGCATTAGGTACTACCTGAATGAATAAGAATAAGTAAAGTTATCTAAAGTCTTAGAAATAAAACAACACAATTACACATCGTGCTGACAAACACATCTGTCAAATATGTAAAACTCTTAGTCTCAACAGTTCATAGGCATTTATATTATTACTAATATGCCTATCTATCCTCTCAACAAGCCTTTATAGAAAAAACTACCACAAGCATGATTGTAGGTACTGGGTAGTTAAGAATAAATAGGTTAGTGATGGTCTTGGTCTCAAGTGACTTGCATGCTACTGGGTGGTGACAATTAGCATACACAGTGCACGTGCACACACACACACACACACACACACACACACACACACACACCACACACACATACACATACACACACACACACACACACAGAGGTGGGGGAACTAGAAATTGAGGTGGACAGAGTGAAAAGACATATTTTTAATACTGAAATTTCACTTAGCAATGACAGCCAGTAAAATTCTTTGACAGACTGATATTAAGTTGACCCTTGAATAATAAAAAACAACAACAGTCATTTAAGGACTCAAACAGGATGGAAGAAGAAAAGAGCATGTGCAAAGTTCCTGGGGAATGAAAAGCATGGCCTTGATTGAGGCACAAAGAAACAAAGTTGGAGTGTGGAAGATGATTACAGTATGCTATGGTGATATTTTGTGTATGCTCTAACAAATAAAGCTCACCTGAAGATCAGAAGGCAAAGCCAGCCACTAGTTAGCCATAGAGGCCAGGCAGTGGTGGCACACACCTTTAATCCCAGCACTTGGGATCTCATGCCTTTGCTCCTAGTACTCGGGAGGCACACACCTTTAATCCCAGCACTAAGGAGGTTGAGATAGGAAGTGATATGGCTGGGGGGAGGAAGGAATATAAGGCGGGAGGAGATAGGAGCTCAGTCCTTTCAGCTGAGGAGTTGATGAGGTGAGAGGTGGCTGTGGCTTGTTCCTTTGTCTCTCTGATCTTTCAGCATTTACCCCAACATTTGGCTCCAGGTTTTTATTAAGACCAGTTAGGATCCATGCTACAGTATACTGAGATTGAAGAAGGCAGCTTTCTGTAGTCACAGTCTTCTTTGTGCTGTAGTGTTAGATCTTATAAATTTTCTAAAGTCTTGTGAATGATTTTAGTCATGCCAATTGAATGGATGTGACTTAAGTTTTCATTCTGGCTGCTATGGACTATACAGACTAAAACCTTAAGTAATAACAGCCCCTTGGATAAGGTGTGAATAAGCCTGGGGAGGGCAACACCATTTTGAGATATTCTTCAATGGAGCTGCAATTGCTAATGGATTGGAGATGGGTAATAATCAAAGGGAAGGAAAGGATTGCCCTCCATGTCAGTAACTGGGTTCACAGTGGAGCAATTCATCAAGAGGAGAAGGTTTCAATAAAGAAGAGAATTTAAGGATATGGTTCATTGTGATCCTGTGGCTGAGATTATACAGTCAATTTAAAACATTGGCTTAGTGCTCAAGAGTTTAAATTCAAATGACATTTAAAGACAAACAACGAGGTCTCGGGGGGGGGGGGGGGTGGTGGTGGTGGTGGTAATGCAAGTCTAGCAGCAAGTTCAGAAATAAACCATAAGTCACTTTCCCAGCTTTCCAGCACTTTCTTTCTATTTTGAGACAAGGTCTTGCTAAGTTGCCCAGGATGGCCTAGGTTTGCTCTATAGCCCAGGCCACTCTACTTCAGTCTCCCAAATACCTGTTGCCTATGGCACCACACCCAATGGAATGGAGAAAAAATTAAAAATTCTCTTTTATTCTGTTGTAGAATGTAACTTTAAAAAACCCCATGTACTAAGTTGTGCCCTGACTGTGGTTGGAGTCTCTTGGGCTCTAACAATATCTGTGGCACTTCAAATCCCACCCTCATCTATCCAGATCACATTTATGTGACTACCCCCTCCAACACAAGCAAGCAAGATTTCCAAGTAGAAAATCATAGGGGAGGCTACACAATTTGGAGAATATTAGAGCAGATCAGAAGTAGTCCAAAGGTTAAAGATAAATCTCCTCTTCAGTTAATGAGAGTATGTGTATATATAGAGACATTAAAAAATTAGTATAGTTACAAAAGAAAAACTAATTAGCAAGCCAAATCTAGAAATGTCTATAGTTGATAATATTATTATTACCTTAGGGCTTGTATTAATCAGGTTTTTCAAAGGAATATAACTGGTAGAATATGTGGAGGGGGCAGTGTAAGCACACACTCATGTGTGTGTGTGTGCATGTGTGTGTGTGTGTGTATGTGTATATATGATTTATTAGAGTGGCTTACAGTCTGTGGTCCAGGTAGTCCAACATCATCTTTCTATCAGCGGAACAGCATTGAGTCTGGTAGTCATTCAGTACCTGAGACTGGATGTTTCAGCAGTCCCAATCTGTTGTTGGAGTCACACAGGATTCCTAGAGAACTGCTAGTCTTCAGTCTATGTTGGGATCCTGAAGAATTAGATTCTAACACCAGTGAAGGGCAGATGAACTTGCAATTGAGAGCGAGAGCAAGCAGGCAAAAAGCAAAAGCTGCTTTCTTTAATGTCCTTTCGTGTGGCTTCCACCAGAAGGGGTTTCCCAGATTTATTGTGGGTCTTCCTTTCTCATCTCAAAAGATTCACTCAAAAAAAAAATCACAGTACCACTTAGAAGCTTGGTTTTTGGTTGCTTCCAGAAGCCAACAACCAAGATTCGCCATCACTGAACTTATTTCAGTCAGGCAAAAGAGTTTCAAACAGAAATCAAACAATATGCTCACTGTAAGAAAATATTAAAGGGAAAACGTATATGGCTATTTCAATACACGCAAAATAAATAGTTAAAATTCACCTCAAATTCCCAGAGTTCCAAGCTTCTTGGGAGTTGTCATTTTCCCACTTGTCTTGAAACTAGCATTGGCTGCATGGCTGGGTTCCTCTCAACAGTCTAGGAGCAGAAGTGATGTAAGTAGCCCTTCTTCTAGGATGCTTTCTGGCCCCGTCTACCCTGTGCCCAGGCCAGCTCAGATCACCTCAGAACAAGCCACTCAGGTCTTCCTCCGGTTTTCTCTTATATTGTCATGACAAGAGTCCTTCATCTGTATAAGCAAATCCTGCACTTCCTGAAAGAGCTGCACTCCTTACATTCTTCCAGAGACTGACATAAGACTGAGTGCCAAGTGCTTGAAACATGCAGTTGACATCATCCTTGCTTAGTCTTTCTGCTTGGGTATTTTTAATTGAAGTAATTTCTTGCCAAACAATTTTGAAGTTTTCAGCTCGTTTAAACTCACCTTATACTTAATTGAAGTGATAATAAACATTCCTCATCACAATGGAAGAGAAATAGCCTGACTTTTTTGGGAGTCAGAGCAGAAATGTCAGGGGCTCAGATGACTGCTTCCCCCACTCCCCAGTATCACTCTGTCTCTCATTTGTTTAATTTTGTGTTTTTCTAAATCATGAATTCAGGTTTTCTGATTTCTAATATATATATATATATATCACGAAGATAAAAAAAATTTCATTCCCTGGCATCCTGTGATTGAATTATAGAGAAACAGTGTTTTAATTTATGATGACAATGGCTTTCTATATACAAAAGATAAAGTGATTTAAAGCAACAATTCTTTTTTGAAATGTTTATTTGTTGTTATTGTGCATATGTATGTGTATGTAAGATGTGAGGGACACCTGTGGAGGTCAGAGGACAACTGTATGGAGTCTGTTCTGTCCTTTCATGTCTTAAGAGGGTTCTAGGAATCAAACTTAGGTTGCCAAGCTTGCAGCCTGACCTGTACACCCATCTTACTGGCACAACTACTGCTTGCTGTATAATTACTAAGAATGATAAGACTATTGACTTACCATAAATTATTTTCACTGCTACATGATTATTCTAATTTTGTTACTGTTATGAATTGTAATGTAAATTTTTTGGAGATATAGGTTTGATAATGGGGTTATGACTCACAAGTTGAGAACCACTGCAGTAGACACTCAAGCTAACCCAGCATAGTGGGAAGGGCTGACCCCAGGTTGAAACCCAAGGGATCTCCTTTTATGGCAATCTATAAATCTGATCCATAACACAAAACTTCCTAGCTGCCATAGTTGAAGGTTATAGTTGTCAGGGGCTGTGAAAGACACAATAAAATGAGAAACAGAAATTTCAGGAATGATAAAACATTTGGAGAAAACCCCACTTGCCACTACAATTGGCTTTATGTAATATAAATTTTTTTTAATGAGGAAATACTTGCTTTCCAAATTGTTTTGTTTTTTCATTCCCAAACTAGCAGATAAGAAATAAATATCTGAAGCAATTAATATACTTTCATTGGAATTTAAAATTATCTAAGAAAACAATGATAAAATTAATAATTCAAAAAACAGTTTGTAAATTTTGAAAACTGTACCAAGAAGAGAGATGTTCAACAACAGAAAACTAAATCTTTAAATGTAGAGGTTGCATCCAAGGGGAAACTGCATTCTGAGACACTAACTCCCCAACCCCCGGCCTCTGATAAAATTCTTCCCTTTTGTTTATCTCCTCCTCTTTGTCCTTCCCCTGGAATCCCAAGTGGAGCATTCACACATCCAAGGAAGCTCATACTATGACCTCTCCAGAGAAAGGCAGTGGTCTAGAGCAACTTGTTCCAAATGCAGTGTTCACTGAGTTTCTAGGTCCACATGAGCTAAGAATTAGGCTTTGTTGCAGTCAATGACCTTGGCAAGGATACTGGATTGAGGTTGGATGCAATTTTTTATGGCAGACAGAGAGACAGTACCCAAAGCCCTTGTACTTTGCTAAATTCCTGCAGATGAGAGGCCTAATAAAACAGGATTTGGAGCAAAAGTTTAGCCTTAAATTCTAGAAATACTGATTCTCAAAGCAAAAGAACCCAGTTCTCTTCTCACTTTACAGTAGTACCCCCTCCCTCCCCCCCCCCCCCCCCCCCCCCCCCCCCGTCCTCAGGTGGATTTAAATGTCTTCCCATTGAAAGAAGCTTTTCCTGTGTTTTTGAAGATCCCCTGGAACTTCAGCCTCTGGTGGTTCCTGTTATGTACATTAGTTTTTTAATTAAGAAGTGAGCTCCATGTTCTCCCTTTACAGCAGAGCACATTGCACAAGAGAATTTCAAACAAATAAAAAAATGCTTAATTACTTAGAGTCTGCATTCCTCCATTACATGAATCATTTTAGGGTAATAATTATTGAGAGCATCTCATCAGAACCCTCAAGCTGTCCTAAATTTTTTTTTCAGAGAAAATGTTGTACCTATATTCACTTTCTATCCTAACTTGGAATCACCAAAATGGGATAGATAATGGAATATTTTTTCTGAATGTGTTAAATGTTAATGGACTGGACATTGTTAATGTAATTCTTGACTTTATATACTGTATATAGTTATTGTATATAGTTTTTCTTATATTAGTTATAACCTTCTTTACTATTTTAGACAGAAAAGGGGAAGTGTGGTGATATACTGTGTACCCTAATAAAATTTGCCTGAAGATCAGAGGACAGAACAAGCCACTAGATTAATCATAGAGGTCAGGCCGTGGTGGCATACATCTTTAATCCTAGCACTGGGGAGGCAGAGATCTGTTTGGATCTCTGTTAGTTCAAAGCCATCCTGGACTACATGAGATTGACTCAGTCTAGGAGAAAAAACAGATCCAGGCAGTGGTGGCACACACCTTTAATCCAAGTAGTGGAAAACACACATGCCTTTAATCACAAGAAGTGATGGCTGGGTAGAGAAAGGTATATAAGGCATGAGGAGACAGGAACTAAAAACTTTTCAGCAGAAGCATCCCATTCAGCTAGAGGCTTTTTCAGCTGGAGCCTTTCAGGTGATGACTTAGAGGATTTCAGTCAGAGGATCTGTGGAGTTGGTGAAGTGAGACGTGGCAGTGGCTTATTCCTTTGTCTCTCTGATCTCTCATCATTTACCTCAATATCTAGTTCCAGGGTCTTTATTGAAAGACCATTTAGAGTTCAAACTACAACAAAGTATCAATTTTCCTTTCAGAATCAATTCAGAAATGTTTTCTACATAGGTGTTTAATTTTTTTACTCTATTTGTGTGGTAAAATATCTATTACATTCTCTCTGCAAAAGAATTCCTGTAGGAAGATGTGTAGAAGGTACATGACTAGGATACAAACAAGCTATGGAGCTAAGCAATCCACATGTACATCCTACAATTTCTCTTTTACCAAAATGAATCTTTTTTCAACATCATCTGATGATTTTCTTGGACTGTTTAAGTCCTTATCACCTTGAAAAGTTTGAAATGAATTACTTAGTTCTTGAGTTGTTAATCCAATTTTGGGCCATAGCCAGGTAATATCACCAAGCAATTTTTTGAAAATCGTTAAGACTTTATAATCGATCTCTCCTGATTTATACTTTCTGTGGTTGAATTTTCTGTAAATATGTCTCATACCTAGATAATTGATAGAATCTCCTCTTTGTATTTTTTTCTGGAGCAATTTGTAATCCCTAACAAGGCAAAATTCCCTTTACTTCATCAAACATATTTTTCCTAAGGGATGTGAGTCTCAATCCACTACTAAAATATCATCCATATAATGGTAAATTTTAGATTGAGGAAATTGTTTAAAATTATTTCTAATGGCTGTTTTACAAAATATTGACAGTAGGTGGGGCTGTTTAATATTCCTTGTAGAAGAACTTTCCAATGATACCTTTTAACAGGCTGGGAATTATTAAAAACAGGCACTCTAAAGGCAAATTTTCTCTATTCTGTTCTTGTAAAGGTGTAGTAAAAAAGCAATCTTTTAAATAAAACGCCATAATAGACTATCCTTTAGGTAATAGATAAGGCAAGGGACAGACTGTAAAGAGCCCATGGACTGGATTACCTTATCAATAGCTCTCATATCTGTTACCACTCTCCATTTTCCAGATTTCTTTTTAATAATAAATATAGGAGAATCCTAAGGATCGGTTGATTCTTCAACATTTATCTGCTACTCTACCAGATATTCCAATGCCTGTAATTTTTCTAATGTCAAAGGCCATTGTTGCACCCAGACAGGTTTATCAGTTAACCATTTTAAAGGTAGGGCTGTTTGTACCTTTGAAAGACCAACAGGTGTTTTGCCCCATATATGTACAACCTGAATGATCTGTGACTGTTCTTGACAATACCTTTTAGTATTTCTTTCAGAATCATTCTTTATTTTATGTTTTTTTTCTGAGATTGGAGGAATGTTCATCTGTTTTCCACTTCTGTAACAAATTACATCTCCATAAATTCATTGCTAAATTAACCACATATGGCTTTGATTTCCCTATCTGTTCTTCTGGCCCTATACACTCAACCTATCTTGTACTTTGTTTTACCTGAAATAAAGTTCTAGTCCCTAGAAGCTGAATACTTACCTCCTGAAGAGGCCAAATTGGATGCCAAAATTTTGGTGAAATTATTACATCTGCACCTGTGTCTATCAAACCTTCAATTACAATGCCATTTATTCACATTTTTAGTTTTGGTCTTTGATCACTTATAGAAGTATGCCAAAATACTTACTTTATGGTCTCTCCTGAAATTTTTGTTTTATCTGCTGAAGCTGTTCTGTTCTTGATCACTTCCAGATCAGTATGGTTTTTAACAACAGGCATTAAGTCTTTTAATTAGTCTGTGAATGGAATGAGTTTCTCCAATGATGATAGGGAATGACTGGACTAAATTTGATTTTGGGACCTGAGGGAGGTCCCATAAGGCATTTACCAATGGCCTGTCCCTTGTTGATCTGTATTCATTAGTCTAATGCCAACCTTTGCCATATCTTCTGCATATTCCAGAAGGCTGGGGCCTTCTATTTAGATTATCTCTAGAAAAACATTGTTTCTTAGAATGCCTTGCCTACAATCCCTTTCCAGGCGACCTTGCTTATCACAATTAAAACATCTGACATTTTCATTTTTCTTAAAATTTTTAGAAATCACTTCTATCAAAGTAGCATCATAAGTGTGAGATCTAATATAAGCTGTGTTTCTAAACCATTCATCTATGGGTACTGATCTTGTCTTTGAAGGCCTAATAACCCTTTCCATTCTAAATTAGCATTTGCAAATGCCGAAGATTCAATTAATATTTGTCTGACTTCTGGATCTGATGATATTCTATTACAGCTATAGTCAATTGTTACAAAAAATCAGTGACCCTCAAAAATTTAAGTAAATGACTCAGACTTCTTTCCTGATTCTTGAACCTTGTCTCAAGCATTCAAAGCTGCTAAACAACATAGGGCCAAGGTATGATCATGAAATCCAAACTGTCTTTGCAATTCAGCATATTGGCCTTCACTGAGAAACTGATCATGGGAATTATCAACACCTCTAGCCCTATTTTGTTTTTCTACAGCTCTAGCTTCTTCTTTCCACCTTGTTCTACATTGTAACTGAGGACAAGCTTCCAATATTGTGGTTGCTAAAACTTTCTAGTCTTGGGGGATAATTCTGTTCCAAGTTGCCCATAAATTTAACACTAGTTTCACATAGAATGAATGTATACCATAACAAATGACCACTTCCTTAAATCTCCTCAAATCTTTTATTTCTATAGGATCTCAGTTAACTTCTGAATAGCTTTGGGGGTCCATATCAAATGGTTGTCATTCTTAAATGGAAACTGGATAGATTCAGGTTGGTTTTCTAATAACCATGGGCCACTCCTCCTCAGTTTCATAATGCAATGGTGCAGAAGATTCTCATCTGAATTCCTCTTTCTGTGTCTGAGTATTATTTTATATTCATTAGTAGGTCTTTCTAAGGCTTGTATATTATCAGTAAACATTCCGTATTTAGCACAGTTGTTAAAACACTTTTTCAAGGATCAAATATGAATTACCAAACTGATAATAATTATAATAAATATTATGTCAATCCCAGCTAAGTTGGTTATCCTTTTATTTCTTTCTTTTCCATTTTTGAGCCACCCATAGTTACACTATACAGAGTCTTAACTTGCTGCATTGTGTTATTTCCCATTCTTAACATGGGAAAGATTTTTTTTAACCTTCCCAGGTATCTTACCAAATCTGTTGACTTTTCAGTTTGTCCACAGCAGCAGCTGCTGCAATGGTGGCTACTAAAGCATCCATGTGCAGGAAGAGTAGTGGTGGCAGAAGCCTGAGTGTGTTCTGTAGTACTAGCAGGTGTCATACAGTGGGTGTGTGTAGTATTGGCTCAGTGAGCTGACACAGGGGGACCATGGCAGAAGAAGCCTGCAACCTGCATGGAGGAGGTGGGGTGGGGTGGTGACAGGAGAAGCTACCTGAGGAGTGGCTGCAGTGGCTTCAGTGGCAGGGAGAAGTGGCAGCTTGACAAATGTTACATGCCAAGTCTTGTTTTTATGTAAGTTGTTCTATTACCAATAAAGACTCAGGAGTCAGATACTGGAGTGAAAATCTGATAGATCAAAGAAGCAGAGGAGGAGCAAACATCTGACCTTCCCTTTTTTTACTGGAGACCGTCTTTCTCCAAATGTCCCAGACCAAAAAGACTGAGAATCTCTAAGTCCCTCCTTAAACCTTCTTGTGTGTCTTCATTATCTGTCTCCCTGGGTCCTCCATACTCTCTTTGTTTAATTGTTGTCAATTAGTCACTGACTCCATCTTCTGACTCAAGGTTAATTTTATTAACATAGTCTTGGAGTTTCACAGTACAATTAAATATCCCACAATACAAAAATTTTAATGGAATTTTTATTTTATTTTTTCAGAATTATTTATATTCTATTCTATTATAAAATATCTATAAATGTATACCATTATATTACATGTAAGAATATTTTCCAATGCAAATATTAAGTCTTATCATGCAATGCACATAAATGCTCTAAATATTCCATTGTCTTTTTGTGAACAAGACTGTTTAATCTTATAATTTTATAATGTATAGTCATATTAAATTAAATACTGAGGTATACAGTTCTTTCTTTCTTTTCTTTCTCTCTTTCTTTCCTTCTTTCTTTCTTTCCATGCATTGGTGTTTTGTCTCCATGTATATCTGTGTGAGCGTATCATATGCCCTGGAACTAGAGTTACAGACAGTTATGAGCTGCCATGTGGGTGCTGGGTATTGAACCTGGATCCTCTGGAAGAGCATCCAGTGCTCTTAACCACTGAGCCATCTCTTCAGCCCCAAGGCATCCAAACTTATAAAATTACTTATACCAAAATGAATTAATGTTGAGTTAAAACTGCACCATATCAATAGCAAAACAGAGCCCATCTTAACATTGTCATTATAAAAGAACAGAAGACAGAAACTGGTCAGGCAGTATATTTCATATAGACCAGAGACCAGAAATCATACAAAGTATCTCTGTGTAGAGAACCAACCTTTAGTTCTTATGGCCTTTTTTATTTTAAGTTATATCTTAAGTTTCCCAAAACAATTCAGATTAGAAGCTTCCACAATATTTAAAACAACCAATTTTAGCAATGCAATCCTCTTTTAGGTGTGAAATACTAACTAATTCTTTTGTTGGTAAGATTTAATAAAATAAATTTATTATGTTATTTTCTATTACATACAAAATACACTTATCTATTACATACAGATGAAAGCAAGTATCCATTTCCCGAGCATCACCTATAAGCCTACCATGAAAAGAAAATTTAACATAACACATATGTGACAAAAATGCCTTAAAGCCATCCTGGTAGGAAAGAGGAAATCTAAAGCAAGACGCTTTCCCTCTCCTTTGCCTGCCAGACTATTGAAACAGCAGACCCTTAAGGAATGAACCTTTTCCCAGGAATCATATGCTGAGAGAAGATAATGTTTGAATCCTCAAGGCTAAGCCAGCTGGAGGGGGAACTTCAAAGAAACGATCTTACACAAACCTGAAATCTTATTAGACCACCTTGAGGGACATACTGGGGTACAAACAATGATGGGTGGAATCAAACCTTGGACAGACTGCTTAGTTATACATACCTCTAGCCCTCTACTTAAACCTAAACCTTTTATTAGTAGCTGGAAGTTGAACATAAGGATCCCTGAAATCTCTGTTTGTTCTTTCCTGTGTGTCAAATTCACTAATACACTCCTTCCCTCTACTTTTTACTATTACTCATCTTTAATTCGCATACTGGGGACAGGTGGCCAAGTTTGGTGTATTAGGGCTGCAAGGACCTAGACATTAGATAAGAACAGCAGATAGAAACTGATCAGGCAATTAGGGACAGGGACACCAAGTCTTGTCCTTGCTTTTGAACCAGGCCATTGGTTTTCTAGGACTCTAACCACCTGAGATATACACCTGAGATAAGACAGCCCCGCTCACTTCAGGGTCCCTTCTCATTTCTCTGCCATCACATTTCACTTTAACAGCAAAAATTCAGTAACAATTTTGTCATGGAAAGTTGAGAGAAAAGATACATTTGGCTATTAGCTGCTTGCAGCAGTTGACCCTAGATTGAGTGAACACTTCCATGCAGCTGGTGGAATCACCTTGGGATTTTATCTTTCTACTTCAGCAGGCATTAGATGCTTTCTGTAACTAGCAAATGAAGCAAAGAAATTAATGTCTGAAGTCTACAAGCCCCAACTTGGGTGTGTTCTTCTAATTGGTGCACTTCTGGACTTTGTATTTTGTTTATTTTTCTTGTCATTTGGGAGGTCTTTTCTCTTTGGGGGGTTATTTTCAACTAACGGGAATTTCTGATTTCTAAATTATCTTTTGGGGAGGCATTTCTGAGCCATTAGGGTTCTTTCAAGCCATATTTGGAGGCTGCCGTTTGTGTGACTTACATTGTCTTTCCAGACTCTTCTGAGCCTCTAGAACTAAACTATGTGGATGTCTGCTGTATGACA
Organism: Peromyscus californicus insignis; assembly: GCF_007827085.1. Classification (NCBI taxonomy): domain Eukaryota; kingdom Metazoa; phylum Chordata; class Mammalia; order Rodentia; family Cricetidae; genus Peromyscus; species Peromyscus californicus. The sequence goes on from NW_026294584.1 coordinate 82,042,982, forward strand.
GATGTATTCGTTCCTTTGTTGTTGCTGTGACAAAATGTCTGGTGCTTGTGGCTGAGAAGGCAGCTGGGCACACTGTGTCCAATCAGGAATCAGAGAAATGTATGCTGGTATTCAGCTCCTTTTTATGAGGTCTGGGACCCCAGTTAATTGAATTGTGCCATGCACATATAGTACCTTCCACCTGGGTTTACTGAAATCCCTTCACACAGATGCCCAGTGGTATTTCTCCTAGGTGATTCTAGCCCCTAACAAGTAGACAACATGAACAATCACAGACAGAAGTTTGAGTTGTGTTGGCAACTAGGAGGGAAGGAACAAGGATGATGGAGGGTATGGAGGAGAATTTTATTGTAATTCATGGGACTCTGACAAACACAGTATGTTGATGCCTCCCTCTGAAAATTGCACTGGCTTTTTTATTTTCTGAATGTATGGTTATTTATCTCAGTGTACATCCAAAATTAATGTCATCGTTTTTTTATGTTTTGTTCTGTATCTAAAACATCAGGGAGAAAACTTAATATGCTCCCAGAGTTCCTGAAAACAGTGGAGTAACAGGCTCTGACCACTTCATCTGTGCATATTTTTAACTTCGTGCATGTGAACATTGCTATTTGGGGCATGACTAACTTGAAACTCACACGGTGTGTGTATGAATGCGAATGTTTGAGGAATGACTTTGTAGTGTGTTAATATGGAGGAGCTGTTGCCTGTGTCTATTTATATCACTCCATTTCCCCCCTTTCTTTTAAAAAGCTGTTAGCTGAACTGCAAGCATTTAAGTGAAATCTGGAGAATTTGGGACTAAGAAAGTGTGGCGGGAGGCTGCTGATTAGGCACAGATTTTATCTCAGCCGAGTCTAAGTAAAATGTAGATATTGAAATGTTAACTTTGTGTTTCCTGGTGGAACAGTTTATATCTGGTGCTTTTAAATGTTAATTAGTAGAATGGTTTGGTTCTGGCATTTTCAGATTTTAATTCTGGAAATGGAGGATGATTTCTGAAGTCCTGCTACAGGATTAGGAGAGATAACAAAATGATTGACAGCAAAGGTTTAGAAGAAAAGCAGATGATCTGGATTTGTCACAAATACAGCTTGGATCTCTATTTTGAAAGATCTGATAAGTCTATTCTCATAAGCATAGGTATTTTTAATTTCTTGAAACTTATTTTAAATATAGCATTTTATTTTATTTATTTTTTTAATTTTATTTTATAATTTAATTTAATTTTACGTATCAGCCACAGATTCCCTTGTTCTCCCCCCTCCCACGTCCCCCCTTCCCCCCAGCCCACCCCCCATTCCCATGTCCTCCAGGGCAAAGACTCCCCTGAGGATTGAGTTCAACTTGGTAGATTCAGTCCAGGCAGGTCCAGTCCCCTCCTCCCAGGCTGAGTCAAGTGTCCCTGTATAAGCCCCAGGTTCCAAACAGCCAGCACATGCACTAAGGACAGGTCCCGGTCCCACTGCCTGGATGCCTCCCAAACAGATCAAGCTAATCAACTGTCTCACTTGTCCAGAGGGCCTGATCCAGTTGGGGGCTCCTCAGCCATTGGTTCATAGTTCATGTGTCTCCATTTGTTTGGCTATTTGTCCCTGTGCTTTTTCCAACCTTGGTCTCAACAATTCTTGCTCATACAAACCCTCCTCTTTCTCGCCAATTGGACTCCCAGAGCTCCAACCTGGGGCCTGGCCGTGGATCTCTCCATCTGGTTCCCTCAATGATTGGATGAGGTTTCTAGCACAACAATTAGGGTGTTTGGCCATCCTATCACCAGAGTAGGTCATTTTGGGCTGTCTCTCGACCAAAAACAGCTTGGTACTGGCATAAAAACTGACATGTGGACCAGTGGAATCGAATTGAAGACCCTGACATTAATCCGCACACCTATGAACATATAATTTTTGACAAAGAAGCCAAAACTGTACAATGGAAAAAAGAAAGCATCTTCAACAAATAGTGCTGGCATAACTGGATATCAACATGTAGAAGGCTGCAAATAGATCCATATCTGTCACCGTGCACAAAACTTAAGTCCAAGTGGATCAAAGACCTCAACATAAATCCAGCTACTCTGAACCTGATAGAAGAGAAAGTAGGAAGTAGTCTTGAACGCATTGGCATAGGAGATCACTTCCTAAATAGAACACCAGTAGCACAGACACTGAGAGAAACAATCAATCAATGGGACCTCTTGAAACTGAGAAGCTTTTGTAGAGCAAAGGATACGGTCAGCAAGGCAAAGTGACAGCCTACAGAGTGGGAAAAGGTCTTCATCAACCTCACATCTGACAGAGGACTAAATATAGCATTTTAAAATCTATGAAATATTTTTAAGAAACTTTTGGATGAAGAATGATCTGATATTTTAAAAATGAGTACTTTAGAGAGAAAACATGTAGGTGCAACTGTTTTGCTAGAAATATAATTTGTTTTTATACAACAGTGTTCAATGGAGACGAGAGGAGAGTTTTATTAATTTAAAAAAATTTTGCATTGGCTACATAAAATTTGATATTCCTTTCTAAAACAAATTCTAGAAAGAAATTAAATTTAAAAAGGCAAGGGAATCCCAGCACTCAGGAGGCAGAGCCAGGCGGATCTCTGTGAGTTCGAGGCCAGCCTGGGCTACCAAGTGAGTTCCAGGAAAGGCGCAAAGCTACACAGAGAAACCCTGTCTCGAAAAACCAAAAAAAAAAAAAAAAGGTAAGGGAAAAATATGAAAAAAACAAAGTTATTTTGATTAATTAAAACACCTATAAATGATTCAAATTTTAAAATTCTTTAATTAGATGCTTGCTAGGGGTTTTATTAACTCAAATACTCTTATACATACAGGTAATAAACAGGAAATTATAATTAAATCTGTAATGCATATAAAATGGTGGACATATACATCTGTCAGATATCTATGCTAAACTGTGTAATATACATTTCAGGTGATACAAATTGCAATATATAGTAGCATCTAAGATCAGTAAGTTTACTGTGTATGTAGTAATAATAAAGCTGTCTTACCACCAAGATCGCCAACCTGACTTTGATTCCCAGGATCCATGTGATAGGAGAGAACCCTTTCCCACAAGCTGTTCTGGTTGTCTCATGTACACCGTGGCATGTACAATGCTCTCTCCCCACAACGGAAGTGAATGTGATTTTTTAAAAGTGCTATGTTAGTGCTACCAAAAATAGAGATAACTAATGTTTGGTTTCCTTTCTGTTGTGATTTTAAAAAAAAATTTTTTTTTTGACAGCAGCAACCTGGGGAGAGAAAAGTTTATTAGGCTTACACTTCCAGGTCACAGTCCATTATTGAGAACAGTTAAGGTGAGAATTCAAGGCAGGAATCTGAAGGCCAGACTGCTTACTATGTGATGCAGCATTAGCTCCGGCCAGGAAATGACCTCACGGCTGTTAGACACAATCAACAAAGCCAGAGTAGCTCAGGCAAGACGGTTCTTTTTGGAAGACACTGCTCCAGAACCCAGACCTGGCTAGGAGTCCACCGGAGCCCGGATGGGTCTTGTCATTTATCCCAGACCTAGGTCATGACCATGTGTCACCTCACTGGTGAGAGCTCAACTTCACAATCTAATGCAGTTGGCTAATCCGCACAAATGGGAAAGGAAAGATTTAAGACATATGAGTTCTTGTTGGGCTGATACATTAAAACTCCTTGAGGAGGAAAGAACAGATGTAAAATTGTACATAAAAACCTAATTATATAGACGACGGATAACAGCCATGTTACATAATCAAACAAGGCAGGGGAGATGAATTTTCCAGAATGTCAACAGGGATTTATGCAGGATGGATGAAACAAAATAATTTCACTTTCTACTTTGGGAGATGTTCTGTGATAAGGCAGAAATAAAACAAACAAACAACTTTCTCATACAGTCAAAGAGTAGAGCAAAGCCAGGGAGGAGCACTGCTTGCTGGCATTCCTAAACATTCATTTCTAGTTAGCTTTTCTAAACAGCCCAGGACCAGGGAATATGCCACCCATGGTGGACTGAACCTGTTTCTGTAATTAATAATCAAGACAATCCCCCACAGACATGCCCACAGGCCAGTCTTGCATAGGTGATTCCTCAATTGAGACTCTCTTCTCAGGTCACCCTAGGCTGCATCAGGCTGACAGAATGAACTATGTAGTAGGTTTTTTCAGGAGTGAGTAAGTGTAAAAACTACTCTTAAATGCTCAGAAATTTTGTGAACTGACATGTTCTGGACAAACTTAAAATGTAAAATTTAAATATTAGTCTTAAGACTACCTGTAACTCTAGTGTGTGCTGACGTTCGTCTCAGATATCATCAAGCTTGTTCCCTGGCATGGCCAAATGATTGACTGACTAGGAAAGACAAAAGACTGAGTCTCAGAGAAGGCTATGGTAAGAGTTTTATCCCTTCAAGATGAGTGGGACTTTCAGGCTGAGGGTCTGCTAGACGGACACTGGTTTGTGTGTTTTACAGTGTCACAGTGTCCTTTTTTCCTATTATTCCTGGTTAGGTGACCAGCCCATGCCTGCCCACCAGTTCTCCTCACAATGTCTTTAGGGAATAAGAAGTGCCATCTCAGGGAGCTCTTTATTTTTCCTTATCCCACTATCTCTTTCCTATAGAGACACTATTACATGGTTTCTTGACTTTCCTCCATAGGAAATATACACATATTTTGTCAGTGTGTAGATGGTCTAATTTTCCTCCTGGGATGTTGAAGTTATCAATCAACAGTTCATTGCTAATTGATGATACATGTTGTTATAAATAATGTTATAACATTAGATATTTTGATATATAATTTGGTGTGTGTAGATACATTGTAAGTTTATCAATGCAAAATCAGTATTTCTTATAAAAAGGCAATAATAGGTATAGCTGAATCATTAGACAATATTTATTTTTGTAAAAGAAAATACTCTAATGATATCTGTAATATAATGCTTTACAAGTAAGTCTCCGACAAATGTGATATAATTAAAACATTATTAGAAATTTTGTTCATTATTTTTTGTTTTCAGGTATTTTGTTTTTAATGGATATATAATGATTATATCTAGTCACATCATCCTTACTTGTCTGAAGTATAGATGTAAATATCCTGTTTTTCATAGTTAGGGTTTCTGTTGCTGTGAAGAGACATCATAACCACAGCAACTCTTACAATATTTAATTGGGTGGCTTACAGTTCAGAGGTTTAGTCTACTATCATCATGGTGGGAAGTAAGGAAGTGTGCAGGCAGACATGGTGCTGGAAAAGGAATTGAGAATTCTACATCTTGCAAAGGCAACAGGAAGTGAATTGAAGCACTGGGTGTGCCTTGAGCATATATGAGACCTCAAAGTCCATCCCACAATGACACATTTCCTCCAACAAGGCCATACCCATTACAAAAAAGCCACATCTAATAGTGCCATTCCCTAGGAACTTATGGGGGTAATTACATTCAAACTACCATGCTGTTCTTAGTAACACTTTAAAAGGGACTTAGAGGACAACATTTTGTGTTGCATTAAGATTATTGTTTCATCAGATGTGCTAGACTTTCGGCTGTTTAAGAAACTGAGTTTTGCAAGCAACTTCCAAAAAAATTTGTGAGTTGACAGAAACAGCCAGCTGCCTGGACAGTCACCTGAGGTTTCTCCACAGTGTTGGGGCATCATCTTCAGCCTATAGGCTTAGCATATCTGACAGACTCATTTGTGAAGTAGGATGTACACAAGGTCGACAGTTCAACCTCACATTGGGTGAGAGCAGTCCATGTATCAGAAACACCTGAATTCCACTAGTGTCATGTCATGATTCAGGATTTTAAATTCTGGAAATTGTTGTTGATTTTTTAATTCAGCTGTCCATTCTTGGCTGTGTATATATGGCTTCATCTTAACATCCCGTTCTTCTCCACATCCCTCTGTCAAATGCCAGTTTACTATTGCGAGGCGTGAGCTTAGTTACTCTTCAAGAATAACTGTTTCAGCTGCTGTTCCATTGCACATCAGAAGCCATCGGCCCACTGCCTATTTTTTTGGAAGTTGCTTGCATGCACTTTCTGTTTTTATTTTTGTTAGCTAATATTATTTCCTTCTTGGGTCTCTGAGGGAGTTGAAGATTAGTTAGTTATAGTTGAAGGTTAGTTAGTTATAGTTGAAGATTAATTAGGATAGAAAGTGAATTAGATACATTTTGGACTTAACAAAATAGGATAGATAATGAAATTATTTTCTCTGAATTTGTCAAATACAAATGGACTAGACATTGTTTAGACATTTATTACTTGTATATATTGTATATAGTCATTGTACTTTTGTATATAGTTTTTCTTTTGTTAGTTATAACCTTTTTCTTTTTTTTCCTTTTTATTAAAATAGAAAAGGGGAAAAAAAAAAAAAAAAAAAAAAAAAAAAAAAAAAAAAAAAAGAAACTGAGTTTTACTGAAGTCAAGTACATTTAAATACATATTTGTGGTAGTCTCTTCAATAGCCACTTTTTAAAGCGACTGTGTTAAGGTGATTGTAGTACATACAACACCCTGTGCCCTGTGACTAGAAATGTGCAGAACTGCGTGTCTGAACCTTATGTATATATTATGCAAAATTTGCAAAGCTGAAGACATGTAAACTTAATCCATGGAAAATGTTCAATAAGTCTTCTCTGTAATGAGATATATATAATACCAATGAAAGACTTCTGACATTTCTGCTATTTTTAATCATTTCCATTCAGATACAAAAATCAAACAAAACTGCCATTTGGGGAGGCGTGCTATTTGAAACCCTGGCCTACATCTGTTTGCTTTGGAAAAATAAGTATTTTATGATTGACTCTATGAATGCACTTGTGCACCAGAAAGCGAGTGAGGTTCCAGTCACTGTTCCCTGACTATGTAAGAGATCTAAAGTTTTGAGTTTTGCCAGTGCTGTAGACCTATGATTTTCCTGAGCCAAGGACTCCAAGTTTTGTTTCATAAGTAGAAGCCAAATTCAGACATTTATGTAAAGAACTTCCGTGCTAATTATTTCTAGCTCCTCCATGTATGGAATATATTTATGTTCCTCAAGTACTTAAGCTTTCTAGAATGCAAAGTTTAGAAGAACACTTTGCCAGGATATTGTCTTGTAAGTTAAAATTGCTAGTGGTGCTAACTTTTCCCAGGCCTGTATTCATGTGTTCCTAATTTTATCATGGCTATTCTCTTGAAGCAAAGATAATTAGGTATGCCAGAACAGTGTAAACTCTGAGCAGCAACTTCTAATTATTAAAAGGTATTGGGGAGGAGTCCCCTGAAAAGCACATCAGTAAACAAGTACTTAATCTTCAAACTAGTTTTCTTAAATGTTTGCTCTTGTTGGCTGTGTTCCCTACTGTGAAACCTTTACCTGTTCTCAGTTAAAATATGCAGAAGTACAACTTCTGTCAAAAGAACCTAAACAGGATTTTTTTGAAAGAGATGCTAGAACATCACCCACAGGACAGACAAAATCAATTCAAGAAAGGACTCTCAGTGGGCTAGGTCTAAGACACCTCTCCATTCCTCTTAGTTGCTTGAATTTAGCCATAAGGATTTTATTGACTCATTGACATTTATCATGCATTTCCCTGCAACATGGCATCAGATGAGACCAAATGGGGTGGATATCATCCCAGTGGTGAGGGATAGGTAAGACCCAAGCATGAGATGATCAACAGCTTCAAAAATTGTTTGGAGAGAAGAGGGTTAGGTAGGTGTCAGAACTGAAGTGAAGTCACACTGAGCATGGTGGTTCTTGACTATAATTCCAGCATTTATAAAGCTGAAGCAAGGGGATTATGAGTTTGGGCCATCCTGGGTTTCTTAGTGAGATAATATCCTGAAACAACAACAAAAATCAAGTCCCTGTGCCAGACCTTCCAAAAGTCACTAAAGCCTACAAGTTATGGAGAGATAATCTCATTCATGGCTACCTAACACTATCTTTTGCCTTGGCTCCTACTTGTAGTCTATTTATGATATATTTTTTTCAGGCACAGGGGGATTTCGAGAATTTTCAAACAAAGTCTAGGGTATCAACCCAAATCTCCCAAGGGGGAATTTTAACCATTCTGGTTGAGAGACGCCATTCTTTTTTTTTTTTTTTTTTTTGGTTTTTCGAGACAGGGTTTCTCTGTGTAGTTTTGGTGCCTTTTCCTGGAACTCACTTGGTAGCCCAGGCTGGCCTCGAACTCACAGAGATCCGCCTGGCTCTGCCTCCCGAGTGCTGGGATTAAAGGCGTGCGCCACCACCGCCCAGCTGAGAGACGCCATTCTAAAGAGAGGTACTGTGCCCCCCTTTTGGCTGTCAGGCTATTAAAACAGTGGAACCTGAAGATTTCAGTGTCCTTGAGAATCATATGCCGAGACAAGGGAAAGGGTGAAAGCCTGGGTACCAAGCGAACTTACTGCTCAGGAAGGTATCCCTGCCAGTTCTGAAAACTTAGCAGACTGACTAACTGCAGGACAGACTGGAGTTCAGACAATGATGGTCAATGACTGGTGGGGTGACATCCTGGCCTGACTCTTGATTATTCATCCCTTTGACTCTCCATGTGAACCTGTATTTCATAGTTAGCACCCTGAGGATGGAATGGGGCCATTGGACCTTTTATTTGTTCCTCTTTCCAACATGACCACAGTGAATACATCTCTTTTCGCTGATTTCATTGTTACTTATCTCCTTTACTGACATATGGAGGATGGGTAGCTGAGTCAGGAGTGAGGCATCTGGGGCCCAGGCTTTGACCCTAAAACCCCCACTAACAATTTTCCGTCTTTATATCTGAATTACAGCCTTAGGGATTGACTCATATTTACCAGTTTTATTCTTAGAAAAAAATAACAATAATCTAGTTAAATGATTTTTAATTTACATTATGTATATTTTTACTCTATTTCTGTGATTATGCATAATGATATTTATATACCTCATCAAACTCATGACTGGAAGTCTATATATATTAAGAAAATGTCACAAGATATTGTAGCTGCAGTCTGTATTTGTTTTTTAAATTTTATTTTAAAAAATGCATTTCACATTATCTAATTTTCTGTTACCTTTGACTATTCAAAAATTGAATGAAATTTAGTTTCTCTCTATAATTTATTTTGGAAGAAAATCTTTTCTCCCCAAGTTTTAAAACTTAACAAAACTTATTTTCTGACTGAATGAATGCTGATTTATGAAGGTGATGCTTTCAGAGAAAATATATTATATACTTATTATCTCTCTAAAATACTTGAGTTCAAATATCTCTTAATGTAGTCACAGCACTTCAGTGTTTCCTGGAACATATTTAATAGATCCAAATACATGGTTACAATAAGTTTTAAAAAGCTAAAGGTGCCTGTGTTTATCAGGCAGTGTAGATTATCAGGTCTTTGAATAGACAGTTAACTCTCAGCTACATTTAGGACAAAGAATATCTCCTTCTGTTTTATCCTTGTAAATCATTTTTACCATCTTGCTTGCAAACTGGTAGCAAAGGTTTTTGTTTTTGTTCTTTTCACAACCTCTGTTTCCAGAATTAACTTTTGAAAGAACTGGATCCTAACCATTCAGACACCACAAAGCTCAGTGTATTTCAATGTCTATATTTCTTTTCGGTTGAGATAAAATTTTTAAGTAACCAGTTTTCCAAGAGGGAGGACCTGACACACAGACAGCAAAACCTACAATATTAGGTAATCTAACATTAATAATTTTAGTATACAACAAGTTAAAATGAGAAAATTATGTGGCCATGGGTACTTGGTGATTTTTAGGAATAATAGGAGCAGACTGAATTTGGGATTAGAGGGTCTTCTTGGTACCTAAAGCAAGAGTTGAACTAAGGGAGTGTTTTTGTCAGGGTGTATGCTGCTTGATATGGATTCCTTTTCAGCATGTTCCAATTGGCCAGATGTCCCCTTTCAAGTGTCCTAGGAGGCTCAGGTACCTAGGGATGTGCAGCTGCTCAAGGTCCAGAGTGAGCAGCCTTTCTGTGTATCTTATGATGAGCTGATGCAGCTCCTTCCAACCAAGAAATGGATTGTGTCCTTCTGATAGGATTCCCTAGGAGACTGCTGCTTGCCACAGGTCCAAGCACCCCTGTACCTCTGATAATGCTCCAATCATCTACAATCACTCAGATTGGGCTAGAAGGAGCATCTATCTCTTCTTTTTGGAGTCAACGACTTTTGTGCAGATAAATATGTCCAGCCTTCGTTTTGTCATCTTTCGTCAAGCAAATTATCCTACATGCAGACTAATACACGAAATGGCACATAAAGCAGTTCTGTCTATGCATAGTGCACCCTTAGACCATGAAAACATATATCAGCAAGATTCTACCAGAGTCACTACTTCTTGTGCCTCAATAAATGACAATAATAATCTCTCAAAAATTTATTCTAATTGAAATGTAAGCAGAGAAGCTCCCTAAGCTCCTTGATCATTATCCCAGAATAAAATGAAGGCAGCACCCATGGCAATTTAGGCCTTAGGTCTAGACAATTTATTTCACATCTGTGGTGCTTCAGCGTGAGTGGACATGAATCCAAGTGACTTTCAGTCCTTGAATGTGGAGAAAGATTAAACTAAACTCTAAAGATGTCCTATAAACCAAATTATGCAGAAAACTCAACAGAGTAAGCATTCTGCTCAGCAAAACCTGAACTGTTCGGTTCAGCAAATGGTTCAACTAAACCTTGAAAATGACAGGCATTCAAAATATAATTTCTTTCTTTTTTTCTTTCTTTCAAATCTTCATTACCAGTTCTTTATATTACAACAGTTCTCCAAATCATAGTCATTAGCAACAGTTGTGTACCTTTGTATTTAGGTCGTCAATGATATATACTACACAATACAAAGCAAAGCCAACAGGTGGGTTTCTACACCTAGGTGTCCTTCATCATGCCATCCTGAAGACTGTTCAAGGAAAATGGGGCGAATCAGGGGAGTTATTTGGAAGTTGGCAATGACTAGGTCATGGTCTATTTTCTCAATCAGCGTGCTGAGAAGGGGCCAGGGATCACACCGACAACAGCTTCTTAGAGGAGCAGTCCCAAGGCCCTGGGCAGCAGAAGATTGTAGTCTAAGCCAAAATAAAAGCAAAATAGAATGTGCAGGGAAGCATAGGCCCTGCCCCTTGAAGAAAAGTGCATTTTTTGTAACTCAGCTGTTACAGAACCAAACTGCATTAACAGTAATCGGCTGTGGGAGTGGGGATGCCTTGAAGATCTGCATCCTTGATTTCAGATTGGAAGAGTGTCCAGCCTGCCACTGCAGTCCAGGGGGAAGCATCTAGCTCCAAGGAACAGCTAGGTCTGTCCTTCCCTATTTCTCCTTGCTGCTCTTGGTAGTCAAGTCAGGTCTGCATTTGGATGAAGACAAAGGGACTCCAAAAGATCCAAGTATTTTTTTCTGAAAGGCCAAGATGGGAAGGACATTTCTCAAAATACAATAGCTTTAATATGGAAGGAACCAGGAGTGGTCTGAGGCATTCATAGGTACAAATCTTCCAACTGTCTCTCCAGTTCAGGGCCTGGTCTCACAGAGAGGGGACAGAGAGGGGGCAAGTACAGTCTCCATACCCAACCTATTAATCCCATATCTATGCTCTTTACCCCACAGGTGGGCTGTACAGGGCCTATGAGGGATGGTGGTTTTATTGCAGGACCTAGACACCTGATCTCAGCTGGCTCAAGCCTAAAATAAGAGGTCTTTTGAGCATTGAGCTGGTTTTTGTGTATCATAGCAAAAGTTCCTTAATGTCTTTCAATTCAAGGCCCATTTTCTTAAGTTGGATCATGAACTGAAGAAACTCTGTCTTTAATTCTGAACATATGTACATTCCCAGAGCCTCTTCCAATAAAAAATGTGAGAAACCCTTCTCACAAAGCTGTGTATGTGTGAGGAGAGAGTTGAGGGTTTTTTAATATTTCATTATAAAATCATTATACAACCTACAGAAATGAATTTTTGTCTTCAGTCCACTAGATACCTTTCTTTTCCAAAGAGCAGTTATTCTATACTTCCCTGAAAGCCCAAAATCAAGCAAGGAAAAGTAAACAGGCAGATCACCAATAGGAGCCAGTGGTTTTAGTATATCTCCTGTTTTAAGTGGGACATTGTGAAGGTAAACTGAAAGTTCCATGAGAGTTTGTACCCAACTCCTAAACATCTCTGAGGTCCCAGAAGCAAAAAGGTAGTAGAACCACTGACCTTCACACTATTCATGGCCCTCAGGATAACTTTGTGAACAATACACAAAAATTTATTTCTGTGTGTTGGGTAATGTTTCAATAATGAAAAATTAAAAACCAAAATAATATCATTTATAATACACTTAAAGAGAATCTAAGAGTAAACTTAACAAAATTAATTCTAACATATACATAAAAACTATAGAATTGCTAAAGAAAATTAAAGATCAAAAGAGATAAAGGATATATATTCCAGGACTAAAGTACTCAATATTACTAAGGCATCAACTTTATCTAGAATTAAATGATAATTAAACACAATCCATACCCCAAAAAAACTAGCAGAATTTTGTTGTTTTTAAACAAGATAAACTAATCTTAATATATCCAGAAACATAGACCTAGAACAGCTAAAATAACTTTGAAATGAAGTAGAAGATTTTCACAAACTGAGTGAAAAATGATCTAGCCACCTTAATAATGCCAATATAATGTTAGACACATACTAGACAATTGAATATAGCTAAATAGTTGCTATATTTGTTACCAACTCAGTTTTAACAAAAGTAGCAGAATATTTAACAGATAGAGAATTGAGTTTCCTTTTTAAAAATTATTTTTGTTTTGATATATAGCTAGCTGATTACACTCCATTTGCTGAAAGCATTATTCTTTGCTGTAAGCTAAAAATTACTTTGTAGTTTAAAAAACATAAGTAAAAGCAGAGATTATTTAAGATTTTCTTTGCTTAGCTCTACACTACTAGCTCTAGATGCTCAGGTACTGTGGGCATGCTTGGCCCTGTACCTTTATTTCTTAATGTCAAGTTAGGGAGATGCCATAGACATATGAGATACAGACCTATCAACAGCTTGTTCACATGTTGTCATGAAACTAGGAACCTGGATTCTGAGGGGTCAAAGGGTGACTTCAGGAGCAGGCATTAAGTTAGTGAGGGGGTGGGATGAAGAAAGGGTGGAATTGTCACCACATAGCTGTGTCTGCAGTCCCCACCATAATGGGAGGAGAAAGTAAATTACAAGAGATACAAGAGGTACCAGAAACATCATAAAGGGGAATTAGGCCACTCTATTTTTACTGTCATCTTTTTATTCAGTGAGAAAAGAGGTAAAGTCACCCATTATGTGTGCTGATGGCTTGAGGGGAAAAAAAGTGTGAACGTGTCTTCCAGAAAACGGAATCAGCAATTGACTCTGGAAATATAGAGAGATTGCTGTGTCCTGGTGAATTGCTTAAGAGCTGCTGTGAGAAATTTAAAGCACACCTGTCAGCACTATCAAATTTAAATATTACACACATAAAGGAGATGGCGTGTGTGTAATCAGGTCTGAAATTTACCACTCTATGTGTAAGGAAGGACAGGGGAAGTAGAGGAGGTATGGGAAAGTGTTAGTTATGATGGGCACATGGCCTAAGCTCAAGTACACAGGAAATGAAGAGGTAAAGCCTTAAAAATAACAGAAAATCAGATTCAACTTTAAATATGGTTTTTTAAATAAATTGAGAAAATGCACAGTCTTTCTGTAAAATTACCTAGGAAGAAATATAATTCACTAAAGCTGATGTAAAACAGTGTGGAGAACATTTATCGCCCTACTATAAATAGCACAAATCTGCCCAATCATGAAGAATTATACCCAGAAAAAAATTGGAATTGAATTTTATAAACTTCTACTGAGCAGATAATCAGTAAAATCTTATATAATATTTTATCTAAAACTTTTTTCATACAATATAGTTTGACCATATTTTTATACTTCCCCAACTCCTCCTAGATCTTCCCTACTTCCCTACCCACCCAATTTTGTGTTGTCTCCATCTCTTTATCCAAAATAAAAATCAAACCAAACAAAAGACCAATAAGACAAAAAAGAAAATGAAATAACTCTCTCACAAAAATAAACAAACAAAACAAAAAAACATGAAGCACAGAAATTTGAAAAGATGTGAACACTCTCACATTTTATGACATTATTTCACTGAACAACAAACCAGACTTAAGGAGGATGAGGCAGGACAATCACAAATCACTGTTATTCACAGACCTAACAGGGAAAATCTTAGCAAATAAGTCAGTAATATATTGACAAATACACAATGTGGCAGGATGTTTCATTGCAGATGAATGAAAGGATCCTGCAAGCTGTGATAGCATATTAATAGAATTCAACACTTTGATATAGAGCTGACTGAAGGACTACCTCAACAAATACAAAAGCAAAATGTCTCTAGAACAAAATTTACCACTTTTACCTATTTGAATAAGTGAAGAGAAATCTTTTGAGATGCAGGACTTCAAAAGTATGACACCCAGAAGTTCTAACTGTGGTAGAGGTCTAAATTTCTGAAGAGTTTTGAGACATAGACTAAGAGTCAAAGGCTATTAAGTGTAGATGTAGTTTTACTGCAATAAAGTTCTTGTGCTGGTTGTGAAGTTATGTCATATTTAAAGATCTATAAAGTATTGACTATGGATATTGAAATCATAGGGTAACACAAAATAACCAGAGTTAAAATGAGATATAAGGACCAGGAGGATGTCTCAGTGGGTAAAGTTGACTGCTGAAAAGCCTAGCAACCTGAGTTTGATCCCCAGGACACACATGGTGGGTGGAAAGAACTGACTCTTGAAAGTTGTCTTCTTACTTACAAGTAAGTGCTATGGCATGTGCACACATGCATACATGCATACACAAGTAAATAAATGTAATAAAATAGTACATAAAATGGACACTAAAATTCTGAATCATCATGAAAAGAAGAACAAAGAAAGTGCTAATATCATTTTAAAGGAAAGGTGGACTAAGGCATAGTGATGTATGATATATAAGTAGATGTGTTTCACACTGAAATAGCATGGATTTGTAGGCTTGTTAACACATAAAACAAGATATATGATATTTTCAACAAAAATACTTTCAATAGAGGTTATAACATCCAAGTCTTTAAGTACTTGTGTGAGTTCTGTTTCTTATTGCTTACGCCCTGCATGATACCCCTCCTTGTGATTGGCTGTGAAACAATAAAGGACAGCAAATGTTGCAATATATTAAAACAGCACGTGTCAATACATTTACTTCTCTAGTTATTAGTAGTAGTACTTCCATGTGATGTTGCAATATTTACTAAGATTGATGGTATTATAAAACAAAGCATGGCAAATGTCAAAGAATAGGAAACCGTTTATTCTGGTGTGAGATTAGAAATCTTTTGTTGCATTAATTTATCTCTGTCTATGTATTTATTTGTATGAGTGTTGGTGTATACGTATACATGTGTGCCATGGTGCAAATGTAGAGGTCAGAGAATACCTTGTGTGAGTTGGTTCTCTCCTTCCACTATGTGGGTCTCAAGGATTGAGCTCAGGTCTTCAGTCTTTACCACTGGGCAATTCTGCTGACCTGGAAGATTATAAATTCATGACAATAAATTATCTATTAAATGTTCAAGAACTTAGAACATATGCAATATATATATATATATATATATATATATATATATATATATATATATATGACTTATAGGTAAAGAAACCACACAGATAATTCAGTGTAGCTTTACTAAATGATAACAGCAAAATATGTAGCTATTGTCAAAACTATTACAAAATAGTATGCAAATGGCTGGATATATTGTAAAGAAATTAAATTTATTTTTAAGAGTTATTTCAAGGAATAACCCAGGTCTAAACAATCCACAAGTTAACTCAACCAAAGCACTAAGGAAAGTAGCAAATCTTGAACATAATTTCAAGATGGAAATTGGCATGCCTTCAACTAATTTTATATGCAGACACTAACATATCCAACCAGACAAAGACATTGCAAATAAAAGAACTGAGCAATGTAACCCATGAATGTGAATGTAAACATTACCAGTCAAATACCCAGTCAAACAAAGCCTCATGGGAAGAGGTAATGCACTGTGAACACAGGCATGGCAGACTGAGCAAATAAACACAAGGCATCACCTTGACAGAGTACAGGAGAACAACCATCAGACAATTTCAACAAGAACCCTAGATATGTTAGGCACCACATGACCCTCTTGACTGATAGGCTCTAAGTGAATAGAAGCAGAAGAATGAATGAGAGTTTGGACCCAAAGAAGAAGGGTAAATAAGAAACTGGGCCTGAAGAGGTCATTCAGGAAAGAGGAGGGGAGCAGTGTGGCAAGAACTAAAGATGAAGTAGCAACCCTGACCCAAGGTGATGCTGCTAATGGGGCAGGTGACAGCCAGGAAGAAAGATTAATGGCAAGCATTGGGAACCTTGAATTAACTCATTAAAAAACTCACTTATAGTTAAAGAAGACACTCTTTAAAAGTGAGAAGGGTGTAGGATTCCTCAAGCCACAAGTATTTCTAATAGCCTCCTACAAAGCCCCACTGATCAGTATGTGAAAGTCACTCAAAATCCAAATCATAATCCACTAATACATTCATTAATGCATGAGTACGTTAATTCAACCAAAATGGAGCAGTTTTTTACCTAATTAACTATAAGTTTTCACTCAGTCATACCTCATAAAACCTCATGAGGCAGAATGCATTTTCTATGAATTTTGGGACAATTCAAATCATATCACATATGCATTACTTTCATGAAACACTCCATTAAAACATCAACATTACTATAAGGTAATACTTTATGTATCCACTGCATACTTTTGGTAGGTAGGTATGTATCCATTGACATATAAGAATATATACTTAACACACCTGCTTCAATAAAACACAACACCAAAATGATACATATTAATATCTAATTATGATTATCTTTGGGAGGTACAGATTTGCTAACTTCTGAAAAATGGACATACACTACCTTTGTAAAACCAGGTTTATTTTAAAGGAATATGAGTAATATCAATAATATTGATCAATGTCATTTTGTAAAGGATTTTATACTTCTAATCTCTCTCTCTTTCTCTCTCTCTCTCTCCCTCTCTTTCACACACACACACACACACACACACACACACACACACACACACACAAACACACACATACTGGTTGAGTCAGTTTCTGTCTAAGGGAAGCAAATTGCCCAATGTCATCCTTTATAGAACCAAGAGGTAGTTCAGTTCTCCAGGGACTGTGCATCTGTGGTGGGAGTGTGCACCACCTCATGGTCACTGTTGCAGCATGACTTTGCTATAGGCCATCATCCATGTGCCCACTCAGCCAGATGCTTGAAGAAATGCACAGATTTCCAACATGACTGTACAAATTTGCACTTCCACCAACAGTGGAGGAGTGTTCCCCTTGCTCCACATCCTCTCCAACATAAGCTGTCTTCGGTATTTTTTATTTTAGCCATTCTGACAGGTGTAAGATGGTATTTCAGAGTCATTTTGATTTGCATTTTCCTGATGGCTAAGTATGTTGAGTAATTCCTTAAATGTCTTTCAGCCATTTGAGATTCTTCTGTTGAGAATTCTCTGTTTAGCTCTGTAGCCCATTTTTTTAATTGGATTGTTTGGTATTTTGATGTCTAGTTTCTTGAATTCTTTATATATTTTGGAGATCATTCCTCTGTCAGATGTGGGGTTGGTGAAGATCTTTTCCCATTCTGTAGGCTGTCAGATCGGTGAGTATCCTAACTGTCATCATAGAGCCTTTCTCCAGTAACTGATGGAAGCAGATGCAGAAATTCATAGCCAAGCACCAGGCTGAGTTCCAGAAGTCAAGTCAAAGAAAGAGAAGAGGGATTCTATGAGCAAGGGGCATCAGGATCATGATGGGGAAACCTACAAAGACAACCAAACCAAACTAATGGGAACTCATAAAATTTAGAACAACACCTGTGGAGCTTCCACAGAACTGGACTAGGCCCTCTGCATAAGTAAGGCAGTAATGTAGCTTTATCTGCTTGAGGGGCCCCTGGCAGTGGGATCAGGATCCACCCCTAGTGCATGAGCTGGCTTTTTGGAGCCCACTACTTATAGTGGGACACCTTGCACAGCCTTGATGCAGAAGGAGGGGCTTGGACCTGCCTTTACTGGGTGTGCTGGGCTCTGTTGACTCCCCATGAGAGGTCTTACCTTCTTGGAGGGAATGGAGGGGGGAAGGCTGGAGGGGCAGGAGGAGGGAGGAGGTGGATCTGTGAGTGCTATGTAAAATGAACAAAAAATTTAAAAAAAAAAGAAATGCACAGAGAGGCAGAGATTCTCTGAAGTTATATTTGCACATTTTAGAGACAACTGTGAAAGTTCCTGTTATAGCCATACCCCGAAGTTACAAATTGTAAAACTGAGTCCTCAGTCAAATTCTGAAATCAGAGACTACATTTATGGGTGGTAGTGATGGCGGGGGGGGGGGGGCAATCAGACTTGAAAGTATCTGTTTTAGAGGAATGAGGGATGACCAGGAGAGGGAAAGAAGGAACAGGATAGGAGGATGGGATGGGTCAAAGCATATGTTATACATGCACAGCAGTGTCATAACAAAGCCCATGATTTTGTAAAATGAATATTCACCAGAAAATGAAAAAGAAAGGAAGGAAATGAAGGATGGAGGGACAAAAGGGAAAAAGACAAGGAGAAAGGGAAGGATGGAGGAAGGGAGCGAAGGAGGGAGGGAGGGAGGAAATGAGGGAGAGAGGGAAGGAGGGAGGGAGGAAAGGAGGTTCAGAGGAAGGGAGAGTGGGAAGGAGGGAGTGAGGAAAGGAGGGAAGCTAGTTACCATGGAATCCAAATGAATGAAGGGAAAATTGCCAGAGGATGCTGACTCTGTTATCACAAGGATTCTGTTTGGCTTTTGCAATTGTGATTTCAAACTAATTCTGTGATCAATGATTTTCCTGACCATTTTTCATTACTTTCAAACTAAAGAAGCAATTCATCTTCTGTAAGCCCAAACTTAAAGGAAGGCCCATCAGCAATGAAAACAATAAATGATTCTCATTTGCCTCCTCTGAAGATGTTATTCTGAAGAGAGACAGAGGCAGATGGAGAGACAGAGACAGACAGGGAGAGAGAGGGGAGGGGGGGGGGAGTTGGGGGAGGGGAGATCTGGATTCTGTCTCATTTTCATTAAACGTTTTCAACTGGATAGCATTAACTCCAAAAGATGTCAAACAGCAACTCCACAGTGACTCTTACTTAAACAAATACGTTGTATGCCTGACATTTAACACTGAATTCCACTCGTCCTCACACCATTCTCAATTGAAAAAGACAATGTCTGACTGTTTTTTGGAGTGATGGCAAAATTCACGTGGACACCTGCATGCCAGATGTGTGCAGCCCCATGTGTGCCCAGCTATTCTGCCTGAAATACCTTACCACAGTCCTCTCCTCTTTGGCTCAGTTGAGAAGAGGGGCCATCAAGCACTCCAATGCCTCAGCAATCTTTGTCTCATTATTCTTTTATCTTGTCAGTCATGTGTCTTCAGCTTTCCTTCTGTTTTTATATGACAGTGCTTATTCAGAATCCACAAGTCGGTTCTTTTTTCCTTGATTATTGAGGACTGGGGATTAATTGTGCTGTTTTATTTTGTTTTTATTTTTAACACACGGACAGTGACAAAGAGAGCTGTGAAGTGCCTCACTTTTAGGTTACTCATAGGCAAGGAAACAGTGTGAAGTCATCACTATTGAATCTACTGAAAGCTTTCGACCGTGTCTATTTTTAAACATTACTTAATAAAAATAATTAGTTTATTGTGTTAATGGAGGGGCTTTCTTTCTCACAGTTCTGTGCTCCAAACTAGGATCATGCAACAGATGGACATTAAAACCGAAAGATCAAAGAATGACATCACTGGAGCTCACGGTCCAGCAGTACAAGGCCAGGTGGATGCCAGAAGGATGAAGTTAATGAGATATTTTGCTGCTACCAACAGGCAAGAAGATTAGAATAAAACCAACTCCATGTGGAGACAACTTTTATCAGCTGGCTACAATTTTCCTGGATTATCCTAAATGGCTTCCTTAAATCCAGCTCATATAATATTACCAACAAATCCATGCCTATATTTGTAGTGAATCAATGTGGTAAGTTTTCACTGAGTAGTGAATCACATGGCTAAGGTATTTGGGCAAGATTGCAGGTTAAGCCCCTTATATCTTATGAAGGACTAATTTCTGTGCTGTGTAGCTAACTCTTTGGGTTTTCCTGTATTTACAAAATACCAAACATATTATTAATACAATAATGTAATTATTGACCACCATTTTAGGCATATCTCTGAAGAGTCATGGTAGTTTTTCATGTGGGTGCTGATATACCCATTTTAAAAATAAAAGGACAAATACATTGAAAAGTTAAGTTCCCAAGCTGATTCTGATAAGAAATTGTAGCCCTGAAACACAGCTACAAGCCTGGAATACCCAGCCATCTGACTAGACTACCACAGCCATTTGCCTGGAATATCCACAAATATACTTGGGTAGTAGTTCAATTATCTTTGTATTTGATTTGCCTTACTTAAAAGTAGCAAAGTATGTTTCTTGATGATTGTTAAATACAAATTTAACTAAGGCTGTGTTTGCTGAGTAAAAACATAGTTTGTTTCCCATTTCTTTAGCCATCAATGTTCTTCTTCTCCACCCTCTAGGATTTTTGTGGTGATTTTTAATTGTGCTGAAATGTGATTTTACTTGTATGTTACTAAATAAAGTTTGCCTGAAGATCAGAGGTCACATAGCGAGCCATAAACAGAAGTCGGGCAGTGGTAGACCATGCCCTTAATCCTATCACACGGCAGGCAGAGTCTCTGTGTGGTCAAGGACACACTAGAGAACACAGCCAAGCATGGTAACATGAGCCTTTAATCCCAGTACCAACCATAGAGACCTAGAGGTCTGTATAGACAGGCAGTGATGAGGAAGTGATGTGGCTGGGCTTAGAGCCAATGAGAAGACAGAACAGGAAGGCAATAAAAGTGCAGGTTAGACGGGAAGAAGCTCTCTCTGTGGAAGCTACTGCATGGTGGTAAGCTAAGGCTAGTCGTGGCTCTTCACTCTGATCTCTTCAGCTATTACCTCTGTATTTGGCTCTGTGTTTCTTATTTAATAAGACTGTTTAGAAATCCATCTACAGATTTCATCAGTTATATCCTGTTAGAGTCAGTGCTGACCCTCCGGAGATCAGAAGGACACAGAGTCACCACATTATTTAAAAGGGAATAGGTTCCGTGATTCATTCTTTACTAGAGCAGTGCACAGTGACTTTATGCAAGCAAATTGTGCAATATTTATAAAAAGAATAAAAATTATAATTTCCCAATCATTTTCATTCAGTTGCTGAGTTGTCCCTATGGCTGCCTCATTGCTTTTTAATTGGTTCCATATTGTGTCAACTGATGACGTTAAAAATATTTTCAGTTGGGAAGTTACCACTCAATTACACATTGTTGTTTCATGACAATCGTGAACTTATATGTTACAAGTGCTCTCACAAAGGCAGATAAACTTTATCCCTTAGAAATGGAAAGAAGCCTAATACAAATCCTATGGTAAACCTCCTGATGAATGATTTGCTACACCCAGGGAAACAAGAAAGGAAACATTTTCATTTTAGGTTTTTCATTTCTCTACCCGACACAGACCCATTGCAGATGGCCACTGACTAAAGTTTTGACCCATTCTTGGTCCTCAAGGATAATCATACCTTAGATCTGCTAGTGGCTGTCAAGCTTCTATGAGCATGGGATTCCCTGGAGCCACCCTAGGACTGGAGTCTAGAAGTCTGTATCCCCAACCAGCTCCCAGGTAATGAAGATGTTTCTGCTTTGAAATCCACACCTAGAGAACAACTGGTTTAGATCACTGAGAAGATGTCTTCCATGTTGCATGGGGCGCCTCCCTGCCTTGAGCCTTACTTCACAACCCACTGTTTGTCTTTGGTCCCTTTCAGTTCATTTCTTAACCTCCTTACACTCTGTCACCAAACCTCACTGAGCAGTCTCTTTGTGTTTAATTCAGGGGATGGATTGTTGTTTATTTAGTCTAGTCTTTTATATGTCCTGCAGAACAATGGGTGGGGATAGAGAAACATTTGCAGCAGTCTAGCCTCAGAATAAACTGGCCACACTGACAAATGCAGACTGTTTCTTTATATTCATGTAAACTGCTGTACAGGACTTTAAAGGCATTGCATTTTTCTACTCGGTGTTATCGAGTTCTCCCAAGATTAAAGTTAGAGTGAGTTTTCAGGTGAGAGCAGCTTGTATGACTGACAGTCCAAAAGTGCACTCCCCCTCCCCCCACCCCCCCTCCTCACCCTCCCCCCATCCCCTCTCCCCACCCTCCCCCCACCCACCCCCCAACCCCCGCCACCCGCCCCGTGCACCTGCTGTTATGTCTGTGTTAGAAAAGAGCTGAGTGCCTCTCTTCCAGTTCTACCATTAGAAATCAATTGTGTATGTGTGCATGTGCATATGCACGTTTGTGTTTGAGAATACTTGTGTGTGTGCAGAGTTGTGTGTGTGGAGACAGAGTTCAACTTCAGGTGCCAATCCTCCGGAAACATCCACCGTGAATTTTGAGACAGACTCTCTTTCTGGGGCCTGGGATCCACCAATTAGACTAGGATGGCTGGCCAGTGAGCCCAAGATTTGCTTTTGTCTGCCTCTTCAGTGCTGGCATTGTAAGCATGTGTAAGCAAGGTTTTCATCTGGGTGCTGGGAACTGAATGTCTGTCCTCATGTTTGCGTGGCAAGCACCCTGTAAACTGAGCTATCTCCTAAGCCCCCACAGTCTGTTCCAACGGGGTCCCTAGGAGAGCCTGCTTGGAGTATAACTGTGGATTGCTTGTATTAGAAGACCTTATCATTCATCATGTCACAACTTCATCACACTTACCCTTCGATGACAGAAAGGACATTAAAAACTCCCTCTCCTTGCTCTTCACACTCTCTGGTTGCATGCCTGTGGTTTGCTGAAGGCTTCTTTCACATTCTCAAGTGTGTCTACTCTGCTGGGGGCCTTGGGGAAGGCCAATGCCTCCTCCTTAGGGCATTTTGTTATTCCCCTTCACCTAACTGGCTTACAGTTCTGTTTTGTTTTAATCTCAAGTAACACATTCACAGGACAATGAGCCTCAATCTTGAACCCTTGATCAGGACCCGCCTCCACTCACCTTTTCTCTCCACACTCTTACTTTACACAACACAATTTGAAATTATATGCTGAAATATAATTTATTTGCTTCTTCGATCAGCTTGTTATGTATTGATATGAATGCCATTTTCCCCAGTGACTTCTTTCCCTTCTGAGTTACCAGGTTTGAGCTGTGGCTAAAAGTTTCCTTGTGTTAGTTCTGATATTGGACTGTGTAACACTAAGACATTCTAGTAAAAATTCTCAATTTCTCTGTTGCTTCTCAGTCACACAGATTTCCATTAGCAGTTTGCATTTCTTTTGTCTCATATTTAAGAAACTTGCATACAGCTTTCAAGTCTCTCAAGAATTGTATCTTTCTATGACGCATACAACATTTTAAGGTCTGAAAAGATGACTCTAGCCTGTATCCAGTAGCAACACTGGGTCACAGACGACTCAAACAAGCACGTGAATGTTTTTAAACTGCAAGGTGGAATAGTTTCATCCTATGCCCTCTGAACAGCTCCCCATAAGCCTGCATTTATTGAGTTTACATTGGTCAGTTTTAAAACAAAGTCATATAAATTAAACCAGTTCTTCTTTGTCTCTGTAATTAGATGTGGAAATTTCCAAATTAGTGGTTTTACTTTCTTAAGTGACCCAAGAGAAAACAGCCAAGGGAAAATGTCACCATCATCCATCACATAAATATTTCCTCCTAACACAAAGTACGGAATGATTGGAAACTAACCTGCAATGGTTTCAAGGCCTTAAAAAGGTCTAAAAATTTTATAAGATGAAGTTTCTAGCACAACAATTAGGGTGTTTGGCCATCCCATCACCAGAGTAGGTCAGTTCGGGCTGTCTCTCGACCATTGCCAGCAGTCTGTTGTGGGGGTATCTTTGTGGATTTCTGTGGGCCTCTCTAGCACTTTGCTTCTTCCTATTCTCATGTGGTCTTCATTTACCATGGTCTCCTATTCCTTGTTCTCCCTCTCTGTTGTTGATCCAGCTGGGATCTCCCGCTCCCCCAAGCTCTCTTTCCCTCGACCCTTGCCCTTCACTACCCCCACTCATGTCCAGGCTGTTCATGTAGATCTCTTCCATTTCTCCATCATTGGGCGATCCCTGTGTCTTTCTTGGGGTCCTGTTTTCCAGGTAGCCTCCCTGGTGATGTGAGTAGCAGACAAGTCATCCTTGTTCCATGTCTAGTATCCTCCTATGAGTGAGTACATACCATGTTTGTCTTTCTGAGTCTGGGTTACCTCACTCAGGATGATTTTTTCTAGAGCCATCCATTTGTCTGCAAACCTCATGATGTCATTGTTTTTCTCTGCTGAGTAGTATTCCATTGTGTATGTGTACCACATTTTGTTTATCCATTCTTCAGTTGAAGGGCATCTAGGTTGTTTCCATGTTCTGGCTATTACAAACAATGCTGATATGAACATAGCTGAACAAGTGCTCTTATGGTGTGGTTGAGCATTCCTTGGGTATATGCCCAAGAGTGGTATAGCTGGATCTTGGGGGAGATGGATTCCCAATTTTCTAAGAAAGCACCATATTGATTTCCAAAGTGGTTGTACAAGCTTGCATTCCCACCAGCAGTGGAGGAGAGTTCCCCTAGCTCCACATCCTCTCCAGCATAAGGTGTCTTCAGTGTTTTTGATCTTAGCCATTCTGACAGGCGTAAGGTGGTATCTCAGAGTTGTTTTGATTTGCATTTCCCTGATGATTAGGGATGTTGAGCAATTCCTTAAATGTCTTTCGGCTATTTGAGTTTCCTCTGTTGAGAATTCTCTGTTTAGTTCTATAGCCCATTTCTTAATTGGACTGTTGGGCATTTTGATGTCTAATTTCTTGAGTTCCTTATATATTCTGGATATCAGTCCTCTGTCAGATCTGAGGGGTCCCCACTGGATCAGGCCCTCCGAATGGGTGAGACAGTTGATTGGCTTGATCTGCCTGGGAGGCATCCAGGCAGTGGGACCAGATCTTGTGCTCATTGCATGAGTTGGCTGTTTGAAACCTGGGGCCTATGCAGGATTGTTTGGCTCGGCCTGGGAGGAGGGGACTAGACCTACCTGGACTGAGTCTACCAGGTTGACCTCAGTCTGTGGGGAAGGCTTTGCCCTGGAGGAGATGGGAATGGGGGGGGGGGGTTGGGGGGAAGGTGAGGGGGACGGGAGGGGGGAGAACAAGGGAATCCGTGGCTGATATGTAGAACTGAATTGTATTGCAAAATAAATTAAAATAAATAAAAAAAATTTTATAAGATGAAGAATAATTTGGGGCTGAAAATGTCTCATTGGCTTCATCAGGTTACTAAGCTGCCAACTGGACATATAACTCATTGAATGACTTTTTTTTTGTTGTTTTTCAAGACAGGGTTTCTCTGTGTAGCTTTGCGCCTTTCCTGGAACTCACTCTGTAGGCCACGCAGGCCTCAAACTCACAGAGATCCACCTGCCTCTGCCGCCTGAGTGCTGTGATTAAAGGCGTGCGCCACCACTACCCCGCTGCACTGAATGATTTTCTGTGAACATAAAAGCATTTGTAATGAGGAAGTGACCATGCTTTATAAAATAGAATTTGGAAAGATTTCCCTAAATTTAGTCCTTAAATGCTTTTGTATTTTATCAAATTTACAATGTCAAAATGATCATGGATAATGTCTGATTATCACCATTTTTATGACATGAAGTGTTTGATTGCCAGAAATACCTGATGAATATATACCAAAACTCCTGAATTCACCTAGTCAATTGGCAATTAATCTGAATTTGCTACACTTCAATTTTGAGCATGAATCTTGAATGAAGGTTCATGATGATATATATTAATATAAATATGTTTATTTTTGCTTTTATAATAATGTGTATTAGAGTGGTTGGTTTTCTTAGAGAATTTGCTCTTAATTTGTTCATTGGAATTAGCATTTTTTCCATTAAAAATTGAATTATATGTAAATCATTTACTTATTATTGATGATATGATATATAACTTGATATTCACATTTTACTCATTGAAATTTTTATCTATAATTCAATAAACAAGAATGCTCTTCCAAATTTGATAGTTGTATTAAAAATTCATATTGTTAATGGTCTTTGTTCATTCACAAGTATTTGTAAAATGGATAATGTTTCTAAACATGTACACATATTTCTATTTTCTCTTGCTGAACTGAAAGAAATATATTATGCAATTCTGAAGTGATTATAACTTTGTTATGAGTGGGATCCTATGACAGATGATGAATGTTGTCTAATGTCAACTGTAGAAGAGATAAACCCTTCCAACCATATAAAAACACTACAAAACCAATCCATATATGATTCTTCGGTAACTTCTGTTGCTATGAAACAATAATTGGAATCCCTGTGCTTGGGTGTGAGGTGACTTGGGGTAATGCTGTTCTTCCTGACTGCTCATTGCCTCATCCAGAACTTTGCTAGTTCAGTAGATGCCAAGTGATTCTTCTCTTGCTAGCAACATCAATTGAGGAACTAATGAATATCCAATTCAAGAGGCACCACTTGTAGGCTAATCTGAGAGTCAGAGTCTCCCTTAAGTACTTGAACACCATCATGGTCAAGTGTTAGAAACCAGCATGCTAGCTGAAAGGTCAGTGGTTAAAGCATAAAGTCCCATGTCTTTGAAAAAGAGAGTAGCCGAGTTTCTGTGAGGGTCCACGCATGTTGACAAAGATGTTGAGTGCAAGTGGTTAGCTTATTAATTTCTTCACCTAAGTTATGAGTGCTTTGATGTTTTCTATTCTATAATATGTCATCAAACTCTATACAACAGAAGTTTTGGATTCTTTACTTGGTTAGACACTTGACTTCCTTTACATTAACGGGCTTGTGAAGCAAGTACAAGTGTTTTGAACACAGACTTTCCCTAGATTTGTTAATTTGCCTTCTAATACATTAATTAGTTTGTCAATTAAAGGGATAATACTAAGAAAGTAATTTAAAGTGATGTGTCTAAAATTCATCATGTGTTTATTATACTATATGGACAAACTTGAAGTAACCAGTCCTTTCCTGATGACCTAGTAACTTAATAAAATACCTTTCTACCTAGGAGATTTGGTGATTTCTCAAGTTGCCTTCAGCTCAGAATTTCAAACTTTTCTATTTCATAAGTTCTTTGGAGAATGCTGTAGCAGAATTTGCCTAGTTAAATGTTAGGGAACACAAATTATGAAAGTGTCATGGTCAATATTCCTAAAGAACTACATTTTTATAACCCAACCTGTGTTTCACTTGTTCCCAATAGTTATTTGTGCTGCTTTCTGAAAAATTAATCCCATTTCTTGGCAGATGTTATCACAGCTTCTCTCACTGCTGCTATTTCCTTTATTGTACCCCTCATTTTCAGAATTATCAATTTCCTTTTTATTTTTGAAGGAATTTTCTTTTAGCAGCACTTGTAAGTTTCAAATTGATTCTAAAAACTTTTCTAAAACCTCACACCTATTTTTAACCAATCAACCTGTATTCTGTTTTAAAGGAAAGCAAAGATGTCTGACAAAGCTGGATTCCTGTCTTAGGCTTCATGGTTTCTGCTGCCCAGAGAAAAGATGTGTGCTCATCCACTCACAGTTAGGAATCTGATTTAACAGGAAGGTGTATTCATTATTGGTTCAGCTATATCAATTAAGCACCTTGCAAAGGATGCTTTGGCCATTTCTATGGTTGTCTGTTGTGAAAACATGCGGAAATGATGGCCAGCTGTGAAAGCAGGATGTGAGTGGTCATCCCTGAGAAAACATTGCACTGCTCATCTTCACTGGGAACCCAGGCTGTGTACATTGTGAGTGCTGAGAAAGAGCATTATTGTGACAAATTTGTTCTCCCCAAATGTACCTAGTTGAAGGATCTATAATTATTCACAACGTGTGTGACTTTTACCAGTGACATTTTAATAACAATATCATTTAAATAAGAACTAAATAAACTAAAGAACCATAATAAACTCTTATGGTTCATGCTGAAGTGTCTGTGGCACTCTGTAGTGTCACCTATGAGTATGAAGGAAGTGATATGCAGGTGTGGTTTCCCGTTGTAGGTGCCTCAGTATGAATGGTGTTAAATCTTTGTGATGCCTCAGTATTTTTTCAGAATAATAGAAAATTAACTGTTCTTCACATGCAGTCCAAGCACTCTGAAAGGCATATGAAGAGATTCCAGAGAGTTGGTAGACTTAGACTGGGAAACACTACCTATTCATTTTTACTAATCTCTGATTAAAAATCTAACATTTATTAAAAAAAAGTGGTACACCATTGTATATTGGTGTAGCTACAGCTATGTTCACCTGATAGAAATCATAGACACTTTTGTGTAACAAAATAAGGCTACTGTTCATATATGCAGGTATAATTTTGCTCAATTCTCTTATGAGTCAATACACCCATTAAATTTGTTAGTAAGCCTTGGCATTTATTACTGTTAAGTTATGTTTTAAAAAACATTTTGATTAATGTTTCAGAATAGTTTGTTTTCTTTGTGAATCTCTGAATTTTCTTTTATGGAGGTAATAGTATTATCGTGAGGCAGGATTAAGTCACAGCCTTCATGAACCAACCAAAGAATTTGAGCATAAAAAAAGAGGAATGCTTTTAATAAATATACTTTACAGTTCATTTCTAAAGGCCAGTAACTATAATTATAAAAAATTTAGCATGAATTCACTAAGCAGAAATTATATTTCACTAAAAAAAATGACAATAGTCCAACTGATCAATAATTATTTCCAAATCTGACCAAATAAACCAAAAGAACAATTTTAAAAAGACAACTACATAGACCTAGAGAACTCTGCAACTATATCCTGCTACAAAGAAATTCAAAGGCTTTGTTGGACACGATGTGGATGATATAATTAAGTTTTAACTTCTTAAGCCCCACCTTATAAAAACACTCAGAATTTGCCTAGATTTTCATTCCATTTGAGTTTCTTATTTTAAGCACATAAGACCAATCTAGAACTATGGGAATGATTTATTGAATAATTTATTATAGAAAGACTATTATTTGTAGTTTTCAAACTATTAGATGAACATCAAAAGACTACACACAGGATTTAAAAATCCTGACAAGTCCATTTCTCCCTCAATTACGACTGCTCCTAGATGTGTACCAACTCAATGTTCTTTCCCAGAAAGAACAATTGATCTTCATCCTGTGGGGATAGGAACTCACACCACCAGGTTTTTCTGTTGAGGAAAGGGTGTGCTTTCTAGGAATGTCTGCTTTGTAACCGTCATGGTTGTCACCATACATATGATTAATTGGTTTTTTGTCACCAATAAAACTTTTAACTCTGAGACAGTGGCAAGGATGAATAATGCCAGGACTTCATCAATCTGGGGAGCTCCAGTTTTGAAGAACATGAATCTCATGATGAAAGGAGGAGCTGGCTGGCTTGTGAGCAAACTGCAGTTGTACCAAAATTGTTCTTCGTAATAATGACTCCTAATGTGTCAGCCACATTTCTCTTCTTGCAGTAAGATCGCATTTCCTTGAAGTGACAGTGGATTATTTTTTCTGTCCTCTTTGTTTTAATCAGGTTGTGCTGAATGATTAAAATGAAATTCTGCCCATTTTAGCATGCATATTTTGTTTTCTTCCTTCAGGCTTGTTGACATACATTTATTTTGATGACAAAGATTTTGCTTTGATCTAGCTCAGTGTTTCTCAACCTTCCTAAGGCTGCGACCATTTAATACAATTCTTCATGTTGTGGTGACCCTCAGAAATAAAATTATTTTCATTGCTACTTCATAACTGTAATTTTGTTACTGTTATGAATTGTAATATAAATATCTGCGTTTTCTGATGGTCTTAGGTGACTCTGGTGAAAGGATCACTTGACTCCAAAGGGGTTGCGACACATAGGTTGAGAGTCACTGATCTAGCTGTTTCCAGAATATTGAATATAGTTTGTTATTTTAGAATTCATTTGTCAGGGAGCTCAAGGTGTGCATTTTTATTGCTTACAGTTTTAAAGATGAGTTTTTCTATAAATGATGTGTGGTTCTCAACTTGCCAAGGATCCTAAGCCATACTTGGTAGTTTGAAAGGCAATACTTAACTGCATGATCCTAGATTTTGGCTGCATTAAATTATTTTAAAAATTGGTTAATACTTATTTGGTATAAAAATTTAAAATAAATACATAAAGTTTTTACATATTTAAGATTGCAACTTTCATGTAAGGTTTTGTCTAATCTAGATATTATGATATAAAAAGGAGTCAGCCACCTTACAGGTTTAAATAAACTAAATACATTTAATTACATGATTTGTTAAATATCCTATAATAGTTTTCAGTAAATAGACATTCAAAATAAATGCTAAAAGGCATTCACCCTTAAAATCCCAGAAACCTGCACATTGCACTTTATTTTTCTTTCTTCTCTTTACAAACACTTCTGTTGATTGAGTAGCTGTAAGAAGGTGTCAGGACAGGAAGTACAGGACATCACAGGAGTGGAGAACTGTGCTTTTCTTTCCAAGTGAGACATGCACAGACCTTTTATTTTATAAACTTTTAGCTTGAAGTAAGCACTTAATAAAACTATACAGTTACAGTTTGGCAATGAGCTCATTGCAAACGGGATAAAAAAAAACCTGAAAGTCACATTATTACTATGAATCCATTTGTAGGGTTTTTTTTTTTCTGAAGTTATAAAACTTACAGGAGTGTTTAGTGCAGCCAGTGAATTATCTTGTAGATTAAGCTATGTCGTTGTCTATTTAGAATGAAACACACACATCTGAGAAACTCTTCCATATCTGAAAATACAAAGCCCAGATCAATATAGATTATTAAACTGTTACAAAGCTGTGCTCACAGTGAAATACAGTAGTACAGGCAAAGCCAAGGGAAAGCCTCTTGTTTCCCATCTTCCAGTGAATTCTAACAGCAAACACATATGCAATAGGACCTCTTACCTGTTGAGATACTACAAGACCCAACAGATGTCTGAGAGTGAAAGTACTACTGGTTTCCATATACTGTTTTCTCACAGTCGTACATACTCACAATAGGATTCAGCTTGCAGATTAGACACAGAATGGGATTAACACTAATAATTATAAAACAGTACAATCATTCAAAATCATCTCTCTTTCAAAATATCTTATTGGGCTTTCATCTTTTTCAGTTAAAGCACATATGGACTTTCTCTGCCATATCCAAACTGTGAGATAATAGTTCTGTGCTTTGGGACCAATAAGAGGTACATAAGGGTTACTTGAACAAAAGGGCTACATTGCCGGGCGGTGGTGGCGCACGCCTTTAATCCCAGCACTCGGGAGGCAGAGGCAGGCGGATCTCTGTGAGTTCGAGGCCAGCCTGGTCTCCAAAGCGAGTTCCAGGAAAGGTGCAAAGCTACACAGAGAAACCCTGTCTCGAAAAAAAACCAAAAAAAAAAAAAATAAAAATAAAAAAAAACAAAAGGGCTACATAATGTTATCCTTGATTTGGTAAGTGTGACAGATATGATGTGACTAGTGGCCTGCCTGTCTGTGGCATAAGTATACCAGGCAAAGGGATAATGCATGTCTGACATGGAGTGCAACGGGATGATGTGCGATTTCCTCATGCTACTTAGAAGAGCATGTAGACTAAAATGTATGAAATGTTGATTTCTAGAAATTTCCATTTAATTTTTTTAGACTGTGCTTTATCACAGATAACTGAAACCAAGGAACAGAAAGCTATTGGTGAGGGTGGACTATATTGTCTTGCACTCGTGTAGGATTAGAACTTGGGGCTTTAGAACATTAAGTATAGGAGAGTAATTTTAGTGTAATAATAAAGAACAAAAAGGAACATTTTTCCTAAAGCAAGTGATTAATCATATAGTCTTAATCCATTTCTGCAAGAAACATTCTAATGTACTGTGGTTTCCAGGAAGGTGACTGGAAAACACTATGTCCAGTTACCTAATACAACATTTAAAAAGCTCAATTTGTATTACTTAATTTCACAGTTGTCTACACTGAAGGCATCACAAGGCTGAAAATTACTCTTTATGTGTGTACATATATAAGCATGTGGTGTGTGTGTGTGTGTGTGTGTGTGTGTGTGTGTGTGTGTGTGTGTGTAGTGTTCAGGATATAATCATATCAGAAGTCAAGACACATATCCACATGTATATGACTTAGCACACTATCACGGACTTGCTATGAATAAGTTTCCCAATAAACACGCAAGGTACATTAGTAAATAGGAAGACTACTTTTATGCGAAGGCTTTGCTCACTAGGTGGTGAAGAAATAAGGCACAATTATTAGAAACAGTGATCACTGCGTGGCTTTCTTTGAGGACATATGAACAAACTTCTATCATCTATCATAGCCTACTAATGACAAACCAGAAAACAAATGACTACTCAAGTCTAGCTTAGTGACAGTGAGGGTTTTTTTCTGGGGCAGGGGCAGGGGGCATTACTTACTGGAGCATGGGTGACTCAAAAGCAGTTATATCACTGAAGAAGCCCACCCTGGCATGTGATGACTCACACAGGCTGCATCCCTGAAGCTCCCTGCACAAACTGCATGCCACTTGAACAAATTAGAGTCTGATCTAGTCACCAGTTCTTATTGCTTTTATAACCTTGAGAAGGGGTCTGTGCATCCTGTAACTTCTAGGAAGTTCCTGGGCCTTGTGAGTTAACTTTAGAGTCTTGTGAGCTTTCCTTCTTTCTCCAGGAGGGGTTTCAATTCTTCTATACAACAATAATAAAAAATGTTTTAAAAAATATGTAACTATGCCTTAGTGTTAACAGAAAAAAATGAAACTTAGGACCACTTTCATTCAGGTTTCACAAAAGGTCTACTAAAGGCTGTAAGGCTCCAAGTCAAGTATGTATCATGCTATAGAAAAACAAAACGCATTAATAGCATGAAAAATGTTAGGAAGACATAGGTTATGTAGGCAAAGATCAGAAGAGCCACAGATCTGAAGATGGTGAAAATATGTCAAAGCAATTAATATGAACTGGATGAAGAGATAAATTTGTAGATTCAAGAATGTTTCAAATGTTAGGACCAGAGGTTTAGACTCTGTTGTGTGCAGTACCTACAAGACAGTTCCTGAACAGGAGAGTATTTTAATGTTGATTCTAGCTGGACTGGAGGGCTTTTTGAAGACAAGAAAGTAGCTCATAGCCATGTGAAAGTGAGGTTTATTGGCAGCAGCACAGGTTTCTCAGGTAGAGAAGGGATTCTAGAGCTCGACCAATGCTGATGCTGGCAGCCTAGGCCTTCCTCCCAGAGATGACACTTCCTTTCATCTGTTGATCCTTTAATATTCATGTGCCCTTTGGGATGAGTATTGTATTCCTCACCTCTGTCCAGGAACACAGAAAGAGCCACAGCAGGGCCTCTGTCTCCAGGGTATTGTGCTGGATCTGCTAGAGCCACATCAACCATCCAACAACCTAGAACCTCAGCTCTTTCATTATGTACAGCATAGGGGTGGTGTTGGCTAGTCTGCTAGGGAGGTCCCCTACCTCACAGTGCGATCATCCAGGAGGAGGAAGATGAATTTGTTAGTTTTTGCACATAGGAAACATTTGTAAACACTGTACTTGCACACATTGTCAACACTTGCACTTGGATCAGAGGAAGGATTTGCCATCACTCTGAGTCTCATCCAGTGAAGGCTCTGCCGCTTCTAGAGGTCTGAGGCACTAGTGTCCTCAACATGTCTGGGTTTATGTGAAATAATCCACATTAGCTCAAGACTTCATCTGCTCTTTCTTAAAGACTTCCTTAAACTCCAGAATGAAGTATGTGTTTGAATATGAAAGTATGGCTTAATGTGTTATGTTGCAGCACTTATAATGCTTATCTCTAAATTGCAGGATTATAGAAATCTTAT
This sequence comes from Peromyscus californicus insignis, assembly GCF_007827085.1. Lineage (NCBI taxonomy): Eukaryota > Metazoa > Chordata > Mammalia > Rodentia > Cricetidae > Peromyscus > Peromyscus californicus. The sequence continues at coordinate 82,077,163 of NW_026294584.1, forward strand.
TTTATCTGTAGCTTCTCTGTTTATAGAATGTTTAGCCCTAAAAGGAACACATATACTGCTCAAATGTTAGAGGTATGAGAAGTATCCAATAAAGACTCAGGGGTCACTGCTGAGAAGAGGGTAGAAATACTGTAAGAGTAAGAAGTGGTGGGTGATGCCAGGAAACAGTGTTTTCTGGTCACAGCAGGGCCCCTGAACATATGAATCCACTGCAGTTGTAACAGAATGCAGAAAGCCTGTACAAGACCAAGCCAGGCCAAACGCCAGCACAGAGAAGAAAGTCAAGTGTGAAGTTCCACCCTGGCCAGGGAGCTATTGGAGACTGTTAGCTGTTGGGAGAGGAAGAGCCAGTTTTCTCTTAAAGTGTAGCCCCTTCCTGTTTAGGGGACCATGCTCTAGTGGAAGACCACACATCTAAGAATGTTTGAGCCACACAAATTAAACTTGATGGAAAACAAAATAAAGGATAGGTAGGATGGGAAAGGAAGGAGGGAGTCTGGGAAGAGTTGGGGGAGGGAGGGTAAATATGACCAAAATACAGCACACAAAATTCTCCAAGAGCTAATAAAATAACTTAAAAACAAAAATAAAACAAACAGTGGTGCAGAGAACCTCATCACTCATGCAAGTCACTGGCCCTGTGCTCGCTCCCTCTGTGTAGACACAGCCACACACACTTCTGCTCAGCTTAACACCCTGAGAAACTGCAAACACAGTGCTTCACTTCTGATTGTCCAGTAGGAGTTCCCGGAAATCAATGTCATTCTCCTGCAAATGACACTCTGGAGCAATTATATTTATAAAAGTATATTGCCAATATTTAAAATTTAAGTTTCCTAAAGAGGCCCAAAATTTTACCAATAACATCTATCCTTGATTGGGGATTCAATGTAAAGACACACATTTTTAGTTTCTGTTTGTAATATCTATATATCTCCTATTATCTAGAATGTTCTACATTTTTTTCCATTGCATTTGGCCTTTCATGACATTAAGAGGTTTTGATGTGTCCAAACCTATGATTTCACAGAATGGCTGCATCAATTGGTGCAATCACAATTAAATTTTGGCTAGATGACAGGCAAGAGGTGAAATCTACCTCTCAGGGCTTTGTATCAACTGGATTGAACTCAACTTCTTTGGTAAAAGATGTCTTCATACTGAATTTTGTTCTTTGACAGTAAACAAGTTCTTACTTGAATATTCTAGATGACTACCCCCCGTGGCTCCTCATTATGACTAAATCATGGGATCCCAGCAGCACAACAGGATCCTCATGGCTGTCTAGCTCTGCCGATGCCCCATGTTTTATAAATGAGTCAGTTTGGGTCAGGAACTTTCTCTAGGTCCTTCCTTTGTTGTTGGTTTTTTTTTTTTTTTTTTTTTTTTTTTTTTGGTTTTTCGAGACAGGGTTTCTCTGTGTAGCTTTGCGCCTTTCCTGGAACTCACTAGGTAGTCCAGGCTGGCCTCGAACTCACAACGATCCACCTGGCTCTGCCTCCCGAGTGCTGGGATTAAAGGCGTGCGCCACCACCGCCCGGCCTGGTCCTTCCTTTATAGACCTGTATGAGCCTCTTCATGGGCATCACATTAAACCATATTATAGGGGAAGGATATGTGAAAAAAAATTATCTTCCTGTCTGAACACAGCATCTGCAGGTACATATTGGAAGTTTGTTTTTCATTAGTGAGACAGTTGGCCAAGGTCATTGCCAGACCATGCCATCGGGGTTTTTAAACCTTTTAAAAATTAATAAACAATTTGTAGAGTTAGCACTGAAGAGAGTGAGAACCCAGTTTCCCAGATGCTTATCACACGGTGGTTTTGTCACACTCCTGAAGTTTGGGGCAAAACGGAAGTTTCCATTTCTCTCTTCACCTCAGTGTGATAGTTAATCTTCGCTGGCAATTTAACTGACTTAGAACTGCCTAGGAAACTGAGGCACACCTCTGTGTGTGCTTGAGGGCCTTGCAGAGAGAATTAATCCAGGAGGGAATATTCGCCCTAAGTGTGCGGGGAACCATCCCATGGACAGAAAACTTCAAAAGAATAAAAGGGGGAGAAAAAGGGGGAAAGCCCAGCTGAAAACCAGCATTCCTCTTTCTTTGGTTTCTTGCCCACAGTGACCTAAAATGTCCTATTTCTGCTCATCACGATGACCGCAAATTCTGAAGCCATGAGTCAAAGTGTCCCCAGCCCCTGTCCTTGGAGTTGTTTATTCTAGATGTTTTGTCCCAGCATGTAATACAAACCATACATTGCATGCCTCCTGTTGTTCCTGTTTTCATAAAAGATAGCCTCTGAAAAGTCCATATTAAAGGCTTGGTCTTCAAAATAGTGGTGCTCAGAGGGAAACTCTCAGGAGGCCATTCGATCATGAGAGTCCTAACTTCACTGATGGTGAATTTATACTTGAATATACTTTCCAGAGGTGGAGCCTAGATGAAGGAAATAGACCATGCGACATGACACTTGCCTTTGAAGGGTAGATCCTGGGGCTGTAAGATGGTTTTGTGTGTAAAAGCCTTGGTTGTGCATGTCTGATGACTTGAGTTAGATCCCTACACCCATACTGAAGGTAAGAAATGACTCCTGAAAGCTGCCCCCGATCACCATGGTGTGTGCACACCTGAAGGCACATATGCACTCATGCACACACACACACACACACACTCACATACACACACACACACACACACTCACATGCACTCACACATACACTTACATACACACACACACACACACACACACACACACACACACACACGCGCGCACACGCGCATACACACATGTATACTTTCACCCATTATATGTGTTCTCTGTCTTCCTTCGTTCTCATCTTTCACCTTCCTTCCTTCCGTTTTCTACATCAAGTGAGAAGGCTTTCTCTGTCATAATGTTCCACACAGGGCAGGGACTCAGGCCCCAGCCATTACAGATGGAAATGTCTAAAATGAGCTCAAATAACCATTCTTTTATGATGACTTCCTCATATATTTTGTCATGGTGACAAAAACCAACATAATTACCAATACCCAAGGTAATTCTTCCCCCTAATCTTAAATTTTTCTTTATTCTCTCTTTTCCCTCTGCCCTCTATCCCTTTCTTCTCTCATCTCTGTTTTCCTTTGTGCTATGAGCAGAATTTCTCTATGAAAAACTGATGTCATGTTTTCCTACTGTTTGTCACAGGGAAGCTACCGGCCATTCTGAGGCTGACTGAAGCTTTTTTGTTTGATTGTTGGCAAATGGTAGTCTCCATAATCCCTCTACCGTGGGTCTTACCTTTGGGGGCCAATAAAAGGGAGAAAGACTCTCTCTAGTTCAAAGACAATTGGAATGTGAGGTACTTAAGACCAAAAAGGGAATGGTAACACTTTATTCCTCTGTTGATCTACCCTGGTCCAAGGACTGTCCTACACTCAGCCTTGCCACATCGAGTTAGTTCAAAGCAAGTCATGGGCCCTTCCCTCCCAAGAGACAAAGGGATTATATACAGCATGAAGATTGGGCCATTCTAGCATTTGTCCTTCCTGTTAGGTGGACATTTCTTGTATTTTAGTATTGTTGTGAATTTCCACTCTAAGCAAAGTGGTCCTCCTTACAGTGACTGTAATTTTATTAACTTCTGACTTACTGCATTGCCAACAGCAAGTTTTACAATACATATTTTTTGGACTTGTTAATGCTCAAGAAGATAGACTCTAAACTAGAACACCACCTTCACAGCAGAGCCATAAACCCTAACACCATTGGTACACTCCTTCGTAATTCTGTAATTACAATTTCAGACTGTCTGTTCCATTCCCCTTTGTGCAGGTGCTTCCTGCTGAAGGTGAGTCGTGATTAAACACATTTTCAGGCCTTCATTATTCAAACACATTCAAAGGACTAGTGAGACCTTAGGTCTGAACTAAGAGTTGGAGTTTATGGTGAATAGAGTTGAGGTAGGAGGAGGGGCACCTATAATCATGTTGTTACCAAGCTAAAATTAAGAATGGAGAAACTGTAATAAAAGACAGAAAGATGGTGTGAATCACCTACCTGAATCCCTGCCAGATGTGGCCACTGGGGGTTCTCAGGTAGAGAGCGCTTCTGGGTATCAGTGTAGCTAGAGTTTTCCTCCCTGTCCCACAGTCAGGACAAATCTCTCTCACCTGTCAGTCCCACAGCTGCTCAGACCCAACCAAGTAAACACAGAGACTTATATTGCTTACAAACTGTATGGCCGTGGCAGGCTTCTTGCTAACTGTTCTTACAGCTTAAATTAATCCATTTCTATAAATCTATACCTTGCCATGTGGCTTGTGGCTTACCGGCATCTTCACATGCTGCTTGTCATGGCGGTGGCTGGCAGTGTCTCCCTCCACCTTCCTGTTCTCTCAATCCTCCTCTCTGTTAGCCCCACCTATATATACTTCCTGCTTGGCCACTGGCCAATCAGTGTTTTATTTATTGACCAATCAGAGCACATACAGACCATCCCACAGCATATCAGCAGCTGACACAAATGAAAGGGATGGGCTAGAAGGGAGGGCTGAGTGTCCAAGGAAGGTTATAGATTTTCTTAAATTTTGTTTTAGCTATTCTTTGAGAATTTCATAAATGTATACAATATACATATTTTTTAAGTTTTAAAATAATGTGTATTCATGAGTGGGTGTAGGTATGCACATATAAGTGTAGTTTTCTGAAGAGGCCAGAAGAGGTCATAGGATTCCCCTGGAGCTGAAATTACAGGCAGTTATAAGCAGCCTGATATGGATTCCGGGATCCAAACTGGTCTTCTGAGAGATCACTATGTACTCTTAACCACTGAGGCATCTCTCTACAACCTACTTTGATCATACTCATCTTCCAACCACCACCTTTTCCAAGACCCATCCTTGTGACCTCCTCATAACTTCCTATCTTAGTTTTTAAAAATAACCCATTAATTCCAGTTAAGTTGTCTATATGCCGGTGAGGGTAGGATCATCCACTAAACAAGGGCAATATACAAAAGGTTACACCCATGAAGACTGCCTCCCTAACAGCCATCAACTGCCAATAGCTCTCAGCTGGTAGCTCATTAACCGCCCCCCCCCCCCCCCCCGGGGAAATGCTGATTGATTTGATCTTGTGCCTGGGAGTCTGTGAGTACAATGGCCTTGTCACGTCTAGAAGATGCTGTTTGCAGCAGTCCTTGCTGATCTCGGGCTCTTAGAATGTTTCCACCCCCTCTTTTGCACTGTTCCTTGAGTCTAGAAGAGAGGGCTTATACAGGCATCCCATTTAGAGCTGAGCACTTCCCAGTCACTCACCCTCTGCACTTTCAGTAGTAGTGAGTCTCTGGTTTAAATCTTATTATGCTTCATTTTTTAATGTTTTTTCTTCTCCTCAGATTTAATTTGTATGATGGCTGGATTTTCTTTACCTTTCTTCTACATTAGCCACATGCTTCCTGAATATTTTTACTTACTCCTTCATTCATTATCATTATTGTTTTTTAGAATTTTTTTATTCATTTTACATACCAATCACAGATCCCCCTCTCTTCTCTCCTCCCACCCCTTCAGGCTTCCCCTCCCCACAACTCACCCACCTATTCCCTCCTCCAACAAGGTAAGGCCTCCCATGGGGAGTCAGCAGAGCCTGGTTGAAGCATGTTCAAGCCCCTCCCCCTGCCTCAAGGCTGTGCAAGGTGTCACTGACATAGGGAGTGGGCTCCATAAAGCCAGCTCATGTACCAGGGATGGATCTTGATCCCACTGCCAGGGACCCCCTTAAGCAGATCAAGCTGCACAATTGTCTCACTTATGCAGAGGGCCTAGTCCAGTCCAATGGAGGCTCCACAGGTGTTGCTCTAAATTTCATGAGATCCCACTAGTTTGGTTTGGTTGTCTCTGTAGGTTTCCCCATCATGATCTTGATGACCCTTGCTCATAGAATCCCTCTTTTCTTCAACTGGACTCCTGGAGCTTGGCCTGGTGCTTGGCTGTGGATTTCTGCATCTGCTTCCATCAGTTACTGGATGAAGGCTCTATGATGGGAGTTAGGATATTCACCGATCTGATTACTGGGGTAAGCCAGTTCAGGCACCCTTCCCACTATTGCTAGTAGTCTAAGCTAGGATCATCCTTGTGGATTTGGGGGAACTTCCCTAGTACCCAGTTTCTCCATATCCCTATAATGTCTCCCTCTATCATAGTATCTTTTTCATTGCTCTCCCACTCCATCCATGTTCCAGTTTGATCATCCCATTCTCTTATGTTCTCATCCCTCATCCTCTACCCTCCACCCCACCCCCTGTCATCCCCAGTTTACTCATGTAGATCCCATCTACTTCCACTTCCCAGGGAGATCCATGCATCACTCTTAGGGTCTTCCTTGCTAGCTAACTTCTCTGGAGCTGTGGGTTGTAGTCTGGTTATCCTTAGCTTTATATCTAGTATCCACTTATGAGTGAGTACATACCATGTTTGTCCTTCTGAGTCTGAGGTTACCTCTGAGGTTAACCTCTGAGTCCTGAGGTTACCTCACTCAGGATGATATTTTCTAGTTCCATCTATTTGCCTGCAAATTTCATGATGTCATTTTTTTCTGCTGAGTAGTACTCCATTGTGTGTATGTACCACATTTTATTTATCCATTCTTCAGTTGAAGGTCATCTAGGTTGTTTCTGGGTTCTGGCTATTACAAGTAATGCTGCTATGAACTTAGTTGAGCATGTGTCCTTGTGGTATGATTGAGCATTCCTTGGGTATACGCCCAAGAGTGGTATAGCCGGTTCTTGAGGAAGATTAATTCCAAATTTTCTGAGAAACCACCATACTGATTTCCAAAGTGGCTGTATAAGTTTGTACTCCCACCAACAGTGTACGAGTGTTCCTTGTTGTGCATCCTCTCCAACATAAGCTGTTATCAGTGTTTTTAATTTCAGTCATTCTGACAGGTGTAAGATGGTATCTCAAAGTCGTTTTGATTTGCATTTTCCTGATGACTAAGGATGTTGAGCAATTCCTTAAATGTCTTTCAACCATTTGAGATTTTTCTGTTGAGAATTCTGTTTAGCTCTATAGTCCATTTTTTAATTGGATTGTTCAGTATTTTGATGTCTCGTTTCCTGAATTTTTTATATATTTTGGAGATCAGCTCTCTGTCAGACGTGGAGTTGGTGAAGATCTTTTCCCATTATGTAGGCTGTTATTTTGTCTTATTTACCATGTCCTTCGCCTTACAGAAGCTTCTCCATTTCAGGAGGTCCCATTTATTAATTGTTGCTCTCAGTGTCGATGCTACTAGTATATTTAGAAAGTGGTCTCCTGTGCCAATGAATTCAAGACTAATTCCTACTTTCTCTTCTATCAGGTTCAATGTCACTGGATTTATGTTGAGGTCTTCAATCCACTTGGACTTGAGTTTTGTGCATGGCGACAGATATAGGTCTATTTGCAATCTTCTACATGTTGACATCCAGTTATGCTAGCACAATTTGTTAAAGATGCTTTCTTTTGTCCGTTGTACAATCTTGGCTTCTATGTCAAAATCAGATGTTCATGGGTGTGTGGAGTAATGTCAGGGTCTTCAATTTGATTCCCTTGGTCCACATGTTGGTTTTTATGCCAGTACCAAACTGTTTTTATTACTATAGCTCTATAGTAGAACTTGAGGTCAGGGATAATAATGCCTCCAGAGGTTGCTTTATTGTACAGGATTGTTTTAGCTGTCCTGGGGTTTTTTCTTTTTCCATATGAATTTGAGTATTATTCTTTCCAGGTCTGTGAAGAATTGTGTTGGGATTTTGATGGGAATTGTATTGAATCTGTAGATTGCTTTTGGTAAGATTGCCGTTTTTACTATGTTAATCTTACCTACCCATGAGCATGGGAGATCTTTCCATTTTCTGATATCTTCTTCAGTCTCTTTCTTCAGAGACTTAAAGTTCTTGTCATACAGGTTTTTTACTTGCTTAGTTAGCATTGCCCCAGGTATTTTATATTATTTGTGGCTATTATAAAGGGTTATAATAGCCACAAATTTCTTTCTCGGCCCATTTATCATTTGAATATAGGAGAGCTATTGATTTTTTTTTTTTTTTAGTTAATCTTGTATCCTGCCACTTTACTGAAGGAGTTTATCAGCTGTAGGAGTTCCCTGATATAATTTTTGGGGTCACTTATGTATACTATCATGTCTACAAATAGTGAAATTTTGACTTCTTCCTTTCCAAGTTGTATCCCTTGATCTCCTTTTGTTGTCTTATTGCTCTAGATAGGACTTTGAGTACTATATTGAATACATATGGGGAGAGTGGATAGCCTTGTCTTGTTCCTTATTTTAGTTTAATTGCTTTGAGTCTCTCTCCATTTAATTTGATGTTGGCTGTTAGCTTGCTGTAAATTGCTTTTATTATGTTTAGGTATGTTCCTTGTATTCCTAATCTCTCCAAAACCTTTATCGCGAAGGGGTGTTGGATTTTGTTAAAGGCTTTTTTTTAGCATCTAATGAGATGATCGTTTGTTTTTTTTTCTTTTAGTTTATTTATATGATGTATTACATTCACAAATTTTCATACGTTGAACCATTCTTGCATCTCTGGGATGAAGCCTACTTGATCATCATGGATAATTTCTTTGATGTGTTCTTGGGTTTAGTTTGCCAGGATTTTATTGAGTATTTTTGTATCAATATTCATAAGGGAGATTGGTCTGTAATTCTCTTTCTTTGTTGCATCTTTGTGTGGCTTGGGTATCAGGGTAACTATAGCCTCATAAAAAGAGTTTGGTAATGTTCTTTCTGTTTCTATTGTGAGGAACAATTTGAAGAGTATTGGTATTAGCTCTTCTTTGAAATTCTGGTAGAATTCAGCACTGAAACCTTCTGATCCTGGGCTTCTTTTTGTTGTTTTGATGACTGCTTCTATTTCTTTAGGGGTTATAGTTCTATTTAAATAGTTTATCTAGTCTTTATTTAACTTTGGTGTGTGATACCTATCCAGAAAATTGTCCATTTCTTTTAGATTTTTTAGTTTTGTAGAGTACAGGTTTTTGAAGTATGGCATTGTCTGTTGTTATGTCTCCCTTTTCATTTCTGATTTTGTTAATTTGGATGTTCTCTCTCTGCCTTTTGGATAGTTTGGATAAGGATGGGCTTGTCTATCTTATTGATTTTCTTGAAGAACCAACTCTTTGTTTCATTGATTCTTTGTATTGTTCTATTTGTTTCTATTTTATTGATTTCAGCTCTCAATTTGATTATTTCTTGGCATCCATTCCTCCTGGGCGAGTTTGCTTCTTTTTGTTCTAGAGCTTTTATGTGTACTGTTAAGTTACTAGTGTGAGATTTCTTCAAATTCTTTATGTGGGTATTTAGTGCTCTGAATTTTCCTTTTAGTACTGCTTTCATAGTGTCCTGTAAGTTTGGGTATGTAGTACATTCATTTTCATTGAATTCTAGGAGGTCTTTAATTTCTTTCTTTATTTCTTACTTGACCCACTGGTGATTCAGGTGAACATTTTTCAATTTCCATGAGATTATAGGCTTCCTGTAATTTTTATTTTTGTTGAAATCTACTTTAAGCCATGGTGGCCTGATAAAATACAGAATATTATTCTAAATTTTTGTATCTGTTGAGATTTGCTTTGTGGCAAAGTATGTGGTCGATTTTAGAGAAGGTTCCATGAGGTGCTGAGAAGAAGGTATATTCTTTTGTGTTAGGGTGGAATGTTCTGTAGATATCTATTAAGTCCATTTGAGTCATAACATCTGTTAAATCCCTTATTTCTCTGTTAAGTTTCTGTCTGGCAGATCTGTCCATTGGTGAGAGTAGGGTGTTGAGGTCTCAAACTACTAGTGTATGGCGTTCGATGTGTGGTTTAAGCTTCAGTAACGTTTCTTTTACATATGTGGGTGCCCTTGTATTGGGGGCATAAATGTTCAGAATTGAGACTTCATCTTGGTGGATTTTTCCTGTTATGAATATGTAATGTCCTTCTCGATCTCTTTTGATTGATTTTAGTTTGAATTCTATTTTATTAGATATTATGATAGCTACACCAGCTTGCTTCTTAAGTCTATTTGATTGGAAAGTCTTTTCCAAGCTTTTTACTCTAAGGTAGTGTCTGTCTTTGTGTTTCTTGTATTCAGCAGAAGGATGGATCCTGTTTTCCTATCCATTCTGTTAGCCTGTGTCTTTTTATAGGTGAGTTGATTCCATTGATATTAGGGGCAATTAATGACCAGTGATTGTTAATTCCTGTTACCTTTTGATGGTAATATGTGTGTGTATATTCTCTTCTTTGGGATTTGCTGCTGTGGGATTATCTATTGCCTGTGTTTTCATGGGTATATCTGACTTCTTTAGGTTGTAGTTTTCTTTTATGGATGGATTTGTGATAGGTATTGTTTAAATGTGGTTTTGTCTTAGAATGTCTTTTTCACTTTGCCTATGGTGATTGAAAGTTTTTCTGAGTATAGTAGTCTGGGCTGGCATCCATGGTCTCTTAGTGTCTACATTACATCTGTCCAAGACCTTCTGGCTTTCAGAGTCTCCATTGAGAAATATCATACAAATGTGAGTATAATGGTTCTGACTGGTCTCTCTTGTCTGAACGAACACAGTTTTCTGAATATATATTTGTTTGAATTATATATAACAAACATATAAGCCTTGTTTTGTAAAAATGATATTCTAACTTATTGCATTTTATTTATCTATCTATCTATCTATCTATCTATCTATCTATCTGTGTATGTGTAGCACATGCTGTAGCATGCATGTGTGTGGGGCGTTTACCCAACCACCTCCACAGTTCCCCAGAGTTTTCTTGAGTGTGAGCAGCAGGAAATATTAGATAGAAGGATTTATTGTGGAGAATATCGCGGAGATAAACAGATAGAAAATAAAGGATAGCCTCGAGAGGGCCTGGAACCTATTCCAACGGGCCCTGACTGTCTCTGCCCCAGGGTTTTTATAGAGACGCCAAGGGGTGGAGCAAAAGACCTCCTCCCCCAGCACAGCCAAGTGCAGACCATCTCAGACACCTGAACTCAGGCCCGTGGTCTAATCATCCTCTATGCGGACATGCTGGGTAAAGGCACGAGGAACCCGAGAACGGGCTCCCACAGGTCCCCCTTTCTTAATATATAAAAAATAACTATTAATGCCTAACAGCAATCTCCATAGCTGTTACACCTCCCAATATGGGAGTAGAGGATGATAAAGATGGCATTTCTCTTTTGAATTAGGTCCAAGGTGACTACAGCAGTCTTAGCTGCCTCAAGCCCTTTCTAAGCCAAAAACTCTTAAGGCGACTACAAACTTAAAGAATCTCTTAGCTTCATCATTACCATTAACAGGTTAACATAAATATTGCTATACATAGTCACAATTCTCTCAATCTTACAACTCAAAGCAAACTCTTAACAGAACCATTTGAATTAGCATATATGGTGCTATATATAGTTAACCATTTTCTCTGTCTTACAACTTTAACTCAATCATTTGAATTTTCTTGCTAAAAGAACATAGGAAAAACTTCAATGTATTCACATCAAACTTAAATATTTTCTTAACTCCACAAAACCAGGGTGCATCAATATCAATAGGGTAAACATAATTTCTGCAAACATAATTCAACCTCATAACTCCTCCTTTTCTTTATAATTTTTTAAACAAAATCTCAAACCTAGTTAGAGAAACCCAAACTTATAACAATTCCTACAAACCCATATTGAAAAGCAATATTCTCAATCTAACCATTAACACACTTTGAAAACTTAGCAAAACATCCGAAAGCAGTTTCTTAATAGAACTCTTTACACTTTAAAAGTAGTCTCTTAATATACCCCATTTGCATTTCTTACTAACAAAAACATGACATTAATCCACTCAAACAACTTTTGAAACTAGACTAAGGAATATTAACTCTCCCCCTTTTCTTTATAATTTAAGCAAAATCTCAAGCCTAGTTAGAAAACCCAAACTTTTCCATTTAAACAGTTCCATTTATAACATAAAACCAGTTCTGTAAGTAATTTCATTTTTACATAAACAATTCCACAAAACAATTCATGAATCACCAATTAATAAAGCATATATGCATACACAAAACTGCATCTTGATTCTAGGTAGAAATAAATTTCTTCATTTAAACAGTTCCTTTTTTAACCCAATTCCAGCAAACAGTTCCTAGGTCATTACTATAAGTAAACTCAAAATTGTCCCATATCAGTGAAATCTCTATTGTTCATTTCATTTCTTAAGTCTTAAAATTCAAATGATAAATTCTGGTACTAGCCTTCCAAATATGAAAAATCCATAACCAAATTCTTTTTTTGTAATTTTATTTCATTTTAAGTTCAAAAAGTTCAAACAAATAAATTCTGGTATTAGGCTTTCACTTCAAAATATGAAGAGACGTTTTACAACCAAAACTTTTTGCAATTTTCGTTCAAACAAGCGTCTCTGCAACTTTTATTCTCAAGCCAGAGACCTTTAGGTACAGTAGTATTCTAAACCGCACCGTTTTTGATGTTAGCTCAGGTTTTTGTGTTGCGTCGATTTTCCACGGATGCCTTGTGCTGGTTCTGGCGTCTGCCATTCTTAGCTTCTTAGCAACTTCTGGAACTTTTGGAAACCGCTCAGACTGCTTGCTTTGCAGTCTGCTAGGACACTAACTTCTGTATCTCAGGTTTTTTCACCATATACATTAAGCATAGATTCACACTTAACATTTACACTTTTTAAACTCACATATAACATTTTTTGCCTTGCAAAGCATTTAGACTCACATTCAACATTTACACTTTTTTACAAACTCACATAACATCTACTTATTTATACTCCTTAAGGAAACTCTAGAACTACTTTAGCAAATATATTTCTTATTACTTATATACTTATATTCATTCCATCTTATTTCTTATTTAAACTTACATTTACAACTAGCATCTTTACTTCTTACAAGCTTATTACTGCATGTCTTAAGACTACCTTAGATACTTCTTGCAAGCCTATATTCTTAAAGGATCTATAGATCTATTTTACAAACTTATATAGGGCTACTATTAGCATATATTTAACTTAGCAAACACCTAAAGATTTCTTTACACAGATCTAACAAGACAGAATAATTTCTACAAACTCACATCTTATTTTCATCTTTTTCTATTTCTTATTCTTAATTATTATCACTATCTCTATTAGATTCTCTTAACTAGACAGGAAGTACGTACATCATTTCTAAAGTTTAGAAGTTATAGTCAGCTTTGCTATACAACACTGGGATTTAGTGAGTGTTGTTATAGAATTGTGATAGTTGTTAGGGGACTGTAACCTTCCCAGGATGATGCCACACTCCAAAGTTGCTGAGTTCTCTCAGCCGTTCCGGAACCGGCAGAGATGCACTGTCAGTGGTAGACGGTTTTTAACTAGAGGCTGTCCCTTCACCCAAATTCATAATAGTTCCCCTAAGTACTTCAATTCAGACAAACGTTTCTATTACAGCAGTACTTTTGGTTTGTTCTACGGAAAAACTTCACTTCATGCTGAGTGAAATTACCGTATTTAGCTGCTGTAAAGCTCTTCGCAGAGTACTGCACAGCTATTAGGTGATATAAAGTATTTTTCTAAAGAAGCTAGTAAAGCCAAAAGCGGCACAGCTCTGAACTCTATTTCCTCACTGTTTGCATTAACCAGTGACAAAACCTCAGCAACACTGATCGAGCCACTTTCCTTCTGGTTACTTTATAGGAACATCATTGGAGCTGACCTTCCTTAGTTCCACGCTCCTTAGGAAACACTCCGGTAACCACCGAGCTTCATTCCCCTCTTGCGGAAAAAACACACATGTCCTCAACCCCATATTAACACAGGATCGGGACCCTTCCATAATCCCGAGCAGGGATCTTTCCATTTCGCATTACCCTCAGCTAAAGGACCAGGAAGATTGGAGTGAGCTCTAATATGGCCCACAAAGCATGGCAGCTTTCTTTTGTGGAATAGCGTCTTGGATTTGTTGAAACATTTTGACTGGATTATTGTTAGTTCCAGTATTTTTACCAAAACTGTTACTATTCAAAAGAGTTAAGAACATAAATGTTCTTTCATGAAACATATCCTTCATTAGCTTACTCTGAGAAAAAGCATTTTTATGATTTAGTATTTTCACTTCATTAGCTTTAACTCCTGATATTATTAGCAGCTGTAATATTTAGCATTGATTTTTTTTTTTTATAAGGAACTTTCAGGTGAAGCAACTTTTGTAAGACAGCTAGATTTTCTGAAGTTTGTTTCCCATCTATAAAGCAGTCATTTCATTTTGAATGCCTGTTTCTTATCCCCTTAATTAGATTTGCAAAGGAATCACTCATTGCAGGCTGTTCATTCAAGAGGTAAATAATTTTTTTAATTTCAACATAAGTTTCTTCATATCTAAGACAACGTTCAGTGTATAAACTGCTCTCTTGCTTTCTTAAGAATTTTAAAGTGGCTTGTTTGCTCTTAAAGGTAGCTTTTTGTCATCCAACTACCGTAAAAACTTTGCACAGCTGTTAGGGTAAATAAGGCATTTTACCAAAGGAGCCCCAAACCGCGAAGCACCTAGTTCTGTATCCTTTCAATTTTTCATTGGAACTGACACTTAAACTCTTAGATGATTTTCCTCCTTATTCTTTTAAAAGCTGTATTTTAAGTTTACCATGAACGTATTTTCGAGCTGACAAAAGTGTTTCAGGGCTGTGTCGCCATCTTTAGCGGAAAAACTACCTTTCCCAGAATGCATTTCCCTTATATCAGTCCATAATAATATCAGTCCCTTATATCAGTCCTTTATATCATTTCCCTTATATCTGTCATTTCCCATAGTTCTTTTAGAGTCTGAGAGTCAACTGGTTCTCTTTTACCAGACTTGCTTACAAATTCTTGCCCGGGAGGTTCGAACAGATTTTTGCTTTTGCAATGAGAGATTTGAACAAGCATTTTACATTTTCAATTATGGGACATTGGGAGATTTCTATTCTCTCCTCAACTGGCTTTAACAGGTGTCTCTCCTTCATTAGACACTGGCCCCAAATCAGAACGGCACCTGCCTCGTTAGCCGGCATTGAGGCTGGCATTTCTGATAGCAACTTTCCTCGGGCTTGTGTTTGCCTTAGCCAGTCAGTAAAAAACAAGATCATGTACAACAGCTTTTCCATAGCTCTTTCAGAGAGATTTTCTCCCACTGATTTTATTCTCATTTTGCTTGTTCCTTCCCCGCCAGATGCAGAGCTTCAGGTAACTGTCTACGGATCTCTGCTAGCTGCCTTTGGAGGTAGGGGCTTTTTTTCTCCCCCCGAATCTGCCTCAAATTCTAGCAGCTTTTTCAGATCATATTTTCTGGGGAGGAATATGTCCCTTCTGTTTCTTCAGAGTCTTTCTCCCAGACAGTTCCCAGTTTGGTCTCAGTTTATCCCCTCTACCCCAGAAACAGTTTTCGACACTACAATGGAGGTTTTCCCTGCTACTGAAGGTAGTAGGGCTTTTTGTCCATTTGTTTTCGGAGTCTGTGTGGTTTGCATACAGACTGAAAATCTAACAAGGGAGGTTTTTGCCATCTCTAAACTCCCATTAGGACAGGTGCTTTGCTTCATCAGGCCTTTCACCTGGCCCAGTCCCCCAGTGGGTTGTGTTTGCTTGTCTGGGTGCTCAAGGACAGAGCTTATGCCAGAGGCAATCACCCCTCAGGTCTACACTCCCTCATCTCAGGGAGTCAGTTGAAACAAAGCTTTTCTCAAATAGATGCTTTCTCTGACAGAAAAGAAAGCTTTACTCCTGGATAGTTCTGTTCTGCCCAGGCTGGGCTCTTTCCCCAGACAGCGTTCTGACTCGGCAGCACGACTGCTTCAGACACAGTTCAGCTTTACTGTTTTCCCAGAAAGGTCCTTACTCTGATAGGAAAGCTTTTTTTCAGCTGTGGACCTATCAACCCGGGACTTGTAGGAAAGTGGACAACTGTGCCGTTCCCACTGGCTTTAGCTTTGTTTGTTCATTAGCAATCTTCCCCTGGGTCCTGCACCTTCCTGCCTCAGCTCTGTGCTCCTGGAAGTTTACAACTGCAGGAACCCTAGTATCCCCGAAATACACCCCAACTCAGACGCTGGCCAGTCGCCTCTGGGTTTTTGGTCAGAAGCGAGGATACAATGCTTCAGGGGATCTTTGTGTTAGGAAGATTAGAAGCACTTTTTTTCATTCTGAAACGCTCACTCAAACAAAACCTTTGATGCCTCAGCTCAGCTGTAACTGAAAAGCTTGGCCTTTTTGCTTTTCTCAGGTAAAGTCTCCTGCCCTTTAGGGCTCTCTGTAGCTATTTACCCACACTCTTCCCAAGCATTTCCCTCAGGGTACTCTGACCAGCGTGAAGAGACAGAGCTTAGAAGAGAGGTTTTTAGGAACTTGTCCCTGCCTCCTGCATTGCAGGGAAGATTTTTAAAGCTTGAAAGAGAACTTGGAGAGGTTTTGCTGTCTTAAGAGGTTTGTTGTTTTCCCTTAGAGCTAATCACAGGTGGTCCCCATACTAGTATCTTCAGGTGATTCTAATTTTTGCCCTTTTGAGAAAGTTAAAGGCTTTAGTTTTTAAGTTTTTTAAGAGCTTTTGAGAAAGATTAAAGCTTTTTAGAGAGTTTTCCCAAATTTTTTTAAGAAAAGCTTTTAGTTTAAGATTTTTTTTTCCAGGAGAAAGACCAACTTTTCCCAAAACTTCCCAACTTTAAACTTTGACTTCTTACACCCCCATTTTTGCCTCAGGGAGAAATCACTTTCTCCTGCCACTTGGACTTAGCATTTCAGCTGTCCCCAGGTCAAAAGCTTCCATAGGAAACTTTTTCTTCCCCATAAGCTCAAAGAAGAGCTTTTTTACTACCCATAAAGCCCAAAGAAAGATTTTTTCCCAGTTTGCATTCATAGCCCCCAAAGTTAGAAAATTGTAGAGTTTTTCTGTCTAGTTGCCTTACTTATTTTTTCCTACACAATCTTACACTTCTAAGTTTTTCCTAAACTATATTACTACACTATACCTTGTACTTATTTTTCACAGATAGAAATTGAGAAAGGGATAGAATATAGAAAATTTTGACAGAAGAGAATTTCGCTGCAGCATCGGACATCCTTCCAGTCCGCTTTCCTTTTCTCTCGAGGATAAAACCCCTGCCTCTCAATAATATATATAAAATATATATTTTCCATAACATCGGCATGCCTTTCCACTGGCAGGGCTGACTCAGCACATTTGCCAAAAACTCTGTAATAAAACTATTATTTTCCTTTATCTTTAGTCATTTTGTCTTTAGTCCCCCCTTTTTTTCTTCAGTCCCTTTTTTTCTTTTTTCTTTAGTCCCTGTTCATGGCGCCATTCTGTGGGGCGTTTACCCACCACCCCCACAGTTCCCCAGAGTTTTCTTGAGTGCGAGCAGCAGGAAATATTAGATAGAAGGATTTATTGTGGAGAATATCGCAGAGATAAGCAGATAGAAAATAAAGGATAGCCTCGAGAGGGCCTGGAACCTATTCCAACGGCCCCGACTGTCTCTGCCCCAGGGTTTTTATAGAGACACCAAGGGGTGGAGCAAAAGACCTCCTCCCCCAGCACAGCCAAGTGCAGACCATCTCAGACACCTGAACTCAGGCCCGTGGTCTAATCATCCTCTATGCGGACATGCTGGGTAAAGGCACAAGGAACCCGAGAACGGGCTCCCACACATGTGGAAGTCAGAAGACAGCTTACAGGTGTCTATTCTCCCCTCTCACCATGTAGCTTCCAGGAGTTGAATTCAGGTCCCCAGGTTTGGTGGCAGGCACACTTACCAGCTGAGTCATCTCACCAGCCTTTTCTAACCTTTTTCTAGTGGCCCTTTGTTAAATGTACCTCATCTGGCACCCAGATTTAACTGAATGTCTCTAAAAATCATTAACACAGCCCTTGCCCAATGCTTTACCAGGCAGTCTCATTTTCTTTTGTGATTATAAATGAAAAACATAAGAAAAAGCTGGTAGAAGACATAGAAAAACCTGAAGACAAACACCAGTGATCAAGACAAGCCTGTGATTCTAGAGAGGACAACTTCCCATGCTCTCTGTTACTGGGGGCTCAGAACCAAGCCCTTACCTGCTCTCCTGCTACCATGCCTAGCGGATATTCTCCTCAATCAAGTAGCATTGCTAACTGTGAAAATTCAAAGAATTTTAATGGTTTTTCAGAGTAGTAGTAAACTAAGAGGAATTTTGGGTGGGAACTCCAGCACTTCTTTTCCCACGGAGTTTATTTATTCATCCCACTTCTTAGACAACTAAAAATCTGCAAAGCTGCAGATGTGGAAGAACTGTGCCATATATAAAATAATAGATTTTATACTTCTAAAAAGCAGCAGACAATCCTCCAATGCCTCCAGCCCATCTGATTCTGTTTTTAAAACGTCATAAAATACCCAATTTTTAAAGCTCAGTACTCTAATTTCAGTTCTATTGATGTAACAAAGGCTGGCTTATCAGTGAGCTGGCCCTTTCCTATAAATCGAGAATTGTCAGTGCATTCCTTAGATAAAGTGCTGCAAAACATACTCAGCTCCAGTCCTGTTGAAAAACACATGTTTGGAAAAACATCTTATGAAAACAGCCCTGCACAGTAGTTCATCAGGCAATGACATTAATACATGCTGCATACCACAGCTATCATGATCCTCTGAAGTGTGCACATTCAAACCTCAAATAAATTCTCCCCATGTTTTCTATCAGTTTAACTGTGTGAGTAACATGTTGGCATTTTCTGGGATACAGACAGACATATGTGGCATTCTAGAGTGAAGGCTATGTGGATGAGGACTGCATTCCTAGTTGGGGCTTTAAGCATAGGGACCTGATTAGTGTGCTTAGAAGGCTCTTTTCTGCTATTTATATAACTTTGACTATAAAAACAAATATCTGTCCCTTTATTCTCTTTTGTTTTTCATTGTTGGCAAAGATTCATAGTTATTTTGGGGCCTTTGACAATCAAAACATCAGAAATAAATGGGTGTTGAAATGCTATGAAACTACTGGGTTCTTTTATCTATTTATAGTTTTACTGCCTGTGAGTATGACTCCACAATTAATTTAAGCATTGTGCTAACCTGTGTTAGATGCTATTATGTACCAGGTGCTAAGTTTACATGTTTTCATTAACACAAGCCTTGCAACATAAGGCAAGTCTGGTTGTCAGCCTATTATATACCAGAGGAAATTGAGGCCCAGAGTTTAAATAAGCTAGCAGACTATGTGCGTAGAAGAGGTGGGGTAAAAGTCCTAATGTCCTCCTCCAGGATGTACAAGCTCTATATTCTCTTACCTCATCTGGAAGTCAGCTAAAGGATTCACTTGCACATAGAGGTGTTAAACTTACCAGACAGGGTAGTTTGGGGCTCTGACTCACATAATCAATATTTATGAGATCCAGTATATGAATGTCCTGTGGACATCCACACTAACATTGGTTCTTTGGTTTTGTGTAAGCTGATAGAACAGGGGAAACAAAGAAAGAAAGGAAATTTAAAGCTCAGGCAACCCACTGACAGATGAACCAATCCATCACTCAAGTACAGTGTTGGATGGGAAGAAAGGAAAACCCATGTTACCTGCTTTCCCTGGAAATCACAGAGATTCACTTAGGTCACATCAGGTAAAGCTGGGCTTATTGATGCATTAGTGATAGTGGTGAGAAAATGGAAGCTGGGAAGGTCGTGGACAGCTCCACATCAGGCCATTCTCCCCATCATTCTTTCTGACCTTTGTGTTCCCGTTATCAGCCATGCCTGCTCTCTTCTCTGTCTCTGCTCTGTTTCCCTCCGTGTGTCTCAGGCCAAGTGTGTTGGAGTCCGTCCGATTGATTGTCACCTCTCTGTTATAAAACTCTTCAACTTGGGTCAATTTTAGAACAACTATGTAATTTATCACCTACACAAAAGACATCTACGAATGGTAGGAGGGGCTAACTGCATAACCGTTTAACCTTACAAAACCATTTATTCTGTTAGTAGAATTTTAAGAGTTCCTTTACAAGTTATTTTAAAACCTTTTTTTTCTAGAATTAAAAATAGCCATGTGTATGCCTGCAGCCATCCCAGACTGTCTAAAAATGTTTCTCATTGCTTCATAGCTTATATTTGCTCAAGAAAAATTGGAGTTAAAACAAATAAGTAAAATGTAAAAGAACCTCCATTTCATCTAAATTACACCCACTGTCACACTGCTTCTCCACGTGGGAAGCTTTCATTGAGAAGTGTATTTTAGAAACAACAATTTTAAGTAAACACTGATGCTTTTTTCAGTAAATTTTATGCTTTGGTTTTCATGTGGCTGCAACCGCCCCCTTGGAGACACTGTTAAAAATGTTTTTTGTGAAATACACGTTTATAATAAAGCTTTATGAAGACAGACATTGACTTCCTCTGTGTTTTATTAAGTATACCCCCTTTACTTTTTCCTTACATTGATTCATTGATTTTATTCAGGGGTGGGGTGTGTGGAGGTCAGAGGACAATGGGTATGTCGCATTCTCCCCCTCTACCCTGTGGGCCCTGGGGACTAAATGAGGTTGTCAGGCTTTTCCCTCTGAGCCATCTCATCGCTAGTGTAGCCCTGTCAGAAACGGTGGGCAAGCCTCTTCATGACCACAGAAAGAAGGTTTATCAGGTAACAATTCCTAACTGCAGCGCCGTCACTAAGTGGCAAACCCACCGTGGTCTGAGGGCGCAGAGGAGTAGTGGTCTGCCGAGGAGCTTTCACTGTCCACACACACCCCGCCCCCCCCCCCCCGCCCCCCCCCCCGCCCCCCCCCCCCGTAACATGACACACCCTTCATCCTTGTTTTCCACGTGCCTTACTCACTTACTACCTAGACTTTCTGCCTCTCTTCAAGTCCAGGCGAGTCAAACACTCTTGAGTGTGTGTCTCCTAGAAATTACTTTGTATTTGAGTAATGGTCTCTTCATCAGCAAATCCCTTAGGTGCACTTGTTTGCTTGTTTGTTTGTTTGTTTGAGGTTTTTGTTTTGACTTGTTATTCTTCTCAAACCGGGTCTCCTTCAAGCCAGGCTGGCCTCATCCTGGCTATGCAGCTAAGGATTATGTTGAATTCCTCCTTCTCCTGCCTCCACTTCCCAAGTGCTGGAATTCAGGGCTGGTGCCAGCAGGCCCAGTCTATCTTCTTAAAGAGAAGTGAGAATTACACTTCCTTGTTTTTGCAAAGTATTGAAAATTGGGGATTTGTTTATGATCCACTTTGAGATTTAGCCGTGTGATAAAAAGGTAACCTTTCCCTTATAAACTAGAGTTTGCAGACAGGCAAAGTGCAAGCCCATCAGCTCTATCCCTGTCTGTTCTAATAAGGTCTTAATAAAAAACACCTTGTTAAAAACTTTAGAACCCAGAACAGCGGCTAAACTGATGTACCAGGATTCTCTCAGGAAAACTCTGAGCACCTTGTATTTGTAACAGATTATTAGTCCACCCTTGCTGATTCTGTGAGGGCGGAGCTCAGGGGTGGGGGTGATCATCCATGTTCAAGAAGCTCCTCCACAGAGGATACCCTGCTGGGGTTTCCAAAAACACAGTAATCAAGTTCTGAGTAGGATAAACCTCACAATGAAGACTGGCTACAGAGTAGGGAGACAAGTTCCAGAAAGACGGTAAAGCTGGGAGTGAACCTGCTGCGTAAGGAGAAAAGCCGCCATGTCGTTCTGCTTTCTGTGGTAACAAACACTCTAGACAACGGACTTTTAAGGAGAAAAGCATTATTTAGGCTAATATGTTCAGAGGTTCTGACTCATGCTGAACTATTACCTTTAGACTCATGGCCTGACCGCACTTCCTGGCACAAGTTTGTGGATAGGAAAGGCCACTCATCTCATTGCCAGACCGTGTAGGAGAATGAAGGGATTGAGGTCCCACAAGCTTGGTTAAAGTCTTGCCAGGTGACCGACCAGTAGTACTAACAACTTCCTGTAGTAAAAAGCTAGAGACCAAGCCTGTTACACATGACCTTGTTTCTGGTTTTGCAGGTGGCTTTCACACAGTGACATGTCCCAACCATAGCTAGCAGGACTGAATTAAGCCTCCCTGTGTTTATTATTGCACAAATAAGTTCAGTGAACATCAGTGTTAAAAATAAACTTCTAATTCAACTATGGAAATCATTTTCTCATTATACTGGTTTTGTTCCTGTTCATAAAACTCTGTTTTTATTAATTAAGTCATTATTTGCATGCAACACTGACTTAGAGCATAAATAAATGCTGAAAGACATCACCTCCCATTTCCATAGCAACAAATTAAAAGCAAATACTAGTCAATTAAGTGTTCCTGCTTGACTCACAGGCACGCTTTAATACCCTGGATCTCTGGTCCCTCCCAAAGAATATTCCCTGTCCAGAGAACTCCTGGGAAATACGTTGGTTTTGATAGGAAATGGTTTGGGAGGAGCATGGAGTGAGGTGCTAAATTCCATGGGAGCTGAATTTTGTAGGCATTTGTTTTGGCAGCAGTAAGTAAACATGGAAAGATTGTGGATGTAGAGGTAACATGAAAGATGGTGGTCGTAGAGGCGCAGCCAGCAGTGTGTCGTTGGAGAGGTGGAAAGAGGGACTCGTCAGACATCCAGGCAAGGCAGGGAATGAGCAAGTCTGGACAAGAGACTTAACAATACTCAGGACTCCAAATACTGATTTCCTCCTTTAGACACAGCTCCTCCAATACTTGCAATTTGGGTAAGTGTTTATGTTTGAATAATGCATGACCTGTCAAATGTAAATTCCACAGAAAATAATTTTACAAGAAAATAATAAAAATAAGTCTAACAAACTTTTTTTTATACTAGAAATAGAGCACTTCAGATTCTTTGTCTTCCTGCTGCCATTGTTAGGAAATATGTTAACTGGACATTTAGTGGGAAGGAACACTGTTTCTAACAAAAAGATGACTATTATTTCCTTGTTGGGATAGAAATGAGCCCTTAAACTGTCTAAACAGCTGAGAAATGACTCAGCCAGCAAAGCACTTGCTATGCAAGCCTAGGGATCTGACTACACTCTCCAGCACTCACCTTCAAAAGCAGGGCAGCACTCTCCATTAGCCTCGCAGCTGAGGAGGCAGAGACAGGAAGATTCCTGGCTGACCTGGTCGTACAGTCCAGCCAGTTGGTGAGCCTCAGGTTCAGGGACAGACTCTGTCTCAGCAGTTAGAAGCACTTGCTGCTCTTCCAGAGGATCACAGTTCAGATCTCAGCACTCACAGCAGATGGCTCACAAATGTAACTCCAGCTCCATAAGACCCAATGTCCCCTTCTGGTCTCCATGGATACATACACATTATGGCACACACACACACACACACACACACACACACACACACACACACACACACACAAAGTAAATATTCAAAAAATAAAGGTGAAGAGTAGTTGTGGAAGATACCTGATATAAACACATAACATGTGCTCAATTCCTTACACACACACAACATATACACACAAATAAGTGGATAAATAAAAAATAAATAAATGAATAAAATAGAGATAAAAATACAGAAGGAAATCAGACTACACCTTATTAATCATTGTACCATTTGTACAACATGGCGCCTAATGTATTAAGTAGTATAGATTGAGCTAATATGGGAAATATCCTGTTTTGTGATATAATTACAAATATCCTTGGATTTGGAGACTTATCAGCTTATCCAAGTTCCCTAAGTATTTGTACAGATGTGTACAATGTTAATCATATGTCGTGAGTAAGGGTTTGGATTCTAAGAGTCTAAGAATTCAAGGCTCTAAGTCTATCATACTTCTATGTTTTACGTTATCCTCCTGTTAGCATTCAGAACCACTTCTTGGAATCCTGGCCAATAAGTAGATAATATCCTGGCCCGCCCAGCATCCTGATGTCACCCTATGTTCCCAGCCCTTTAATCAAGTACTCCTCCCCCTTAATTCTCTCTCTTCCCCCCTCTAGCCATGAGATAGCGCACACCTCCCCCCTCCCTTCTCTCTATCTCTTTCTCTCTCTCTCCCTAGCTCTCGCTTTCCCTCTCCCCTCTCTCTTTCCCTCACCAAGGAAAACTCTCCACTGAGCCTTGTCTGGATGGCTTCTCTGTCTCTCACCTGCTGTGGGGCACCTTGGCTCCACCCACCAAGGCCTCTTTCTTGCCACACGACCCTCCTCCCCCCCTTTTTTTTTTTTACCATGAACCATACTTTTTAGTAAAAAACTACAAAATTGTTTAAGAAATGTTTTCTACTTTTTTTCGTATTTTATTCTTGTTCAGACACTTTATGTTTTCCATTGGAGACAAGAGATCAAAGAAACATTCAGTGATGTTTTCTGTGTCAGCATGAGGCAGACATCACTGCAGTGAATCAGGGTAAAATGCATCATTAATTTTATGCTATGTGAATTTTACATCGTGTTAAAATTTTTCACAGTTGTCTGCCACTAGAAGTCTCAATCCTGAACAACAGAGTTCTCTTCTCTACTCTGACTGTTTTAGGAGAAACATGTATCTAACCAAGTAATAAAATACCAAAATGAAAATTGGCATAGAAAAAAAAGCATCCTAATTTTTAAAGTACACACAATTTGTCCTTTCACTATTCAGTTTTTCCATATGAACAGGACCAAGTTTGTGTTTGTTTCTCATCATTTAATCAAATCACTAAGATGCTTCATTCAATTGCTCTGTGGCAATATCTTACCCTGACTTTCCTCAAACCAGTGGGTTTTTGTTTGTTTGTTTTTAGTGAACCAGATGCAAATGACTTGGGCTTATACAGCAATCCACACTCATACAACCATGCTTGATGACAGTGTCGGTTCACTTAGCTTCTCCATAGGAAAGAACAGTCTAGCAGATTCCATAGTCAGACCCCAGTTCTACCTCTGTGCCCCAGATGCCACAAGCCCAGGTCTAGTCTTCCTCTCACTAAGAATTTCAGTAAGAAACTCACACAGTTCTAGGGATAGAGTATTTAAAAATATTCTTACCTACCAATCGAGCAATGCTTCACACATTCTGGAAGCCTTTTCTCCATTGAAAAGTTCCTCCTCCTCTCCCAATTGCTCTTCCCCCTCACCTCTTCATTATCCTCCCTGTCCTGCTCTGTGGACTCTCTTCTTCATTCCCTTCCCTCTCCTATTCTGTGCACCCCTTCTTCTTCCCCTCCCTCTCCTACCTGAGGACCCTCCCCCTCTATTCTCTTCCCTCTCCTGTTCTGTGAAACACTTCATCCTCTTCCTGTTTCTCATAATAGTTTTGAAAAAAATAGGTATACCTATCTTTGGTACAGCAGAGACACACTAATGTGCATTTAACAATTACAACACAATGTCGAGATATCCTATAGCATGTGCCCATATCCTGTCCTTACTCTACCCCAAATACTTAGTGGCTTTTTACTCTTTGAAAAACCATGGCTTTGAAAGGGTCTGCAAGAATGTTCTTTCCCTAATGACCATTTGACTTACTCAAGTCTTTCTTCAAGTTCCTTTTGCAGGAGGATCTTTCCCCCTGACCTTATTTGTAAATGTAGTCCATCTTCCTAGTCTCTGCTTCACTTACTGTTGGTTTCAATCACAATTTAACTTGACATATGCTATTCTGTGTGTGATCTGTCACTCAGCTACAATGCAACTTCCTTGAGTATTTAGCGAATATTTGAGTTAATGAGTACATCCACACTTATCTAATAAACATAAGAAAGAGTAAAAAATTGTCGCATTTTATATGGTCACTCAAAGTATACTCACTTTCATATTATATTCTGTGTAGCCTATCCACAACCACACATATCCACATGAATATGCACTATAAGTCAACTGGAGGCCATAATGACCTTTCCTTTTGTATTCTTAACATTCTAACTTCAGAATTTAACTTCTCTTCTTTCTTACAGTCTGACTTTGGAATTTAAACTGTCTCCACTCTCATTGTCTCATGGCTGTCACTAGGAGATGGCAACAATTTAAACCCTTTGATGCTGAAATCCTGCTCAATATAGTGTTTAATATGCACTAACTTAAAACTCAGCAGCCTACAAGAGACTAGCAAGTAGTAGTTACTGTAGGATAGTGCATTGTGTTGTATGCACAACTATGCATGGATACATATGTGTGTGTGTGTGTGTGTGCGCGCGCGCGCTTATAAAACTGGGCCATAGCTAACAAAAGGAATATGCATCTGTATCTTATATGAGAGGTTTTTTTTTTTCATTTCCTCTGTCTCTTTGAGAGTAACTAAAGTTAATTTCTGAAATTTAATAAGACTGTAATAATGGGATCTATGGTTTCATTTGTCTTTTACACAAACCCTATCAAGTCTCATCATTTCAATTATCACCTCTCTATATAATTCCCCAATTGAGTTTCAATCTTGACCACTCTTGTGAACTCCACTATCACATTTCTAATTGCCTACAGGGCCTTTCCATGTGGGAGTCAGTGCATCACTGTGAACCCACCAGAAGCTGTCAGTGCCCTGCCTTGCCTCCTGCTCCATCATCTAAAATGGGAGGGTGTGTGTCTTGATTCACATGCCGTGCATTTTAAGGCCAGAGAAATGTGCTCTTCTTTCCAAACATGTTTACATTGCAGGGAATTGTCCTGCCAAATTCCATCTTTTTATATCCTCATACCTAGTTTTTGTCTTCCATGACTCTGTTATTATGTTATAATGATTTTAACCACTCTGTTTTCTCTTCTACTCTCTCAGCTATACCCCAACCTTTAAGAGTTTAAAATACATTACTTTAGTCATGCCAACACTTCTATAAAATTTTAAAATAATGGTTCTTGGAAAATCTGGTAGCTTTATGTGAAAAATCTAAAAATTCCAATACTCAAGTTATTCCTGTTGTTCCTTGGACACATCTAGCAATGTCCTACTTGGCTTCGTGCTATGGTTTGGATGTTCTTTGTGTCTCCCAATAATAGGATTAAAGGCATTGTGCCCTTGGTGGCACTATTGGGAAGTGATGGGCCTCTGGGAGGTGGGGCCCAGTGGAAACCTCTTGGGTCATGAGGGGCCATGTTCTTGGAAGGCAGTTCTCACAGAGTTGTTTTAGAAGCATGCACTTGGACAAACCCTCTTCAGGTTTCAGAAGTAGACGGTGGCTGTCACCACTGAATCTGCTGCAATGTGAAGCAGCCTGAAAAGAGCTGCTTCAGCCTGTATGCCTGGGACCTCTGCAACAGTAAAGCTAAACAACCCCTCCCCTTGACGTCTTTTCGTGTGCATGCATGTGGTGTGTGTGGCCATGTGCATGCATGTTTGCATGTATGTGGATGCAAGTGTGTGCACAGCTGGAGACCCAAGGTTGATGTCAGGAATCTTCTGTGTGAGGTCTTTTGTTATAGTGAAGAAAAGCTGACACATTCACATCTCTTCCTTCATAGACTGCTGAAGTGGAGACTTTCCGCTCTTGAGTAGGATGAAGTTTCATTTAGCTTGTGGTCCTGATTCCTCTAACCTGTGGTCATTCCACACTTTCAAGATGCCTAGACCGAGTCTAGGATGTGTCAGTCCTGTAGTTTCAGAGTGATATTCTGCATACCTATAAAATGACTTACAGCTTTGACCACACAGACTGAGACAAACTTACAACATGCTCTTTACATGGTTCACTTGCATTTGCCTTTGCCTGTTTTACTTCTTATTGCCATTTAGCAATTTCATCTAGGGAAAGCTCTTCCCTTAAACTCTTTTTGGAAAAAAAATTAGATTTATTTTATTGTGTGCGTATGATTTTGCTTGCATTTGTGTATGTGTACCACATGTATGCCTGGTACCTGTGGAGGTCAGAAGAGGGCATCAGATCCCTGGAACTGGAGTTATGGATGGTTGTGAGTCACCATGTGGGTTCTGGGAACTGAACTGAAGTCTTCTGGAAGAGCAGCCAGTGCTCTTAACCACTGAGCCATCTCTCCACCCCTCAAACTCTTTTGTTGGTGGTGGGTTGGTTGGTTTTTTGAGATAAGGCCTCACTGTGTAGCCTTGGCTGGTCTTGAATTCACAAAGATCTGCCTGCCTCCCAAGTGCTGGGATTAAAGGTGTGTGCCACCACACTCAGCAGCCCTCAAACTCTTGATGTAACACACCAACTGGTTTTAACTCACAGCCAGGTGGGTACTAACACCAGGGGCTCAGGTTTTATGTAAACAATCCTTTCGGTTGAATACACATGTTCAAATTGATTGTAGCTTTCACCCATGGGATTGTTAATTCAGATGCTAATTATGTTAGCTAGACTTTAAATTGAAACAAGAAAATAAAAAAATGCTAGAGAGAAGACAGAATAAGTTCAGGATTTAATATTATTTATTATTTAATATTATCATCATACTGTGTTGTCTACGCTTGCATTGCATGCTGTATGTATTTGTG
The DNA here is from genome assembly GCF_007827085.1 of Peromyscus californicus insignis. Lineage (NCBI taxonomy): Eukaryota > Metazoa > Chordata > Mammalia > Rodentia > Cricetidae > Peromyscus > Peromyscus californicus. Next base: position 82,105,586 of record NW_026294584.1, read on the forward strand.
TTTATGAACACATGTGCATGCACGAAGGAGCAGAGAGGGAAGGAAAAAAAACCAGTAAATGTGAGGAGATTTGGTGTAAAATATATTTTAAAAGACAATAAGGAGCCAGGCTTGATGGATCATGTGTATAATCTCATCAGTGAAGTTGAGGATTGCTATGAGTTTAAGGCTAGCCTGTGCTACATAGCAAGAGCCTGTCTCAACAACAATTAGAGAGAGGGAGAGAGAGAGAGAGAGAGAGAGAGAGAGAGAGAGAGAGAGAGAGAGAGAGAGAGAGAAATGGTGCCAGAGATAGAGAATGATTCATTTTCTGGATTAAAATCAATGTTCAGAAATGATACAATTGCATGAAATCAATTTCAAAGGAGTTACTATAGTTAACCTTCCTTGACAATTTGACCAGTGTAGAGTCACCCGGGAGACAGAAGCTCATTTTGTTTATGTCTGTGAGGACATTTTTAAAAGAGTCACTGAGGACCAAGATGGCCTGAATGTGACACCACCTGCTGGGGGAATAAAGGAAAGGGGGGAAAAGCCAGGGCAAGGTTAGCACTCCATCTCTTGCTCTGTCCATCCTGACATGAACACCTCTGCTTCACCCGGCCTCCCGGCTACTGTGGACCATGGCAACTCCTGACTCCATTAATTGTTTTTGTGAGGTGGTTCAGTAGCTGTGGGAAAGTTGCTGCTTCAGGTATGGAGCAGGAGGGTCACTAAGATGTTCTCATGTGCTTACTTATGTGGATTCACTTAGTATTTGCACATCTCCTGAGCATCACAAAATACTTTCAATGAGTCTGAAGGAAGCTGCCTTGGAAGGACTTCTGATTCTTCCCATATTGCCTTTAAATCTGCAATCAAAAGTTCTTCTTTCCCTGGAGAACTTTGTTTGAAGATTGGAATCCAGACACACAGAGGGAAAGATTGAGGGAATGATTCCTTTTTTGTTGTTGTTTGTTTGCTTTTTGAGACAGGGTTTCTCTGTGTAGTTTTGGTGCCTGTCTTGGATCTTGCTCTGTAGACCAGGGTGGCCTTGAACTCACAGAAATCTGCCTGGCTCTGCCTCTCAAGTGCTGGGATTAAAGGTGTGCACCCCCACCGCCCGGCTGACTTCATTTTCTCAAACTTTGCTCTGTACTTGCTAACTCCCTAGACAAGGTGGAAGACTCTTCTGTGTTTTAGAACTTTGTTAAAACATTCTGGTCCAGTTTCTGTCTTAACTTTATGGAAGAGACGATTTTTATATCAATTATCTTTTTTGTTTTTGTTTTTTTCAAGACAAGCTTTCTCTGTGTAGCTTTGGTGCCTGTCCTGGATCTCGCTCTGTAGCCCAGGCTGGCCTTGAACTCCCAGAGATCCACCTGGCTCTGCCTCCCATGTGCTGGGATTAAAGGCATGCGCCACCACCACCCGGCTTATATCAGTTATCTTTAAAGCATAATGATTATGAAAATAATCCCAGAACCACCAGTTCTAGAAGTCTCTAGAAGAATCGGAGCATATTCAAGTTTAAACAATGAAACGGATTCTTAGCCTTTCTGATTTCAAATGAGGTCCCCGCTTCTCATTGTGTTCTTAATTTGATCCACTGCTTATGACAGTGTTGGATTTCAAGGGTGATTTGGCAGTGTAGATGTACTGTTAACCCTAGCACTGTAGAAGTTGTAGGAATAAAGAGAAAACATAATTTTCCTTCCTAGACTACAGATGATTAATGTTACATTCTGTGCATAAACTGTGAAACAAAATATTTAAAATTCATTGCTCTCAATTAGTTTCCATAGGAAGAGGTAGAGACATTCCATCATGTTGATGCGTTTTGCCAAGAGGTACTGGCTCCGTAACAGTCAATATGTAAAATGGGTAGTGCAAAGATATAATGACAAAGCAATGGTGTTAAGATAAGATTGATGTCTTTCACCTACTACTGCTTGGCACTAATCAATAGTCTAGTTCATTGACTGGTTGTCTTTTTTTCTTTCTTGGTGCTGGGAATTAAACGCAGATTCTCATGGTAGGCAAGTGCTCTACCAATGAGATGCCTCCACAGCCATGTATTTTAGGATGCATGGGGAAATACTGAGTCAGGATAAGAATCTTATCAGCCACCAGGTTTATTTGTCATGGTTTCTGAAAGACCCTAACCCTTCAGGCTTACACTCCCCCCCAAGTCCCAGGAGAATGAGGAACTAAAAAAAGCTAGTTCCAAGGGCAACCTGACTCAGCCATTACTCAACTACCCCCCCTGCCACAATGTAACAATACAAAGAGATTTCTATTAAGAGATGCGCTCAACTGTGACTGGGATAACTGCAAGTGTTCCAGGAAGGACCACTGTAACCTTTGTGTAAACTTCACTCCCACCCTGATACCCCCCATTGAGGTTTCGGGAAGAATGTGCATGCGGACGTGACTGTACCCACTCTGTGATCACTCTGTGATCAGACCATGATCTTATGAAATTAGCCTCTAGACATAAATCAATTGAAACGAAATTGTATGGGAATTGTAATCTTGTGGCTTTTGTGGGTTTTTCCTTTAAAAGTACCTATGTGGCTGCAGTGCAATGCAACTCTTGCCCTCAGGACAAGGGGAGCCCAACTGTACAGCCACTTTAAAATAAACCTCGTGCTGTTTACATCAACTAGACTGGAGTCTGGGTTCTTGGGGCACCCACTTGAGAAGGTAGAACCCGAGATTTTGGGGTCTATCAGTTTCTATTTATTTATTTTTCCATTTGTTTATCTATGATGAGAAGAAAAGGCACACACAGGCAAGAAGAAGTCAAATGCAAGTGAACTATATAAATAGAACATTCTGTAAGTCTGTCTAAATGCGTATAGTCAAAACCATAAAGTATCATGTAACTTAACTCACCCTGGTTTGAATGGCATGACTTAGCCAGAGTTCCATGCGTATATGTGCAGTTTTATCCTACTGAAACTGTGGAATTTCTCTCACCATGCTCATTTCAGCCATATAGATCCACCAAATGCCCAAATAACATACGTCAAAGGGCATAACCTTAATTGTATTTCTGTACATAATTTCACAGACTCTTAGGATGTTAGGAGAGATCCATTCTCTAAATCCATATATAGTGTGAGTCTGGAAAAAAATTTATCCCTTTCTTCCAATGAGAACATAAAAATTTATTTTTCTCTGATAAATTGTATGTAAAATGTTAGGGGAATAAATTAGACCGTAAAATATGCTTCCATATAACAAGAACTTACATGATAAAATGAAATATGTATGTAAGTTTATCTCTCTCCATACTTATTTACATTATGCTGCAATTGTTTCCTGGCCCCATCTTCATGTGTGCCTCAAGTTTCCTGATCCAAACCCCCTGTGTTTTGCCTTCTTCAGGAATTAAGCCTTCAACCTTTCCTGAAGAAGGAAGCAACAGCCGTCCAGAAAGTCCCAGAAGAGGGGAGAGAAGAAAGGATCTTCTTACACAGCCAGAAACTAATCCTTCTGATGCTAACACCCACCTGACCAGAAGACAAGGCACCAGCCAGGTGTAGTGGCACATGCTTTTAATCCCAGTCCTTAAGAGGCAGAGGCAGGTGGAGCTCTGTAAGTTTGAGGCCAGCCTGGTCTACAGAGTGAATTCCAGAACAGTCAGAGCTAAATAGTTAGACCTTGACTCAAAATAACAAGTAAGTAGATAGATGATAGATAGATAGATAGATAGATAGATAGATAGATAGATAGATAGATAGATAATTAAATAAGTAAAGTTTTCTTGTATGGTAGAAAGACCCAGTCCAACTAAAGTATTTACTGTTTTAACTTTACTTATTCTGCAAGACAGTTAAGTAATAATAAGATCTTAAATAATAATGAGATCTATTATTTTAATGAATTTGAAGTCGAAACACCTGTTATGAAATGAGGTCACTGTGCAGTGTAATGGATCCATGATCCGTTTCTGCAGCTTGGGTTCAATTTCCATTTCTACATAAATTAGGCATATTGGCACATGCAGACAAACCCAGAACTAGGGATGTGCAGCCAGGAAGATCAGAAATGCAAGGTCAGCCTCCACTATGTAATAAGATTGAGTCAGCCTAGGATATATGAGACCTGGTCACAGGTATACACACACACACACACACACACACACACACACACACACACCCCTTTTAGATTCCACAACATTTAGATGAGACTTCTGAGAACTATGATTTTATCCACACTACAGAAAGATACAGACTATAGAGGAATCTTTAATGACCCTCAGTATATACAGTCAGAATGAAGTCCAGCAGGATACAGTGAGCCCATCTGACTTTTGATATTCATCAAATTATTTTACACATCATCTTTGTTCTATTTTATTTCCAGAATTCAATTTATGAATTAGCTGATATTATATAGCTCACAATACGTTTTATCTTCAGTTTATGCATTTTACTTGTTGAATTGTTTTGAAAAATCAAAGATTAGAGCTCATTTTATATTAGAAAGTAAAGGTATATTAAATAGCCAAAAGCTACTGAAAATGTTGGAGAATAGTTAGAAAACAGGTAATGCAGACGGCAATGGAGCTGACAGAGATCAGCCCATCAGGAAACAAAGCACTCATGGGTAAATTCCTGATAGATGTGTGATTATCTCATGGAAACGTCCTGTTCTACTGGGCATTTTTATCAATAGATTATTATGAAGATGATTTCCTCTCAAACTGTACTGTTTAATTGAAGAAATGATGTTATGCAATAATAGTGTTAATTTAAAATAGAATTTTGATGATTAAGGGTTTTTTAATAAATATAGTAAGGAATTATGATAGAGGTTAGTTTAGTGGTAAAATTAAATAGGTAAAGGTAGGATATAGTGTTGTTTCTACTCCTGATAAAGCAGGGGCTGCACAGGATAGAAAATAAGAACAAAAAATGTCACACAGCTAGGATTTAAGAGTTTCTCTTGAGGAGTCATATAGATTACTGCTTAGGTCAATGTTTAAGGGAAACAATTGAGTCCCAGGAGGTAACTCAAGTTCTTTTTGATATTAAGAAATGTGGTCATGGATTCTGGTGTACATCATAGCTAAAAGAAAACTTTAAACAATTGACTACATGTAACTAGAAAACAAAGAATTGGATGGTTAGTTAACATAATTGGACTAGACTCTAAAATATGAAAGGTGAAACTAGCAACTTGTTTTTCTGACAATTATAAAAACTACTGCCTATGTAAATGGTTATGGCAGACAGGCTCCTGATCTATGGGAAGTCATGTTTTTCACCTGTAATATGTAAAATGCTTAATCATGTAAGGGATATGAAAAACATGTTTTTTTTTTACTTGTATTCATTGTAATCATTTACTTAAAAAACAAAATGTAACCACATTTTAACTTTTATATTACTTGAAAGATTCTACTGAGGTATATAAACTGTAAAGGAAAAAATAAAGAAGTGTAGAAGGAAAACACCAGGAAAAATGTAGAAGGAAAGATGTAGGAGGACATCAGGAAGTAGTTAGAAGAAAGTCATCAGGAAAGACACAGAAGGGAAATACCAGGGTAGAAGAACAGAACAGAAAAAGAATATAGTAGAACAAGGAACAGAAAGAATAATAAAACAGAAGAGAAACTTTTATCCCTTAGGAAAAAAGTCTGTGTGTGTTTTTCCTCTCTGACTCTGCATCTCGTTCCCAGTCTCTCTGACCTGCAGAAGGTTGCTCCCTCTGCATGGTAGCTTAAACAGATAGGAGCCTTTTGATTATAAGTCCAAGAGAGAACTCTTTGCAGGGTAACGTCTTTAACTCTTCCACAATCAGTATCATGCTAGAAGACATTTGGATCTGGCTACATAGATGTTATTATTTTTGACTACTTATAACACTATATGTGAGAACAAAAGAAAACCTGGAAAAATATGTCAAAACTTCATTTTTTAAAAAAATTTCTAGAGGTATTTAAATAAACAGATCATTGCTTTTGCAATAGCACACTGTTAGACATCTATGGATATCAGGTCTTCATCCATATAGTTGAACTTGTCCCCATAGACTGAGATCTTTCTTGTGTCTGGGTGGCAGAGAAACTTCTCATTTGAAGTCAGGCAAGCCAGTAAGCTGCCATCTTCTGTGATCTCTGCCTCATTCCCATCTTGAGCTCCTGCCCTACCTTCCCCGAATGATGGCATATAACCTGTAAGCCAGAATACCTGTTTCTTCCAAGCTGTTTTGGCGACAGTGTTTATCACAGCAACAAAACCAAACTAAGACATATAGATTGCCCAGGAATATGCTGAAGGCAAAGAAAGTACACGAAGACAACCCAGCAGAGTTCTGCAAACTGAGCTCTATCTACTTAAAAGAAAACCTCGGGGTGAGGATGAGTGATGATTTATAACACTAGGCATGTGCCATGAAGTCCTGTTTATTACCATTTACATGATAACTGGCCTGATGGATAATCAATTGACTGAATATCAGAGGGAAAGGGAGACGACGTTAAGTAAGATTTTTCAAGGGAAGATAGTCTAACCCCAAGGAGTATTACAAAAAGCGGTAACTAGGAGAGATGTTTCTTTCCTTGTGTCAGTTTGTGTGATTTATTTACACACTGACGGACCCTGGCATCCTTCTACTCATCAGTGCTCATTGCACTTTGATGGAGTCAGAGGACCATCTCTAACTTCTGTCTAAATTTTAAATAATAGCTTTAATTTTAAACTCATTGAAATATCATTCTAGTTTTTAATGTTTCTAGGCTCCCTATAACAGCAGATTAAGACAGAAATTTTAGGACAATGTCCTGTTTCTCAGGGCAGAGAAGGCTGGAGGCATAGTATTCAATCATGGGCAGAAGACACTTGAAAGGAAAGAAATTCATTGATTATAAATCAGCATGTAGTCTAACTTCTCTACACAGTAACTAGAAACAAAGACAAGATTCAGGAAGAGACAAGTGCTAGACAGAGTATGCACCGGACTAGAGGGAAGAAGAGCGAACTTGGACACGTCCTCCCATCCCTGGGGTCCTTCTGTATCAGGGGCTATTCAGACTGGAGACAGAATGTTGACTTTATGAGTGTCCAAGAAGCTCCATCTCCACGTCTGCAAAATAAATGTTTTTGTAGACAGATTATAAAACAGCCATATGGGGACATGCAGCCAATTAAGAGTTGACACAACCAGTTAGGGAGATTTCTAGTAACTGCAGACATAAGATTGTCTCCTCTGAGCATTTGCTGATCTGCCTATACCTGTGGTCTCCATCTTCCATTATATTTTTGTATGTCTTATATCTCCACATTGGTCTCAAATTTATCCTGAAATCCAGGACTCATCATATTAATCCATTATTATAAAATAATTTGCTGCTTCCTGTTATGAAGTTTACATTTATACACACAGCCCACAAAGTCTATTTTAAAATAAATCTTTGCTATCCATGCAACCTCACAGCTTCACTTCCTGTGGCTTGAAACTGTTAAGAATGAAGCTATATGCATCTTCCATTCCTAAGAAACCATCTTGCACATTAACAAGGTCATAAAACACATGTAGCTGTATCTATTATTATGCTTGTGGTACCCATGATTGTATTTCTTAGATAAGATTCTCTGTCCTTTCCCTCACAATGTAAGTTTCGTGTGTGTGTGTGTGTGTGTGTGTGTGTGTGTGTGTGTGTGTGTGTGTGTGTATTAGCAGATCCTCACAGTTCAGCATGGAAGGAGGTACATGGACTCCCACAAATAACTACTAGAATGAAAGATTAAGTAAGCACGTGCTCTGACCCCCACCTCCTCACTCTGTGCCCCCAGCCCCCTGCCCAATGTATACCATAGCCTAATCTCCAAAACTGCGTCTTTTAAGTGAAAGTAAGTCCTTCAGTCACAAATATACTTTTAACTAGATATGCACAGCCCAAATAGCCTACTTGGAGCCTTATTCCTGTAAGATGCATTTTTCTTAAGGTAGATCATCAGCTGCTTATATTTTCCCAGGACAAATATGGTCTTGAGAGCCTGTCCTAATTGAACAATTGATTAATTAGCACTTTTCTGTCTTCACCAGGGAGTGAGAATTTAGAGGGTAATACTGTGCTAATAAGTTCACACCTTTCCTATTTTAAACTGTTTTCAATTTGGGAAATACAAATCCCTGAGACAAGAAAAAAATAAATCTTCTCATCTATGCAAAACTCAAAGTAGGTCACCTCACCTGTTTCTACTTGACTAGACCATTTGATGAGGAAGGATCCATTTCCCTCTCACATGTCTGTTTCAATTCAAAGACATATTTGAAGGAGAACACCACAGCACAATATTTAGAGGTGCAAAGAGCAACCGTATGTCATAGGCAGTTCAGTAACGAGTTGTGAAGAACAGATCTCCTTTCCTTACTTGACAAGTCTCTTCTACTCAGGTTCTCAACTTCATTTGTGATCGTTAGTGAGTAATAGCCAACAGCTGGAATGACTATTGTTTATTGCTTTGCTTACTTTTAAATATGGTTTCATGGATCTGAAGAGATGGCTCAGCAGTTAAGAACACTGGATGCTCTTGTAAAAAAATAAATAAATAAATAAAAAGAAAACAGGTTTTGTTCCCAGCATCCACAGGATGGCTTACAGTAACTCCAGTTATAGAGAATCTAATGCCCTTTTCTGGCCTCTTCAGACACCAGGAATATGTGTGATACACATATAAACATGCAGGTAAAATATTTATTATATACATCAAATAAATAAACGTTTTTAAAATACAAGCACAAAATTTTTTTAAGATTTATTTTTATTTTATGTATAGGAGTATTCTCCTTGTGTATATGTTTGTGTGTCACATGAATGCCTGGTATCCAAGGAGGCCAGAAGAGGTTGTCAGATTACCCAGAACTGCAGTTAGAGATAGTTGTGAGCAACTTTGTGGGTGATGGGAATTGAACCCTGGTCCTCTAGATTACAAACTAGTGCTCCTAACTACAGAACCATCTCTCCAGCCTCTAAACAAATAAAATCTTTTAAAAATTTACATTTTTGACTTGAGGTCTTTCTTGAAAGGAGCCATAAACTAACCCAGTCCACATCCAGCATCACTGAACAGGTTGGAGTTAGGTTCTGTTGTGTCTGTCAAGGGAGACTGGGAGTAGTGGAAGCAAAGGTATGGAACAGAAAAGGGCTGTCATTCACTGGCTCCAGAGGATTCTGAATCAGCAGGAGACTGATGGAAGTGTAACACGTGACAAGAACTCAGCAGTTTCAGAGAGCTGGAGAGAGGATCTGTGAAAACTCACCCTATGGACACCATCCCTTAGGCATTCCTGAATGTGTTGAGTGACTTGATTAAAAAGCATGTGTAAAGGTCTTATTGACACAGCTATAATGGGGACATTAGGTTTTATGGTGGTTAGCAGCTATGGGATGATGAGTTGGAGTTGGGTCTACAGGATGAGAAATGAAAAGGCTATATTACTATCAACCCCCTGACGAGAGGAAATTTTAGCTGGGCCAAAGGTCCTAGGTGAAATGGATTTCAAGGCCTGGAAATGCACAAAACCATTTCAAACAAATCTATAGAAATATTTGTGATGAGTATGTGCATGTTACTGCATAACTAATATGTCTAGAAAAAAATGTATAGCTTTATCTTTTTCAAAATAAGACCTTTGAAATAGGGCAAAAGAAAAATTCATCTATAACAATGGCGCTAAGCCACAGAGGAGGCACTCCACCGTGGAGTAAGTCTTCTCTGAGTCTTAGAATGAGCTGCAGGTGGCAGCCCAGGGCTTTGCTGAATTGTGAGCCTAGGAAGAGGTATAGTTTGATGACATCAACAGACCCTATTAAAGCAAAATTGAGTAATCAGCAATAAAATTTAACATCACTTTGAAAATGACTCTGATCTCAATGGACTAATGTCTAGATTCTATACATTTTTAAAAGCAGAAAAATATGAGACCATTAAATATGACTCTAATATACCTGTAAGCAAATTGGGCATATACTGAATAAAAACTTTCACCACAAAAATGGTTTATTTCATCTAGTTTGATAATCTCCATTTTCACTCTAGGTTTTCTTGTTTGTTGTTTGAGACAGGGTCTCACTATGTAGTCCTTGCTGGTCTCAAACTCACTAGGTAGCCCCGACCTTGGATCCACAAGTATCTACCTGTTCCTGTTCCTTCAATGCCATGCCTGGCAGGTAGCATCCTTTTAGAGACAAAAAATGGCATACCCTAAAATTTTCTTGTCAAAAAATTATTAAGAAGTCACACCATCTACATTTAATCTATTAGTTTGTGTTACAAAATTATTTTAAAATTTGCTAACTGAAGGTAAATTCATATATTAGTTATTACTGACTGGCATACATATATGGCTTTCTTAATTTTCATTTCTTTTTTCAAAATGAATGGTTCAAAATTATTGATATCAGAAAGGTTTTCTTTTTATTTGTGTGTGTGTGTGTGTGTGTGTGTGTGTGTGTGTGTGTGTGTGTGTGTGTAGATGTATGTACACATGTGTGCAGTACCCTTCAAGACCAGAAGAGGGGTCAGATCCCCTGGAACTGGAATTATAGATGGTTATAAGGGTCCATGTTGGTGCTGGGAACCAAACCCAGGTCCTCTGCCAGAGCAGTAAATGGTTGTAATCACTGAGCCATCTCTCCAGCCCCAGAAAAGCTAATCTGCACTCAATGGTTTCTTGTTGTTACTGTTTTTCGGGTTTGTATTATAATACTAGGACTGGAAATGGGTAAAAATACAGAATAACTGCCATAAGTCTATGGCGTTAGCAAGTAAACTAGTCACAAAGTGGGAGGAACCAGGATTTTGTTTGTTTGGTGGGTTGGTTTGTTTGGTTGGTTTTGGTTTTCCAAGACAGGGTTTCTCTGTATTGTTTTGGTGCCTGTCCTGGATCTCACTCTGTAGAGCAGGCTGGCCTGGAACTCACAGATCCACCTGGTTCTGCCTCCTGAGTGCTGGGAACCAGGTTTTAAAAGACAATTTCTTCTATTCTGGGAGCTGGGAAAGCAGAGCCAGAGAATGCAATCATGCTATGTGTGCCTGAAACAAAGGCCAATTGTGCTTGAGGAAAGCGCCCTTGCTGACATAGGTGACGCCCACTAAGGACAGCCATGGAGCCAGGGAATGCCACTTTTATCACAGTGTTTTTGAGGAGAAAAGTTGATGAACGCAGAAAACTCGAGATTTGACTACCACTTATAAGTAAACCCCACACAATGAGAACTGTAATTTGTTATCGTCAATGGGCTGTATATTTTCCTTGTTCTGATCCCTTCTGCTGCAAGGAACTGTCAGAGAATACATTTAGCAGCCATGTTTATTTCTTACTGGCCCCAATGGAGCTGTCTAAAACTAAAACCATCATGCCTAGGACTGTGGTGCTCATTAGCAATCATTTGCAATATTGCCTACTTAGAAGTATTTTAACACATTTTTAATTGGCTTTGTGATATGTCCATCAATTTTATCTGGACTTCATTAGTCTGAATCTAATCAACTCAGAATGATCAACTCAGAACCTCTGAATGTAAAACGTCCAAGAAATCGTTACACATTTCTCACCCTCTCTCATTTTGCAAGAAACTGTTCAAATAGCTATCTACTCCCTAAATGATAACTTTATTTCACATGAATAATCAAAATAAAGCAAGAAAAAATCATTTCCATTTGTTGCATCATGTTATAGAGAAGCCTTTCTGCTCCAATATGAAAAAGAAGAGAAAAATAAAACCAACACATAAAAACAATGCCGTGTTGCTAGGCCCTGACCACAGAATAAACCTGACATATACCAGTCCAACACTCATAGCCTACTTCTTTTGTTCCTGGTCCATAAAGTAACTGCCATAGACACATTAACATAGACATTTTATAAAATAAATATTCTTTCCTATAATTAATAAATATGCCTTGAATAAAAGACACAATCAAGAGATATGTTTCTTTCCAAAAAAATTATCACATCTATTTATTAGTGTGTGTGTGCTGTGGAATAATCCTTTTGTTCACTGTGAATATGTATTACTCTCATTGGTTAGTAAAGAGCTGACTGGCTGGTGGCTAGGCAAGATTTTCGGGGCAGAGAGAACACTGGGAAGAAGAAGGGTGGAGACTGAGGAATCACAAGGAGACACCATGACATGCAGAGCGAGCAGGATGGAAAGTACATACATGAGCTAAACAAGCCTCTGGGAAGCACATAGATGAATAGAAATGGGTTAATTTAAGTTATAAGAGCTAGCTAAAAACAGGCCTAAGCTACTAGCAGATCATTTATAGTTAATATTAAGTCTTTGGTTATTTGGGGAGTGACTGACGGAACGGAACTGATTGGCTGTCTAGACCGAAAAGTCGGCCTACATGGGTGTGTTCTTAATGAGTGCCAGGGCACATGTCTGAAGGTTTGAAGACACCATTCTGGAGTCAGTTCTCTCCTTCTACCATGTTAGGCTAGGGCTGGAACACAGGTCATCTGGCTTGCCAGCAAGAACCTTTTACCCATTGAGCCACCTCTCTGTCCCTAGATTAGTGGTTCTTAGAGGAGCATTTTGCTGCTTCAAGGAGGTGTCTGGTAGTGTTTGAAGACATATTTGATTTCTACAACAGAGGAAAGATGCTATGTACACCTAGAGTGTCACTGATACCATGCCACTACAGGTCCACAGCACAGTTCCAGCAAAAGAGAATCACCATGTAAAATGTTACTATCACCATGGCATAGAGTCACTGGGTAGACACTGAATTACTTTTAAAAAGTGGCAATTATTTAAAGGTATGAAAGATAATTCAAAGTAAGTTTGTATAATAGAATATGCTTTTTTCCAGTGTGATGAATAAATAGAGTACTTAACCCAAATCTCTCTCAAGAATGGTTAGAATTAAATGTATGATCATTTTCTTTTAGTTGCTTAAATTTTTGCTGCTATACTTCTGTTTTGCAATTAATAAGGCTTCAAAATCACATATTTTGTGAGGCATTACTGACTAAGGAGATAGCTGAGAAGTGCTCAAGTGTAGATCTCTTTAGATCAAGTTGCTTCTCAAACAGATTTTCTTTTTACTGCCCCAGCGTTCATCAGCGGGGTCAGTTAATTTCCCGGATTTGCTCAACGTCTCCCCGCTTTGTACAGCCATCCCATTTAATGAGCTAGACAGAGATTCCCAGCCTGATCCAGACCACTTTTCTTTGATTAGTTTCTGTGTTCAAATGCCTATCAACTACTAAGAGGGTTTAAAACAAAAGGCAAACCCCTCACATGAGAAGTCATGTGACAGGCAAAAGCATGCAAATATTTCTGGAGTGCATGGTAAAATGGAGCAGCCTGTGTTATCACAAGCCGTGCCAATAGCAGCTCGGCTCCATATCCGTGAGCTCCGTGTCCTTCATCAGCCGATCAGAGCCCTCTGCTCAGACTGCATCGTTGGAGTATGATCTGGAGATCACTGTTGACTATGTGTGTGCCAACAGCTCCATAGGACTGTACACACAATAAAAATTAATCTGCCCTGTAGAAACCATTTGTTCATTTTTAATATGTAAATTGAAGTGCTGTTTGTTTACTTATTGGGTGTCTCTGTAAAGTAGTCATTTTCATAGGCAATTTTCTTTCTAACTAGCAGAGTTAAAAAGTTAACATTATGGGTATTTTCCAATAAACTCAGGTTCAGGCATTTGTAAATATCAAGATCTCAAGCTGGGAGACTATTGTATTCCGTTTTCTCCCCGCTGTATTCTCTCTTTGTCTGTGCTTGCTGGAGTCTGAATTCTACAGGTCTTGCCGCTCCTGCTTTCTGGAGGGGGATAGCCGATCAGAGGTGGGACAAGATTAGTGCAGGCTTGTCCTTCCTCCCTTGCCCTGATTTAGAATGGTGAGACAAAGCTATGTGTCTTTACAGTTAAAGGTTCAGTCTGGGTTCCCTTCAGACCTTTCTCTGGAGCAATGCTGTTCGCTTCCTTGTGTCTTCTTTTCTGGACTAAGGAATTAATGGTTTCCTGCTATCAGTTTTCAATGCCTCAGAATCTTCCAGTTCCCTCGATTCTGCCCATACCTCTACAAATCACGTCCTCCATAAACTTCTTAGTGTGTAGACCACAGCCACATTGGTAGAGTAATGTCAGCGTTTCAACTTGTCATGCAGACTATGAAATCTGAACTCTCTTCTCCCACTGTGGTGCTCACATGCAAGCTTGCAGAGATAGGGAGCATGGCCCTGCTCAAGCTGTTCTTGGTTTGAGACGACCCACCTAAACTACTACAGGATAAACTACTGCAAAAGAGGAATACGGAAATTACCACAAATGTATCCTGTTTCCCTGGAAAATGAAGAATGATAAGTGACTCTCAAAGGTCTTTAAAGATTGAATATGAAAATTTTACATGGCATCAGTCCTGCGAGACTAGTAAGACTCACTGCCTCCATAGGAGGAAACCAAAACTCCCTGAGGAGGTGTGTTAGTGGTTCACTGGGACTGGTACCCACTCTTTTTATTGCTGGCCAAGTATTCATTCTTCTCTACTAAATAGCCCATGTGGGCTCCTAAAACAATACCAGAAGGGCATTGAGATATCAAATGACAGATTCCAAATCTCTACAGACATTAATCAACATGAGTAATTCTTCTACTTGAAAGACACCACGAAGTACAAATTAAACTGTAGACTTTTCTTCACTTTTTCTCTCCCCAGGAGCCACAAAACAAAGAATGTGCTATTATGCTAAATATGTGCCGTTAATCTAGACAGAGACTTCAAGACTATAAATGGCATTAGAGAATTTTTTTTAACTTAATCTAAATCTTGACTGTTTTGAAGACTTCTTTCTGTCCTTACCAAACAGCCATAGCTATTGTGTTTGCGTGACGACAGGAAGACACTATCTAACTCTCAGTGTGTGAGCACTGACAATCTGCTTTGGGCCAGTAGGTGGTAAAATGGCTTATTTCAAAGTGAAAAGTATATGAACACCCCTGTGAGTTTATTTCATTCAAAACTGCTTCCATACAAAGACATGAAATAACTCGAAGCACCCAACATTTCCTTGCTGCTCTAAAATGTTATCTTTTATGTAAAACACAATTCTGATATTATGAGTATGTGGTTTTAATGTTGCTTTTAACTGATGTATTAACTATTTCAGGTAACATCAAACAGGTTCTTAGTTTTTAGTTAAATTAGAGCATTTGGGTAACAAAGAACATACAGTGTCCCCCATAGGGGGCATGTAAGCCAACCTTGATGTCCAAATCACAAGGGTTAGTTGCTGACTGTGTGTGTGTTAGCCAAGTCTGGGGACAGTTGCCAGCTCACTCCTTTACTTTAGATTTCATTTTGTTTTTTAAAATAAATCCAACTGACCAGAGATTTTGTTTCTGGCTGTTCCTTTCACAAGGAAGTGATTTGTCATTGGAATGGAATCAGGTGACCCAGAAACCCTCAGCTGCAGCACTTTTACACTTCTCTTCCTGTCCTTTCCTCCAAACGAAAATTTATGTCTTTACACAGAGTGCACAGATTTATTTAAAGACTGTTTTCCACTGATGGTTTCCAGCCACACCAGAGGTGCAAGCACCAGAGGCATTTTTTCAGCACCGGCTGCTCTAGTAACATCTGTTGGCAGGGGGCTGAGCTCAGGCAAAGGACATCAGGAAGAAAACCTTGTGCTTCCCTCTGCAATTCTAAACTCCCAAGACAAAAATCTAGATAATGCCCACTGTAATGTACACCCACAGTCTGCATGAATGCCAAGGCCGTAGGCTCTCCCCACAGAGCACATCACTCCACAGCCATCTACTCACTGATAAAGATGGATGGAACCCTGGTAGGTGCCAGACCTCGCTTAGCACACTGCATGGGAAGAAACAAACAGAAGCACCGCCAGCCTCAGGAAGAGTCTAAAGGCTGGGAGAGAGACAAAGGTCTTGAGAATTGAGTAAAGAAAACACAATGATGATGCTAGCCAGACATTCTGAGAGTATGTTCTGTGCTGAGGACACACTGAGAGTAAAGTACCCCACTTAGCATCGCAGCAATCCCGTGATCTCAATTCCTAACATAAGGAAGCTAAGTAATCTTAAGAGATGTTATTCAACTTGCCCAACATAAAAAAGATGTGAAAACCTCAAGCTAGAATTCAAATTCATGTCCTTGGTTATGTTCCCCAAATAAATGACCTAGTAGTCCTGTCATCTAATCTTACCGATTCGGAATAATACAATGCTACCATCCAAGTCAAAGACATTTAAATTTCTTCTGCTACCACCAAAATACATCTTGCTCCTTCTGGTCCAGGATCTACATAAGTAGAATGATTGCATTCAGTTGTCCATTGTACCAGGATCTCTGAATCTAGATGATCTTCTGCCCTTCAGGGACCAGAGTCTTCACCCTGGTTGCCAGATGATCCTGGGTTTGGGTCATTCCACAGTACAAGGCTGAGTCCTAGCTGCATCCTATCTAGAAGCACATAGTAGAGATGTTTTTTCCTCTCGGTGACGTTCTTCCTATTTAGTTATGTTTGTGTACATCAGACATTTCTACTCTAAGTCACTATTTCCTCCTGTATTGGCAAAGCAAAGGTTTCACTGTCATGGTCCTGGTCTCTTGTTAATCATGGCCACTTCTTCAGCCCTAGCTCTGACTAGAACCCCAGACTCTTGATTTAAAATATCTCTCAAATGGTCCCAATAGAATCTTTGTTTCTGAAACTGCACAAGCCAGACCTCCATTGTCTGTCTTTCTCTCAGCATTCTTACCTTCCAAGCTCCCATAGAACACCCCAGTGAGCTCTGTAAACTCAATAGCTTTTCTAGCCCAAAGTTTCAAACTCCTTCCATAAAACTTCCCTCCAAAAGACACGGTCAGATCTGTCACAGCAATAATCTACTCCTGGTGCCAATTTCTGTCTTGTTTAGGGCTTCTCTTGCTACAATTCAACACCTTGACCAAAAGCAACTTGGAGAGGAAAGAGTTTATTTCAGTTTTCAGTTCCATGTCACAGCCCATCACTGAAAGAAGTCAGGGCAGAAATTCACAGAAGGAACCTAGAGGCAAGAACCAAAGCCGAGGCCATGAAGGGTTGCATACTGGTTTGCTTCTCGTGGCTTATTCTGCTGGTTTTATTATACCATTCAGGATCACAAACCCAGGAATGGCACTACCTCCAGTGGACTTGGCTCATGCACATCAAACATTAACCAAGAATATGCCCCACAGGCTTGCCTGCAGGCCAATCTGATGGGATTACTTTCTCAGTTGAGGTACATTCTTTCCAATGACTCTAGCTTGTGTCATATTGACAAAAACAAAAAACAAAAAACAAACAAACAAAAAAAAACCCCTAAAACCTAACCAGGATACCTGCTTTTAATTTGGATAATACTTTGCAATTAAGCATTCTTTTTTTGTATATGTATGTGTGTGGTGTGGTGTGTGTGTATGTGTGTGTGTGTGTGTGTGTGTGTGTGTGTGTGTGTGTGTGTTTGTTTGTGTGAGTGTGCAGGTGCACATACACATATATACTCATGTATGTGACCCAATATTTATATCAAGTGTCTTCCTTGATTGCCCTTCACCTTACACATTTAGGTAAGGTCTCTTCCTGAACCTAGAGTTCACTTTTGTGACTAGTCTGGCTTTCCACCATGCCCCAGGGATTCCTTCCCTGTCTCCATCCCCCATGCTCTGGAATTACAGATTGGCTTCCATGCCCACCTAACTTTTTTTTTAAATTTAGGTTCTGGGGACCCAGACGCTTATCCTCACACTTGTACTGCAATGAACTGCCTCCCAGCGGAAGAAGCATTTCTTTATCAAACTGACATCCTCCCATCATGAAGAAAAATAAGAAAACTAAAATAATTTTTACAAGCCAATGAAAAGAGATGAATTCTGTAAGACTGGATTTCCCTCAAATATGTCATCAAACTCACAGAAAAAGAAAGTGCAATTATGAGGGACTAGGGAAGTGGGAAAGTGAAAGCTATTAATAGATAAAGATTTCTAATTGAGAAATAAAGAAGTTCTGAAACTGGTTTCACATTAGTATAAATGCCATAAATACTACTGAACTATATTTATTCAACTACACACGTATGATAGTTTGAACAAGAATGGCCTTCCTAGACTCATATATTTAAATGCTTGGTCATCAGAGAGTTGTACTAGTTAGGATTAGGGGGTGTGGCCTTGTAGGTCACTTAAGATAGGGAATTCATTATGTGTGTGTTATCATTATTTAAAATTTTAACTGTTTTTTTTAAAAAAAACTTTTAAAAATTATGTCAAAGAACAGACTAGAGGCAGATGGATCTTTCTAGTAAGGACAATAAGGCTGAAGCAGTTTGTTCTTTCCTTATTGTTTAAACTTTCCTTACTGATAGCCATTTCAAAGGGATGTAATATGCAGACACCTATGTCCATAGCTGCGCTGTCCACAATAGCTAAATGTGGAAGCAATTGCATCAGCGGAAGGGGGGTGAACACAACTCGACATGTGTCTACAGTGTTATATTACTCAGCCTTAAAATGGAAGGGAAGAGACGCACGCTACGATGCTTACTGATCTCTACGACGTGAGAATATTAAACCAAAGTGATTTATTGAATCTGCTTAGTTCTGCTGATGGGAAAGTTAAATTATTACTATTGGACATTTCCTTACTGTGTTTCATTTCAACGTGTTGTGATAAAATACTCTGGCAAAACCAACCTAAGGGAGAGAGGGGTTTCCTTAGTTCACAGTTCAAGGTACCACCCATCATGGCAGGAAATCACAGTGGTAGAAGCTTCAGGTAGCTGGTCCCACTGTATCCACAATCAGGCAGAGCAGGGCAAATGCATACCAGTGCTCAGTTGGATTTCTGTATTTTTATATGATACAGGAAATGCTCATAACCACAATTAACATAATCCTGATCATCCCCAGAAGTATCTTCAAAAGCCAATCTCTCAGGTGGTGCTAGAGTCTGTCAAATTGGCAATTAACACTAACCATCACAATAGGACACAGACCCAAACCTGTAACAAACATGAATGAAACCAGAAATATTTCTAACAATTAAATGTGTGATATAGAGCAATATTCTATATACATTGTGAAATGAAAATGAATGAAGTAACAAAGTAAGAGTAAAAATTTATGTATTGTATGTTCAAAATAGATGAAATTGTACCCCTATATACAGAGTAGCCTATTATATCACACTATCCTGTCAACAAAGACATTTTCTGTATTATTTCATATATGCCTTAGCTACTTTTCCTGTTGCTATGATAAAATATTCTGACAAAAGCAGATTAAGGAAGAAAGAATTTATTGTGGCTCACAGAGTACAGCCCATGGTAATGGAGAAGTCATTGTGGCATGGTATTCATGGTCTAGAGGCAGAGACAGAGATAAATGTTAAGCTCAACTCCCTCTCTCATTGTACGTGTCTAGCATTTAGGGTCTTCAATTATCCTGATTTAGGTAATCCCTAACAGTCATATACAAATGTTGTTTCCCAGGTGATTATTTGCCCTGTCGAGTAACAATCAGTGTCAACCATCACATCTCTATCCCTTGTCAACTTGACACCAAAACACACCATGTTGAAGCCATACCATTCTCTTCTTGTTCTCAAAGGCTCACAGCATCGGCCTCTCATAATGTAAAATTCATTCATCACAACCTCAAAACTACCTCCAAACTTTAATAGTTCCAACACTGTTTAAAAGACCAAAGTCTCATTGGAACCCGAGGCACTCTCATATATGTGAGCTCATATAAAATAAAATAAAGCTGGGTGGTGGTGGCACACGCCTTTAATCCCAGCACTTGGGAGGCAGAGGCAGGTGGATCTTTGTGAGTTCAAGGCCAGCCTGGTCTACAGAGCGAGTTCCAGGTCAGGCTACAAAGCTACACAGAGAAACCCTGTCTTGAAAAATAAATAAACAAACAAACAAATTAATTAATTAATTAATTAAACAAATTGAGGACCTCCACTGTACAATGGTATAAATTAAACATCTCCATTCCAAAAAGGGAAATAGGGTCAAATTAAGTGATGGTCAGACTGAAACAAGACTAAAACCCAGCAGGGAACATATCAAATGCTGAAGCTCCATGTCAGATCCCTGGGACTCCCAGTGGAATCATCTGGTCTTCAAATTGCTAGAGTAACCCTGCCTCCCTGCTCAACTGTCTGTAGCCCACAGACGCAGCTCTATTCACCTGCCTTTAGCTTTTGTCATTGGATGTCCTATGATCCAGGCGTCTCCAACCCCCTGATCTGGCCATTGGTTTACCTTCACAACTCCATCCAGTGTCTCTCAAAGCAACTTTTGTGTGCTCTGAACTTATCACACAGTTTCTGACCTCTGTGGCTTTCTGGAATGATGACACCAGACTCCATGATGCCCTCGATCCTGTGTTCTGTGTCTTTCAAACCTAGATACTAGTACCACATGGATAATGCTGCCAAGTTCTGCTGCTTGGGATGGAACCTGCCCACCTCGGACCATGACTGCAATTACCTCTGTATGTCTTGTTTGTTAAATATGCTGAATCATTTTCCTAGGCAGTTTTTGTTTGCTTTTTAAGCAGGAAGCATTATCAGCACATTCTCAGTTTAGTCTCTACCCTTTCAAATAAATTTGCACTTTTAAAAGTCGATGCATTTGAAGGGTGGTGTCTTGCCCTCACAACTCCCTTTCCTGTTATCCCAGTGTAGAGTAGGGTGAGTCTCTTCAGCAGTTACCACTTCCTTTTCAGCATGTGCTTTAGCTAGAACATTAAGCTTAAAACCTATTTCCTTGACAAACTTTGTCTTTCTGCCCAATCTTGTGCTTCTTTTCACTGGAGATATATGGTTATGTATATATGAATATGTATATGTACATGTATATGTATGAATATATGTGTGTATGTATAGATGTGTGTGTGTGTATGTGTGTGTGTGTGTGTGTGTGTGTGTGTGTGTGTGTGTGTGTGTACAGTAAGTACTAGCCATGTTACAGTCATAATGTTCTCTGGTCTTGAAATTTTCCCCCTTAAACCAATAAGTCTATTAATCTTGTATTTATCTTCATGCAAGTTCTCAAGACATGGGTAGAATGAAGCTATTCTTTACAGCTTATTGCATGGACAATCTCTAGTCCAGGTCTTGATAGAGTCTTTGTTCCCTTCTAAACCCATGAACTACTGTCAGTATTTCTCTAAGTGTTCTGGTCTTTCAAACTCACACCATAATGGCTGACTAAACTCTCATAAGACTATGGAAGGACTTTTTTCTTTCACAAAGTATCAAACTCTTCAATATTACTCTGCAAACTAAAGGCTTCCATAAAGGCTTATAAACTGCATGGTGAAGTTGGTCCCACAAATACCCTATTCTTGATACCAGTTCATATCCTATGCTTGCTGTTGTGTGACAAAATACTGTTATGAAAGCACCTTAAGAGATAAATGATTTATTTAGGATAACAATTTGAGAATATAGCCCAGTGTGATGAGAAGAACTTGGTGGTAGGAGCTTGTGGTACCTAGCCATGTTTTACCCACAGTGAGAAAGCCAAGAACTATGCATACTCAGCTCTTTCTCACTCTCATTTGTTCAGCATTAGGATGAGTTTTCCAACCTCAAAGAATTTGATCTAAATAAACATTCACAGACATGCCCAATGGCTACTTTAATCTACACAATCCCTCAGAGACTGTAGAGAGCCGTGCACAGCCATGCCTCAAAGATGGCGCCGGCGTCTGGCTTCTGCCTTCCCGATGGCAGGTGCTCCTTATTTGGCTAAGGCTAGGATCTGGCTTGCTTGCGTATGTCTGACCCTATCGGCATTGTCCACATGGCACTATGGGGTTGATTGCCCAGTGGCTATAAAGGGCGTGGGCTGGCTTTCCCCAAAAAAGATCGGAGGAGATCAGAGTGAGAGTGAGAGTGAGAGAGAGTGAGAATGAGAGTGAGAGTGAGAGAGAAGAAGATGGCTTTCCCCGGGGTCAGAAGATTGTTCAAGGTTCCTGAATAAACTGCTTGGAGAAGAGCCTGGCGTCACGTCTTCCTTGCTGGTCGAGGCGGACACGACAAGTGGTGGCCCATACGGGGGACCCTTTTAAGGCTCAGAACTCTTCACAGTCAGGGCAGTGCACTGGTAAGTCCCCAGGTAAGGCGGGGATCCGCGATAAAAGTGGGAAACGTAGAGCCGTGACCAAAACGGACAGGAAAATTAAGTAGAGCCATGACCAAAACGGACAGGGAAAATTAAGTAGAGCCGTGACCAAAACGGACAGGGAAAATTAAGTAGAGCCGCGACAAAAGTGGATGGGAAGATTAAAGAAAGTGAAAGCAGGTGAAAGCAAAAGTGCTGCTAGCATCATGGGCGCAATTTCTTTGCACCCAATTTTTCTGGCTCTTAACGAACTGCTCCTTTAGAGATTAAGAAGAGTAACCCGGAGGTTTGGAGAAAGGTTAGAACTGAAATGCAGCCAGCTTGCCCAGTGTTTCTCAATGCCCAGACTCAACAGAGATACCATGACCAGATAAGTCAACTAGCAACAAGGGCATGGAAGTCCCTACCTAATAAAGGGGAAGTGAGCAGCAACCTTACTAAGATCCTTCAGGGACCTATGGAAACTTTTTCAGATTTTGTGGCCTGCATGGTCGAGGCTGCAGGCAGAATCTTTGGGGACCCAGATACCGCGATGCCACTTATAAAGCAGCTAGTTTATGAGCAGTGTACCAAAGAATGCAAGGCTGCGATCACCCCTTATAAGAACAAAGGTCTAGAAGTATGGATGAAAGTATGCAGAGAATTAGGGGGACCTCTAACTAACGCAGGCCTTGCGGCTGCAGTTATACAACTTAGTAACAAGAAAGGAGGGAACACTGGGCATGTTTTCGGTGTGGAAAAATGGGCCATCTCAAAAGTAGCTGCCCTCAAGGAGAAGGTAACTTCTATAGTTTCATTAAAGAGTATAAATAAGTAGATGTTAATATGTTATATGTGAGTTTGTAAAAATGTGTAAATGTTGAGTGTGAGTTTAGGCTTATATGTGAGTTTGTGAAAAGGTGTAAATGTTGATTGTGAATCTAAGCTTAATGTATGTGGTGAAAGAACCTGAGACACAGAAGGTTAGTGTCCTAGCAGACTGTAAAGCAGGCAGTCTGAGCGGTTTTCAAAAGCAGAAGCCGCTAAGCTAAGAATGGTGGATGCCAGAACCAGCACAACAAGGCATCTGCAGCTGAGATCTGTGGAAAATCAATGCAACACAGAAAAACCTGAGCTAACAGCGAAAACAGTGCAGTTTAAAATTACTGACTCCGCAGATGGGAGTACAATTAGTGGAATCTGATTTTAAAGGCCCTTTGAAGCCAGGCACGGTGGGTTTATTGACAGGAAGATCCTCCACCACCATAAGACATGGGCGGGAGGTTCTGTTTGTGTTTTCCCACAGGACTGGCTAGACCCTATCTGGGTACCTGAACAATTGGTGCGACGGGCCCCTCAGATGGAGAGACATGATGACACCCCGGAAGCTGATGTGCCTGATCCTGATAGCCCTGATTCTGACAAGCATGCCAGCAGGAGCAGCTGAGGATTGACTACTCTGGGCTCTTATAAAAGCCTGGCCATACCCTTTACCCATAACATCACATTCTAGTGTATTGCTTTATTTTTGAGTTGACTTGCTGCAGGAGCAGAACCCAGATCCTGTGCAATGAGATCATTGCGGTCAACTCCACCCGAGTGCACCTGGCCTATCACCTTTTTAAAAGAGTGGGAGGGATTAGGTGCCCTGGCAGGCCTACTGGTGCTTGTCTCCCTGATGTGCCTGTGGTGCATTGTTTAAGGGTTTCTCAGCAGCGCAATGCAGCCATGATTATCCAAGCCCTTACAGCCATAGAAGCTAGACAGTCTCCCCAGGCCTGGCTGGCCGCATTAAAAGCTTGATCACGCAGGATGCGAGGCTAGTGCACTGCACTTGGGTCTAGCTGTATTGCAAAACCCAAGAAGAGCAAGTCTAATTGCATGTGGGTTGATGTCCTAATTCCCACCTCTGCAAAAAAAGGGTATCGGACAGGTCAAGTGTTCTCTGGGTGGATGACACCTGGACTAACACCAGTACAATGTCCAAGTTGTTTTTTGGCAGAGATTAGACCTCTGCTCTTGCCTGCTGCTTAAAACAATAAAGGGGGAACTGTAGAGAACCGTGCACAGCCGTGCCTCAAAGATGGCGCCGGCGTCTGGCTTCTGCCTTCCCGATGGCAGGTGCTCCTTATTTGGCTAAGGCTAGGATCTGGCTTGCTTCCGCACACCTGGACCTAATCTGGCTTGCTTGCATATGTCTGACCCTATCGGCATTGTCCACGTGGCACTATGGGGTTGATTGCCCAGTGGCTATAAAGGGCGTGGGCTGGCTTTCCCCAAAAAAGATTGGAGGAGATCAGAGTGAGAGTGAGAGTGAGAGTGAGAATGAGAATGAGAGTGAGAGTGAGAGAGAAGAAGATGACTTTCCCCGGGGTCAGAAGATTGTTCAAGGTTCCTAAATAAACTGCTTGGAGAAATGCCTGGTGTTGCATCTTCCTTGCTGGTCGAGGCGGACGCGACAAGAGATGTGTGCAGAGACCTAACTACTTGGTCATTCTAGGTCCTGTCAAACTGAAAATCTATATTAACCAACAACAATGAAGTCACCTCACTTAAATTAGCTTACTGATCAATTTTTCTATGTTGTCCCTTTGTCCTCTTACCACACTCTCATTGGGGACATAGTATAGGAAAGAGTAAAAATTTCATTTGCTGGCTGACATTTTATTCTGATGGCTGAGCTAGCAGAATAAATTTCAACATCTCTACTCAGTGTTGTAAATTCTTGAAACAAGTCAGCCCATGAGGTAATAAAACTATTTGCCTCAGTACTTATATTGACCTTTATTAAGGTCATTAAAAGAATAGCAGGAAAATGTTTCAAGTATATCAACTAGAAGTTTCCTTCTAATGTAAGCCTAAGACAGTCTAGCTAGTCTTTCTGTGAAACAAATTCTTCTAGTGCTTTTCACTGGCCTCCCACCAAACAGAGCTAACCAATAGCACAACTAACCAATTACTCTTTCTGGTTATTCTGGCCACCCTTACTTTCATTTGTATGTTTTATTTTTATGATATTATTAGTAGCATAATAGTAGACAAGTTGTTTTTGGTAAAATGACAAACTCTACATGTATAGTTTATATTTTCACCTTAATGTGATAATAACCCTATTTAATTAAATTCTCACTACGGTTTTGGATCATTTCATTGTTGTACCTGAAAAAAAAATGTAAGCATTCTACAGTTTTTACCTTCTTATTTCGCTTATATGTCCTCAAAGCTTTATTGTTTTCCCTGGATGCTTCAACTTCACATTTTCCATTTCTACTAAAAAAAAAAATCTTTAAAATGAAATATAAAGGATCAGTCTGCTAATCAGTACTGTTCACTCAGCATGTCAGATAGTCGAGGCTTCCAGATAGATTTGTAGTCCTGAGCATGGTACAGATCTCCAGGACAGGAGAGCTCCTAGGCATTACTCGCTACAACTGTTAGATGGTTGGGCAAAGGTAGGAACTAGGGAGCGGTTTCTCTAAGCCCACAGCATGGATTCTAACCAACCCTATTCTGTTTTGAGTGCTTTCCCACACAACAAACTATCCAATGCACTTATTATAGATGCTGCTCCCAGTACTTTCCTTTATGCTGACATCTACCTGTCAGAGGTGACAGAGGAGAAGCCACAGTGCCACACCCTCACTTGCCTCAGGAGCTCTTCTAATCTTTCATAAACCTCAATTCAGGGAGATCAGTATCTTTGGCTTTAACACGCATAAGAATTTCAGGACAGGATGGTGTGAAGCAGACGTGGTATTTTAAAACATGTTTTATGTTGCTTTTAATCGCGAAGGTTAAGAAAAAGAGCTTAGGAAAAATATATATACTCAAGAGCACGGGTGTGGGCTTATGCAAGAGGAAATTGAACTTCATTGTTTTTCTTACACTAATATATAGGTGACTCTCTCTCTCTCTCTCTCTCTCTCTCTCTCTCTCTCTCTTTCCCTCTCCCTTCCTCCCCCTATATTTTTGTATGTATGTGTGTGTGTGTGTGTGTGTGTGTGTGTGTGTGTGTGTGTGTGTGACAGAGAGAGAGAGAGAGAGAGAGAGAGAGAGAGAGAGAGAGAGAGAGAGAGAGACATATGCAGAGTCCAGAGGAGGACGTCAGGTACCCTTTTCTTTTGCTCTCAATCTTATTCCTTGAGAAAAGATCTCTCTAGTTTTCAGCTAGGCTAGTGTCTGGTAAACTCTATTGATACTCTTGTCTCTGCCATTGTCCCCAGCACTGCGGTCATAAGTGGTGCATAGTGAAGCCTGGAATTTTACTGAGCTCCATAGCCTCAGAGTGGCTGTTCTAGCCTTATAAGCCTATTGAGATGTGCATACATTTGGGTTTGGTTAATTTTAGTGTGTGTGTGTTTTTTTTTAAGTTTGCAAGTTCTTTATAAAATATTTAATAAAAATTAATTTTTAAAAAATGTTCTAAAGTTATCCCCACAATAGACTGCTGGCAATGGTCGAGAGACAGCCCGAACTGACCTACTCTGGTGATGGGATGGCCAAACACCCTAATTGTCGTGCTAGAAACCCCATCCAATGACTGAGGGATCTGGATGCAGAGATCCATGACTAGGCCCCGGGTGGATCTCTGGGAGTCCAATTAGCGAGAAAGAGGAGGGTTTATATGAGCGAGAATTGTTGAGACCAAGGTTGGATAAAGCACAGGGACAAATAGCCAAACAAATGGAAACACATGAACTATGAACCAATGGCTGAGGGGTCACCAACTGGATCAGGCCCTCTGAATGGGTGAGACAGTTGATTGGCTTGATCTGTTTGGGAGGCATCCAGGCAGTGGGACTGGGTCCTGTGCTCATTGCATGAGTTGGCTGTTTGAAATCTGGGACTTATGCAGGGTCACTTGACTCGGCCTGGGAGGAGGGGACTGGACCTGCCTGGACTGAGTCTACCAGGTTGATCACAGTCCTTGGGGGAGGCTTTGCCTTGGAGGAGGTGGGAATGAGGGGTGGGCTGGGGGAAAGGGGAGGGGGCGGGGGCGGGAGGGGGGGAGAACAAGGGAATCCGTGGTTGATATGTAAAACTGAATTGTATTGTAAAATAAAATAGAAGAAAAAAAAGAAAAAAATGTTCTAACGTTACAAAACATACTATTTCTCTCTCCTTTTTGAGTTAATACAAGTAATCCTATCAATTTCCTATAAAGAAAGTTGGCCCTAAGAAAAGCTGTCTGTTGCCTTTTCCTCTTCCTACCTCCCAGTTTTGCATAACACCCAAATCCTAAGTATGCTTGCCTAACACTCTGGGCATTCTCAGACTCCCTCTCTCTTTCTCCATCTCTTTCTCTCTGTCTCTGTCTCTCTCTTCCTCTCTCTCTCTCTCTCTCCCTATCTCTGTCTCTCTTTTTCTGTCTCTCTGTCTGTCTCTGTCTCTGTCTCTCTGTCTCTCTGTCTCTCTCTGTCTCTCTCTCTCTCTCTCTCTCTCTCTCTCTCTCTCTCTCTCTCTCTCTCTCTCTTTTTTCCTCCACACAGCTTCCCTCAGAATTTCTTGCCAAACTCCTGCTTTCTGCACTTCTAACTCAAACAACATGGCTTTCTGTCATCCTCTCATCTATCTCTCTCCCCCAAGCAGCTGCTGAGATTTACAGCTTGCCTTCCTCATTATTTTTTTCTGCAAATTCCAATAAAAGGATTCTTGTGATCCCTTCTGATGACTCCATTTTAAAATAATTCTATCTACCAGACTAAGAATCTGAAAAGGGAATTCTATATCTGTTGGTAAGTGTGTGTGTGTATGTGTGTGTGTGTATGTGTGTGTGTGTATGTGTGTGTGCCTGTGTGTGTGTGTATGTGTGTACGGAATTTTATTCAGAAATGAAAAATGAAATTAAGGTCATTTGTAGAAAATGGATGCAAATATAGATTATCATATAAAGTAAACTAAGTCAGACTCAATTATATTTTCTTTCATCATGGACCACATATATATATATATAGCTTTATGATATGTATTATCATATATACATATGATATGTATTATCAAATATATGCATTACTATATATATAAATATATATATATTCCTGTATAGAAATAGATAGATTTTACGTAGGTACAATTTTCATGTATATATTACAAGAAACAAAACAGCCCGGGAGAACAGAGAGACTAACAGGAGAAGGGAAGAAGGACATGAGAAGCCACAGAGTCACAGATGCCTGCTAAGATATCCAGGTCTAAGGACAAAAAATTATACTGGGGATTCATATTTAGTAATAGAAATAGAGACTGCTTACTCAGAAAAAAGAGAGGCATGCCTGAGAATGAGAGTAGGCTAGTGAGTTGGAAAAAGGCAAATGCTCAAAGCACTTGACTGTGAATCTCACGACCCTTCTCAGGTTGTCTGCAGAGCATCCACTTCTGTACATCACAGGCATTGTTCCTGTTTGTTGCTTGTAACACAGGTATACTAATCCTAATACACAGGGTTTCTAACCCGCTGCCAACAGATTTCCCTCATATATTAAACCTAGTGTTCCCTTCTCTCTACCCTCCTGCCACAGTTGAGTAAAGAGTAAGAGGCACAATGTACAATATATAATTATGTGAAAGTGTTCTTATGTAGCATGGTACTGTGAACAATGACAATTTAAAAAAATAAGTGGATAAATAAAGTAGGTATATTTAATTTTTTAAAATTCTGGGTAAAATGACGAGAGAGAGAGAGAGAGAGAGAGAGAGAGAGAGAGAGAGAGAGAGAGAGAGAGAGCACAGTGGCAATGGAGGAGAGAGAGAGACAGACAGAGACAGAGAGCACAGTGGCAATGGAGGTCTGCAAGCAGCTGTAGAAATGGGACAGTCTTCAGAGAAAACAGTCAGAAAGCCCTCAGTGTCAAAGCAAACATAGGATTTTGTAAGTATCCAAAGAAAGGCAGAGAGGAAACATTTGCTTTTCCAGTTAGAACTCTGAAAAGCAGACTAGTTCAGCCGGGAAAATCTGCAAGCAACTGCCTCGAGAGGTCTCACGGACATACAATATGTTATTGTTCCTCTTGTCTTCCTGGTAGGTCTTTGGAAAAAATCCACTTTATTGAGGTGATCATGGGACAAGGTGATTGACAAGCCAAGTTGGATTAATTATTAAGGCAGTGGACAATGGTTTGAACTGGACAGGTCAGATTTCCCTGTCTTTAACTAGGGCCAGAGGATGAACCTGCAGCAGCTTCCTCTTTTTTTTTTTTTTTTTTTTTTTTTTTTAATTGTAAAAGTTTTATTTTAGGAACAACGTCTTCATGAGAAACTACAGATGAGTTTAAACAGCATAATAAAGAAATCAGAATTCACAGGTTGCCCTCCTAGCTCAAAATGCCTATTGCAATAATTGCCATTGTGTTGATCAAAATATAACTAAAGACTGTTCTTTGAAAGGTTTTTAAGGAAGAATAATATCCTAGAGTATGTCAGAATATCCTAGCTAATGCAGGATGATACCCTAATCTCAAGGTCTTTATGTTAATAACACTGCAAAGACAGTATCATTACTACTAACATTTACAAGTTCTATTCATTAAGACATAGACCTTATCTTAATAGGCCTTAGCAAAGCCCCCACAGCTCCACTTCTTCATGTGGTAAATAGGAGGGTGAGGTCAAAGTTACTTATGAGGCTTTACCTGGCTTGAGCTGGTTCAGGTCTCAAGCATGCTGCCACGGTCTCTGTAAGTTCTTATGTTCCTCTTCCCTGTTCTGGCTGGAAAATACTGTCTCCTTAAAATTCTCCACCACCTCTGGTTTTTGCAATCTTTCTGTCTTTCTTCTGCATAGATCCTTGAGCCTTGAAGGTAGGGGTGTGAGGAGGAGTTGGCAAAAGGCCCACCCAGAGCCAAGAGGCACTAATGATAGCTGCTGGGAGAGGGAAGGTCGGTGTTCTTCAGTGGAGTGACACTGGGCATTTTAACCACACTCCAGGACACGCCCTGTGGTCAGTCAGGACTAGTCGGCCAACATCAATCAAGACTCCATGCTTCTCGGCAGCCTTTTCCTTTTCTTTCCTTCCTTCCTTCCTTCCTTCCTTCCTTCCTTCCTTCCTTCCTTCCTTCCTTCCTTCACTTCTCTTTGTTTTAAGAAAGAGAAAAACATGCATAGGGGGAATCTGGGAGGAACTCAGGAATGGGAAAGAATATGCACATAAAAATTTACTGCATGAAATTCTCAGAGAATAAATAAACTTTTCAAAATTCCATCAGGAGTCTTGAGGAAGGAAACCAGTCCTCAATGGCCTCCATACCTCTCAATGCCTATCTAGATGCCTAACAGTAACAACAACAAAAAAATCCCAGTGTGGTTCCTGATGTACACTGGGCAGGACCACATCTGAGAAGGTAAAACTCCAGATCACAAGGGTATTTGAGAAAGTTAGGATGTTGTTATTTGTAAACCCTCTAATTGTTTTGCTTGTGAGCTTCCTAGAAAATATCTGGGCCAGAAGTAAGGTCACATTCAGGTTATATACACTCAGAACTAAGCATGGTCTGTTGTTATTCAGGTAAGCTTATTTGAAAAAAGGTCTCTATAAGAGAAGTATTGTCTCCATTTCAGCAACCTTCTCAGCAAGAGTTAATTATGCTGAAAGTTTTGATTCTTGACTACAGGGAAACTCCAGTCAGGTTCTGTGGAGGAAGAGGCTCCCTAGCCTTCCCATATCCCATTTTCTGTCTTTCTAGTCTGCCTCTATGTCCTTCATGATTTTCATTGAAAACAGAGTAATTTTCTAAGAACTATCTTGTGGATAAGGCTAGAATTTATGATACAAAAAAATAAAAAAACAGTGTATTATCTTAAGGAAACAAGCCCATGCAGTAAGGCTTTGAACACAAATCTGTTCCAACTTCCCCAACATGAAATCCAGGGGGACATAAATAGCAGTGGTATATTTCATTTTTAGGGTCAGTTGCGTTCAGGCTCCTTAAAGTAACGTCCTGAATGTTGACAAGGAGCAGTAAATCTTTGGTGGGCTTATGAGCTGCAACAGGGAACTTTTCATAACATCCCAGGTCCCAGAAGTGAGACGCCAGCAGCTAATCTCTGAGTCACTGGGCTCTGTTGGCCCATTCTCTTCTCACTTGTTTCCATATTTCATCTCTGGGCCAGGTTTTCTTTATGAGGTTGGTTAAGTGTAAAGAAAATCAGCATGGCAGATGGAACTCCAGCTGTTCTTTACCCAGCACTGACGTGCTGCCTGTATGTGCTTTGCTTCCCGTATCAAAATCCCCAACATGTCATTTATCAACACATTGAGTAAGCCTTATCACTCACCAGTTTAAGTAATATCAGATGCGATATTCCCGTAGAGGACAAAGAAGGGCCATCCCCTCCCTGTTTGTTTTCATAGCTTCTGGTGTGCAGTGAACCAAAAGAGATGGTTCTTCTGAAAATGAGGAAGACATGGCTTTGCTTCTGTTCTCATTCTTACTGCCGGTCCAGGAAGCACAGAACCAAACACTAAATGTGTTTGAGGCCTGAGGTTCTCCACACCAGTCCTGACTTAGCCCACTTCTCACTCCAGTTTAGTAATGGCTCCTCACAGGCTGTGCAAGCATAGTCAGCCCATGAAGAAAACGTGGGATAACCATACAACTTATTGTATAAATTCTGTTTTTGTTTTTTAATCCTGTCTTTTTTTTAAAAAAAAATGCTTCAAAATATAATTGTATTTGGCCAATTTTGTCTTCTAGCCAATAAATTAGGTCATTGATAACCTATTGAATATAATTTTAATGAAGTTCTATCTCTGAGATGACATGAAGTATCCAGTTATATAAGCACATATACAAATGTGTCATGTCCATGTATATACATACATATGTATATATGTGTATTTTATACAGTTTATTATATACTATGAACATACTTGCTTGCATGAGACCACTTCCAGGAACCTATCTCAGACAAATTAGGTCAGAATATATATAGGTGGGGCTGGAGCATATTGAAAGTTCTGCAGGTGGTATTATTGGGCATCCAGGTCTGCAAACCCCTGCTCCACACCCATACCTGATAGTTCATTGTGTAGCTGGTATTCTAGATGTACTTACATTGTACTTGCTCATATGTTTCTGTTCAGACTAGACAGCCATTGCCAATAGCAGCATTAGAAGTTTTTATCTGACACATGTTAATTCACTGAAATTGTTCACTGCCTCCTAGAAAATGAGAACAAGCATTGTGCCCCACTGGGTTTTCACTGCAATGAGTAGTGACACCATGCACATGATGTTAACAAAGTAACGGGTCTTTACTCTTTTGTACAGCATCTGTGTTGCTTTCCATGTTAGTGAGCACTGGGAAAGAAGGTTGCAAGAGGAACTGCAAAGTCTAGAATAGAGAATCTCTATGCAGGCAGAGATGTGAAAGCTGAAGCCGGGGAACCAACACCACAAATGAGTCGGTAAGGATGATACATCCATTGCAGCCTCACCCAATGCCCAGAAAATGATGCATTCTTTTAGAGCTGACATGAATGCTAACAGGGACAAGGGATATGAGGTTCACATTGTGAACCTGTCTCCAGACAAGCTCAGGAAGAAAAGTTGCTTTAACTTTAAAATATCAATACTGAGGTCTTTCAGCCTTTTTTTCCACTGATGAGACTTTTCACTGATACTCGTAAAAGCAAAGGGTCATTCAAAATTGGCTTTACTTAATACAAAATTTACATTTGTGTATGTGATCATGAGAAGCTTGATTTGCCTAGTTGAGATAGTCTTTTCCCCATGGAAGATTGACATGTTTGAAACTTAAGAAGAAAAACTAATTTCTGAAATGCTATACATGAAAATGATCGTGTTAGCAAGTATAATTCCTTGTAGTATTTATCCTACTCATTTTACCTAGTACATGCTAGGGATTCTTAAATATTGATTCCATCAATGATGTGGAATTTGGACTTTTAACTATATTGGGTTGTTAAAGACTATGGGAACTTTTGAAGTTGGACTGAATGTGTTTTGCATTATGAGATGCCCATGAGCCTACAGAAGATCATCATTTGTTAACTGTATTATCCATTTATCCATTCATGGATAAAATACATTACAAAAGCAACTTAAAGTCTTCTCACCTCAGTAAACTTAATCTACACAATAAGTCAATGCAGGCCCACTTGTTTCCATGGTGATTCTAAGTCCTAACAAGTTGGCAATCAAGGTTAACCATCACAACTCTACTTCCTTGTCAACTGTGACAGGTAAACCAATTGCTTTAAAGACATAATGTTCTATAGGCTAATGGCCATCTCATAATGCAAAACACTGTAGATGTAACCAGCCGTCTTATAAATAAGAAACACAGAACCAATGCAAAGAAGAAAGCCAAGAGATCAGAGCTAAGAGCCTTACCCTGCAGCTAGCCTCTTAAGTCAAGAGACCTCTTCGAAAGAGAGCTACTTCCTGTGTGTTTGTCTTTATATAGTCTTTCTGTTCTGCCTTCTCATTGGTTGTAAACCCAAACACATGACTGCCTCGTCACTGCCTGTCTGTAGAGACTTCCAGGTCTTCTATGGTTGGGGTTGAGATTAAAGGCGTGTGTCTCCAATGCTGGCTGTATCCTTGAACACACAGAGATCTACCTAGCTCTGTCTACCAAGTGCTGGGATTAAAGGTGTGCGCCACCACCGCCATGCTCTTGCTATGGCTCTAATAGCTCTGACCCCCAGGCAACTTTATTTTTTAACATACAATTAAAATCACATTTCAGTACAAATAAAATACCACCATAAAACACAATTAGCCCAACATCAAAACTTCCCATAGTCTTTGATAATCTAACATGGTTCCAAGTCAAAATTCCAAGTTTCATCTGGCACTCAAGGTGATGTTATAACTGTGGGTAGCTATGAAATAAAAAACAAGTTACACACTTCCCATGCACAAGACCCAGAGTAAACATTCTCATTCCAAAATGACAGAATAGAGGTATAGCATGGAATTATCAGAACCAGAGCAGTGCAAACATCAAGCTCTAAAGCTCAGTGTTGGACATCTGGGACTCTTGATGAAATCATCTGGGCTCCAAAGACTTGAAGAAGCCTCTTCATTCTCTGAGAGGTTGTTTAGATTAGGCTAGCCTCTGAGCATGCCTGTCAGAGATTATGTTGATTAGGTTAATTGATGTTGGAAGCTCATCATAACACTGTTTGGGATCATTCCTAGGGAATGGAACCAGAACTGTCTTAAAAGAACAAAGCTAACCAAATACCAGTACATCTTAGAGTGTAAAGATGGACAAAACAGAGAGATTAAAGAATTAAGTTGCTTCAAGCCACAGGAAAATATAATGGAATTCAGCTACTATGACAAAAGCTCCTACCTGGGAGGTCAAGGACTTTTCCAGAGGTCAAGCCATGGCTTAAGACTTGGTGATATTTTAGCTTTTGTATATATATTAACCAGTTCCTGCAATGATTTTCTTGTATGCTATGTATGTGTCCAAAAACTCCTAACAGTGTATTTATCTGAAATACTTCTCAAGCATCCTAGGCCAAAACAGCAGTCTCCTGAATTAAGGTAAACACCCATCCAGAGACACTGCCCTGGAGACAGGCTAGGTGCATAGCTTTATTTCCTGTGCAAATGAAGCTCAGACCCTCCTTGCTCTCACAAGCCAAGTGCTTTCCAGAGCAATTGACTCAGGATGAAAGGGTTTTTTGCATACCAGGTGGAGGGACGTGATTAAAGCAAGATTCTGAGTAGAGATGCCCAGCCCAAGAGGAAAGCAGCATGGCAGAGTTTTTGCAGATGGTAGATGGATTGAGTCAGGTCATGAAGGCAGAAGAGGAAGGGAGAAAGATGGACTGAGGAAAAGACAGAGACGAAGATGAAGAGACAAAGATGAGGTCAAGATGGAAAGAGCTTAGAGGACAGGAAGAGAAGGGACAGAGAGGAGCTAAATATATAAGAACAGAAAAGAAGTTTTGTAGAGAGAGAACTTACTTAAAAAAATAAAGCATATAAACTAAAGAGTTTTGTGTACATAGGTTTATTTAATATCGTCAAAGATTAGATTATCAGCTGGTATTAGATTCTTCCCAGACCCTGGGAGAGGGCTATCAAGGGGCAGGACCCCCATAGTCCACTTTACCAAGTACCTCAATTTTTGAGGGGATATTGACATGGCATGAAAACTGTGCTTTGTTCCAACCTTGAGCATGAAAATTTGGCTCTGTTTCCTTGGGCCAACTGAGGAAGAAATAATTACATGCATTTCCTAACTGTTACTTTTTATTTTTGGGTCAATTAAAGACTTCAAGATATTAAGCTAAGTCAAATAAGCTACATATGAAAGACAAAATATATATGATTTCCCTTATAATGAAGTATTCAGATCAGTCAAACCCATAGAGATAGAAAGTATTGCCAGTTGCCAGGGGTTGGGGGAATGTCATCTATGGATAGTTATTGGTTGACATGCGAGTTTCTGTTTGTGAAGATGGAAATATTCTACCGATGTGTGGTAATGATATTTTCACAATTCAAATATATTTAATTCTGCTGAATGATATGCACAAAAAAGCAAAATAGGGCTAGAGTGCTATCTCAGTGATTAAGATCACTTTCTACTCTTCTAGAGGACCTAGATTCAATTCCCTATACCCACATGGCCACTCACCACCATCTGTAACTACAGTTTCAGGAAGCCCAACACTCTTTTCTGGCCCATTGGGTACTGCACAAAACACCTACACAAGTAAAATAATTTTTATGATTTATCTTATATCTATTTTACCACAATTAAAAATAAATACCCCAAAATATTTTTAAAGTGCAGTCTGATTTAATAGGTGTCAATGCTACCTAAGAATTTGTACCTTTTTTATTTTTTAAGAGAAAGGCCTTCATTATGTAGCTCAAGATAGCCTGGATCATCCTTTCTCAGCTTCCAAGTGCTACAATTACACCTCCCTTTAATTAACCAGCAAATGATGACAGCATTGCAAGCTGTAGACTGCTCTTCAATGGCAAAGCTGAAAAATAAAATATAGATGAATCAGAGGACATATCATTCTTTTGGTAAAAACAGTATATGGCCATGTGACCACTCTAAACAAAATGTTTAAGAAATAATAAAAATGATATAGCCTAAAAACTTTAAAACCAATGAACACTCAGTTGCTGCTTTTGAACAGTTTGTGTGACGACACTCCTGGGTGTTTTCATATTTTTCTGTCATTCTCGCTGTGCACAGCAATTAGGAAATGTTTGAGGACTGTTGAGGTCTGGTGCCTGGTTCAAAGTCCGAATTTTCAAAATTCTACAAGGACCAATAAGCTTTCTAGTGCCCTTTAGTGTATTGCTATAATTTGTGGTTTCATAAAGATCGTTCTAATCCCATTCCTCACAGCTTGCAAAATAAAAATGTCATAACTCCAGGATTTCAACATGTAGATGATCGTAATTCTCATTCTATTATAAGAGATTATGCACTACAAAATAAACCAATTTATTCCATATTTTTCATTTGGCCATCCCAGACATTTCTGGATCCAAGGAACGGAATAGCAATTTCCAAAAAATTCAAATTCATTCTTTGCCAGAGCATGGGAAGCAAGGATTTGCCAATTTTTCTTTGACTAGCATTGATAAGTAAGGACCAGTTAAGCTTGCTCTTTCCTTCAGTCACTTTGAATAACACTGATTCCACAGAAGAACAACAGACGTAGCATAAACGGGCTCTATAGTTCTCAGATCTTTCATTTAGAGGTCTAGGATGGCCTGAGTCTCTGAAGTATCACTGAGTATCAGTTTCCCCATATTGAAAATGATACTATCAACAACACAAACATTTTATACTACTACTCTTTTGTCTATTGTATATATTTCATTCAGAATAATTTCTATATTTGATTCTGAAAAATTTTCTGGTGGGGTTTTAAATCCTCATGAGATATATATGAACATTATTCCCTCTTTTTTCTTTCTGTAGCATAAATCTGGTCTAGCATCTGGGATTTAATATAAAAAAAAAAGTTTACAGCCAGGCGGTGGTGGCGCACGCCTTTAATCCCAGCACTTGGGAGGCAGAGCCAGGCGGATCTCTGTGAGTTTGAGGCCAGCCTGGGCTACCAAGTGAGTTCCAGGACAGGCGCAAAGCTACACAGAGAAACCCTGTCTCGGAAAACCAAAAAAAAAGTTTACAATCAAGCCAGGCATGGTGTCACATAATTATAATCTTAGAATTTTTGAGGAGGGGGAAAATGAAGAGTGAAGATCCCACAGAGAAGTCCCGGCAAACATGAGTTTATTCTCAAAAAAACTTAGAGATGCAAACACAGCTCACTGGCAGTGTGCTTTGCCTCCACACAGCTACTGTGATGTACAATAGACAATGCCTTGGGTTGAATCTCAAGCACCTGGGATATGAGGAGCCCCACAAATAATGTTTAAACCCAAGTGAAAAATTGTCTGTGACACCTTAAGTGCCTTTTGAGTATAAAGGGTTTGAAACTGCTCAGTTTTGGAAGTAATTTAGTGAGATTTAGTCTGAAACCTGTTGGGTATTAATCAAGCACTGCCATCCATTGGCAGATTGCACACATTACTCTAGCTCTCCTGAGCATTTCTACCTTGTGAATTCAATGAAAGTAAAACTGTGGTATTGTAATCATAGTATATGTATGATCTTGGGGATCCAACCTAAGGCATTTTGCATGTTGGGTATATACTCTACTACTGAGCTGTGTCTGCATCCCTAAGACAACTCCATTGACTTTTTTCAAAAGATAAACATATTGCGTTGGATTTTTCCATACTGTGATACCTGAGAAAATGATTGAAGGGAGGAAGGATTTATGTAGGCTTGTGTTTTCAGAGTCTCAGACCATATTTTTTATAGTATTTTTATTTTATAATTAACTTAATTTCACATATCAGCCACCAATTCCCCCGTCCTCCCTCCTCCCCCCTCCCAGCCCTTCCCCCATTCCCACCTCCTCCAAGGCAAGGTATCCCCTGGGGAGTCTGCCCAGTCTGGCAGACTCAGCCAAGGCAGGTCCAGTCCCCTCCTCCCTACACCAAGGCTGAGCAAAGTGTCTCAGCATAGGCCCCAGGCTCCAAAAAGTCAGCCCATGCACCAAGGATAGGTCCTGGCTCCACTGCCTGGGGACCCTGCTCTGGTGATCGGATAGCCGAACCCCCTGGCTGTCATGATAGAACTCTCATCCAGTGTCTGATGGAAGCTGATGCAGAGATCCATGGCTGAGCCCCCAGGTGGAGCTCTGGGAGTCCAATCAGTGAGAGAGAGGACGTATTGTATGAGAAAGAGATGTTGAGCCCATGGTTGGAGGAAGCACAGGGACAAATAGCCAAACTAGTGGAAGCGCATGAGCTGTGAACCAATGGCGGAGGAGCACCCATGGAACTGGACCAGGCCCTCTGGATAAGTGAGACAGTTGATTAGCTTGAACTATTCAGTCCATATTTATAAGCCGTGTTGTTTCTAGGCTACTGTTGAGACAGACCATCACAGCAGTTGTACCATACAGCAGAAGCACCTGGTGGTGGTGACGCACGTCTTTAATCCCAGCACTAGGGAGGCAGAGCCAGGCAGATCTCTGTGAGTTCAAGGCCAGCCTGGTTTACAGAGTGAGATCCAGGACAGGCACCAAAACTACACAGAGAAACACTGTCTCAAAAAAAAAAAAAAAATAAAAACAAAACAAAACAACAAAAAAAGCAAAACACAAACCTACCATATGGCAGAAGCTACTCACTTTATGGCAGAGCAGAAGCAGAGAGAGCAAAGGGACAGGAGTCCCAGTGTAACCTTCAAAGGTATGCCATCAGTGGTTACTTCCACTAGGGTTTAACTCCTAAAATTTCCATAAGCTCGCAAATAGTTGTGAACCAAGAGTTCACTGAACACACGAGCCTGTGGGTGATGTTCTGGCACTGTCTAGTCAAAACCACATGAGTTTTCTTAGCCTTGCCACTGCCCCATTTTCTCCTTACCTTAAGCACTCATAAGAGAATTCAGTTCTAATAACACTGAGCGACATTTGCATCTTCTTTCTGAAGAGCCCAAGAACAGGAGGGTTTATAGAAGGACGCATTTTATATA
This sequence comes from Peromyscus californicus insignis, assembly GCF_007827085.1. Taxonomy (NCBI): domain Eukaryota; kingdom Metazoa; phylum Chordata; class Mammalia; order Rodentia; family Cricetidae; genus Peromyscus; species Peromyscus californicus. The sequence continues at coordinate 82,144,778 of NW_026294584.1, forward strand.
CATCTTGAATAGTTTACTTGAATATTAAAAATATTTCTTCATATTAAAATTATGTAAAAACTATTCACAGTATCATGCTCTACAATTGGTCTGTCACATCAGCATTTGTTTCTGCAGAATTTATTGCCAACCATAGACAGTCAGCACTGACCCTGAAGCCCCACAGCCTGAGTTCCATCCCTGGGATTTGCATGGTAGAAGGAGAGACCTGACTGTCACAGGTTTGGAGAGCACAGTGGCATGTGTGTCTGCCCAAATAACTAAAGGATATATAATTTAAAAATTTAAAGCAATGAATAGTGTTTTACTGTAGCTATCTCTCAAATGTTAGATAAGGCATGCTATTGTGAAAGTATTTTTAACAACTTACAAAAAAAATTGTATTAAGTGATATGGGGAGGTAGTAGGCACCTGTGGGTAATGTATTACATTTTTCTGCTGTTTACTGAACTGACAGAGCAGCTTATACCCAGAGCCAAAAGCAACTCCCAGGCTTAATAAGGTTAGCATCTCACAACGAACAGGCTGGATGCTGAGACGCATCACTAGGCAAAATGCAGAAAATAAGCAATGATATGGGCCCAGCTCTAAACAAGTCACTTATACCACCTTCTAATGTTTGGGAAACATTTCAGAAGAGATAACAAGATATATGCAATAGTGGGATGGACTACAAAATATCATTCCCTAGACTCCACACAGCTACTGTAATCATTAACTCACCTCAGCTCTAGCTGCCTGGTGTAGGCTCACGCAAGACCATTTCTCTCAATAATTTCCCTCAAGGAAGAGGGAAAGGATCAAGGAACTCTATATATAATTACCTCCGAATTATTGGCTACTGATAGAGTCAGAGAAAAGGGGAATCACTTTATTTAGCTGTGTGCCCTCTACTGAGCTTACAAGGTTTTCAACTGATACCCCCAAGCTGCAGCCTTGGTTAATCAGGGTGGATCACAAAAACAAAACAGTAGACATGAACTCACAAGAGAGACTCATGAGAAGGAAGGAAGGTAAGGGTGTTAGGGAGCTGAGAGAGGAAAGTGGCCAACACACTAAATGTACATATGTGAAACTGTAAAACAGTTAAAATATGTAAATCAGAATAGGCAGGGAAATAATGAGGAACTATAATCTTAGATCTCATCTAATCAAAGAGCATATTTCCAAGATTAGGTGGAATTGTTTTATTTCTTAAGTTGATCACTTTATTAAATCTCAACTACTGTAGCATTTTATCCAATTCTGTTTTAATCTCCCCCTTTCAAATTTATGGCCTATTTTCTTTAATTTTTATTGTTGGTATGTGTGTGTGTGTGTGTGTGTGTGTGTGTGTGTGTGTGTGTGTGTGTGTGTACAAACTTTCAGTCCATTTAGTGTTGCTTGCGTTGCTTTTGTTTTTAGAATTGACCACTTGGAATTAGTTAACCAGTTACAGGGCTTCTCCCTGGGGAAGGCTGATTCTCTTCTCTCAGCTGCTGACAATTGTTTGTAGATCTAGGGATGGGGCCCTCTGACATTTCCCCCATCTATGTTAGGATGTCAATTGGTGTTAGAATAGTCCAGGTCTTGTTTAGCAGCCACACTGTTGAGAGTTCACGGTTGTAGTTTCTTTTTCATAGCTAGAAGACACAATCTCACAGCAGACCTCCTGGTCCTGTGGCTCTTACCATCTTTATGTCTTCGCCTCCCTGTTTCCAGAGTCTTAGGTGCAGGAACTGTATGATAGATGTAACAGTTGAGACTGGAAACCACTTCATCAGTAGTTCTCTGAATTTTGACCAGTTGTGGCTTTCTGTAATTGTTTCCTTCTGCTACAAGGGGTTTATTTGATGAGTAGTGATAATTACCCTTAACTGTGGGCCTAGAAATAAGTATTTAGAGTGTAGTTAGGAATTGTTCTGGTTTAGTAAAGTGGCAGAAGTAGGTACTCCTCTAAGACCCATGACCTCACTAACCAAGGGTAGTTGGTTAGGTTTACAGTATCTGGTGTGATATCCCTCCTGCTGAGTGGGCCTTAGTCCAATTAAACAGACTGGTTATAGCCAAGATATAAGTGCCACGATTGTACCTTTAGATATATCTTACTATGGTAGCCATTGCTTTGGTCTTCTTTTTAACTCAAGGGTTCCTTTAGTAACCAGAATCAATTGGAAGCTTTTGTTTATGAAGTATTTGCTAAGCACAGCACTCCTTACTTAAAAATCTTTCTTTCCCATTACATTGAAGCTATCTGAGTCCATGTGATGACTACAGTCCACTGGAAGGGGAAATAAATGATAGGATAAATTTTAAAGTCATACCTTTTTGTTGAAAACATTGGTATTTTTATTATATTTATAAGTCAAATTTTAGAAATTCATCTTAGAAAACAAAAACTTACAACCACCTAAAATTTCAGAGGTAGACATATACACTATTTCAAAAAGAAGATAGCCAAGTGATCATTAAGCTGATGATCACATTCTCAATCTCACAAGCTATCAGAGAAGTGAAACAAAACACAGTGCAACACTACCTCACAACAGTGATGCCGATAGATTCTCAATGCCAAGTGCTGATTGGAGTATGAAGTATCTGGAACTCAAACGACTGCTGCTGGTATATGAAATGGTGGAATCTCCTGGGAAAACTTACCTGCTTATTGCTAATAAAGAACAATTTTAGCCCGTGCCTTCGGAATTCCACTGCTAGGAGTACTGGAAGAGAAAAGAGTGTACATTTTCACAAAAGTTCTTGAACAAGAACACTCATGGAAACACTTTAAAATTCTCCAAGCTGGAAACAATACACATGCCCAGACCTAGCAACAATGATAATGAAATTGACAGGTGTCCACGTGGTGAATGTCTTTGCAATGACAAGAAGCAATGACAACCCGTCACATCGAGCAGCATAAACAGAGTAATGTGCAGTGTACATTGCCATTTCTGTGATGATGGAGAGCAGGATTTCACAACTCATATTGGCTGAGAAAGTATCCTAGTAAACTACAGGAAGTATAAATAAATAGTTGTGGTGAACATCAGTTTCCGAATTATCTGTATGGATATAAGGTAGAAGAGTCCATGGGGTATCTAGCACTGAGAGATGTTCCAGTTTTTGCCCTAAGTGATAGTAAATCAGGTGTTCATTATATAAATATTTCTTATACTGTACATTATGAATAATTCTAATATGTTTTACAAGTTTAAAAATATGTACAGATCAATATTTGGCTGAATAATGCAACAAAATTGAGTAAATTCTTTTCTTTTGCAGTCTTGCTTATTTAATCAATGAAATAGTGATAGAAATAGCCATCTAGGCAACAAGTGAAGAGTGAGTGCCACATGTAGTCAAATGACTGCTTTCTGTCTCATGTGCAAATACAACTTCATCTTTCGAGATCAAAAGCTACTAACACAGTCCAGGTAAGGAGGGGCTGGAGCTTGGCATTCTCAATGCATTGTAAGATATACAGGCATGCAAGAGCTACCACCTAGTCCTTGGCCTCTAGATAGGCAAAAGTGCCTGGTCCATAGATTACCAGCTGAAAGTAACTCTTACAAGGGAAACACAGCAGCACTCCAGAATAAAAGCAAATGCATTCATAATAAATAATTCCAAAGCACCTTGGTATCCACATTAAAAAACAGGATAATTAGGGCTGGAGAGATGGCTTAGAGGTTAAGAGCACCGACTGCTCTTCCAGAGGTCCTGAGTTCAATTCCCATCACCCACATGGTGGCTCACAACCATCTGTAATGAGATCTGGCACCCTCTTCTGTATACATAATAAATAAATAAATCTTAAAAAAAACAAACAGGGTAATTAATAATTAGTTTTTAAAAGTATGAAATAGTAAACAACAATATTAGACCTTGACCTTCACCCAGAACCACAATGGCTTCAATAGTAAGGGAGACTTAAAGGTACAGCATTTGCTTAGTGTGTGCAAGGCCTCAAGTTTCATCCTCAACACAAATAATAAAATAAAATAGGGAAGTTATATGGCAAAGTGCATACAAAAATAAATAAAATTTAAGATGGCCAAGAGACAAATGTGAAAACTAAAGTTCTAATGTTCCTGGAAGAGAACAAAATCTTCATGCCCTTGGTATAGGCAAAAGGTTTTTAATAACTCAAAGCACTGTATCAGGTTTAATTCACTTTAGAAAAAAATGAAGTTTAGATGTTATCAACACTAAAAGTTTTTACTCATCAATGGTAGTGTGTAAAAAAAAAATTGAATGGCAAGCACAGATTGGAACAATAGTGCAAAATTCTGAAAAACGACCTATACCCTAAACGTGTAATGAGTGCTTAAAAAACACAATAGTATGGGCCCAGAAGCTGTTCTCTGACTCACTTATTTTGTGGAGAAGTGATAGACAAAAATTCTACAATAGTCCCAAGGTCTTTATCTATTCCCTTGCATCCTGCAAACATACCTTCACTCTTTGATTAGGCCATATGGCAAAGTTGATTTCAAAGGTGAGGGAAATTCAGTGGGAGGAAGAGTCCCCAGGGCTGGCTTTGAAGATGCTATAAAGCAATGGTAAATGAGTGGTAGCCTCTCTGGACTAAGACCAAAGAAACAGATATCAATTCCAGCATGACAAGGACAGAATTTTCCCAAGAATCTGATTGAACTTGAAAGATCTTGAGATCCAAATGAAAATGCAATGGTGCCATCTTCCTTTCAAGCAGTGGGAGAGACAGACCTCTGTCCCATAGAACACAGACTTGTGCATATAGGTCATATTAAATCTTTAATGAATGGACATGTGTTGTGCAGCAACAGAACATTGTTGCAATCAATTGATCTGAATATATATATATATATATATATATATATATATATATATATGCTTAAGATTTGGTCATTTTACTAAATATGCCCCAGTAAAATATAAAATAGAAGAGAAGAAGTTCTAATACTAGCTTGTGAAGCAGTTTTGATTCTCATAAAGAATGAGACCGTGGACCAGGGAGATGGCTCAATGGATAATGCACTTGCTATCAATTGTGAGGACTGTAGTTCAGGTGCTGAGAACCTGTGTAAATGCTGAGGAGGTGTGGTGGCCATCTGTGATGTCAGCACTTGGCAGGCAGAGGGGGTGGGGAACTTCTAGACTAGCCAGAAGTGCTGAGCTCTGGCTCAGCAAGAGATTCTGTAAGTGGTATAAGTAGAGTGAAGAATGATCATTAACTTTGGGCCTCATTCATATCTACACACGTGCACCTACACATGAACGTCCATGTACACATTCATGTGTACCCACAGAGAGAAGGAAGGAGGGATCAAGGGAGGATATGAAATCATCAGTCCAGAATATGACATGTATAGATGTGTGAAACTTTACAGAGGAAATGGTTCACTCATACCAGTCACCTGCATTGCAGTTCTCTGGCTGACCACTGCCGTTGTCAACGTGAAAGGGCAAGTTACTCATATAGCCAGTTTGTCTAATCAACATACCCGGTTCTCACTTTAGAAGACCATCCCAGACCTGAGGAATCAGGGCTGTGAAAATGTGGATGCTGATTGTCTTGATGATGGTGTGAGGTACAATGGATGCAGGCAGACTTTTGCCTGGCTGTCTCCATCCACTTTTCTCACCACAGAGGGCTGACCCTCCACAGCAGGCTGTAGAACACGGGCTCAACACTGTCATTTAGAGTCATTCTTTCTTTCCCTTGTAACTCCCTCATCTCTGCTCCCTGTAAGACAGCCTTTCCTCCCGCACACATCTCCTGCTGTTATGTTTTGCTGTTCTTTGGCCATGGAAACATATGAGAAGACATGGATCTGTTTGTCATACATAATGACATCTTGGACGAAGTCAGCTGACAGATTCAGGGGCGTTTTCAGTGCAGCCTCCACAGGTAAGTTGTCCTGTGCTGGCTATGAACAAGTTGTTATTAATTATTGCCCACTACAACAATCAAAGGCCATTTTGTAGTTGTTTTAGAGCATATAAGAATTCATTACATACATCTACATACACATGTATATATATTATATATATATATATGTGTGTGTCCATACACATATATGTGTGTATATTCATAGATGTGAATATACACAAATTCACCTTGATTTAAGTTGGAGTTATATCCCAATAAACCCGCAATGAATTAAAATCATCCTACATTGAAAAAGTCTTTAACTTTCCTGTCTTAAAGAGCATGACCCTTTAGCAGCACAGTACGCTAGAGAGCATTCATGAGTGCATGGCTGGGAAGGAGCAGCTCATGCTCAGAGGGTGTGTGATTTGGCCACGTGTCACTGGCCTAGGAAGAGATTGAAATGCAGAACTTGGCCATGCGGAGGTGGTGCACTCCTTTAGTCTCAGCACTACGGAGGCAGAGGCAGGCAGATCTGTGAGTTTGAGGCCACCCTGGTCTACAGAGTGAGTTCCAGGACAGCCAGGGCTATACAGAGAAACCCTGTCTTAATGCCCCTCCCCAAATAAATAAATCAATAAACACACACATACATAAATACATAAATAAATACATAAATACATACACAAATAAAAATGCTGAACTGGAACTATGGTCTGCTTCAATGTGCACTGATTGTGTACCATTACTAAGGGAAAAACTGTGAAGAGAACCATCCTAACTCAAGTGTTGTCCTTATATAAAATCTCAAATAATGGATGAACTGTTTGGCAAAGAAGTTACTGCTGGTGTACTTCAATTATCATCTTATTTTCAGTTATTTATGTTTGAAAATCTGATCATAGAAGTGTAAATGTATTTCATGATAACTTCCTCCTTAAAAATACTGTGGAAAGAAAAACAATGTTTAAAACATAAGTAAATAGTATTTGATTCAATTGGTATATAAAATAATGGAGATTAAAGAAATTGAACTTGAAATGTAATTATGAGAAGTGCTTATAGATTGGCTTGGTTGGGTTTCAGTGTGTTTATGCCTGTAGTTAGGATGAACAGCTTTGTGTCCAGTGAAGACTAGTTATTTACTGGAGAAAGTAAAGGCAGCACAGAGTCCTTCCTGTGTGAGTCCCAGATGCAACTTGGGAGGAAGGTGATTGCTGATGAGCCTTCCTTTCTTCCTGTATCACTGATCTCAACATGAGTAAGGCATGAACATGGAGAGACACTTCATTACCCAGGCCAAGGAAGCCTCCTTCCTGACATGTGTCTGAGTCAGAGGTAAAGAGACTGCTATCATCGTGACTCATTTATGTAATACCTCATTGATCTTTGCACTGGAAAGAATCAATCATTCATGCATTGTTTTAAAACAGTATGAGAGTTGCTCGATGGTGGACAGTAGACATTTTTAAAGAGCCGACTGTTCTGATAAAGTGTAGCCACGCTACAGGACTTTCTCAGAACAGTGCAGGCTGTTCTGAATTCTATGAACAGATTCAAATATTTTAAGTGTTCAGAAGCAGATATAATACAAAAAAAGGATAAAATATGAGTATTTGCATTTAAAAACTTGTATGGAAGTAAAAAGATAGAAATGGTCCCTTTTCTAACCGGAGACTTTTGTGCCTACCAAAGAATAGATGTGCTGTGTAAAGCAGATGTGTCAAGGCAAAAACAGGAGCAGATGTGCCTGATGGAAAGCTGAGGGCCTCTACTACTAATCTCCATGATAACATAGATTAATAGAGTGCTTCTGGCCGGGTCACAGGAAGGCCTTAGGAAGATCAGGAAGGTGCCCATGAGGGCTTCCATTGTCAGGTCCCAAATCAGGACCCTGGGGATACTTGCTTTCCTAACCCCAGAACTCACAGAAAACTTTTTCCACGGCATCTTACCGGAAAAAGTCGGTTAAAATTTTTAATATAAATATTTGAAAGTACCACTAAATAATAGCAAATTGATTTTTTAACATATTTAGAATATAGTTTCTAAATCAATTACAAAATTTATTGACAAAATGAGCTAACACAGCATTTAAATACATAAAATATTATTTATTTTTTTCCAAGATAAATCCTACTGGTGATCTGGCCTACCTCCTGTACATCTAGTCTATAATTTTCAGAGTAAAATCTAATGGCATGCTACAATTGTAAATCAAATAAAATGTTAAATTATGGAGCTTTTATCCTGTAGATATTTCTGGAGAGGAATAGGAAAAATATACTCAACACTGCAAAATTTTATTGCTCAAACACATAAATCCATTCATTACATGACAGACAGAGCATGCCCTCTCAGTTCCAAGTTCACTTCATCCTGCTGTTTGAACTAAATAAACCTTGGTTTCAGTTTTCTTTTTTTTTTCATTTCTTTAAATGAGAGTAACACTACCCCCACTACAGAATGTTATATGGAATAGTATACTGTGTTTTAAGCAATTGTCATTGTGATCAGTTACATTAACTGTCTACAGAAACTCTAGTGAACTCAAACTCCAAAAACCTAGCTCAATTTCAATATGACAGCTCACAAACCATTCATTCATGTAGAAGAGCATCAGGTATGAGAAATACATAATCCCTCACTTCAAAGTTTTTATTAAATATGCAGTATTTTAGAAGAAATTTTGTTCATCCTTTTATTTACTTATTATTAATTTATTTTTGTAGGTATGAATGTTTTGCCTGCATGCATGTCTGTGTGTATCATCTATAATCAGTGCCCACTGAGGCTAGAGGAGGGTATGGGATCCTCTGGGTCTGGAATTGAAGATGGTCATGAGGAATGGATTCCTTTTCTCACTGATAATCAAATAAGGGACTTCTGGGTGAGCATTCAGTGCTCTTAAGCACTGAGCTATCTCTCTTTCAATAAAGAGATTTTTGTTGTTCTTCTCTTTTTAACCAAGAAAGTGTTTCATAAAGGGTTCCCATAGAGTCATACTGCCATGTTGTTATTTATAAACAAATTCAGAAATAGATAGAAGAGTATCTTCATCCTAAATTCTGAATGTTGAAGTAGGAAGAACATAAGATTGGGTTAAGTGGAAATGAGAATGTGTCCTTCAATTTGATGAAAGGAAAATTCTAAGAGGCGTTGTGCAGTGTCTCAGGGCATACACAATCCTACTTTGTGACTTTTGTGCATTTCTTAATCTAAGACTGCATGGGGCTGGCCAAAGGAGAAGTCAAAAGCAAACAAATGTTTCTTAAAGGAAGAATTATTCTTCTTTTAAGATGGCTATGAATCAAGAACCTAAAACATCTCTGTGGATTTCTTCCATCATTTTAGTATTGAATAATTTATAAATTATCAAGATATAAATGAAATAGGTCTCAGCTTAAGGAGGTGAAATGACAGTGTCAGGCATTGAGAGGGCCAGGCAAATATCATGACAGCCTGCTCTAATAACTCAGTTAAAAACTAGGCCTCAGTCCCTGTTCTTGAAACTGGACAAACAGTTTCTGAGGAAGGCCCAAACAAGGGCAATTAATCACTGGTGCCCCTGTCAACAGAGACAAGGGAGACAGGATATAGCAAGCCTGGGCCATTGAGCCAGCCTCCATATTCATCAAGTTCAAAGTAACAACCAAATAAGGACAAAGCCTGGGACTTGTCCAGGCATGCACAAAAATGAAAAACTGTAGCCCTAACTAGCCCTGGCCAATTAGAATTTAATAATATGATTGCCATTTGCTTAAGGCAATCATATCTAAAATGACCTAACTGTCCTAGGACCTCCCTCCCCTTCAGCTGTGCTTAGAAGGAGCTCACATGTCTCTCTCAGGGTCATCAACATCTTGTCTTTGTGTGGGATGGATGGGCCCCAGTACAATGGAATAACAAACATTCTTGCTGATTGTATATGTGGATGGTGGTCTTTTGTGGGACTTCTCCAGGGCCCTAACACCGTTATGTACAAACGTGTGTAGTTAGAAGTTTTCCTATGTCATGCCCAGCCCTGCAGCTGCTCAGACTCAAGTACACAGAGGCTTATATTAATTATGAACTGGATGGCCTATGGCTCAAGCTTCTTCCTAGCTAACTCTTATAACTTAATCCATTTCTATTAATCTATAAGTTGCCATGTGGCTGTGGCATTACCAGTCTGCTGGCATCTTGCTGCTCTTTGGGCAGTGGCTGGCATCTCCCCTTACTCTCCTTTCTCCTTTCACTATTTCTCCTGGATCTTCCTACCTGGCTCCATCCTGCCCTGCCATAAGCCAGGGCAGCTTTATTTATCAACCAACCAAAGCAACATATATTCACAGCATACAGAAAGATATCCCACAGCTCATGTGACTAAAATCTCCACAAGTCTCTCCTTTCCAAGACCAGTGAATCCCTTGTGCCTGAGAGTCTCTCATTATCTGCCTGTTACCTATTGTCCTTTCTCTCCTTGGCATTAATTTGCTCCTTTTCAACTGTATCCTTACCATACTCACTAAGCCTACTCAAATATCATTGTCATAACCAGGCAGCCAGGGGTGGTTTTTTGCTCTTTCTCGAGGCAGGCAAATTCCAAGGTAGGCAAAAGGCAGGTTCTTCAGAGCTGACACTTCCAGACCCTTGAGTGGCAAGGGCAGAAAGAACAGCCTCAAGCCTTAGAGCTCTTTGTCCTGGGGACTAGAGGCATCTCCCACCTCTTGAGCTAAAGCCTTATAGCCCCAGGCACCCAGGTCAGAGCTACCTCTGAATCTCTGTTGCATGTAACCTAAGAACCCAGCTAGTAGAGTCTTCAGCTCCCGGAAGCAGGTGGCACTAACTTGCACTGACTAGTGTTACACATGTTCAGTGAACTCTAGGAGTCAGAGCCCTCAGTTCCAGCAGCAGCTCTTGCTAGTGGTGACTGGATGAGGGCTACTGTTATGGAGCTCTCAAGCCATTCACATAGTAGACCTCAGTTCTAAATGCTTGTTTAGCTTGCTCAAACTCTCCTAGCACCTCTGTCTGGCTCCTTAGAGACTTTGCCTTTGCACACTAAGTTCACTGCCACCTTTTCAGCTTCTCAGCACTTATATTGACTCTGGAAACATCTGGACAACTCTGGCTTCCATCTCTTATCCAGTCTCATTTGGCTCCTGCTCCTGATGTTGCCTGTCATTGATGCAGACGGCAGAAGGACACTGTCATCACAGCTCCTTCCTAGTTTAGTCCATGGATCAGATCTCACCTCTCATTGAGGAGAAAGTCTTTACTGAAGTATAATGTTGCAAAACGAGGGACTTCTGGTAGAAGAGTTCTCTTAAGCCACTTGAGATGTGTGTGTGTGGCGTGACCTTATATTGGGCAATTACAATGAGCACTTATTACAACCTCATGTAAGGGCCAATCAGGTTTTGATAGGGATCAATTGCATAACTCTTTATGCAAATGAAGGATTTTAATCTGAAACAACCACAAGTCTTCAATGAGCTACCAAGGTAAGCACCCCCTCTAAATTGGGTGAAAATCATCTAGAGCTAATTGAGCTTATCTTTTCCTTAAAGGCCAGTTAGGACTGTTGAACTATCCTCCAAGTCATTCTATCACATTTCCGAAGAGATGGACTGCTATGAGAATAGGCCCTGTGGTTAGTCAGGGGTTTGTTGCCTGACTATTCCAAACTCAGGCTTGGAAAGCATAAGGGAAGGGCAATCAAACAGCACAATATTGACTCAGAAAATAGTAAAAGGATGCTATGGGCTGGAGAGATGGCTCAGCCGTTAAAGGCTAGGCTCACAACCAAAAATAAAAGGATGCTAAAATAAACAATGAAGAAAAGCTAACACAGAACTAACCATTCTGACATTAATGGTAAGTCACAATATGCCCCAGTGCTTAACAGAACTTAATTCTTGCATCTGGTCTCCAGGGAAAGGTGTGGTCCTCTAATATATATCATCTTGATCTAAAGTCAACACATAATAAAGAACCTGTATCACTCTCATGATGGTGTCTTTTTTTGTTTCTGTTCCAAACAAAATTAAATGTTGGGGATTCTCAAAACTTAGTCCAAGCTTCTTCTCTTCATATTCACTCATTAAGTAATCACATAAATTACTATAACTTCAATAACCATCTGTGTTAACCAACTTTTTGTCACTATTAAAAATGCCCAAGAAAATCAACTGATAAAGAGAAAGAATGACTTAACCAACTTTCTGTTACTATTAAAAATACCCAAGAAAATTAATTGATAAAGAGAAAGAATGAATTTGGTTCACAGTTTGATTGGTGCCAGTTTACCACTAGGCAGACCTGTTGTTTGGGACACATGACAGTGTAGCACATTAGGGTAAGAGTGTATAGCAAATCAAACTTGCCACATATGACCAGGGAGAAAAATAGTGAGGACACCAGGACCTCCAATCCCCATCAAGGACCTCCCTCCAATGCCATGAAAACCTCCCAGTAGACCTCAACTTTCACAGGATTGTGGTGATATATTGTATATCAAATAAAGCTTGCTTGAAGATCAGAGGACAGAACAATCCACTAGATTAAACATAGAGGCTGAGCAGTGGTGGCACACACCTTTAATCCTAGCAATCCCAAGGCAGAGATCCCTCTGGATCTCTGTGAGTTCAAAGCCACTCTGAACTAGATGAGATTGATTCAGAGCCAGGCAGTGGTGGCACACACCTTTAATTTCAGTACTTGGGAGTCACATGCCTTTAATCCCAGCACTTGAGATCTCATGCCTTTGCTACCAGTATTTGGGAAGCACACATGCCATTAATCCCAGCACTAAGAAGGAAGTGATATGGCTGGGCGGAGAAAGGTATATAAGGCATGAGGAGACAGAAACTAAAGCCTTTTTTTGGCTGGAGCCCCTTTTCAGCTGAGGACTCAGAGACATTCAGTCAGAGGATTCATGGAGTTGGTGAGGTGAGAAGTACCTGTGACTTGTTCTTTTGTCTCTCTGATCTCTCAGCATTTTTCCCAATATCTGGCTCTGGGTTTTTTTTATTATAAGACCATTTAGGATTTGTGCTACAGAGAATCAATTATGTTACAAGATGAAGGCCAACTATTTAACTCAATGGGCCTCTGGAGCCATTCAGCATTCATAGTATAGCATCATCTGTGCATCTAATATTCTTGAACAACAAATCCCCAGTTTAATTTTCTCTACTGAGCTCTGGACTCGTGATACTTATGATTGTCTGTTGAACAACAGGCATCATCCTACATTCCATGGAGTGTCATTGGTTTAGTAATCATGTGTTCTGATATCTCTTTTCTCTCATCCTTTATTCAGTCTTTCCCTCTTTCACCATGTGCTTTACAAACATGGATCAGATACATTCAGTGTGAATTAATACCCACTTTGATTCTCCATAAGACAGTTTGATTTGTAATGATTGCGAAGTTTTTGAAATGATATTCTGATACCTCACATTCCTCACACCCTCAACCTAAAACTCAGAAAATGTTTTCTGATTTTTGTAAAAAAGAAGACAGAATCTCCTTAATATGATCCAGGAACAGCCATGTGGTTTGGTTTGCAATTCTCTTCCCAGGCTCCTGTCATAGCCCAAGTCTGCCTCTTTCTGAGACACTGCAACTAAAAGTCATGGTCTCTTCTGTCCCAAGGACTTGCACAAGCTGTAAAATTTGCCCACATCTATCCAAGAGTGCTTTGAGATATTGCCTCTGAACTGAAACATTATCTCCTGGAGGGAGGAGCAAGGCTCATGAGACTCAGGAAGTGAACAAACCTCAGGAAGCTTAGGAAGCTCCTGAAACTTACAAGATTTGCTAAGACCCTATCCACAGTTATAGAAGCAGGCACCTGTATGGGGAAGATAACCAAGCTGACTTCAAGTTGTGCAGAGAGATCCAGGAATGGAGGTTTTGTCAGCCATCACCTATATTGTAGTGGGCTTGCCAGTGATTCTGCTGCCTTTGAGTGACCAGTGTTCCTGTAAGAAACCCCAATAAACCCACTGGTTCACTAGGCTAGACTTGGTCATTTCTTTGACCTGTCATCAATGCCTTATCTGAGAATGAAGAGATCTTAGTTCATGAGGTCCCAGGAAATTCACAAAATACAATTGATACAGGGCTAACAGAACCAAAGATGAGCTGAGAATAAGTAATTGCATTGCTCCTGCTATGGATGATGAGAAATGCTACTGAGGCTGATCTGTGTAAGGACCATCTATAGGGACAAACCCACAAAGGCTACTTTTTGTCATGTGATACAAGATAGTGTACCCTCTTTCCTTAGTGGTGGCTGCATGTCCCCTGAGATGGGTGACCAAATGGGCACAGCCAGCCTGTCTGAGAGTAGAGCATCTAATAAGGGAAACCTGGGGTGATTGTCTTCTACAAGATATGGGGTGACATGACTCCTTGATGAAGGGGGCTACCATGTGGGTATGAACATGTACCTCAAATGGCTGAGGAACTAGAGAATATGTTGCAGTCCCTGAACTTAGCACGTAGGAGACCGGATCATAGGCAGGCTATGGTGACAGTCGTGTGGCCTTTGTTGTAGGTAATAAGACATGCGACTGAGGCTTGGCTCCATTCCCAGAAAGAAATTGCCTGCCTGCATAAGGGAGGAACTACAGTGGGAAAAGGACATACAGATGCTCTTTGGTGCATCAGCCTCTGATTCGGCAAGAATTGTGGAAAAAGGAGGATGAGATGGAGGCGCTAGCTTGCTGTTTCCTTACAGTTGGCAGAGCATAAGGGAAAGGGAGGGAAAATTAGATTTGTGCCTGAGAGCCCTTTCTGGGATCCCAAACCTTGGAACCCATGGGAAGATTTGGAGAGTGGGGAGGAAGAGAACTTGGTGAAGTGAAAGATGACACTCCCTCAGGTCTGACCTCTAACATGGAAGGGAATACCCAGGACTCGACCTGCAGACAGAAGCCTTAACAACAGCCCCACGTAAGAAACTAGTGAGTCCAGGAATACTCAACACCTGAACTGCTTGACTTGGGGAAGACTTTGAAATGAGCAATGAAAGCCTCTCATGGTATGTGTCATGAAGCTGTGAGATATGGCAGTGAATGGGATCAGTCTGAATGCTCTAGAAGTTGAGAACTGAGCATGCTAACTCCTTATACTTCACCAAGGAAGTGCTTTATGACCTGAGGCAAGATAATGGGAAACAATGCTTAGGAAATTGTTCATATGTGCCATTAAGCGATACATGGTTATCCCAGCTCAGGTTCCCAAGAATAATGGGAATTGGAGGATAACAAAGAGGATGGCTATTACTCAGGAGGAGAATCAGAAAGAAGAAGCAGACACAGTAAGTCCTGCCTGTGTTTGTAGTAAGATCTGTGTCAAGTCAGAGTACAGAAGAATGCAGAATGCTGCACTTGAATTTTTGAAAGCAGAGGTGTCCAGCCTCTTGGCTTCTTGGGGTCATATTGGATGAAGAAGAATTTACTTCAGCCAATAACTTAGTCAGTGTTCTATTGCTTGAAAGAGACACAATGACCAGGGGAACTCTTATAAAGGAACATTTAATTGGAGCTTGCTTACAGTTCAGAAGTTTAGTCCATTATCATCATGGAAGGAAGCCTGGCAGTACAAAGGCAGACATGGTTCTTGAAGAGCTGAGAGTTCTACATCCAAATCAGCAGGCAGCAGGAAGAGAGCAACACTGGGCCTAGCTTGAGAATTTGAAACCCCAAAGTCCACTCCCAGTGACACAGTTCCTCCAACAAGTATAGACGAATTTCTAAACAGTCTTATTAAATAAGAAACACAGAGTCAAATACAGGGGCAAAAGCTGTAAAGGTCAGAGAAATAGGAATAGCCACTAGCTAATCTCAGCTCACCATGCCACTGTAGCTTCCCAAGTGAATCAGCTTCCTGTCTAATCTGCGCCTTTATTGCCTTGCTGTTCTGCCTTCTCATTGGCTTTTAGCCCAGCTACCTCACTTCCTCATCATTGCCTGTCTGTATAGACCTCCAGGACTGTTGGTACTGGGATTAAAGGTGTGTGTCACCATGCTTGGCCGTGTCCTTGAACACACAGAGACTCTACCTGCTATGTGATTGGATTAAGGGCATGTGCTACCACTGCCTGACTTTTGTTTATGGCTGGCTATCTATGTCCTCTGATCTCCAGGCAAACTTTATTTATTAACATACAAATAAAACATCACCACAAACAAGGCCACACCTATTCCAACAAGGTCACACCTCCTAATAGTGTCACTCCCTGGTGAGCAAATATTCAAATCTATGAGCCTATGGGGGCCATTTCTATTTAATGCCATAGCCAGGCATTAAAAACATACCAACTCTAGAAAAGTTAATGAGCAAAAAGGGTCTGGGTTTAATTTTCATGATGTCTTCCACATCAGATAGAAAAAAAAAACTCACATAATAATCCTATTGTATTTGGAAAATTTCAAAATCAACAAGCAGGCCCCAAGTTTGCAATCATTATTAATGAAGATGAACATGAATATAAATAAGTAATAGAACTTCATTTTAAAATAATTTTATTATAAAAGTGAAAGAAAAGAGGGAAACCTAAGGCTAATGGAATATTTGACATTGCATTTGAGGAGATCATGCAACAGTATCTACATTGATGAAGTAGTTGCAAACCTGAGATCTGCTGGATGGTTCCCTGATATTCAACTTAGAGGGACAGTTTTCTCACCTTCCACAGATGCAATCATCCATGACTTTATTCATGTCATCACTTTTGAAAGCAAATATTTTCAAGAATGAAACACAACAAGTGTAAAATTAGAACCAAGATGTCTGAGGAGCAGATGGAGGTTGCAGTCTTATATATCTCATCAGAAATTCACAGGTAACATTTAATATTGATTGATTGAAGGATGAATAGAAAAAACATTGCTATTATTATCATCCCATAAATTTTTTAAAAGATTTTAGATTAATCATCATATTCAACAGCATAATATTCAGCATCAACATATTTGAAGAATTCCTATATTTGGTCATAATATAATCCCTAGGCCCTTATGAAATATAGTCTTTGCATATGGGGCAGCAATTGAATCATACCCTATTAATTTAACAAGTCTCTCTATCTTATCTGCTACTGATGGAGTAACATCAGTAAATACAGTAGGCAAAAAAATCACTTTAGCATTCACTTGTTTTGTCTAAACCTCTTGATTTAGTTGTGTCTTTTAATGACACCAAAGAAGTCATTTCTTTTTTAAATATTTATTTATTTTATACGTATGAGCATTTTGCCTGTATATACGTATGTATGTATACCACATGCATGTCTGTTGACTGTCGAGGCCAAAAGAGGGTGCTGAATTCCCTGGAACTGGAGTTATGGATAGTTGTAAGCCACTGTGTAGATAAAATCAAACCCAGGTCCTCTGCAAAATCAATAAGTATTCTAAACAGCTAGGCCCCTGAAGTCCTTTCTTTAGCGTTATTGTGTTCTCACCAACAGAATTCTCCAATGAGCTGTTCTCTAGTATCAGTGACATCATCCATTGCCAGTGCATAAAATCTAAAGTTAGTGGCTCTGTTCTTCAAATATCTTTCATTTTCTAATTTCTTCAATTTGCCTGACTGTACTCTGGTAAGAGAAAAATCATTTTAGAAATACCTCCTCTCCCTTTTCAGGCCATATTATATTATATTATATTATATTATATTATATTATATTATATTATATTATATCTCCCATAATCTCCATATATTTCTTAATAAAGTTACCACAGGTAAATGGTTTGGGTATTTTTGCTATTACATATGCTACTTTTTACACTAGAATGTATCTGAGTCCTAACTTTAAATTTGTTGTTGTCATTGTTTTGAAAACAGACTTTTCTCTTCCTGACACAATCCTTGATCCATACTGGATTTGCAAATAAAATTTTGCATATAAGTTTTTCTCAAAGTACAGCTTTTGCATAAATTCCCTACAAGCTAAGCAGAGTGTCTCACTATTTGCCTCAGCAGAAACATCCATTTCTCTTTGAACAATCTTCTTTCATCCATAATTTTTCTTTTTGGAGATCTGTTTGTTTGCTTGCTTGTTTGGTTGGTTGATTGGTTTTGAGATGTTGTAGAACCCACACAAGAATTTTTAAAAAAATGATAGTAAGGGACTATATTTTTATTATGAAAAGTCATTGACAGAAAATGAGCAAGGTGTGTGCTCTTCTACATCTCTTCTCCATTATTTTTTATCGAGGCAGGGTTTGTAGCTTTGGAGCCTATCCTGGAACTCTCTCTGTAGCCCAGACTGGCCTTGAACTCACAGATATCTGCCTGCCTTTGCCTCCTGAGTTCTAGGATTAAAGCTGGGTGGCACATCTCTTCTTATAATGCAGCTCAAAGTAGAGGGTCAATTGTAAAACACAGCAAACAATAGGTGAGATGTATCAAGGTATGAAAGTACCTCATTAACCAACTAAGAATGCCTACTTGACTCCTAAATAATGGGAAATTCCTCTTTTGCAGAAACCTAAGATTCAAAGACTCTCTCTTCAAGGTTGGATAAAAGTAACCATAGTGAGCTTCATGCCAGGCCAACCTGGATGAAAGAAGAGAGGGGCAATATTATGCAAAAACTGATAACACTTTAACAATTTATTGTGGACCCTAACTAGAGGAAGAGGAAGTCTCAATGACTTAGTGTTGAGCAAGAAGATGCCTCAGGGATAGAGAATCATATAAGATTTAAGTAACAGTGACTAAATATTCAAATAATGGCTGGAAATGCGGTTCCCAGAGTGGTTTTTACAATATGACATCTCCCTTTGCTTGAATTTAACATACAGTATGCAAGAAGTTTGTCATGGATACACAGTAATGCAGTTAGAGGTTTTCTCTCCAGGTCCCGGCAGTCCCATCACGCCCCGGCAGTCCCATAGCCCACTTATAAAATAAACATACAGACACTTATATTATTTAAACTGCTCAGCCATTAGCTCAGGCCTACCATTGTCTAGCTCTTACTCTTATACTCAGCCCATTTCTGTTAATCTATATGTCACCACATGTTCCATGGCTTTACCTGCTGCCTTTATATGATGCTCCCTGGATGGCAGGCTGGCATCTCTCCCAGACTTCCACCTCCCAGCCTCTCTTCTCTGTTTGTTCCGCCTGTCCTATACTTCCTGCCTGGCTACTGGCCAATGAGCGTTTTATTTATTCACAACATACAGGACATCCCACAGCACTTTCCCTTTTCTGTTTTTTTTTAAAGGAAGATTTTAACTTTAACATAGTAAAATTACGTATAACAAAACAGTTATCTAGTAAGAATTACAATTACAATATCTAATCTATTTGTATTTGGCAAAATTAAAGAAGATATCCTATCTATTTATATTTGTGAGTCTAAGGTTTCATATCTAACTTATCTCTTATCATTACTAAGGAAATTATAACTATCTAGTCTTCAATCAATTACTACATCAAAGACCTCAGAAGGATATAATATTACATGAGAAATGGGAGAAGGATGCAAGCAACTTTCAAGAGTCTTTTGAGAGTAAACAGAGACAGTTGGCAGCCTGGACAGTTATCCAAAGTTCTTTTGTAAAGTTGGGGCATCTGTCTTCAGCCCACAAGCCTAGAGTCTCTCAGTCATTTTTCTCTGTGTCCTGTAGAATGTCTGGCGAACCTGAAGGATCATTAAAACATTTTAGCCGGGCGGTGGTGGCGCACGCCTTTAATCCCAGCACTCGGGAGGCAGAGCCAGGCGGATCTCTGTGAGTTCGAGGCCAGCCTGGACTACCAAGTGAGTTCCAGGAAAGGCGCAAAGCTACACAGAGAAACCCTGTCTCGAAAAACCAAAAAAAGAAAAAAAAACATTTTAAATGCCATATTCTGTAGGTCTTTGAAGTGTTTGAAGATTATCTACCTAATTGAATTATATCTATGTATACCTAGAAAACAACATGACTGTAAGTTTGACTATCATAGAAGACTAATTACTAATCCATATTTCTTAATTATCCATTACAATCTAAATGAGTTACATAAACGTAATACCACAAACAAGAATAGAAATATATATACAGTATAACAAAATTAAGTTTAAACTTGTATCAATAAACTAAAATCCATAGCATGTAAAACATTTTAAACAAGTTGCTCTTTAAAAGTAGATTCAATAATCTACCCTTTCATCCTATCATATCTATATCATATCCCCTTTTCTTCTTTAGAAAGAGATCACGCCAGGCGGTGGTGGCGCACGCCTTTAATCCCAGCACTCGGGAGGCAGAGCCAGGCGGATCTCTGTGAGTTCGAGGCCAGCCTGGACTACAGAGTGAGTTCCAGGAAAGGTGCAAAGCTACACAGAGAAACCCTGTCTCGAAAAACCAAAAAAAAAAAAAAAAAAAAAAAAGAAAGAGATCACATTTATAATCAACCTGATTTAAATAAAAATATTGGTTTTTCTCTGTCCCACACCAGAGGGCTCTTCTGATATGGGACAAAAGAACCTTTCAACCTTTATTTTCTTTTAAGCTTTTTTTTCTTTTAAGCAATATGTTTGGGTTTAGAGAAGAAGTGAGCCAATTCCATCTCCAAAGCCAGCTTGGTATATTTGGGAGTTTGGGTGTAGCTTCTCCTACTTCCTGCTGGAGGGGGGCGCTGTATCTTATGGGGACACGAAGAAAATTTTAGGATTGTGGAGTAGTCCATGAGGGTGTATTGTCTGAGTCAGTTGCCTTGAAACAGTTCTGGATGTTGGATCATCTGGGCCATGGTGTCATTGGAGACCTTTCAGGGGGTCTTGGCTGGTCAAACCTGATATATTTTAATCTGGAACAAATCCATAGCCTCTGGCTTTCTGTAGAAACAAAAGCAGAGCCTCCTTTCCAAAGCAACATATCCTTAGATCCAAATTTGAAGTAAAGGTATCTTTAAAATATACACATAGGCTGAACTCAACAGTTTTTATGATCAAATGTTTTTCTGCAGTTAAAAATCCCAAAGACGGCCGGGCGGTGGTGGCGCACGCCTTTAATCCCAGCACTCGGGAGGCAGAGCCAGGCGGATCTCTGTGAGTTCGAGGCCAGCCTGGTCTCCAAAGCGAGTTCCAGGAAAGGCGCAAAGCTACACAGAGAAACCCTGTCTCGAAAAACCAAAAAAAAAAAAAAAAAAAAAAAAATCCCAAAGACAACACAATCCAGATTCTCTGTGTAATATCCATTTTTATGTGGCTTATTTTTTATACTACCTTTACTGTCTCTTTAAAGACTTTATTTTTAAAAACTATCTATTTCTTTATATAACTGTATATATTCCCTTTTCTCTTTCTTTCAAGCCTACGTATATTTTTTACACACATTATAAAGCATTTAAAGTCTTGTTCCATCTGAGTCTGTCTTATTGTGAATCTATTATTATTATTATTTTTTTTTTTTTTGGTTTTTCGAGACAGGGTTTCTCTGTGTAGCTTTGCGCCTTTCCTGAATCTCACGCTGTAGACCAGGCTGGCCTCGAACTCACAGAGATCCGCCTGCCTCTGCCTCCCGAGTGCTGGGATTAAAGGCGTGCGCCACCACCGCCCGGTGTGAATCTATTATTTTAAACTGCAGCATTACTAGGGATAAAATAGCAGCTTTGGCTGGTGGCTCCACCCACCTCAGTTTCCCAACATGGTGGTGGTACATTTACCACCAGCTCTGGGAGACATCAATTCTTAGAAACAGTGGTTCTATGCTTCTATCAAAGCAGCATGTAGCCCAGAAACCTCTTTTTTTATGTTTGTTTTGTTTTGTTTTTTGTTTTGTTTTGTTTTTGTACTAGCAAAGACTAAATCCACCACACAGTGTAATGTGCCACTTGTAGAGGCCTCATTTCCTCCATACTCCTGGTCAAACATGCACAAGCCAGGAACCCGCCATAGTAGTTCAAATCCGCAGGCTGCTGCTATCTTGAGAGAGACAACTAGGAAGTTGTTTTTAGCTCCGTTTTAGAATCTTTTTTCTCAGGTTTTAAGTGGAAACTCTTGCCAACCCGTTGGGTGCCATTTGTAGGTAGAGTTTTTTCTCTGGGCCCCGCCAAGCCCCAGCAGTCCCATAGCCCACTTATAAAATAAACATACAGACACTTATATTATTTAAACTGCTCAACCATTAGCTCAGGCCTACCATTGTCTAGCTTTTACTCTTACACTCAGCCCATTTCTGTTCATCTATATGTTACCACATGTTCCATGGCTTTACCTGCTGCCTTTATATGATGCTCCCTGGATGGCAGGCTGGCATCTCTCCCAGACTTCCACCTCCCACCCTCTCTTCTCTGTTTGTCCTGCCTATTCTATACTTCCTGCCTGGCTACTGGCCAATGAGCGTTTTATTTATTCACAACATACAGGACATCCCACAGCACAGTAAGTGTCATCTTGATGAGTAATTGAACAAAATTATCATTAATTAGTATCACTATGATAACCATATTTTGGCATTCATATGGCTGTTTTAAATAATATGAAGAATTTTAATTATATATATAAAATCTTTACCTCTTGTAAAATTTAGAAACAAGTGATAAAATGAATTGTAAATATGGTCACCTTTTGTGCAAAAAGTATACATACTTTAAATTTAAAATATTACCTATATACTTTTAAGTAATACACATTAGAAAAATATGTTGTACTTAATTTGCCAAAGTGCTTGCTAATTCAATTGTATTCTTAGTGATAAGCACAGCATATCTCCCTAGCTTTGTGCTATGATGAGCTATAGGTGAAACTGATGGATCAAATGGTTTCTTTTCTCTTTTTTCTTTTTCCCTTCTTTTCTCTTTGGCTTTGAGATATCCCTGTTAAGATTGCTTCATGAAAGGCTGCGATGGCTTACCTTCTGTTGTTCCAGAGGTCAGTTCTCCTTGTAGGCTTGTGTGAAGCCTTCCAGGGAGCAGTGAAGGCCACATTCTGTAAGAGCAGGATGGTTTTGACTCAGTTTTAACTGACAATTGTGTTTTTTTTCTGGCATTTTGGTTGTCGTCAAATACATGCTCAGTATCATTTTTTCTCAGTAACAACTTGATTCTGTGTTGCACAATGTCTAGCCTCACCTCTCACATGTGATGAAACACTGTTCCACATATGCACACTCTGAAAAATCACCAGGCAATCCTCGACTGGTTCTCACCAGCATTATGTATATTTCTTTGTTTCTGAAAAATTTAGTATCTGAAGATTTGGAGCATATTTTGGCATAGTCCCAACAATAACATGTGAGACTATGATTACTTAAGACAAATTACCAACTTTACTCTTCATCTTAGAGGCCTTCACTATTAATACTTCTCTTGATCATCTATCTCAGTAAGCTTATTCCCTGTCCTGAGAATGTTGGCTGCCGAGGGAGGTGGGGAGCCAGCAGACTCTCCTAACACTGTTTTCTCAAAGGCAGAAGGAACGCTTTCTTTTGAGTTCTCAGAAATAACGGGACTTAGGTGTGCTGAGCACTTACTGCTTGACAATGTAACTATTTAGCATTTTCAATAAGCCTCGCTGTCGGTATTATTAATCTCTATTTATAGATGACAAATATAAAGCTATAATTTATGAAATGTTAAAGAAGCACGTGGGCTTTGAGATTTAGTTCACATCACAATAATCAGCCAATGAAAAGAGCCACAGAATCACTTCTACAAAATGTTTTTAAGTCTCATTTCTCTGCCATCAGTCAGGATCCTACTAGAGAGTAGTATTGGTACCCGTTCTCCAGGCCTCCTTTTCTTTGACTTTTATGTTATTGAATTCTGTGTTGCACGGCTTCATTAATTGTGCTGATAGATAAACACTGAGTAATAATTGATAATATCTACAGATTGTGGGGCTATTTATACCCCATTTGTCATCAGGTACATAGGTTGTTTTCCTAAATGCTATTCAGAGAATGAATAGCATTGAGCATCATGAATCTGATTGACTTCCTAGAAAAGCTGAAGTAAGAGATGCGGCAAAGAATATACCCTAAAGGTATGAGAAGCGTCGTGATAAAAAAACAACAATATGAAATTGTTAAAATTACAACCTGAGACCAAACAAAACATCTTCCAAGTTTGAAGATTTGGCAACAGTGGATTTGATGGAAATGGAATCCACACTGGGAGAATGAGTACTATAAGGATTGTATGGTTGAGTGAGATAAATATATTAGGGAAGGAAGGTTTATACATTATTGCTATAAATACTGATCTTGGATTGGCTCAGAAGATGAGGGTAGGTTGCTTGAGTTTCACATGAGTTCACAGATTACTTTACTTTCTAAGCTCTATAAATGAATGAGCAGATGGAGACTGAATAGAACACTAAGTGTATATACACTTTGGTGTCATGCAGCATTTCACCTTCACACTAACTTGACACCTAGTCACTTACCAATCAAAATTCTCTGTGTTTCACTCCACAAGGGACTGATAATGCTTATATTGTAGATGAAGATCCAAAGATTAAAGAGACTGAGTAAATAAAGTTTATACAAAGAATATGTGACAAAATCAGAAATTTGAAGCTAATCTGCAGAGCCTTTGTCTTTCTAAACTCACAAAACAGTCAAACTCTTCAACTTTCAACTTCAAAATATGTGTACTCCTGGTTCAAGTGTTGGCTAAGTATCTTCTCCTGAAGACACTGTTACAAGCAGTATGTTCATTGAATAGTTGTCTTAGTTAGGGTTACTACGCTGTGATGAAACACTATGACCAAAGTAACCTGAAGAGGAGGGGTTTGTTTGGCTTACATATCCTGAATCACAGTCCATTAAGGAAAGCCAAGGTAGGAATTCAAACAGGGCAGGAATGTAGAGGGAGGAGCTGATGTAGAGGCCATGGAGCACTACTTACTGGCTTGCTCCTCATGGCTTGCTCAGTTTGCTTTCTTGTAGAACCCAGGACCACCAGCTCAGGAAATAACACCACTCACAAAGTACTGGGCCCACCCCCATCAATCACTAATTAAGAAAATGACCTAGGCTTGTCTGCTTACAGCCTGATCTTCTAGAGGCATTTTCTCAATTGAAGTTCCCTCCTCTCAGATGACCCCAGCTATATCAAGTTGACATAAAACTAGCCAGCACAACAGTGTTCCCTGCATAATTAGTTTTGAGGGTGATTCCTTGTGGGAGGCCGGATCCTACCTTTTAAAGAGTTCCTATGAGAAGGAGAAAGGAACAAGAAACTTTTAGATAGAAAGACAGCGGAGAGGAGACAGACATAAATACACAATAGCTTAGGGAGGACATGGATCAAAATCTACCAGCCCCTTCTATCTCTTCCAAAGGGCATTTTATAACAATGTCAAGGGATGGGGCAAAAGACACCCCCCCTTGCTAGATCAAAGCACATCATAAGCCCAAGTGCAGACCCTTCCAAACACATGGTAACCACGCATGTGGTCCAATCATTCCCCTATTCAGCCCTGCTGGGTAAAGCAAGCTCAGATCTCACTAGGAAACCTCTGTGGGTCTCCACAATTCCTATAGAACTAAAATGCAAGTAGAATTACTGCTAAAAAGTCTTTCATTACTGATATCTTGTATCAATAATTTTTAAGTTAGTATACATAATAATAGATTTGACTATGGAAATTTCTTCACTCTGCTCCTAGCTCTTTTGACCCTCTTGCTTATCCCCTTCCTTCCCTATGCTTTCATGTCATACATATTTCAAATTTTTGATATATTAATTCAAAGTAAGTTAACCTAATGCAAAATGTCTCAAGCATTATACATTGCACCTATTGCTCAATTCAACATTTGGATTTTTGATGAAGAAAGTAAGTTTAAAAATAAAAAACAACTGAATAAGGAGAAAAAAGAATAAAAGAAGGATGTAAAGAGAGGGGGAAGATTAAAGGAGGAAGAAAGAGAGAAAGACACAGAGAGAGAGACAAGGGATGACGGGAGGGAAGGCAAGGAAAGACAAAAGGATGGGAAGATAGAAAATGTAGAGAGAAAGAAAAGTGAGAAAAAGAAGAAAAGAAGAAAGAAAGAATGAATTAAGAATGAGGAAGAAACAAGTAAAGCTCCCTTCTAAGTCAAAGTTCAAGAATCAGAGCAGGTTTTCCCCTAGGCCCGTGATCTATCAAGTCTCAGGTTCTTGGCCACCAAGCAGTGTCAGGCTTTCATCTTGGAGCGGGCCTCAAGTCCAGCCAAGAAGTGGTTGACTACTCACGTAACGTTTATGCCACTGTTGTACCTGTGTCTCTTATTTGCAGGTTACTGTTGTAGGTCACAGGATTTGTAACTGGGTGATGTTGATGATTACATCTCTTGTTTGGTAGTATGCAAAGTTCCTTCCAGTCTTATGTATGCTGGTCAATAGGAATGAAAGTCGTAATTGGGCACCAGCTCAGCTTCTCCATATTCCATGACATAAGTGTGTCTTCAGCAATATGGGATGACAATCAGGTTATGGAGAGAAGCCTTGGCTGTAGCCTATGATGTTTGGGGATTTATGGACCCCTTTGCCAATGACTCAATGAGATATAATCCATTTCAGGCACTGGAAGTTTTACTCAGTGACATAAGAATGTCTAGCTGGGGCACTAATTATTATTTGGTTACTCTATTTAAATTATACACACACACACACACACACACACACACACACACACACATATATATATATATATGGAAGTTTCTACAGTAGTAGGTTTCCATATGACTTTCCAAAAGGCCTTTAAGTGTTCCCGGTCCCTTCCCATATTCTTTGCTTTACCCTTCCCTCCCATTCCCCTTCCCATTTAATTTTCCTATTCTAGTTTCTCCTTTAACTCTTTATAACACCCTGTTTACCCTTCATTGGAAGATCCCCACACCCAGTCCCTTACTAGTTACTTAACCTCTACATATGTAAAGCTTAAAAGCCAACATTCACAAATAGAAGGAAACATGAAATGTTTGTCCTTTTTGATCTGGGTTACCTCACTCTGGATGATTGTTTCTAGCTCCATCCATTTACCTGAGATTTTCATAATTTTGTTTTTATTAACAGCTGAATAATATTTCATTGCACAAATGCATCATGTTTTCATTACCCATTCATCATTTGGTGGATGCCTATTTCTTATTTCTGGCTATTATGAATACAGCAGCAATGAACATAGGTAAGCAAGTATCTCTATAGAAAGACATACAGTCTTTTGGGTATATGCCCAAGAGCAGTATAGCTGGATAATATGGTAGATTAATTTTCAACTTTTAAAACAACCTCTACCTGATTTCCATAGTGACTATATTAGTTTGCACATCCACCTACCCTATCAATGAACAAGTGTTCACCTTTGTGATGGCTGTTCTTGAGTGTCAACTTGACTACATCTGAAAGTAACTAAAAAACCAGCAGCCGGGCATATCTGTAAGGGATTTTTCTTGATTGGATTATTTGAGGTGGTAAAGGCCACCCTCAATCCAGATCATTTAAGATAGGAAGATTGCGGGATGGCATCTTTGGTATCAACTTGACTATATCTGGGATTAACTAAAACCCAAGTTGCTGGATACACCTATGAGAAATTTTCTTAATTAAATCATTTGCAGTAGGAAGACCCACATTTAATCCAGATCTTTTGAGGTGGGAAGATGCACCTTTAAATCTGGGCCATGCCTTCTGTGGCAGCCTACACAGAGGACATGGATCAAGGAAGTTTCTGTGCTTTGCCTTCTTTCTCTCATTCTTGCTGGCAACTTCGTTCCGTCACTGGCATTAGAGCCTACTTCTTTGGGATTCTGACATACACTGAAGGCCAATTTGTTTCAGTAAGTGGAGAGGTCATTGGATCCCCTAGAACTGCAGTTACAGAGCTGTGAGCCACCACTGTGTGGAGCTGGAAATTAACCCGAGGCCTCTGGAAGAACAGCCAGTGCTCTTAACCACTGACCACCTCTCCAGCCCCAGCACGCTTCTTTTTTATCTACTTAGACTTTTAAAATTTGTTGTGCACCCGGCTCCTTGATATGTGTTTGAGCATATTAACATTGACCTCTTTTGACCTTTAAATCAATCAAGTAGATACATAAGAAAAGGTTTGAAACAGCAATACTGCAAATATTAATCTTCCAGATCGTCTTCCTGCAACTTTAAAGTATTTAAGTGTCATAGATTTTGTTGAAATTAGAGTCTTTCAACATTTTTTGGTTGATCGTTCTGCTTTGAATAGTTTCTCTCTCCATGTTTACCCTTCCACTCACTGCACCTGTAGAACTCAGGTACCCACATGGACAGCGGTGGCTTCGCTCCCTCTGCATCTGTGGAACTCGGGTGCCCATGTGGGCAGCGGTGGCTTTGCTCCCTCTGCATCTGTGGAACTCGGGTGCCCATGTGGGCAGCGGTGGCTTCGCTCCCTCTGCACCTGTGGAATTCGGGTACCCATGTGGGCAGTAGTGGCTTCGCTCCCTCTGCACCTGTGGAACTCGGGTGCCCATGTAGGCAGCGGTGGCTTTGCTCCCTCTGCACCTGTGGAACTCGGGTGCCCATGTGGGTAGCGGTGGCTTCTCTCCTCTGCACCTGTGGAACTCGGGTACCCATGTGAGCAGCGGTGGCTTCTCTCCTCTGCACCTGTGGAACTCGGGTGCCCATGTGGGCAACGGTGGCTTCACTCCCTCTGCACCTGTGGAACTCGGGTGCCCATGTGGGCAGTGAAGGCTTCACTCTCTCTGCCTTCAGTTCTGCAGACAAATCTGAGCCAGTGTTGATTTAAATGCCAAGCTGACGCAGTGACACATGGAAACTGGATTAAAAAGAGTATAGGGAGATGTGTGCTGGAGGAAACAGGCTTGCTTATTAATTTAAGGCAAGCAATGGATATGACTCTGATTCACTTACTATTATGATAGGTATGATTCTGAGTCAATACTTGGCTAATACAATTTGGGGTCATAATACTATGATGAGTATGACTCTGAGTCACTTAATACTATGACCATGTTATTAACTAGTTTAAGTCATACTGTATGCTGAATTAACCTTGCATATGATCACTGGTTAGTGTTATTAAAACCATAAATGTTACTTCAATGATATATTTATGCACTCCTAAGACATATTTAAGGTCTTGCTATTGGCTGGGATAAGTTTCAAATTATTTACCTCTAATGAAAGTTCTTTATGTAAAAATCATGTGCTGTTTACATAAGTAGATATTTTAAAATATTATCTCTCTTCCGTAATTTAGCTATGATAAATGTCCTGCCTCCATTCCTTTATTCTTCGTTCATTCTCCCTATTTTCAATTAGGCAAATTTCAGAGAACTGGGACAGAGCCAAAAGCTGCTGATTTTCCCATGAAGTTTAGTATTCAATGGGGAAAGCCAAAGTCCAATTGAGAGCAGCAAAAGATTGTGGTTACCTTGAGCAAACATAAGAAAAATTGCCCTTGTTAGGGCTTCTACCAAGGGCATGAGTACCACAGGAATGGAAGCCTCCCGACTCCAGAAAATTTCCAACTTAATTAGCATCAAAGAATGAAAGTATCCCCTTTCACGATACATGAGAAATTGGCGTCAATGTAGGACTCTGAGATGGCAACCTGTCGGAAAGGAGATCACAATTTGAAAGTGAAGAAAAGCTGAATGCAGAAGGACACTGAGAACCATCACAAGACCCTAAGGATAACCCTGAGGCTGGCAGTTGCGGCCCAGTCCTTTCTTCAGAATCAGAAGACACTTGCCAGCACCAGCCATATTTCCAAATATGGACAACAGTGTGGTGAAAGGAAAGAGATCGACATGCCTAGTAGCCACACTAAGTAAAGTTCTATTTTGGATAAGGAGCTTAGTTCAGATGAAAGATTGCTGACCAAGACAATGACAGTGCTGTGTATCCTTGGCACCAATCACCCTGTTCATCTCTAAATTAGGAGTATACACAGCAGATTTCTGGCATCCTCTCAGTATGTAAACCTCAGCACTGTTGTGTAGCAATTTCCTCCCAAATAAAAACTTCAATTCTGGAGGGGATGCAAACTTTCCTAACCAGAGGTAAAACACTACATTCCACTGTGCAAGGAAACTCCTTAACTCAGGAAGTAAACAACTTCAAGGTCTCAGGAAGTCCCTGAAACTGACTAGATACACTAGGGTCCTCCCTTTCCAAGCATGTATAAGCTATAACTAAGAGACACTGTGAGACAAGAAAAGCTGCCTGAAGAGGCTCAGACCAGCTCAGCTGCCTGGAAAAGATACTCTCCACCTGTCAAGTTGCCTGCAGGTTGTATATTGAGCTCCAAGTTTCTAGCTTTCATGAGAATACTAGGGTGAACTTTTGGCGATGCTGCTATCTTCAAGCCATTTCTGTTCCTGAAAGTAACCTCTCACCCATATTCCTGGAAGTAACCCCAGTAAAACTCTTTGTTTCACCCAGTTGGACTTTGGTACTCTCCTTTCTTTGGTCTGGTGTCTGTTCTCTATGGGGGCAAGATGTTTGTTCATATATCCCAAGAAACAGTGTCAAGCAATAGCATCTGAAAGAGCAGTTATGACTCTGAGTCAGGAAAGTGTGGTAAGTACTATCCATGATGATAGAGTAAAATTGTCAGTGTCAGGAGCAGACATTCTGTGAGCAGTGTACCTGGGTCAGTGTCTGAAGATGCCGCTCAAATGGGAACTCCTACATGATATGGGTCACTAGAGCAGTGAATTCTTAGTTCTAAGCCACTGGACCACACTTACTGTGTGAGTCCACAGGAAGTCCCCAAAAGGTGAACAAACCCAGGCTAGAGAAAGGAAAGAGAACTGAACTCTCTAGGGCCAGCAGACTCTGTTCTCAAGTGTGTTGCACATCAGAAGAAATGGAAGTGATGGGAGCATTCCCTCATACTGCAAGGACCTCCTTTCTGGTATTCTTGGGAAAACACACTGCTTATGCAGAGGAGATTTAAAGCAGCTGTGTGGACACCAGCTGCTGGACTGACACCCAGAAAGGACTCTGACCACACTATAACAGATAGCTTGTGACTTGAACGACCAAAAACTTGTCTGAGTTTTTACAGATAGATCAGTCCTGTGGGTCCACTGTTGTGACCTCAAATTTAATTTTATTTATTATTCCTGCTGCAATGGACTTTTAAAATGTTCCTTTTTCTTTCATTTTTAACTCTATGAACTCTAAGTCTCCTTTCCATATTTAATATTCATTTTCTGAATACATGCCTATAGGTAGAGTATCAAGTGAATACTTGATATTTTTCGATCCTGAGGAAGAACCAAAGACGTTGAGATTTCCAGGGAAGACCAGAGGCTGCCTGGGTGTGATGGAGAAAGGTTGGTATAACAAGGATAGACTCTTTCTAGAAGAAAGAAAGGGAAGAAGGACAGTGAAAATTCACAACATGAGCTATAGTGTCGCCAACCGAAAACTGCAAAGGCACAGAGGATGACAGAATGACAAAGCCAAACCCAGCAGCTCCAGCGATCCAGCTCCAGATCAGGGGGAGGAGAAAGCAGAAACCACGTTAAAACAGTGAGATGGGCAGCCCTGGGGAAGAGCCTGGCTGTCCTCCCCACAACACAAGGCCATGCAGGAGTGAGTCTGAAATCTTGCTGGATCTCCTGAGGCTGAGCCCTGCAGCAGGACAGGTCAGCAGTAGAGGGGAGCCCCATCTCATCCCAATTCCTCCAACAGAGAAAGTAACACTTATCAGGTTTGAAAAGTACAGAGGTCCACCTGTAAAGACGTGAATGGTGTATTTCTGTCCCCCACTTCCACACGCCAGAGAAACACTCTCTATCTCGAGCATTATTCCATCTAGAGCACTGCTCATCAGGGTGTACAAACTGGGGAACCTCAGAAGTATTGGTGATCTAGACCACAACACAGCAAAGCTAAATATGGCAACAGATGCTTATAATTTTTTTTAAAGGGAGATATGGACATAAAAACAGCTTAGGTGCACATCTGACACTTTTCTAGAACAGGTTCAGAGGTCATAAGTCATAGAACAGATAAGCACCCACAAGTCCAACTGACATCCCCCTCAAGCACATTCACCCAGTGGACTCCAATTTCAAGGTCTCAGAAAGAAGCCTCCAACAATTGCCTCACCTTCTCCTTGGTTTTCTCTTTTTTTATTATTATTGTTGTTTTTATTATTATTATTTTACATTTAAAGTAGCATTTTTACTTTTTTTGAAGCAAAAGCTGATATATTTTTAGTTTTTACTTTCCTTCCTATATTTATCTGATTTAGTTTGATCTAATTCACTTTGGGACAATCTGTTTCCTCCTTCCCTCTCTTTGACCATTGACTTTCTGCTTTTCTTTTTTTTAACGTACTGTTAGTAGTATTTTGACATTATCTTCTTTTTTAAAGGATTTTGTGTGTTTATATTTCCCCTTATATTTGTCTAATTTTGTTTGTGATTTTTTTCATTATTGGAAATTTCTTCTTTTTCTCTGTTTTAATCACATGATTTCTCCTCTACTCATAAAAGTTTTCTCCTTCATTTTTCTTTCTTTTCTGTAACCCTCTTCTCTTTTTTCCTTGTTCCATCTGTATCTTATGTTTTTACTATTTCCAAGCTTACCCTAGATGATTTTTAACTTCCCAGCACACTCCACCTTGTGTTTTCATTTTTGTTTCCATATAATCTGCTATGTATCGGGGAGATTCAATTGACTACAAGCATACTTCAAGTGCATGATTTAATATTGTTGATGATACAGTAATTTATTTTCTCCCCCTGAGTAGCACTGGGTTGAGCTTTTTGGACCATGCTTTTCACTGAGAGGATACACAAGTAAACATGGAAGACACCTCCAAACCCAAAAGGATACCTACCAATAACACAGACAAAGAATAGAAACACAAAAAACACAGTAATGTGACTCCACCCAAGGATTAGCACTCCTCAGCTACTCAATTCAAAATACCAGGTGACTCTTTCAAAGGTGTGCTAGCAGAAATGATTGATGACCGCAAACAAGACACAATCAAACAGATGAGAAAAGTAAGGAAATTCATCCAGGACTTAGAAAAGAAAGTCCTAACAGTGAGGAGAAAGTCAGTAAAAGAAAAGAGAAAATCAGCAAAGAAATTGAAATTTTAAAAGAAAAAAAATCTGAAAATGACAAATTCAGTAAGTCAAATAAAGTAAGAGAAGGTATTGCCAATAGATCAGACTCAGCCAAATAAAATATAAAGCATGAAGGGCAAGACAGAGGGAACATAGATGTGAATAAAGAAATGTGAATAAAGAAAAATAAATAATAGGCAAGCATGGTCCTAGCTTCTTTGAACTCTAAAGAGATAAAACCTAAGAATTTATGGTTTTGAAATTTTTAGATAGAAATTAAAGGTGTGAAAATAAATTCAGTGTAATTAGAGCAGAAATGTAATTAAATTTAGACAATGTTGATCTCAGTCTGTGGGGAAGGCTTTGCCCTGGAGGAGATGGGAATGGGGGGGGGGGGGCTGGGGGGAAGGTGAGGGGGACGGGAGGGGGAGGGGGGACAACAACAAGGGAATCCGTGGCTAATATGTAGAACTGAATTGTATTGCAAAATAAAATAAATAAATAAATAAAAAATAAAATAAAAAAATAAAAAATAAAAACAGGACGGAATTTCAACACGTTAAAAAAAAATTAGACAATGTAATAGACATCTAAACATAATAGGCATTTTGTAAACCCAAAAAGGCATGACCAGAGAAGAATTACTCTATAGTACATTATAGTCAACATATAAAAAGTATAAAACAAAGAAATATTCAAAGTTGTAAATAAAAATGTCACCCACACTAGATATGATGGTGCATACCTGTAATCCCAGCACTTGGGAGGCAAAAGCAGGAGGATCTCTGAGTTTGAGGCCAGTCTGGTCTACAGAGTGAGTTCCAGGATAACCATGACTACACAGAAAAGCCATGTCTCAATTTATATCAAGCATTGTAGAATAACACAGACTTCTTAACAGAAACCATGGAGGCCAACAAAACATGTAATGACATATTTCAGCCTCTGAATGTAAGTAACTTTTAAACAAGATTGCTACATCCAGCAGCTTTCTTTTTAAACTGATGGAGAAATAAAGTATTTCAGTAAGTACAAATTAAACCAATTCATAACAATCAAGTCACAACTGCAGAAGATAATGAAAGGAATCCTAAACACAGAGTTAAAAGAAAGAATTCCAACCAAGAAAGCACATGAAAGAATGTGTTTCTTTTTTTAAAGAATATATTTTCTTAAGAGGAATGGATGAGCAATGGGGAGCCAAAAATAAAATATATCATATGCAAACCAATAAACTGGCAAACCCTTAATACAAAGAGAGAGAAAGAAAAGATAATAACCCCGCCGAAAGAAAAACCAAGCAACAAAATTGAAGGAATTATCAAACCTCTGTAAATATTAATCCTAAAGGTAAATTGTCTTAATTCTTCCATTTAAAAGATAAAGACTATCTGATTTATTGAAAAGCAGGCTCTAACTATCTCCAAAACCACACCTCACAGACACACTCTCTCCGAATAAGACTGAACATGTGGAAATGGCTGTGGAAACCATGTCGATACAAGGGATGGGGCTGGAGGGAGTGAAAATAGTTAGACATGGGTAAAATGAAAGTGTAGAAGGGGAATAGTGGGAATGGAAGTGCTTAAACAGGAAGGGAGTTGTGGGGGAGGATTGGAAATAAAAAGGTATATGGAGGAGGATTAACCAAAAAATGAAGGGAGCTATGAAAAGCCATATGGAAGTCTACTATTTTCTAACCCTATTTAAAAATACAAGAAAAAAGTTTGAAGGGAGATACCCTGCATTGCTAGATAATACTTCTTCTAGAAGCTGTAAGATACTAAGAATGCGATCCCTGGGTGTGGGATACCTCCATAGATGTTTTTGGCCACAGGGGGCAGGGGTGTCACAGAGGTCTTTCTGTAGGTGTTTCCTTTCCATTTGATTGCTCACCAGAACTAGACAATAAGATGTGATTGCTAAAGACACCACACACAGCCGGGCGGTAGTGGCGCACGCCTTTAATCCCAGCACTCGGGAGGCAGAGCCAGGCGGATCTCTGTGAGTTCGAGGCCAGCCTGGTCTACAAAGTGAGTTCCAGGAAAGGCACAAAACTACACAGAGAAACCCTGTCTCGAAAAACCAAAAAATAAAAATAAAAAAATAAAAAAAAAAAAAGACACCACACACAGTGGTTCTAAGATACAAGGAATCGAGCTGGAAATGAGCTGGAAACCTCCTGGCTAGCTTACCAAGGGTCAAGGAGGCTATGAAGGGTAATAGAGTAGAAAAAGAATCAAAGATCTTACCAGCAGTGAACTGTATGAACTACACCATCAACCTTCCAAAAAAGGTTTGTCTTTACATGTAAAAGTGGCATCGCTGTTATAATCAACTACTCTCTTAATGGATTTGAGGCCTGATTCACAGAAAAGATCACATGCCTGGTGCTGTAAACCTTCTCAAAAACCCATGCCTTAAGATATCATGGGCTATGAGGAAAATTGCTGCTGATGTTTTAGATAAATACACATTATATCAAAGCATCTTCTAAATATCTTTTTTTTATAGCCTTAGACAAATGGTACTCTCAACCTTAATCATAGAAGCTTCTATTTGTAATGATGGGCTCCACAAGATGCGTATAACAAATGATACATGTGGTAACAGCCCTAAATAGGTCATTTATACTGCCTCCTTCAAGGCTCAGGGAACATTGTGAAATAGGGGACAAAGACTATGATCCATAAAACAGGGAGAAAGGCAGTAAAATCCCATACTGTAGACATGTCACAGCCAAAGAAAATAGGAGCCCACAAGAACTTGGTTCACTTGAACTTGGCCTGCACAAAATAGACCCTCTCAACTCTCTGTCCTAGATGAGGAAGGAGTTCATGAGATCCTATTATTTATTGCTGAACTATAGGTTACTACTGATGAAGTCTGGGAAAGAAGTCACTGTCTTCTTTTGTGTAACAACTGATGTAGCCACCAGACTCCAATGCGTAGTTCCCATCCACTCCCACAGCCACACAGAAGGTCCTAGTCAAGCCCAGAGGTATGCAAACAAAAAACATGAATGTGGAAAATAAATTAATATGAAAGAGGGAGAATGGAGAGAAGATAGAGGGAGATGAGAGTGGATGAGGGCTAGAGCAATCAGAATGTACTATGTATGTGTATGAAATTGTCAAAAAACAAATTTAATATATATATATAATGTTTTAAGACACAGTGAGTAAATGAAAGATAGCTCAATGTACTAAAGGCTGCACATGACAGTCTAAAAGCCAACAATATACCAGAGGCTGAATAAGACAGACCTAAAGCCAACAGTACACAAAAGAATCTTTATGACAGAGCTAAAGCCTGCAGTATGCCAAAAGCTGTATATAATATACTTACAATGAACAGTGCACCACAGGCTGTATATAATAAGCCTATGGCCAACAGTTTACTGAAGGGTGACAACTGAGTAGTCCCTCTAAAATAAGAAACAGAAAGTATGTCCACTTTCTCCACTTACTCAGTTCAGTGCTTAAAGACAAGCTATAGCAATGAGGAAAGAGAAAGAAGAAAGAGAGCAGAAATAGGAAAGGAAGACGCCAAAACATTCCTATCTACAGACATGCTGCTCTACTATAAAAACCATAAAGTCTCCACAAGTAGTCTCTTAGATCTGATAGGCACCTTCAGGAAACCAGCAGGGTACAAATCAACACACAGAAAAGGCAGCAGCTTTTCTACTTACCATAATAAACTTGCTATGAAAGAAATCAGAAGCAAACGTCATTCACAACAGCTTCAGTAAAAATTAAGTACCTAGGTATAAACTTAACTAAGGAAGATATCTGAAATAAAAACTTAAGATACTAAAAAAAGAAAATGAAGAAGAACCACCTTGCACCTAGATTGGTGGAATTAATATTGTGAAAATGGGCATATTACCAAAAGTAATGTTCAGGCAAAACTCAATGCCCATCAAATTTCTAATGACATTTTTCAAAGAACTAGGGGGAAAAAATCTTAAAATTCACTTGGAAACAAAAAGTATTCTTCAAAGTCAAAGCAATCCTAAGTAGA
Organism: Peromyscus californicus insignis; assembly: GCF_007827085.1. Lineage (NCBI taxonomy): Eukaryota > Metazoa > Chordata > Mammalia > Rodentia > Cricetidae > Peromyscus > Peromyscus californicus. The sequence continues at coordinate 82,181,648 of NW_026294584.1, forward strand.
AATATTAGTTCTGGAGGTAACACAGCATGTATTCTCAAAGTACAGTGTAAACCCATAGTGTCAAAACCATCATGGTAGTCAATCAAAAATAGACACACAGACCAAGTACGTATAACAGAGGGTAGAGACATAAACCCACATGGTTATAACAGTCTAAGATTTAACAAAAGTGTGAAAAAATGTACATGGAAGAAAAGGTAGCCTCTTCAACAAATGGTGAAGGGAAAACATATCTACACACAGAAGAACAAAAGTAGAACATATCTCTAAACCTGTTCAAAAATCTATTCAAAATGTAATAAAGACTCTAATAAAGACCTGAATTTCTGTTTTATGAGATTGTGGACTACACTGACTAAGAGTAAGTTTGTGGTCTAGAGAGATGGCTCAGAGTTTAAGAACACTTGCTGCTCTTGCAAAGGACCTGACTTCAGCTGCCAACACTCATGTTTGGTGGCTCATACCAATTGTAATTCTCCTGTAGTTCCAGTGCCATAGGATCCAATGACCTCTTTTGACCTCTCTAGGTAACCTCTACACACACATACACACACACACACACACACACACACACACACACACACACACACACACACACCTGCCCCGGCCAGCAGGGCTTAAACAAGTACTCGACCACCCTAAGGACGGAACGTAGGGACAGGAGATACAAGGAAATATACCAAGTCTAGATTCTGATCAAGGTGCAACTTTATTTTTCTCCAGGAGGGTTTATATAGTTCCTGCAGGGTGCGGGGAACAAGAAGCTGTCATCTGCATAAGGTGGGGCAAGTTAACAGGATGTTTGTATAGGATGTTTACAGGGTGAAAGGGTCAAGGGCTCTGACTCAATGTCCTGTTGCTAGGCAACCTGACTGTAAGATGATCTAGTTCCCTGTCTTATGGGGGGGAGGTCTGTATTTTTTCACTAATTAGAGATTCTGTCCTTGTCCCTGACACACACCGAAAATACATCATAGAAGAAAAAGTGTGTGCTTTCAACTAGCTTTCTACCAGTACAAAGTCACTTCTGTCTGTTTCTTTTGTAAAGTGGGGGTAGTATCCATACCCATTTTGCTACGTTTCCCTAAAAATTACTTTCTTTAACATATAGTGTCTGATAAATAATTTTTATAATGGTTTATCAATGCTCTATGTGTGTATGCAAGAATTTGCCAAAAAGAGTGTCCAAACATGTTCAACAACAGGGTCTGCAGTGTAGCCTAGTAGCAGAGCCCTTACCTAGCAAGTGCAAAGCCATGGTCTCCACCTCCAGTAGCACACACATCTTTAACAACTCCCACAACCTGATCAACTAGAACGAACAGGGGTTACAAACCACTGGTACAGTCACTCTCTTCTACTCATGCTCAGTATTGGTCTTGATCTAACAGAAGAAGAAAAAATAATAACAAGAGCTAATAAATGTCCCAAACAGTTGCTACATGCCAAAATCCAAATAGAAGCTTTCTGATATGGGGCTCCAGTAGCTAAAATATGCTCAGAACCCTCTTGACCAACTTGTCCTCATCTGACCTATTGTGGTGATGGATTTCCTAGTTAAATAGAAGTAAAGGAGAACATAAAAATGGTGTTAGACCTTGAGATAGTATATAAAACTAGAATGTGGGTCCAAACAATTTGTTACTGAGCCTAAAACAAATACCTTGCTGAATGTTTCCTAACAATGTCATTCTTCTCATGTTTCAAAACAACTATTGTTTTGGGGTCTTTCTTTCTTTCTTTCTTTCTTTCTTTCTTTCTTTCTTTCTTTCTTTCTTTCTTTCTTTCTTTCTTTCTTTCTTTTTGAGACAGGGTATATCTATGTAGCCCTGACTGTCCTCGAACTCACTAGATAGACAAATTTGACCTCAAACTCATAGAGATCTGCCTGCCTCTACCTCCATAGTGCTGATATTAAAGGCATGCATCACCATGCTTGACCAAAAGAACAATTGTTAATTCTACTTTATAAATACATTGAAAGTCCATGTTAAAAGTACCAGTAAAGCATGCTTAACTTAAGAGCTCTGTTTCTATGGACACAATCATCTACTAGGTAGTCTACAGATTCTGAAAGTTGTAGATATAGTGACATAACTTTAGAATATATTTTCATATTTGATGATTAAAGGGTATTAATTTATCTCTGGTGCTATAATTACTAAAATGTTACTTAAAAAATATTTTTAAATGCTGTTCAGTTGCCAGATGTAAAGTTTGTTTTAAATTGGTCTTAATTTCTTTCTAATACCTTCTCATTATATTAGAAAATAAAGTCATATGTAGACAAATTTCTAAACAGTCTTATTAAATAAGAAATATGGAGCCAAATACGGGGGCGAAAGCTGTAGAGATCAGAGAAATAGCAAAGCACCACAACTAGCCTCAGCTTACCACCACGCAGTAGCTTGCCCAGAGAGAATTTCTTCCTGTCTGACCTGTGCTTTTATTATTTTCCTGTTCTGCCTTCTCATTGGCTCTAAGTCCAGCCATATGACTTCCTCATCACTGACTGTCTATACAGACCTCCAGGTCTCTATGGTTGGTACTGGGATTAAAGGCTCATGTCACCATGCTTGGCTGTGTCCTTGACCACATAGAGACTCTGCCTGCCATGTGATCGAATTAAGGGCATGTGCTACCACCACCGGACTTCTGCTTATAGCTCGCTGTGTGACCTCGCTATATGACTTCTGATCTCCAGGCAAACTTTATTTATTAACATGCAAATAAAATCACATTTTAGCACAATTAAAATATCACCACAGTCATAAAATTCCTTTTACTATAAAAGTGAATTTTATTCATTTTTAAGCATAGATCTCATCTTGACACAAAGCCTTGTGTGCTTAGAATCCAGAAAACCCCATCCTCTATTTCCATCCAGAAGATACACAATTGATTTCCAGAGGAGTTATCAAAATAAAAATATTAATACATCTGAATGGTGCTTTTTAAGTATTTGCAAGTTTAACTTGTTTCAAGGAGAAGTACTTTGAGAACTCTAACTCAGAGGCATTTGCCTACCAGTACTTGCCTCACAGCTTTGAAACCCTTATCCCTGGGTATCACGTCTTGTTGATGCTGCACCAGATTCCAGACATGGTGAACATAACAATAAGGAATGTAGTGGTGTCAATTGCAGCCTGTGTCCTGTTCCATGCTAGGAGCAGCAGAATGAGGCAATAGCCCACAGCAGTCCTGCTGGGAGAATAAATGAATTAGGAGACATGTTTGAAAGTTTTACCATTTTTCTTTTAAAGTACAGACTTCTGCAAGACAAATGACAAAAATGAAGATTTAACACAGCCGCAGAAGCAGCAAGAGTGTTCTGAAAACATCTTTCTACCCATCATTCTTTCCTGATAAAATGGCTCTGATAGAGTAGGAGCCTCAGCAGGGTGGTCTTAAACAACCCATATTTTCTCTGTCTCATCATTCTTGGGCCACAGTCATAACACTTTGATACTTTTGCTAGAAAAATATTTCCTTTTCCTAATTCTGTCCCTTGGGCAAGATTTCCACAGTCTCATATTTGCAGAAATTATTACTTCTGAAAAGAAATCCAACTGAACTATTTATCATGCCCCCAAAGTGTAGAGTAACAGATTAACTCTGTAGCCTAAAGTGCAGTTAATAGACGAGAAATAAAAATGTAGAGACATTTATTTTAGCTGCAAATTTGAAAATAAAACACTTGCTGGGCTATAAACCAAGAGCTTTCAGATACAAAAACTTAGAGGTTTTAGTGAGGCCTGAAATAAAAATGCACACCCTATGCCAAAGGAGATAGAATGCTCTGTCTTTCACCCTCATTCCAACCATTATTTCAGAACATAAGAACTCTAACCCACTGCATTATACCACAAAGCATATTTTCTAGATTTTTATATATAAAGCTAATGTCACTTGTAATATCAAATTCCATGAACTCTTATAAAAAAGAGTTGAAAATGGTAACAATAAACCTGGGAAAACATACTTAATACAAAACAATCTATTTAATACTTTTTTCACTTCATGTTTGCAAACAGAGTTCTGCAACTCAGGATGTTTACAGTGAGTCTTACAATGACTTAAGATGGGAAGGTATGGGGATGGCTGGTGAAGGAACACAGAAATCAATCAGATGGCTTCATGTTCTTATATAATGTAATCATTCACGTGTAAAGCACAGAGGGCTGGAGTGACGACTCAGCAGTTAAGAGCACTGGGGATCCAGGTTCAATTCCCAGCACCCCCATAGAAGCTCACAACCATCTGTAACACCACTTTCAAGAGATCTGAAGGCACCAGGCATCATGTGGCACACAGACATACAAGAATATAAAACATTCATACATAGAATTAAAACTGAAAATATGTTATATATATTTAAAATGTGTATATATATATAAATATAAAACATGTATTTTTACATATAAATATTTAAAGCACAGAGACAGGCTTAGCTCCCTTGCTGATGCTCTATTTTTTGTAAAAATTTTAATCAATATTAAAATTGTTTAGTACTTGCCATTTTTGCTGTTGCTTCCCCACACACACAAGAAAAGGTCTCTCTGTGTGGCTCTGACTGTCCTCAAACTCACTATGTAGGTGACCAGTCTGACCTTGAACTCACAGAGATCCATCTGCTTCTGCCTCCCAAGTGCTGGGATTAAAGACATGTACCACCACACCCTGCTAGAAATCATCTTTTGAATTACGGAGAAAAGAAGAAATTTTTTTTCCTCTTTTTGTCTTTGAAAAACATACATAACAAATGCACTAAAATGCGAAGAAATTCAGTGATCCCAGTGGAAAAGATAAGCCTCCAAAGTGTGAAAAATCAGTAGACATCAGAGTAAATGCCAGTGGGACATGATAATTTTCTATACAAGTGACCACAAAAATGCTGAGTCCACAAAAGGAAACTATTCCTGAGGATTACTGTGGTTAAAAGAAGTTATAAATGGAAAAACTGATCTTCTCTTTGAAGGTGAAATAAGATTTAGATGAAGAGGGTAACAGGAGAGACTGAGAAGCCACAAATAGTTCAAAAGCCACTGTGTTAGCTGTGGCCACTCCAGAGCTTGGGAGAGTGCTCATTTCTTCCTCACATGGTAAGACAAACCTTCATTTTCCACTCAGAGACCAAAACACTTTCTTCCATGGCTCTGCAAGTCATCAGAAGTTTGCCATAAGAAAGAAGAAAGTGTTTTTCAGTATACGTACTTCTCTGAAATGCTTGTGACATGTAATTAATTCTTTTCTTTGCATAATCCAACTAAAGGAAGTTCAATTTTAAAATGATTCAGAGCTGTTTTACTTTTTGACACATACCAAAGACCATAATTTATGTTCTCTCTCTGTCTCTGTGTGTGTGTGTTTCTCTTTCTCTCTCTCTCTCTCTCTCTCTCTCTCTCTCTCTCTCTCTCTCTCTCTCTCTCTCTCTCTCTCTCTCTCTCTCTCTCCTAAAGCAAAAGAAAGCTTATTCAACAAAGAAAAGCATCAACAAATCAAATATTATGCAATGTAGCTCAAGTAGTGGCCTAGGCTCCATCCCAAGCAGGCAGCATAGGCCATATGAATCCAGAAAAATGCAGGAGTGAAGGGGTTACAGCATCTTCCGCTATAGTTAAGGAAAGCTCTTGTGGCAGAAGAATCTCTGCATGGAGGCCCAGGGATGCCATTGTGTTAGGCTGTGAAAGTAAAGCCTAGATTGTGTTGGGAGACTCCAAAATGTTGAGGATGCCCAAGCTATGGGATACCTGCCAAGGAGATCTTCAGACAGGGAGTGGAATCAGCCCAAGAGAGAGAAGTGTATTGCACTCAAAGCTGGAAAGGAAGAGCTTTCTTTGGTCCAATATTTCATCACTATCCCCAATCCACCCTTTTGGAATGGTAATGTATATTTCGTGTCATTGTATGTTGGAAGTATGTAATTTGCTTTTTTATTGTACGGGGAGTTACAGTTAAGAGATTTCTTTGAGTATCAGAAGAAATCTGGACTTTTAAACTATATTGAGACTGTGTAAGACTATGGGGATTTTTGAAATTGAACTAAATGCATTTTGCCTTATGATATGGCCAGGAGTCTATATGGGCCAGAGAATGGAATGTGGTGGTTTTAGTGAAACTGGCCACCATAGGCTCTTATATTTTAAAGTTTGGTCCACAGTTGGTGGAACAATTTGGGAAGAATTAGGTGTGGGATTATTGGAAAAGGTATATGGATTTTGATGTTTCAAAAGCCCATGCCACCATTCCCAGTTATTCTCTGTCTCTCACTGTCTCTCTCTGTGTCTTTCTGTGCCTCTCTGTCTCTCTGTCTCCATCTGTCTCTCTCATTCTCTCTATCTCGGTCTCTGTCTCTGTCTCTCTGTGTGTGTGTGTGTGCCTTTTGTTACATATTGTTGTCTCAACATGTAAGCGCTCAGCTCCTGCTCCAGCACCATGCTTCCATGCTCCCTGACATGATGGACATGGACTCTACTAACTTCTGGAACCATGAGCCCCACACTAAATGCTTTCTTTATGAGTTGCCTTGATCATGGTGCTTTACCACAGCAGTAGAAAAGGAACTAAGGCAGCATCGTTAGGTATTGCTTAATTCATTTTTTCATTTCACGAGTGCATAAACAAACGACTAAAACAATTTTAGCAAGTTTTGAAAAAGATTTTTAAGTAAACTATCTTTGTGAACTTGTAATAAGCTTAAGACTAATGAAGCTCTCAGTTTTAATTTTATAAGTAATTTGCAGGGCTGATGGAAGTATTACTGTGGTGATTTATGAAGATTAGTAAGTCGATCCCAGGGAACAGTTCCCTCTTCTTTTGGCCCAACTCTAATCTGAGCAGTGCCATGCCCATCTGGAATAATGTCTGTGTTTTAAAACATCTGCTTATAGTTTAGTGTGGGTCTAAGTCTTGCCAATGTGCTTTCAGTGGAGTTGAGGTGTGCTGCTTTTACATCACACGTGGGAAACACACTCTCTCCAGTTCCTACCTATCTGCTGGAAGAGTGTGTCAGTGATGGCATGGGGAGCATTGGCCATGTGCTGCATGGAGTGAGAACAGCATGCTGAGGAAGGCAAATAAACTGCATGTTAGAAAGACCTGGGTGTTTGGGAATGGTCCCATTTTCCCTAGACTACACAAGAGACCTTTAGAAGACAGATGCGTGGCTCTGCTCCTTGCTCAACCATTATCTCATTTGTATACATGCTCTAACTAACACCTTTGCCTGTCTATCTTTATAATTGATCTTTCATCACAATCCAGAATTGGTTTCACAAAACACTTATTGAAAATTGATCTTTGGGATAGCAAGATAGCTCAAAGAGTAAAGTGTTTGCTTCCAAACCTGATGACCTGAGTTTAATATCGGGACCCTTGTGGTGGAGGCCAGAAAACCTACAAGTTGTTTTTTGACCTATGTGTATGCATGTATACACATACACACATAAATAATAATAGTAGTATTAATGACTGTAGCACGAATCTTAAAAGTTCTTATTAATAAAAACAAACCCAGGAGCCAGGTATTGGGGTGAATTCTGAAAGGTCAGAAAAGCAGAACAAGCCACAGATAACCTCACCTCACCAACTTCTCAGCTGATCCTGTTTCCTCAAGCTGGAAGCTTCTAAGTCCACATCTGAATGGATCTCAGCTGAACTGCTGTTCAAAATCCTAAAAGCTTAAAAAGCTAAAGTTCCTGGTCCTCATGCCTTATATACCTCTCTGCTTCCTGCCATCACTTCCTGGGATTAAAGGCATGTGTCTTTCCCAAGCAAGACATAAGATCTCAAGTGCTAGGGTTAAAGGTATGTCACCATGCCTGGCTGTTTCCAGTGTGGCTTTGAACTCACAGACATCCAGATGGATCTCTGCCTCTAGAATGTTAGGATTAAAGGCATGTGCTACCACTGCCTAACCTCTATGTTTAATATAGTGGCTGTTCTGTTCTCTGACCCCCAGATAAGTTTATTGGAGTGCATAATATATCAACCATAAATGACAACAATAATAATAGCATCTTTTTCTTCTGATAAAATCTTTAGTGTCCCACAAACAGCTGGCTGGTTGCTTACCCATGCTGACATATAAGTCAAGAATGTGTAAGTACATGTTAAAGTCTGGGGGTGGGGAAACAACAAACATTCTCGATTCCTTTCTTCCTTCCATCCTTCCTGCTTTTCTGTTACATTTTTTAACTAGGCACTGATCTTAGAGTCTTGTACATGTTAAGAGCAGATTCTACCCCTGAACTTTATCACCAATCCATTTTTAAGGTTTAATTTTGAAGCAGGGTCTTGTTAAGTTGCTCAGTCTCATCTTGAACTTGCTTTGTAACCCAGATACCATTTGAGTTTGTATGCTCTGGCCTTAGCTTGACTTGATAGTACCTGTATTTCTGTCCTGCCTGAGCCTTCCAAGTAGCCGAGATCATGTATGTCTGCACCACCAGGCCTGGCTAACATTCTGAAATTAGTCTCATAACTTTTCTGCTTTGACTGAGACTTAAATATGAAAAATAACTTTCATTTTTATCAATTCTTAAGGTGACAGCCTCCATTTTCATTCTATTACATAAGTCAGATGGCTAAATATGGAAGACCAATAGCAGCTTTTCTGAGAATTGCAAAATATTTGGTGCTTAGAAATGTATATGTCTTTTTTAAAAAAATCAGACTCTACTAGAACTGTACTATACATCAATGCCACATTTACCCTTCCACCCATGGATAAGAATACATGGGCCATGACTTCACTTCTTCAATGCAGAAAAACCACTTCAAATTCAGCAGCAACCGTAAACTCATTTGATGTCCCTTGCTTAGAGACACAGCAGAGAAAGAGTCGGTCTTGTGGATTGCTTCCATGAACGTTACTCTCTGGGACCCAGCATCCCTGACTCATTTCTTACTTTTTTTCTCTTTCACACAATCCCTCTAACCCAACCGAGTTTCACCATCACCATTTGGTTGTTTTACACTGTTTGAAAATTCTGCTTAAATTTTCTGGTTCCTCCTCCAGTGTGCTCCACAACTTAGGGCTGTGGCTCCCATCCACAAAAGGACGATGGCCTGGTGTAGAGGAAGTGATACAGCGAAGTGACATAGGCAACAGGCACTTTTGCTGTACTTGTTTCTCTCTCCTACCACCCGCGGACATCAACGTCTCAGGTGCTTTCTTCCAAATAAGACTGAGCTTGTTTGTGTACTTTTAATTTAAATTACATCTATTTGCTTGGGGGAAACACAGAATGCATATGGAGGCGAGAGAGAACAACTTGTGGAAGTCAGTTCCCTCCTTATACTATGTGGATCCAAGGGACAGAACTCAGGTCGTCAGGAGCAGCAGCATTCTCCTTTACCTGCAGGCCCATTTTGCTAGCCCAAATAGCTATTTTTTAAGAAGAAACTTAACATTTTAGATGTGTATAATCCTGAGTTTTTATTGAACTGTTAAGAAATAATAATTCATATCCTCCCTCTGAAACCTTGTAAAGCAGACAAGAGAGCAGCCAACACAGAGAGAGGATTCTGCATGGAGCCCGAGTATCTTCAGTACTGGGAGGACTGAGTATACTCTTCTATCTCTTAGCCCAGGCTCCCTTAACTTGTTCAGAATCCACTAAAGCAAAAGCATATTCTTGGATTTATTCTAAAATACGTTAAAAACTTCAAAATATTTCAATTTGATTTTTTCAAAGTGTCCCATCCAGATTTTTAAGATTGTTTGATATTATGCAACTTTCCCTAATAATTTTTTGGGACTTGATCATTTTTACTAATCTAACATAGTAAAGGTTTATGAATCAAGACTGATGTATTTATTTCTATATGGACAAAGCAAAAGCATGATTTGTGCAAAGGTCTGGAAGAATATAACAATTGATGCCCACAAAAGGTACAGGAGTACACTGATCATTCACTCTTTTCTATTTTTTTTTGTCTTTGAGTTGAGAAATAAAATATACCCAGAAAAATAAAGCAAAGCAAGAAAAATAAAAGAAAAAGGGGAATTTATTTTTTTTCCAAATTTTAATATAGCAGAATTTGCATTATGGCTAGACTAAGGTCTTTCGTATAGAACTGGGCCATGTTTGAAAATGAATTAAGAGATGATAAGAATAAAAATACAACACTGTGATTAGACTGTCAAGTCCAAAAGCAAACTGAAGCCAGTTAAAGGCTCCGTCTGAGCATGGTGAGATGGCACAGACTTTTGTTTCCATGACTTCTGGTTTCATCGGCTTGCTGTTCCCTCACTATTTGAACTAACACAGAGTCTTTCCTTCACACATTCAGCCTCAAACCTCCCCAGTTTCATCTGCAATAAACAGCGCACGTGTGACTATGTCAAACTGTGTTCAGAAGACGTTTGTAAATGGGTTTGGGTTAGACAGCAGCTGTTTCCCGTTAGCCGTGGGAAAAGCTTATTCATATTTTCAGGGTTTGAAAGTCTGAACGGCACATTATTTGCCTCCACATCTCAACATTTATAGAACAGTTTTAGGATTTTTACTAGAATCTTAAATGTTATGGAATGCATATGATATGCTTTAATGTGAAAAATGAGTTTATGCCTGTATAAATCCACAGTTCTCCAAATAGCAGCAAAAAAAAAAAAAAAAAATAGCTTTTGAATTTCAACTATTCTAATATAAAGAACTGAAAGTTAAGTAATTTGGATTTCCATTTCCCTGAACCGTTCTGGTTTGCCTCACATGGGTCAAGAAGCACATGCATTAAAAAATTCTGTCCGTGTGTGCAAATATGTGTGTCTCTGTTGCTGTGTGTTTCTTGTGCTTCTTCTTTGCCCTCCTACCCCCTGTTTACTTGTTTTGTTCTATTCTGATTTGTTTTTATTTTCTTATTTTTCAGAAGCCTGTTTATTTTCTAATGAGATAGAGAAATAAAGGGTGTGGATTTGAGTGGGTAGGGAGATGGGGAAGAGCTGGTAGAAGTTGGGGGATGGGAAACCATGATCAGAATATATTGTATTTAAAAAAATCTATTTTCAATTCAAAAAAGAAAAAAATGGGGTTTTGAAATTTTGCTCTGGCTGATATAAAATATGAATATGAGATTGTATCCTGATATCAAAAGATTATATTATTAAAAATCCAAAGGATAACAAATGAATATCTAGATTTTTCAGGTAAAGAAATCTAAATATCAAACCAGGTTTTTTTTTAACTGATTTCTAAAACCTATCTTTCAAGATCTTGTCAAAAATCATCCAGTTATTCCTATTTCTCTGTTCTTAGATTTTAATTGTATTTTGAAATTATTTCCAATTGCTTGTCTCAAAACATAAAACAAAAATAAAAAATTTGGCATTGATTTAAGCATTCACCTCAGGACCTTATCAGTCATTCATTTGACTTATTTGTTTATTTTCTTGAGATGTTCAGGTTCTGAGCCTTGTCATGAGCATTCAATGATGACTAGAGATGCTGCAGTGTGTTGTGAGATAGATGCTACATGCATCTCTAAACCAGATGTAGACTTAGTGTGAGCAAGGAAGATAGAAGGAGATGAGACAGAAGATGGAGAAGCAGAGTCTGCTGAGCATAGAGGAGGGTACCTACCTGAGCTTGCCTTCTATTTCTGGTATGATGACAACTGTTTGTTGGATCTGTAAATTATTTATAAAATTTTGAAGCTCATTTTGATGATGATACAAAAGTGAATGATAGAAGAAGGAAAAAGATATGGAGGCTACTTCGTAGTCTTTCATAATAGTTCAGAGGACAGAACGATGTCTTAGATAAAGTTAGCAGAAGTGGAGGAGGTGTGAAGTATGTGCCACAGGTCATGTACATTTACATTAAAATGAGCCTGTATTCACAGTGGATGAGTTATGAATATTTTAGGAAAAAAATCAAGCATGACTTAAATGTTGAGAAGAACATGTAGGAAATCCTATATCTAAATAAATCCACCCAAACAAAAGGCTTTTAAAATTATGGTAGCTCTGGGGCAATGATCAAAGAGGGATCTGAGATAAGTTTTGAGCAGTTGCCCCAGGTGACTTCACTTGGACTTACCAGTTCAGGAACTTAATACAAAATAGACCCACACAACTTTACATTCATCAATAATATGTCATCTTCAAAGATAAATCCTACCAAATAGATTCACACAAACCTGTGCAACTCATAGTTTCTTTTCAAACTAAATAGTGATTGAATAAATTCAGTGGTTTATATACTGAGCCTTGTTTTCAACTCTTTACATAGCATTAGTGTAGGGGTCACAGACCACTTAAAAAGACAGGTGATTATTATGTTTAGGGCAGGAGTGGACTGGAGGTCCCTGCGGGTCTTTGATGGTTAATATTGATCATCTACTTGACAGACTCCTTTCTTATAGAACCCAGGACCAACAGCTCAGGGGTGACCCCACCTAAAATGAACTGGACCCTCCCACATCAATTCACAAATTAAGAAAATACTCTAAACTTGCCTACAGCCCAACCTTATAGATGTATTTTCTCAGTTAAAGTTCTTTCCTCTCAGAGGAGTCTAGCTTGTGCCAAGTTGACATAAAAACTAGCCAGGACAAAGATATTTGACCTTAGGACTATAAAAAGCTCTTGCATACTGTAAGTAAAGGTTAGGGACCATTCTGATGGGAGTTATGAAGACCAAAAAGCAGAAAAAAATTTGGAGTGTGAAGGCTACTCAGCAGGAGACCGGGATTGGAAGGAAGAACAGCCCAGGACACACCAAGACCAAATTCTTTGCACAAAGGAGATTTATTTGCCCAGAGAGACAAAAGGCAGGGAATAAGAGACAGAGAGAGGAAACAGAGGACATGGGAGAAGGGAAAAAGTACAAGGAGAAGTGGAAGAGATATTTGCCCACAAGAGACAAAGGACTGCATCTGGATAGAGAAGAGACATACATGGCCCATGGGCAAATGGTAGTTTATAAAAGAAAAAAGGAAAAACCCATGTTAGGATGAGTTGGGTAAATTTAATTGGGCATGTTAATTAGGGTAGCCAAAACAGGGCTTTTGATTGCTGAACTTCAATACTTTGATAGCTAGACCTTGGTGGTCAGCCTTAGGAGTAGAAAGTGGCCAAATAAGGGAATAGACCTCGGTGGCTAGCTTTAGGAATGTAATCTAATGGTTTATCAAGGTAGAGGGAATGAGGGGAGAAAGGTAAAAGACAAAAACTGTCAGCACCATGTCTGCATTGCTTGGGCATGCTAGAGTCCTTCAGGTATGTTGTCAGGAACTGGGCTGGGGACATTCATGAGTTAATTTTGCCAAGAATATGGCATCTTTCTGCTCATGTCCTAAGAATATGAATGAAGTTGGATTTAAAGATAAGGAACTAATTTGTTTAGCAGATGAAATTTCAATATAGAATGTTCAAGCTTGACATGCAGTTCTTTGCTGTACATATCCAGATCTACAGTGAAAGAGATCAAAAGTTGGGCAGAAAGGTGTAACTGTTGAGGAAAATTATAGAGCTGAAGCTTGTTAGAAGTAAACAAGCCACATGTTGAAAACTAGGTTACGATGCTGTGGGATATTCTGTATGTCAAATGTGTTGCTCTGATTGGTTAATAAATAAAACACTGATTGGCCAGTAGCCAGGCAGGAAGTATAGGTGGGACAAGCAGAGAAGAGAATTCTGGGAAGTGGAAAGCTGAGGCAGATAGACACTGCCAGCTGCTGCCATGACAAGCAAGATGTAAGGTACCAGTAAGCCACAAGCCACAAGCCACGTGGCAAAGTATAGACTAATAGAAATGGGTTAATTTAAGATATAAGAACAGTTAACAAGAAGCCTGAGCCATTAGGCCAAACAGTTTAAATAATATAAGCATCTGTGTGTTTATTTTATAAGTGGGCTGTCGGACTGCTGGGGCTTGGCAGGACCCAGAGAGAAAACTCTAGCTACATTACAACTTTAAAGAGAAACATCCTGCTCTGCACTGGGACCACATGGACATACAAGTCTTGCACCAAAACAAGAGCAGAACTCCACATGGCAAACACTAAATTCTGTAGCTCTGTTCCAGGGATCTGAGATTCACAATGGAATCATCTGGCTTAAGGAATTAGACATTCTGACACATCCAGCTCTGCTCCCTACAGCACACATACACACATAATCTCTTGAGTCAGTTCTGTACATATATATATATATATATATATATATATATATATATATATATATAAAATCTGCCAACCATCCCTCCATAGAACAACCAGCAGGCTGGGGTCTCCAATATCCTTAGGCCTTATCACCTTCAGAGCTTTACTCAGTAGCCCTTCGAGGCCTTCTGGCAATTTAATACATTTCCAAGAAAACTTTGGAATATCTGGCTAGATAGCATCTAGAAAAGTGGTTCTTAACCTTCCTAATGCTGCGAACTTTAATACAGTTCTTCACATTTTGGTGAACCCCAACCATAATGAAGATTATTTTCATTGCTACATCATAACTGTAAATTTGCTATTGTTATGAATTTTAGTGCAAATATTTGCCATGAAGAATATCTGATATGTGACCCCAAAGAGGTTGTGGCCCACAGGTTGAGAACCACTCTTCTAGAAGAACTAGGATATAGAGAAACACTACTTTCTGCTCTCAGTTCCTGGGTGTTTTCATAGTGAAGGGCAAGTCCTAAATCAGATAGCTGTTGGATAGAGTACAACTCCTACATGGCAATCCCACACTCTCCCACCCACCAACTGCCAGCCATCCTGCCCCAGAACCACCAGGCATGCCTAGCACGTTAAGGTGCCACAGTTGCTGGGTGTCACTCTGACCTATCCCACTTTTCTTTCTGTGCTGACTTGAAGACTATCTTGCCATCCCTATAGCATATGCTATGCTATAACCTGGAGAGCACTACTTTGAAAACCCTGGGAATACATTTAAGAGAAATATCACATCCAACTTCAGATTTAACTCTTAGAATATTTTCCCTTCTTCTGTATGACTTTTCCCAGAAAGACCTGAACAAACATATACTCACCCCAAATAGGGTATCAATGACAGACCCAAAACACAATTTCTCCCAAGTCTACCCTGTGATTCAATGATTCTTTTAGGGTCACTTACAGCATAGGTGACTCCACAGTAGAGTGTCACTAAAAAGCCAGGCTCATCATGAGTGACCATGAACTGCATCACTTGTGTTCCCTATACATCCTGCAGGCAGCTGTCTACAAAGGTCTCCCTTCTACCAGCAATACTTTGCTGTTTGTATAACCCTGGAGCAGGGCAGCCTGAGTCTTGTCACATGCCATTTGAGTCTTGTGAGTTCTGTGAGCTTTCTGTGTCTTGAGTCTCCCTCCTCCCTCTATGAGAAAATGTATCAATTTTCAAACCTTCAAAGATCACAAACCATTGCACTCAGCCTTCTGTCAACTTCTGTTGTAAAACAAGCAAGAAAGGGTGGCAGTGTCCCATGCTTTTAATCCCAGCATGCAGGAGGGAGAGCCAGGTGGATCTCTGTGAGTTTGAAGCCAGCCTGATCTACAGAGTGAGATCCAGGACAGGCACCAAAACTACACAGAGAAACCCTGTCTCAGAAAAAAAAAGAAAGAAAAAAGGAAGGAAGGAAGGAAGGAAGGAAGGAAGGAAGGAAGGAAGGAAGGAAGGAAGGAAGGAAGGAAGGAAGAAAGGAAACAAGCAAGAAGAACAATAATGAAACAGAGACTAACCAAACTTCCTTAGTCTTCACTTAATAAGGACACATGGTTGATATGAGGTAATCCTTAGCATACACACACACACACACACACACACACACACACACACACACACACACACACACCACTGAAGTTATAGAAGGGTTATGGGGGGGATTGTTTTGATTTCAGTTTGCCTTATATCCCAGATTTGCAGATACTTTAAATAGTAGGGGAAAGATCAGGTTCTCGGCAAAGTAAAGAATAACCCTCATTGTGGATTTCCATCAAAATGCTTTCTCTCCAGTTTGTCAAGAAAAATAGTATGTGTTGACTGTGAAAAGACAGAATGCCAAGTGTGTTGCCAAAGGGCAGATTGATGTGATTGGAGAGTCTCAGGCAGTCCAGTATCCAGAAATGAGCTCAAGCTGGACTATAGGAGGATTTCTGGCAGTTAGATAAAAGCCAGCATTCCTCAGGATTCCCGTACTCATCTGCCAAAAGAAGTCATTTCTCTTACCTCTGGCAGAAGGGACATATGGCTACCCCTGGTGCCTATCAGCATACAAAAGCCCATGCTGGCCTCCAGGCTACCTCAGTATCACAAGTACCTGTTACACTTTTCAAGGTCCACACTAGCATCCTACCCTTTCCTCCCCCAGCTACTCATCCTTCTTATAATCCATATGATTTGTCCACCCAGGCACTCTCTCTATTCTGACTCTTGTTATCTTCTCTCTCTCTCTCTCTCTCTCTCTCTCTCTCTCTCTCTCTCTCTCTCTCTCTCTCTCTCTCTCTCTCTCTAGTGCTTTATTCTCTGTCTCTTGTTCTCTCACTATCACCACTATTTTCTCCTGCTCTCCCACTTCCCTAGGCCTGGCCATGTCTAGTCTGCTCTCTTTTCTCCCTGTTCTGCGCTCCTCTGTACACCTCTGGATATCTTTCACTCTCTTATTCATAACAAAAACCTTTTCCTTAGCCTTAACCGTACCATGGAACAGTCATGTTGGCAGTTTCTTTACTGTGCCCCTTCACATGCAGTGATATGAACTGAGAGTGAGGGAAATGTAAGCTAAATCACAAACCTCTTGAGACAAAAGAATTGCACAAAACCAGACTATAGTCTATAAACTATTTAAGCAGACTTTTTCAAAAGCTTATTCTTATCTGTCATCCTACCTTCCACAAATTTTCCAGAAGAGGTTTTTTTTTTTTTTTGGTTGTTGTTGTTTTTTGTTGTTGTTGTTGTTGTTGTTTGCATGTTTTGAAAGTATTGCTTTCTAAGTCTTTCATAGATACCGATAAAGTACTTCCACAAGACGTTGTGTTTGGTGTGATGCTAGTCACAAGCATCAGGAGCCTTAATACCCTTTGCAGAGGTCCCTTATGTCCCCTCCAACTTCAAAGTGTGCCTTTCTGAAAAATTAGAGGAATGCTCCACTGCTCTTTCTCCCCCTCAACAACTCTTTCCAAATGAATTATCTTCCCAAGTATGCCACTTAAAATGTGTCTCATCATCAGACACTTGTAAAACAATTGCTACAATTTAAAATGGGCATCTTTTATGAAAATATTCTCGTTTATCTTGTTAAGATAACATATATAAGCACCAGTGGAGAGAGTTACCTGTTGTAAGGTACCAGTGACTTCTCTGTGGTGATATATTTGTAATGTAAGAAATGAAACCTTCCTGAAGATCAGAGGGCAGAGCCAGCCACAGAGTTAACCACAGAGGTCAGGCAGTGGTGGCACACACCTTTAATCCTAGCACTCGGGAGGCAGAGGCAGAGATTCATCTGGATTTCTGTGATTTCAAGTCTCCACCTCCTTAAGGTTTCACAACCTTACCAAGCAGTGTCACCGTCTGGAGACCAAGCATTCAAACATGTGAGCCTATAGGGACATTTCACATTCAAACTAAATAAGCGGGAAAGCAAGGATAGGCTACATGATGACTGTGGCCATTAAGCATTTTTGTCAGCTTAACTGGATTTAGAATCACCTAGGACGTTGAGAAATATCTCTGGGTATTTCTATAAGGGTGCTTCCAGAGATACTGAGTAACTGATGGGGAAAGACATACCCTGAATGGGGAAGGTAAATTCTGTAGTCAGACTGATGGTATAAAGACAGTAAAGGGAAGAAAAGGAAAAGCCAGCTCAACACAGGTGCTCCCCTTTCTCTGTTTCCTGGCCAGGATGACATGATGCCATTCCTTCCATAAAGGACTGAACTCAGTGTAAGTCTTTGTTCCTTTATTTCATTCAGAGATTTAATGAGTGCCACATGAAGAACAACAATACAGTGGTTTTTAGATAAATATATCTTAAATATCCTTTTGAATTTGAATATCTCCCCCTGGGAAAAAATAAAATGAGCACGGGCCTTTAAAAATATTTTTCATATTTATTATGTAACTGGAAGCTCCTGAACAAACCTTTAGATGTAAATTTGAGCTGAACTAAATACATTAGTAAAATAATCCTCTTGTGGCCTGAGAAGAAACAAATGGGAATCATAGGCAACACAGAGAGGTATGAATGGCCACACTCTCACTTTTGAGCAAGAGAAGCCCAAGAGTTCAGAAAGTTACAATTATGTCTAGCCTTCTATACTATTCTTCCCAGAAGATATGCACCAACTTGCAAATAAAATTGTACTCTTCACTTGTTGGAATTTGGACACTACTAAGTTCTGTAACTGGACAAAGATCACATTGTTCTGAGGTGGAGCTGGTGATTGGAGTTGCCTACTTTTTTTCTCTGTGATTCCTCTTGAAAATGGGTTAGTTTTACACACAGCAAAATAATAAGGCATTGACTATCCAATTATTTGGGGATTTGCTAATATTATCTTTTCATGCCAGCCCAGGTTAAATAAAGATTTTGAAAACACTCCCTCATCACTGCAGAATAGAAGGTACGCTGTAGGTGTTCAAATGGAAAACCTGAATCATGGTTTCACGTCAAACAATAATTGCTGAAATGCAGTGTCTTTGAACTTCCCTAAAATTGAGGAACAGCAGTTTTACTCCTTTCGAATTTTGCCTTCATTCATCTGAAACTTTAAACCTAAAAGGTGATGGTGGTTTTCTCCTTCCTTTTGTGTTCTTGTGCTAATGCATCCTGTGACTTGTCTTTCAAGGTCATTTTTAATACTAAAGACATCCTGAAGCAGACACTATAACTGCACAGGCTCCTGGCTCCTGGGATGATACTTCCTCAGGAAAGCATACGTCTCTGGTTAAAGCATGGTTTTCAAGGAAGACATATACTGGGTTCTGAATTCTATCACTGCCACATGTTAACTCTGCCAGTAGAAAGATATCTTACCTTTATAAATTTCAACACAGTCCAAAATGGAAATAAAATTAAGAATAATGGTGCCTTTTTAAGACATTATGTGGATTATGTGCAAGACACTTGTTTATTTTTTCATAACTATTGAGCACATGTTCCAAAGATATAGAGCTAGGGATGAGAATTCATACTGTTAGTGAGGGGTCAAAGAAAGAATAACCATATTCATAAATAAAGCATAAAAAACTACAAATCATAAGGATAATGAAACCATTCAATATAAAAGATTAGACTATTTCAAGTGGATAGTTAAAGAGGCTGGAGTGATGGCTCAGTGGTTAGGAGCACTCACTGCTCTTACAGAGGACTCAAATTCAGCTCCCAGCATTCACATTAGCTGATACACAATTGCCTATACATCCAGATCCAGGGGATCCAAAGCCCTCTGGCCTCCACAGGTTCCTGTACACACATTGTATTTATAAACTCCCACAAGTACACATACCAAGAAACTTAAAAGTAAAATCAAATAAATAAGTGGGTAGTCAAGAAGGTGTTCTAAGAGGATGGCTAAGTTAAGATCAAAGCAAAGGGGATAAACCAGATAAAAACTTCATTTAAAGAAATTGGGCCAGAGAAAGCAATAAATGTCAAGACTTACGGTGAGTTTAACATCAGTATTTCCAAAGAGCAGAAATAAGGCCAAGGTCACAAGCATACAATGACCATGAGATCAATGATTCTGAGATTATACAAACAAGGTCACATTGTGCCTCTATCACATGCCAGACCTCAGATTCAGAATAACATATTTGAATACTTGGACCTTCGGATTCCTCTTTTGCAAATGCATATGTTATTGACTCATAATTGGAATTTTCTTCAAAGTATAGAATATGCATAAATACCTAATAAGCCAGAGCAGCCATTATTACCAACAAAATTGTGTCATTAGCATTGCTAAGGTGGTCTGGCATATTTACACCTAAACACATGGATGCAACCCATGTCAGTTCTCCATAGAGTAACTATTTGCATCTGCAGTGGATACTAATATTTCAAATCGATGTAGCATGAAAGGCTGTCTAAAAGTCTAATTTATCTAGATCCAAAAGTTTTATGCTATAAAGCCTGACTCTGTACCACACAAGCAAAGCAAAGTGGGGTGTGGATTGGTGAAGGGCAAAGTGATTCATAAAGTCATTTTCAGTTTTCAGTTGTTTTTCTTTGTAATAAGCGAGGAACTGTCAGTGGGAATGTCAGTTGGGAATAAACTAGCACATTTCAGTTGCTTGTGGGTTCACTCACTTACTCTTTGTATTCTGTAGTTTTGACATTTGATCAAAAGCCACATAAATCTGGCTTTAGTTCCTCTATGGTGAGTTTATTTCTTGTGTATCATGAACTGGGTCCTTTTCTCCTCTATGTCTCTTCACCCCCATTATTGCTGTTCTAATGATCTGTGTTCCTGCACAGCATAATCCCTCTGCAATTACTCTCACTCTAAAATCCTTTCCCAGTGTCTCTATTAATCTCCCAACATTTGACTGGCAATTTATGTAGCAGAGAAGATATTTTATGAAAGCTAATCATGGCCCTGTTTTTAAAAGGTAAAAGTTAACAATATTACAGAATTGAGAATAAGGAAAAACTATCAGAAATGAGAGTGATGAAATGATGGAGTTTGTGTCTAACTCATAATTCCTCGCATTATATTTGAAAAAAAATATCAAGTATGTTGATACATTATCAGTTAAAGTATATATACAAATGTTTGGCTCAACATCTTGCTTTACATTCTGGAATCTTAAGTTGATAGGTATGTAGATTCATCCATACATGCATGCTTATGTAACATATGCTGATATTTACATATATGCTGATTTAGTAAATTGCATTTTTTTTCTTAAGCAAGGGTAGGATTTCTTAAAGATTTTTTACTGGAGGTAGGGTGCATGCCATGGCACACATGTGGAACTCAGAGGACAATTTGCAAGTGTCAGCCCTCTTCTTCCCATGTGGGTCATGGGGATGAAATAGAGCTCAATAGGATGGGCAGAAGGTGTCTTTACTTACTGACCCATCTTGCAAGCCCCAAAAAGGTATTTTCATGATAAGAAATCTTAAGTTGCAATTAAACATTTTGAACTTAGGATCTATTATTTTTTGTTGTAGAAATAGCTGGGTTTTCTTTAGAATACAACAAAATCTATTTTAATTGTTAAATACGTTGTTTATAATAAAGAAAACAGAAAGAAGAAGGGGCAAGCCATTCTTCTGTGCAGCTCCATTCCCATACAGATAACATGAGCACAGAGGTGGTGCACGCAGAACAGAGGACAGCATGCAAGGAGTCAAGCATGGGAAGGAGGGCTGTGAATAACGAATCTTTTGAGAGTATGCTGGGGATGTCTTTCTGTATGCTGTGAATGTGTTGCTCTGATTGATTGATAAATAACACATTGATTGGCCAGTAGCCAGGCAATAAGTATAGTTTAGGCAGGATAAGCAGAGGAGAGAATTCTGGTAACAGGAAGGCTGAGTCAGGAGACGCTGCCCTCTGCCACCATAAGAATTAAGATGTAAAGTACTGGTAAGCCATGAGCCATGTGGCAACTTATAGATTGATAGAAATGGGTTAATTTAAGATATAAGAACTAGATAGCAAGAAGCCTGCCACAGCCATACAGTTTATAAGTAATATAAGTCTCTGTGTGTTTACTTGGGTCTGAGTGGCTGCAGGCCTGGGTGGGACTGGAGATAATTCCAGGTACGAGAGTATCCAACAGATCCAACAAATGGCTAGAGCTTCCATGCCCAACTGCTCCACACTCAGTGGATTACCTGGCAGCAATTTGCTTTTTCATACATGGGAGAGTTTAGGTCTAAGATGAGTAAGCCAGCCAGTTTGGCATGCTGAGGCATCTGTCCTTGGAGTAAAGATGGCCATCTGTCTCTGGTATGTCCTCACAACTCTTCCCTCTGTACCTGTGTGCACACCTCAGGTATCTTGCTATGTACACATTTCTTCCTGGTAGATGGAGCCCCATCAGATCAGGTAGACTAATGGCCTCATTTGAAGTTAATTACCCCTTTAAGAGCCCCATCTGCAAATGTAGTAACATACAGTGATACAGGATTAAGAACACAACATTGACTTCTGGGAGACCCCCTTCAGACCATAACACTAGCTCTCTGCTTAGACATTCTCCTTCTTTTGTGTCAGAGGTGATCAAATGCTTCAGGGTTAGCAACAAGAAAAATAAACAGAAAGAGAACAGAACACCAGAGTGCCCATTGTTTATTTATAATGGGAACCAGTACCTCACTGAGCCTTTCCTATTGTAGGAAACAGCCATGTGTCCCAGCTGCATAGGACACTGAAGGTTTCTGGTTACCTTGAGATCAGAGATACACTTAATAAATGCTGATCAACTTCACATTTTATTAATATTTATCCTTAGCAAGTCTTAATATATATAAGAATTTACAAGTGTTATGATGTCTTATTGACCTGAATTGCCTTGTCCTGAAGGTTGACAATGGATTTGTCAATATTTTATTGGGTACTGGGGGCTATCACAATATAACCTTTAGGAATATGAATGAAACCACTTGTTGGAGTTCTACATTTTTGTTCTTCATACATATAAATAAGGTGAATGTTAATTATTTAATTAGTTTAAATTATCATATCAAGAAATGCAGCAGATTTCCCAGGCTGTTGATACTGCAAAAACTGTCCTATACAAAGATGACACCGAAGTGCATTGTAGTGGCAAGGTTGGAAAGCACTGTTTCCCTGTGGCTCCTGCTTTGGGATGACTTATTGGGACTTATTGAAACATATTGTTTACCCAAGGGTTTCCCATTTCAATATGCAAAAAAAAACCTAGCATCTCATTAATTTAAGACACATATTAGCAATTACTTAGATAACTTTATTCTGTACATATTTAGTACATTTCTTTTTGAATTACATACTTATGTCTTCTCTTCAGTTTGCTACTGAATTATCTTTTTATTGATTTGTGTAAGTTATTATCGATATGTATTATATCACATTTGTCCTAAAATTTCAAAGTGGTCTGTTTTTTTACCTATTTCTGTTGTTATTTTGTTTTGATGTGCTTTTTTTTTTTAACAGGGTCTCACTCTGTAGGCCGATTGACCTTGAACCCATGCTGTCATCCTGATTCAGCCTCCTGAGAGTCAGATTACAGGTATTAGCCACCTTGCTCAACTTAGTAATATTTTGACATCCTGAAACATTTTGCTTTTATGTAGTCCAAAGTTAAGACGTTTTTCCCCTTAAAATTTTCTCATATTCTTCCTTTCTAACCCTGAGATCAGATTTATACACACACATGTGTATATGTATAAATTGCACTATTTATAAATCAAACTCCCTTTATTTGTCAACTAAATGGGGTACAACAACTACACTTTCCATAAACTAAACAATCATCCAGACCATTTGTTGCTGGAGGCCATATGCTGTGCAACAACTATGGCCATGACCCTGAGAAAATTGCTTGCCCTCACAGAAATGTATTTCCTGGGAAACAGGGACAGCAATGTGTACTGCATAGGGCCGATGAGGATAAAACTATGCAGCATACGTGAAAACACCTGTGGGCATTCAATAAGTGTTAGTGATTTTCACTTCTGCAGATGGGTTTCTGTTGAACATCAATATTGTCCATATTGTGCTGGTAACTTATTCTTTGTAATGTAATCCACTTCCTGGAACATTTGGAAAGTTTCCATAGACTAAAATACATGAGCTTGCTAGAGTTTATGATCTCTTCAGCTATGGGTAATTGGCCAAGTTTAGAGTACCAGGCATGAATTCCCTGCTATTGAATGGGCCTTAAGTCCAGTTAGACACATGTTCATTACCTCCAAGTTAAAAGTGCTGCTATTGAACCACTGGGGCTATCTTGATGGTCAGTCCTTGTTGTGGGCTGTAGGCTTTATAGCTTATTTATTTATTTATTTATTTATTTATTTATTTATTTATTTATTTTGCTTCCCCCCCACCCCACCCCTTGTCAGCTTATCTAGCACCTTTGGATACTATGAGAGCTAGTCCTCAAGGAAGAAATTTTTCCAGTCATTAACAGTACTGTGAATGGGAAAACAGAAAAATGAGGTAAAGAGATATTTTAGCTGCAGAGGAAAGGGGGAGCAAAGTGCAGATAATACAGAGAGAGGAGAAAGGAGAGGTAAAGAACATTGAGAATATTTGAAAAGTTATGGAGAAGCATTATTTTATAAGCCTACTTGAAATACATATTGTATGTCTATGTACATATGTAGTTTAAGTAGAGTTATGCTGCATGTAGCAAGAATGTCCCTGAGCCCACCCCCCATGAGGCATAAACTACTCAATAAATAAATGAACAAAAGATAAATAAATAGATCCAATGCCAAACATGGGAAACCACCCTTCCAGGTGTTGTTCAAAGAAGTTCAAGAGACTCCCAAAACAATCCTGGCTTTTGCTGTTGCCTTTGGCTTTCTCTCAGAACTTGAAGGTAAGTCACTATTTTTGAAGACATCACGCACTTTGGACACAAGGCTTGGAAGAAAAGCCAACATTCCTTAGCACACTAAGAATTAAAAAAAAAAATCCAAAAGAATAGTGGGGATCTGCTCTCACTGAAGTCACATTGAGGTTTAAGCAAGTAAATTAGTCAGGTATGTTTTGTCCCCATTTTACCATTTTCTAAGTAGTATCAATATTTGCACTCATTCCAAAAATGTAATTATCCTTAATCCATTTTTATGTTCAGCCTTAAATCTAAGTATCAGTTCACTGTAGTTGCCACACCTTCGAGATACATCTTGAATCAACCAGCTCTCACCACCTTCACATTATTAGAGTGGCAGAAACCATAGTCAACTCAACTGGGGAATTTGGTTGACTATCACTCAACTCAAACTTGCACCACCACCACCAACGTAAGCTTAAAAACTGGAAAGGCCATTGCTGCATTTCCTCAAGAGCAATGTGATGAGTCCAGCTGGAGACACATTCTTAACCAAAAAGGAAAAGAAATTCTATTGTAGCCCTACAAGGACTAAAAAGCAAGAAACTCTTCCTTAAGATAAAAGAATATGATTAGAAACCTGCCAGGTGGGATTAAGACACACCCATCCCCACATGCATCCCGCACCCCTACTCTCACCCCCAAGCATTTATCAAGTCACTCTGGTTAGCAGTTGAAAGATTTATTCTAGATACTTAAAATATTGACTTCATCTTGATTTGTATTCATACAACACTGGGCTTCATCTACAGTGTTATCATTCACACAATTCTTATGGTAGGATTTGATAGCACTTTGCAAAGATGTAAGACAGAAATTATTTTTATTGAAATATATTTGTCACTAAAGCTAAATATCACATGTCTATACCTTAACTATTTCTCAAGTCAAGCTTGCTTTACCTTCTGGAGAGTTCCCAGTGCTGGTAAATGCATTGCAGATTTCTCAGGGAATGGCCCATCTGTATGTTGTATGGAGGGTCAAGCTAACAATTGCACTCATAATTATCTTTAGCATGGCATTTTGAGTCTAGTGAATTGAAACAAAATCCAGCCACAAAAATAGATCTTTAGTGGCACAGGACAGAAGCTAATTTCTTCTCATCAAAGGGGTAATTTAGCAATATTGGTCATTTAAAGATCTAAAGCAAGCAGGATGATGGGGCATAGATCACTTTTCTCTGTCTGCCTTACCAGCCATGCTTTGGACAATATGCTGGAACAATACCACCATAATTACTAGCTACAGATCAGAACTATGCAAATGCATACCGTTTTTCAATGTTGCTTGCCAGAAAATGTGCTAGCATTGTTACACAACTACATTTCCCTCTGCCATGGCTATTTTGGTCTTCCTCAAATGTTGTTTTTGATAAACACCCCATACATGATTAGTATTACAACATAAATGAACCATAGCTTCAATGACAAACACATAAGCAGGGCCGGGGACAGCAAATGCAGAGACCTTCTAAGTTAGACATTTACTTACAGTTGTAATTATGGGCTGCAATACAGTCAGTTTGCCCCTCATACTTGCACTTGAAATTACTGACAGAAATGTAAGGAATGATTTAAAGACATACTTTCAATGATATGCCTTTATGTATCTGGTTTAGAACAGTTCAAACAAGCATTGTGTCTTTGGACATAGGTGGCTGCATTGGAAAGTGGTTGTGGGTAATGGGCTCCTGAATGCATAAAGATCCAGAGGACGGTGGTAATTTAGAACTGTGGCTGACGCTGCTAGTTTCCAAAGGTAGGCATAAGGCTTCCCTTTGCCATAAGGCACAGAACAATGCCAGTGCTTATTTGTCATTGCTTTTCTGTTTGGTATATCTTCTCTTTTTGTGGCTGTATTGCATTCTGACATTCTTTAACAGACCAAGAATAAGACTGAGAGAGGCTGGTCCATAGCGACTGCTCTTAAGCAGCAGTTCTCAACCTCTGGGCCACAACTCCTTTGGTAGACCCTTTCACAGGGGTCACATATCAGATCCCCTGCACATCAGATATTTACATGATGATTAATAACAGTAGCAAAATTACAGCTATGAAGTAGCAACAAAATAATTTTATGGTTAGGGGTCACCACAACATGAGGAACTGTATTAAAGGATTGCAGAATTAGGAAGGCTGAGACCACTGTCCTAAGGCATTAGCTGCCTGTCTTGTTCCTACAATGACTAAAGCTCCTTAAAGGAGGGAGGGTTTCAGGTCCCCTCTCCACCATTGCTAGGAGGCTTAGCTGGGGTCATCCTTGTGGGTTCCTGGGGATTTCCCTAGCACCAGGTTCTTCCCTAACCACCTAATGGCTCGTCTGTCAAGAGCTCACCTTCATTGCTCTCCCTGTCCATCCTACCCCCAATTCGGCCACCTTGTTTCCTCATGTTCCCACCCCACATCCCCTCCCTTCTATCTCCACTCCCAGTTTACCCAGGAGGACTTAGGCATTTCCCCTTCCTGGGGCAATCCAAGCATGACCCTCTTAGGGTCCTCCTCTTTACCTATCTTCTCTGGGGTTGTGGATTGTTGCTTTGCATCTAATTGTGACCAACCAAATTATCATCATAGAACCTACATCCAGTAACTGATGGAAGCAGATGCAGAGATCCACAGCCAAGCACTTGGCCAAGCTCCTGGAGTTCAGTTGAAGAGAGGGAGGAGGGATTATAGGAGCAAGGGGCATCAAGATCATGATAGGGGAAACCACAGAGACATTTCTGTCAGAATCCTGGGAGCTATGAGATTTCACACTACCTGTAAGGTAATAAGTTAAGCCAACCAAAGTTTTCTGAATGCTGATAAAAGACACAGGTGTCCTGGGTCAGAGACAAAGGTTTCTATTGTTTAGAACACAGTAGGAAACATGAACTTTGTCTTATTGTCAGTTTCTCTAGCCCTCAGAGTCCCATGACACATTGGTCAAGTATACGCTGGGTAGGCAGTGGATTTGTGTTACAACTAGAGTTCCCCAAGCTTAGGAAAACCTAATTTTTTATAGTTGTACAAAGTTTCCTCTAGAGGGCTATGTTGTTTCTCTCTCTGTCTTTCTCTCTGTCTCTATCTCTGTCTCTCTCTCTGTGTCTCTGTCTGTCTGTCTCTGTCTCTCTGTCTCTGTCTCTGTCTCTCTCTCTCCCTCCCTCTCTCTCTCTGCTGTGTGTATGTGTGTGTCTGTCTGTCTCTGTGTGTATGTATGTATGTATGTATGTATGTGATTGCTGTATGTGTGTACAGGTATATTTACCCTCATGGGTTCGTGTCAAGCTCAGAGGTTAACATTAGGTACATTCCTTTATTAATCTACCTTAAGTATTGAAACTGGGTCTCTCATTAAACCTGGAGCTCACCGTTCCATCTAGACTGGTTGATTAGCAAGCTATTGTGATTCACCTGTCTCTGCACCCCACCCCAGCACTGGGGTTACAGATTTTACATGGGTTCTGGGGATCTGAACTCAGGTCCTCACGCTTGTGCAGCAACCACTTGAGCCACGGAGCCATCTCCCACGTCTTGTTTCTCAAATCATTCAGGCACCAAACTTCTCCACTGATGCAGAAAGAAATACACTCCCTGCCTCTCAAAGCCATTCACTATGCATGCATGAAAAATCTTCCAGAACAAAAGGCTGCCCATACTGCTATCACAAGAGATATAAGGGGGATTGTTTTCCTACACTTGCAGTATCACTCAGGCTTTCAGTCTTACCACAATTGCTATGTATTTAGTTTATATATTTCCATCTTATGTTTTGGAGTATGATAGTGTATTGGAGGGACAATGAGAATTTGTGTAAAACACAAGTAAACTCTACTATTTATTTATTACTTATTTATTAATATGTTTAGAGAGTTATCTGAATGGATATTCTTCAGTTGTTAATAATACCTGGTGTTTAACTGCAGGATTTTGCTAAGCCAAGTTTTAAGATTACTTTTCCATATAATTTGAACATTGCCATTCAAGTAAAACAATAGACCATTGTAACATATATGAGTATACTTTTAGACAGCTACTTAACAACCTTTTATTTCTGCAAAAATTTATCTAGTAGTGTGATACTCATCATTTTGGTCATAAATGAGATATAACCCAGCATGGCTTTAAATTAATAAAATAGTTCCTAAATAGGATCAAATTAAATCATCTGGAAAAGTTGCAGTGACAAAACCCTGTCAGTGATTGATCTACTAAGCAAATGCATGTCTGATGAAATAAAACTATGCCTTATAAACTGAGTGAAACCACACACCACTGGGTAACGTGTCTGGTTTATTTGAAAAGGCCATTTTTAACTGAAACTGCTTTTTACCCTGCCTCTGCACTGGCTTAGTTCACTCTTGATGTCACTCAAAGATGAGTTTTTGGTTGTATCTTGAAAGACCAAATTCCTGATTTTCTTGGAATTTTGAAGTAGAATGTGCTTATTAAATGCTGTATGAATTTCAGAGGCCTAGAAATATCTGACCTCTTAGAAAATGGTGTTAGGATATATTTACCAAAAGGCTGCATTATTATGAAAGGCAACAGGACACTATGAAGAAGAAAGGCTAATGTGTAGGATCCAGACACTCTGAAGACACACTTTGACTGGACATTCTGATAGCGTCGACTGGGTGAAAGCAGTGACCACAACATTTCTCACAAAACAGTGGATTGTGCAAGTACTTCGAGACTGTGATGGAAGCCATTTCCCACAGGGCCCTCGACACGTCTATTTTGCTGAAGATTCTAAACTGTAAGTCAGAAATTACCTATAATTCTCAGCACAAGCACAAAGCACATGAAATACTCAAGACTTTTAACTATTTCCAAAAATGTGACAAGCCATTCAAATTCATTCAACAATATCTGTCCAGCGCCAGCAGTGAGCAAGGAATTTGAGATTCCGGTCATCAACCGGGAGGGTAATGAGCGGTGTCTTTGTTATGAAGTCCACAGATTATATACTTCATCGTGGGGAGGCAATGTGAAAAAGAAGATGTGTAACTTTTTTATTTTACTGTGGCACTAACCATAATGGCAAAGTATTGTTGGAATGTAACTGCACTGATAACATGACTTTTCCTTGAGGAAAAACTAAACAGAAAAGGAAAGAATTCCTATTTTAGTTTTGTGCCCTTAATGATTTCCCCATAACAGTTTACTAGTTGCAACTCAGGGAGCAAACAAGGTGAAGTTCAGGAAGAAACAGTCTTCATCCCTTGATACTGAGAAGTAAATTAGACTAGGAAGAGGTAAAATTATGCTGCTGGGGCATCGATTGCTTGGAACTGGGAAACGCACAGGAAACCATGGAGGAGGGGGCTCTGGTCTTCCTTTTGTCTCCCTGTGGGTTTCCTAATCCCGATTCCACAATTTGCTGCCCTCAGACCAGGCCCCTTTGTCTCATCACAGTCCCATCCCCAAAACGTTTTGTCTTTTTACAAAAAGGCAGACAGATCTTTGGGGCCTGACAGCCTGTGAAAACCTCCTTGTGTATGTATGAAAATACTAAGTAAATTCATGTACATTTTTCCTATTGGTATGCTTATGTCGATTTTATTGTCTTATCAGGCCAGAAATTTTACTTTCTCACCAAGCCAGAAACAGAAAGGAAATTTTGTTTTTCTGTTTTTGTTTTTGTTTCTTTGTTTATTTTTTGAGACAGGGCCTCACTATTGTAGATCAGGTTGGTCTCAAACTCACAGGGATTCCCTGCCTCAGTCTCCCAAGTGCTGGGATTAAGGTTGTGCACCATCATACCAGGCTTAGCCCTACCTTGAAAATTATTGCTTCCCAGTGGACAGAGTCTTTAAGTAGGATAGAATTTTACTGATATTAGTTTTCTTTGCTAAGTTGAATATAAGAAACTAGAAGGAGTTTATGTAACTTCATGTATTTTATATGATATTTTAAAGCTTGTAACTATCATAATGCAAAATGCATTCAGTCCAACTTCAAAAGTCCCCATAGTTTATCACAGTCTTAATAATGTTTTAAAGTCCAAAGTTCATGTCTCTTCTGAGTTCCATGTAATCTCTTAACTGCAATCACCTATAAAATCAAAATCAAAAAAAACAGATCACATGCTTCCAACATATAATGTCACAAGATACACATTACCATTCCAAAACATAGGGAAAGAAGCATAATGAGGAAATACTGGACCAAAGCAAGATTGGAAACCAGCTAGGCAAGCTCCAAACTTCACATTTCCATATCTGATGTCAAAGCACCCTTCGATCTACAACTCCTTTCAGCTTTGTTGAATACAACACATTTTTTTCTCATGGGCTGTTTCCACTCCCTGCTAGCAGATTCCCTCAGCAGGTATCCTATGACTCTGGCATCTCTAACATCTTGAGATCTTCAAGATAATCCAGGCTTCTTCTTTCAACTTCACACAATGGCCTCTCTAGGTCTCCATTAAGGGATATCCCTGACATATGCTTTGCCTTAGCGGCTTTCCTTAGTCTTGGAGGAATATTCCATAACCCATTTCTTCTGTCCTTGACTCTAAAGCCAAAACCACATGGCCAAAGCTACCAAATTCTGCTGTTTGCTGAGGCTAGAAGATGGCTCCCTTGTTCAATTACATCTTCCC
Source organism: Peromyscus californicus insignis (assembly GCF_007827085.1). Classification (NCBI taxonomy): domain Eukaryota; kingdom Metazoa; phylum Chordata; class Mammalia; order Rodentia; family Cricetidae; genus Peromyscus; species Peromyscus californicus. Next base: position 82,212,738 of record NW_026294584.1, read on the forward strand.
CAGCTTTCAGTTTTCCATGATTTCTTTTACTGCCCAAGCTTGGCTTAAGCAGTAAATAAGAATAAGCAAGCTATTATAGCTTGGCTACCCTGAAACTGGATCTGTTGACCAGGCTGGTCTCAAACTCAGAGATCTTTTAATTACATCTTCACCAGCTTTCTGTTTTTGATGGTTTCTCTCACTGCCTAAACTTGGCTATCCTGAAACTAAATCCATAGACCAGGCTGGCCTCAAATTCAGGGAACCACCAACCTTTGCTAGGATTAAAGGCATGCACCACCACACCTGGCTCCAAAATTTTCTATAATTCCTTTGCACAAGTTGGAAACAAGGGCAAAAAGAAGCCACATTCTTTACCAAAATGTCATTAAAAAAAATCTCTAGGCCACGTATTAACATTCTTCTGCTGTGAAAACCTTTTGAGCCAGCCCCTCACAGTTAAAATCATACTCATCATCACTGTCTCCCATGCTCCTACTAATGTAGCCCATTAGGCAGCACTAAAGTGCTCAACTGCTTTCCTAATCCACAGTCCCAATGTCCATATTCCTTCAAACAAATACATTGTCAGGCCTATCATAGCAGTACCCCAGCCCCTGGTACCAACTTCTGTCTTAGAGTTTCTATTGCTGTGAAGAGATACCATGACCATGGCAACTCTTATAAACAAAAACATTTAATTGAGGTGGTAGCTTACAGTTTCAGAGGTTTAGTCCATATCATCAGGGCAGAGAGCATGGCAGCTGGGAGTATGGTGGTATGCAGGCAGACGTGGTGCTAGAGAAGGAGCTGAGCTTGCTAAGTCTTGACCTGTAGGCAACAGGAAGTGGGAATGGCTTGAGTATATATGGCACCTCAAAGCCCACCCTCACAGTAACACACTTCCTCCAACAAGGCCATACCTACTTCAACAAAGCCATACCTCCTAATAGTGCCACTCTCCAGGAATACTCTCCCAATACTGACTACAACACCATCAAATACAATTTTTTGCACTTGTTCAAATAAATTCACTTGTGCATGCCATGGATATCGCTCTGTATGCTGTGAAGTTGTTGCTCTGATTTGATTGATAAATAAAACACTGATTGGCCAGTAGCCAGGCAAGAAATATAGTATAGTTGAGACAAAGAGAGAGGAGAATGCTGGGAAGAGGAAGGCTGAGTCAGGAGATGCCAGCCCACCGTCCAGGGAGCAGCATGTAACAGGCACACAGGTAAAGCCACGGAACATGTGGCAACATATAGATTAACAGAAATGGGCTGAGTTTAAGTGTAAGAACTAGTCAGTGGTACGCCTGAGCTAATGGCTGAGCAGTTTTAAATAATATTAGCCTGTGTGGTTTTATTTGGGTCTGAGTGGCTTTAGGACCATCAGGTGAGAGAGATTTGTCTTGACCATGGGCCAGGCAGGACCAGAGAAAACTCCAACTACATGTGGAAGCGATATATCTAAAAAGACCTTTAAGAATATTGGAATTAAATTGATCTGCCTTAATTTACAAATTAAGTTTACTGAACAATTATATGGGTTATTATATTTACACACTTCTTTAGTGTGCTACTACCCAACTTCAAAGTGCCCTTAGCCTTTGAAGTCTTGTGAGATATCTGCACTGAGCTCTTGTTGCCCTGACACAGCAATGTCAGGCTTCAGATGAGATCAGCAACTCATTACGGCAATAACGCCTTTAGGAGAAAAAAAAAGGTTTCCTTTTCCAGGAGTCATCACGATTTAAAATTCAGAATCATAAATAAGACTGTTACAAAGTATTTTTGGAAATGATTTCCTCTACAACCTAAGTACAAGGTATACATCAATCTATGTCATGGAATTGATTTAGAAGTGTGTTACAAAACAAAATATGTTCTAAAAACAAGCTAAGCTAATATTCTAAACAAACTAACCTTAGAGCTTAACATCCCTAATATGCACAGATTCTGAGCAATGATGTGGAATCGTGCAGCTTGCTGGATTCCTGCGTTCCTTCTGTGAGCATTTGACACTGTTGACATTATCTGCATTGTAGACCAGGGAGATCTGTGTTAGGAAGCCATCATCCCAGCATGCTCAGCTCAGAGGGCATTCATTAACTTTCCTAATGCTTCGAGGCTCCATCAGCATCAGTACTCTAATGAGACACCACCACACGTCTCACTCTATATTAAGAGGGTCTTTGGGCTAAAACAGCTGCTGCTCCACCTAAACCAAAGTCAGAAACCAGAAAAATGACCTTAAAACAGAAGTTTATATTTTTGTGAGTGCTTTTCCAAGCTTGGCTATTTGATAGCACTTATACAGTCACTTACAAAGTAGATTAGTAAACTGGAGTTCATAGAAAACACTCTTATAACAGAAGTGAATTTTGATACATTATCTCCCTATTTAATTTGCTTCTAGTGAGCTAGAAAATATGCAGTTTCATTTGATCTCGTGATTTGTAAAATGGCAGTATTCTAATGGTGAAAATATGAAATCTTCTTGACTCCTTCCCAGCTCTGTATTAGGTGCACCAAACTGTACTGTGAAGATCATAGCCTCTAGCTGATTTCTATAAGAGGGGAAATTGGTTTTCTTTCTTCGAAGGAATACAGAAGGTTCATGAAGAGCCATGAAACTAGGGGAGATGGAAGAAGCATTAAATCTTCAAGGGGGAAGTGTAGTGTAATATATACCCTGAAAATCACTTCAAAAATTGGCTCCAAGAATTTAAAACAATTAAAAAAAAAAAACCTCTGAAAGTCATGTTATGATTTTCCTGCCAAAAAAAGTTACTTACCATGCTCACCTTATTTCTTTTACAAATTCTATCTGCATTTGATGAGCTTGATACCATTACAAATGTCATTTCTAAAACTTGGCCCAACAGTTGTAAGAAGGACTACTTGTTATACTCTTTGTGCATGCACATATTTAAATTTGTAGCTGTTCTTACTCACTGAAAACACCCGCACTGTTGTCAGAATAACACACTCCAAACAGTGCATGTACCCTAACTATGCACAGAACAACATGGTTCACAGAGTGTATGGATCCCAACACATACTGCTTTCAGGAAGACTGAAATACTTAAGAAATCTTGGAAACAAATTGTAAAAATCTCTTGGCATGGTAGAGGAGGATGTCCTGTCAACAATGGATTGTCAGAATCAGCCTGGAAACTTTTAGAAGAGTTTTATGTGAGTGGCAAGCTGTCTGTCATCCATCCGGCATGCCTCTTCAACTTGCATGCTGAACTTCCAGAGTCTGCATACCTACTCTAATATTGTCTATAGTTTTAAGATTTTTCATCAGGATTGTCAGTTTATTAGTAGAATTCTATGGAGAAATGTTCTTTGACTCAAACCAAGGGTTCCTTCTCCTATCATGATGGTGAATGTCATACGAGACAGTTAATTGTGTAAATGTATTGCTTTCTGAAGCTTCTATATCTTTGTCACTGAGTACCTAAAATAAGTTCCCAAATCTTAACGATTCATCAAATGTGACAGAGAAGAAATGTCCAATTAACATTTATGCTTAGATATTTAAAACATAGCCACATCAGTTTCCTTATTTATACATTGTCAAACATTTGTTGAGTGACCATTGTATCTCAATGCAGCCCTCCAGAATTTGGGATCCGAAGACACACTGCCCACATTGAGAACTTTCTGGTGATGATATACAGAATCAGCTCATCAGTGTGTTACAGGAGCCAGAACTCTGTGTGCCTTTATTCTGTGCAAACCTCTATGCAGTTGAATAATCCCATAATTCAAGAAAATATCAGAAAGCAGATGTTTCTTGTGATGCCTTTAGAAAGTCCAAATTCTAGCTTCAAATAGGCTTTTCATAGGAATCATAGTATGTCAGATATATCTATGATTGCTTAGTCTGGCCTAGAAAATGGTTATTTTAAATGTATGTATTTTATTTTCAAAGTCTTTAACTATTAACACATTTAAAATATTAAATATAAACCTCAAGATTAATAATAAATCATACATATATTTTGAAGAAAGAATTTTAGCTCAGCAAGAAAACATAGATAGGAGATAATTGCATAAAATACACATATAACTAAACAGAAAGTTTGCTTACCATGTAACATGATTTCAACATTATCTTGAATATTTATGCACAATGGTGGCACATTCAAAATCTATAGACATTTTAAGGCTCTGTTACAAAGCTTTTAAAATAAAATATTAAGTGATTAAAATAGAATTATCCTGTTTCATACTGCAACTGTGATTATATGCAAATTTCTCTCCAATTAGAGAAAATGAGTGGAACTCTGTAGAGATTGCTTCACGCTAGTTTGTCAAAGGAGTCTAGATTTTTGTCCAATGCAGACCATTTGATTATGTATGCAGACATATCTACATTTGAATAATGCATGGAAATTATAAGAGGTTTATTTTGATATCTCAAAATGAACAGTGACTATGCTCAGGAAACAAAGAAGTTGTTTACTTACTTAAGTGTTTCTCTCCTTGGAGTCCTGGGCAGCTGAATTTTATATCTCCAGTGCATTCTGATTAATATTTGCTACCACCTTTCAACTAATCACCCTTTAACACCAGGATTATGTGTGACCTTTCCTAGGGAGACACAAATACAAATTCCTATTCACCTCAGATAGGACACTAATGACAGTCTAGAGAAATTATCCCACATCTACCTTGATGAAGCAATTGATGTACTGGGCTCCTTACAGAGGTGCATGGGGCTCAGCTTCAGCTGTATCATTGTGAGGTCCACTCTGGCATGCCTGACAATTTACCTATGCTGCCTTCTTGGAGCTCCCTCAACAGTGTGCAGGTAGCTCCCACAGAAGAATCTCCTCTGCTCTACAATTATCACTGCTAATAGAACCTGGAGAAGGGATCCAGTGAATCTTGCAACATTTTGAGCCTTTTAAGCTTTGGTATCTTCCTGAACCTTGTAAGTTTCAATGGCTTCCTGACTCTTACCAACCTTTTTCCTTCAAGAGAAAACAGGATAACTTAAGAAATGATTGTAGAAATATAGAATTTTTAAATGTTCTGCTACATAAATCTTTTTATATTAAATAGATTTCTTTCATACAATATATTCTGATTATGGTTTTCCTCCCTCCCCACCTCTTCCCAGACCCTTTCCAAGTCCAAAACCACACAATTTCTTGCTCTTTCTCATTAGAAAACAAACATAAATTTTAAAACTAAAACAAACAAAATAATCAAAAACAAAAGGTAAAGTGCAACGTAAAAATTATTGAAAAAAATGACAAAAGAATGACAGCCATAATAGATAGAGTATGATAAAAAAAATTATAATAGCTCATTATTTCAGAATAAGCATATAAACCATGGTGTTACCCGAGTTTTATCATAGTACTCAAGAGGCAGAAGCAGGTGGATCTCTACAAGTTCGAGACTAACCTGGTCTACATGGAGAGTTCTAGGCCAACCAGAGCTCAAAGTGAGACCTTGTATTTAAATAAAAATGGACATATTGTCTTAGTTAGGGTTATCAATGCTGTGATACAACTTGGGGAAGAAATGGTTTGTTTGGCTTTTGCTCCCACAACACAGTTCATCATCAGAGGAAATTAGTTCAAGAACTCAAGCAGGGCAGAGACCTGGAGACAGGAGCTGATACAGAGGCCATGGAGGGGTACTGCTTACTGGCTTGCTCTGCATGGCTTGCTCAGCCTGCTTTCTTCTAGAATCCAGGACCACCAGCTCAGGAGTAGCATCATCCACAATGGGTTTGACCCTCCCCCATCAATCACTAATTTAAAAATGCTCTATAGGCCTGCCTATAGCCAGATCTTATGGAGGCATTTTCTCAACTGAGGTTCCCTCTTCTCAGATGACTATAGCTTGAGTCTAGTTGACATAAAACTAGCCAGCACAGCCGGGCGGTGGTGGTGCACGCCCTTAATCCCAGCACTCGGGAGGCAGAGCCAGGCGGATCTCTGTTAGTTCGAGGCCAGCCTGGGCTATCAAGTGAGTTCCAGGAGAGGCGCAAAGCTACACAGAGAAACCCTGTCTCGGAAAACCAAAAAAAAAAAAAAAAAACTAGCCAGCACAAGGAGACTGTGCACATACCTAAATCAAAACGCAAATTAAGAATAACAGAAGTTACAGGAAACAATCCTTTGTCACCCCCCCTGATCTGAATAATTAAAAACTTTATACAGTACATGTGCAACAATAATGTGTTAAAAGCTTAACAAAGTAATTTTTTGTAACAACACATCTTAACACTACCAGGTTGATACAATTCAGCATAGATTTGAATATCTTTGCAGGCACATAGTCAGTCTTTGTATTGTACAATTTCCAGGACCGACTATTCAGAAGACAGAGGAGCACATGGATTAAGTTACTTGACTTTGGCTGAGTCCTGGTCTTCTGATTATTGATTTTCTTTAGAATTTTTCTCATGTAAACATGCTCTGGAGCTGGCTAAACAGCTCATGGGTAAAGGTGCTTGGCGTCCAAGCCTAGTGACCTGAGTTCAATCTCATATTAAAGTGTCTTCGCAGCTCCATACTCCCCCACCTTACACACACACACACACACACACACACACACACACACACACACACACTCACACACACACACACACACACACAGTTTAACAAAAGATTTTAAGAAAATGCTCTAAAATAGTAAAATGTTTAAATGAAAGTGTGTTCTCTATTACAAAAAAAAAGTACACACTTTAAAAACACTGCTGAGCAAACTCATAAAATGGATGGTTTGCTCTTTCAGGACCTCCAGTGACCGCTGCTGACATTCAACAGAACAGGAGACTCAAGGCTTTAATTGCTCAGGAGCCCTTTGCTGGGCTCTCCTGAAGCTTTTATCCCCAGTGAGCTCAGGCCTCAAAGCAGGAACAGAGAAGCAATGGACGTGCAGAGCACTTTCCATCACTTTCACAGATGTGCTAGAGGGCAGAGGGTCTCAGGGCTGAATGGGGCTGTTTGCATAATTCCCTTGACAGTGCTAAACTAAACTGCATTACCCTACCCCCCAAGGAGGCAGAAACACCAAGACATCTTGCCCTTGGCATTCTTTGGGCAGGTGGAGGGCTTCCTCCCGGGGGAGTAAGGAGAAGCACTTAGGCCAGCTCTTCCAGGAGGAAGTTGTGATTTTATTGATCTCCTCACACAGTTGATCCAATTGTTGTGGGACCAGGTGGGAGCTGTCTCCAACATTGAAAAGCACACAGTAGAAACTGTTCACAGTCAATGTGATGTTTCAGGAGCAAATAATCAATGGCAGCCATGACTACAGTTTGGCTTAGGCTTAACAGTTGCAGATTGCCATGGAATAGATGACAAACTTCAAGTCACTGTGTGTGTTAGCTCAATAGAGCAAGAGTGGAGGAGCTCTGCCTATAGAGCAGGGGTTCTCAACCTGTAGGTCATGACCCCTGGGGGTCAAACAACCCTCTCACAGGGGTCACCTAAGACCATCAGAAAACACAGATATTTATATTACAATTCCTAATTGCAGCAAAATTACAGTTATAAAGTAGCAGTAAAAGCAATTTTATTTTCACAACATGAGATACTATATTAGGTGATCAAAGCATTAGGAAGGTTGAGAACCACTGCTATAGAGCAATATCCTGGGAAACTGGCTGGCAATTCTTGAAAGGGTCCATGATTACACATGTAAAAGGCAACACTTTACCTAAGGGCAAAGACATTTTTTTTTCCACACAACAGTTATGAGGTGTAAAGTCAGTATTAACTCCGTAAATACATAAGCAATGAGCTTTCATTGAAAAGACAATGGGTGAGACTGGGTTAAACGTCATAATTGGATCACCTTCTGAGGTGATATTGTCACATATAACACTAACATGGTCATCATAGCTTATTGACACTCAAGCCAGATTTTTGAGAGAGATGATGAACAGATTGTCTCTCCTGAACATGAGGTTTTGTACTTGGTATCTACAGCCATTTTGACAGCAAAATTTTGTTAGCTGGAAGCAATAGAGGGTCTAAAAATAAGAAGTTTACTTTCAAAGTTGCAGAAGCGTAAGTGTCCAGATTTCCCTTCTTCAACTGTACATAAATATAATTCCTTTTATCAGATATAGAGGTAGGTCTTTAAAGAGATCAAAATTTACATTATTCCTTTTAGTTTGATCAGAGGTACACTTCCAAGTGCCAAACAGACAATTTTGGCTAAATATCATTCACCCATCCCTGTAATGACAGAGTAGGGCCAATAACAGTTTCATTATATATGAAAGCACAATTTAACAACAGTGGAGCACCAATTCCAGCTGAACCCATGATAGAGACAGATGATTGACAAATTCTTGTACTTTGCAAACATGAATGACTGCTAATATCACAAGGAACACGGTTGTGAAGGTGACAGCCCATCCTGCCCCTGGAATTAGGTGCTCAGGCTCTTGTGTGAGGTGACGCTCCCCACCCCAGCTGTCCCCAAGTTGGTGGTGCCACATGCAAGTGTGCTTTCCTCTTTAGGGATGGTGATGAACATCCTTTTGAATGGCACTTCAAGGGGGTCTTCATAACTGAAATTTTGTTTCTTCATAACTATGTTTTTATTCTTCATTCTGGCACCCAAACATCCTGTACATCTTCTGTAGAAAAACAAGCAGCATCCTGACCCCTCACTTTAACAAGGCCAAGTTTGCACCCATTCTCAATCTCATCTTTTCACCCAGTTGGCTGGGTCGCAGCTGGAAATACTGATTCAGCTCAATATCACTATGCTGTGGAACACCCACAACCATCATAAACTTCAAAATTCATAGACTATAAAGTAAGGGAAAATAAATCTTCAGGAGAAGCAAAATTTCTCCCTTTGCATTTTTAAGAAACGTTTTGATGGTACAATGTTTGCGTTCGACTGTGGTGTGGCCTTGTGAGTTGGGAGGGATATATGATATGCTCAATGTGCGGATCAGCTACAAAGCCAGCACAGCCAGCACTATCACATGCATTATCAGTCTTTTCGCCCCAAGACAGGGTTTCTCTGTGTAGCCCTGGCTGTCCTGGAACTCGCTCTGTAGCCCAAGCTGGCCTCTAACTCAGAGATCACCTGCCTCTGCCTCCTGAGTGCTGGGATTATAGGTGTGCACCCCCACTGCCCAGCACATCATTAGTCTTAATAGTACTAAATACACTAAATTAACTAAAGTGTTTAGTAAATATTTGATAACATGAATGGTAGTACTAGTGCCAATCACAACATGAACAAAGGACAAATGGCAAAGAATTGAATATGGGTAACATCCGTCCAATGGGTCTGCTTCCTCGGGTTAGTTTCACCTGTGAAAGAAGTAATCTTTGAAAAAGCATTGGACAGACTGGAACTGATGGTATATCCTGCTTATTATCTAGACAAAGAAGAGCATTTTTGTAAGAAGGAGACTGGACCTCCTGAACTACATGCTAGCATGAAGCACCTTTGAGAGATGTAAAGGAAACCAGGTTATCTACTTGACCATTCCCCTTTACTCGAGGACTGGGGAGTCCTGAATGAGACCTGATATGATTGACCTCTACAGGATAGAGTCATTGTCTTATCAATTGTTCAACTTGAAAAAAAAAAATAAAAGAAATGGGGTTATTTTCATTTCACCTAACGGTGTCATTTCTAGAAGTGGTAATGAAGGCGTCACATATCAGTCACAGGATTAAATGGAGTGGAAATATCCTTTAGCAATATCTGTACAGAATACAGCTCATTTTGCTGTGTTGACTAAAAGAGTGTTTTTAAAATCTTTATGGAGGGGTCTACACTAAGCTACCCATCTCTAACTGGTACCATCAGTAAGTAAAGTAGGTAGAAGCTCCCTCAATAGAAAAAGTGTGAAAAACTTGGGAAATTATCCAGTAAGTGGATTTTTAAAAGGAGAATAGTTTGCTTTAGGCTAAACTTTAACAACATATACAGAAGACTATATAGCAAGAGATATAAATTGGTCCCTCCCACCAATCTTGTCTCTGTGAATGAATTATATTTGTATTTAACCTGACTACAAACACAATTCTGGGTACATTAAAGACCTTTGACCATATTTATAAACTTTACTTTTATGTTTTAATGATATTTGTTTTAATCAGTTTGCTATAAATTAGTAACTTGTATAATATTAGAAATTTATAAACTAAGGTAATGAATCCCTGTTAAGATTTTTAACCTTAACAATTAAAATGTTTGAGTTGAAGCCTTTTTAGTACCAAAATAAACTTCACACCAGAAATACAATTCATCAAGAAACTGGAAACTTCATTTTCTTACATTTTTTGAAGGATATTTTTACAAAATCTTAATTAAGTTAACAGATCTTTTATATTAAATAGTTCATTTTATCATAAAGAATATAATTACAGGAGAACTGTTTTTATAAGGAGACATTTATAAAAATATAAAGGGATACAATTAGTCTTGACTGTAGTTTTTGTTATGACTCCATTTTTCCAAATGGCTAAAATTTAACAAAGTTTTCAAAGGCATAAGTGATTATCTTAGTTAGAGATACATTTTAAGTCAATTTTCATTACCATGAATAAGTCATCAGAACCTTAGGAAATTACTATCTTAATGCTCCAACATGTATTATCCTTAAATTCTATCCACCATAAACCTTGCATAAATTATCCAGATCTTTTGTGACTTCATTTTAAGCTTTGCTCAAGGCCTGGGCTAGCTGAAGACATCCACAGGTCTGCCTGGGTCCTCACGGCCTAGTCAGGTATAAGATATCCACGGGCCTGTCTGGGTCCTCAGGGCCCAGGCAAGTGGAAGACAGCCACGGATTCGCCTGGGTCTTCACAGCCTGGGCAGGATGAAGACATCTTCAGGCCCACCTGGGTCCTCATGGCCTGTGCTGCCAGTAGGGCCATGGTAAAGTGTTGGCCTGAGGTGCTGCAAAGGGCTATGTCTGGGTCCGTGTTTCTGCTGCTTCTGGAGTCTGCGTTGATCTCCATGGCCCATGTTACCACAGGGGGCCATAGGAGCCATCCATATTGGACCCAAGGGTCATGCTGAATGACACCACCGTTTCGCTGGCCCTGGAAGAGCTGGCCCTGACCCTCACTGGCCACTGCAGTAGAAGAGATGGCCTTACCCTTCACTAGGGAGAGATAATCCTACACTGGGGAGAGATGTCCCCACCCTTCATCACAGGCTTGAGAGATCTGGTTCCACCCTTCACCTGAGGAGATGGCAGTCCCAAGAGCCCAGACTGAACAAATTAGCTACCGCCCACCCCACCCCACCCCCGTCCCCCGCCCCCAGATCCATATCCAGGGCTATGAGTTGACAAGCAACATCTACCCCATCTATGACCTGCTGGAGTGCATGAAGGAACTGGTCCTGTGGAACCACACCCACAGAATCTCTATGACTCAGGATAAACTGCAGGATATTCGAGAGGAGTTTCAGTGACCATTGTTGATGGTATACTGGAAGCCAGAGGCCTTGAACCAGACCTACAACTCAGTGCAATGAACATTTGCAAGTAAAGCTGAGTGAACAAAAGGGTATACTGTGTGACATACTACAGTTCCCAAGGCCACTAAGAAGAGTGAAAAGGTGTTGGTGGAGGAGGGTAAGACAGAGGATCGAAGTGCGTTTTTTGTTAGTTTTGATTTGCTTTTAATCAATATTTTTTAAATTTTATTTTGGGGAGAATGTTATGTGGGTGACGGGTGGATATGGAAGGACTATGAAAATCAGCAGGATTGGGGTGTGTGATGTGAAATTCCAAAAGAATCAATAAAAAATTACATCCTTATTGGAAAAAAATCAGAATATAACCTCATATTTTATAAACTTTTTAACATTTTATTTCGTACCTTTTTTTTATTTTACTTTCCTAAATATGAGTTGTAGCAAATTAAGTTTAACTGTACATTTGCTTTTTTAACTAGTAACCTTTCTTAAAAAAAAAACTATTAACCTTTGTACTGCAAGTTTTAACCAAATTTTCTCTCCTTAGAATTTTAAAAGCTTTTTAATCCACCACCATGTTTTTCAGAACCCAAGTGCAAGAAACCACATTTTAGCAAGAGCCTCAGAGGTATGACAACCTTGAATGGGGGAACATGTTTTATAAAAGAAACGGGGTAGGAGATACTCAACTAAACATCTATAATTATATCTTGACATCTTAACCTTTATATACAAATTTCCTTAAAATCTTTTAAATACCACGACATAATAACTTTAACAAATCTACCATTTGTTGTAAGAAGTTTTTCTTTAAAGGGTAGAATTCAACAATATCTATTTTTATTGGTTACTGTACCCAGTATATTTAACAACCTTTTCATAGCTGTATAGGTGGACCTACCCACTCTGTTCTTAGCTTTTTGCCTGTCCATCCTGGTTTCTCCAGAAACCCTTTAGGTCTAATGTAATTGGGGTCTAATTATATACAAGGATCTGGAAGGAGTGACTGGATGCTCAGTTAGGGTTCAGTGACCTTGCCTATCTTCTTTTAAAGGACTATTAACATTTAACCAGCCCAGCTGTGATTATTTTAAACAGGCACAGCTGGAATTATTATTGAGAGATTTTTAGACAAGGGGGTCTCTTTTTTTCCCCTTAAAAGTATAAACATCTCAGTAGTTGTTTATAAGTGCACCCATATCTCTCCTCCATGCCCTCTCTTGTCACGGAGTCAGGAGGCCAGCCTGACCCAGGACAGGGGCTTTGAAGGAAACGTTAAGACAAACATGCATGGCTCTGAAGTGGGCCAGCCAAATCCCATCTCAGAGCCAGCTTTTCAGTGAGCTAAAACAGCACATGAAAATATTTTTTAATATCATCCATACCCAAAAGGCATTTGAACCAGACATCTAAGGAACTCAGAAAGGGGCATCTGTGTCTTTATAACTGAAAAGTCGAACAAAAGCAAGAGGCTCCAGGCTGAATGCACTGGAACCAAAGGCAGACCACAGGCAGAGGGCAAAGTACACCCAGAACAGAGCGAATACCCTAGCTCAGCCAGAGGAAGCAGGCTTGGAGACACAACATCTATGTAATCTTCTAAACTGCCCTTTGCTGCTCGAATTGAGTGTAGAGCCGGTTGACATTCTGTATTAGGATTGCCAAAGGCTAACGCTTGCAGTAACATCTCTCTAAGAGCAGATTGAGAAAGTCTCTTCATGCCATCAAGCTCTGAAGGAATTCAGCAGGTTTAAAACACATCTTGGCCATGTATGTGCCAGTCATTAGGCACTCTCTTTCAACTATCCCTCCCAACAGTCCCATAGTATATGGAGATGTAGCTCTGTAAGAGAAGATGGCAGTTTAAAATCCTTAAGTGTCTTACAGGGGATGGGATCATACTCTGTATGTATGCCCCTCTGCCCAGGAACATTATCAACTCTGAGTCCAAAGGGTTAGAAACACACTTAGACTACAAGAGACAGCGTCAGGTATGCCTCAAGATCCCTTCCTTTTGAGCTGACTGAATCCCCACAGCCAATGCAGAAGCATCAACTCTTAGAGATGCAGAGAAATGGCTAGCAAAGACCTTTTCATCTTCTAAATTGCCAAAAGAGTCAGAAGACTGAGACCACTCCTGGAGGCTTAAGGTAAGGCTCCTTTAGATCTTATTTCCATCTAAAAGAGTTGCCTGTCCTGTGGTTCCTCCTTGTACTGATAGGGCAGGAGTCATTTGTTGTGGTTGAGTACTAAGCTGACCAGCTTACAAAGAGACCGGACATTCAATGGGATCACCTCTCCCTTTTAAGAAGCCTGCTTAAGGGAACATCAAGGTCTTCCCATTACTTCCTGGGCAATGTTCTTTGTGCTGGCAGCCTCCAGTAACAGTACTTGTCTGCATATTCTGACAGGTCATAGAAATCTAATTTTTGTACTTTCTCCCCAGATGCTTTGTGTGTAATAAACACATGTGGCCTCCCGTGTTGCTTTCCATTTGACCAACCCATGGATACCCTTGTGACCAAGAGTGGGCCCCTTGCACACTTACCAGGACCCCATGGCTCTCCAGTATTCCTCAGTAGATTCCCTTTGCTTCTGTCATATATCCCTGTTCAGGCTACCAAATATCTCGACCTGCCGGTGACCTCTGTCAAGGAATTGATGTCATTTGAGACTCAACAGAACAGGGAACTCCAGGCTATTATTGCTCAGAAGCCCTTTACTTGCTTTTCTGGAGCCTTTATTCCAAGATAGCTCAAGGTTCAAAGCAGGGACAGAGAAGCAATGATAAACATACAGAATAGTTCTCATCACTTTCAACCAGATGTGCTGAGGGGGCAGAAAGTCTCATGGCCCAATGGGACTGTTTGCATAATACCCTTGAGAATGCTAAACTGCATTGCTAGGAGGTTTGGGGGCGTCTTACCCTTAACATTCCTTGGGCTGGTGGGGGCCTTCCTTCTAGGAAGTAAACAAATCTCTATAGGAACTGAGTTCACACAGCAGAATGGGGTAGGGAAGTCTACAATATGCAGCACAGTGCACTAGTTCCTACTATTAAATATAAAAACTTTTTGAGACTTAAAAGTAGTTCATTGCAAAATTATAATAGTATCAAAGCTGACTGAAAGTTGTCCTCAAAGTATCTAATTTTCAGTTTATTTATAAAATATTCTCAGAGTCAGTCTAGCATAAGAGCAAAGTTTAACATAAATATTTCAGGTGTTCCCTTTAGATCAGCTGTTCTCAACATGTGGGTTGTGACCCTTTTGGGGGGGGTCCAATGACCCTTTCACAAGGGGTCTTAGGATCACTAGAAAACACAGATATTTACAATATGATTCATAACAGTAGCAAAATTACAATTATGAAGTAGCAACAAAAATAATTTTATGTCTGGGGGTCACCACAACATGAGGAACTGTATTAAAGCATTATGGCATTAGGAAGGTCAATAACCACTGCTCTAGATGAAAGAACTGAGCCTAACCTAATCCTGAAGGTAACCTAGAATTAAAGACCCATAACCCATCATGGGAACCTGAACTTAGGTGAACGATTTTTGCCTCCTCACGGTTAACCTATTCACGGGTTCAAGCACCAGTTTCCCTAGGGGTTTTGGCAAAGTAAAGTTCCCATTCAGAAGAGCTGATGT
Source organism: Peromyscus californicus insignis (assembly GCF_007827085.1). NCBI lineage: Eukaryota > Metazoa > Chordata > Mammalia > Rodentia > Cricetidae > Peromyscus > Peromyscus californicus. Next base: position 82,227,822 of record NW_026294584.1, read on the forward strand.
GCAGTCTTTCTGTCATCTTCCAGATGGTAAGATGTTGCATGTTGCTACCTTATTGTCAAAAGGTGTGTGAAGACCATGGCAAGGTGTCATAAGACCAGGGAAAGAGAGGCAAGCCAACTGAGGACTGCACGGAGTACAAGTTCTGAGGGACTGAGAAGCCTGGACCTGGGCTGCAGCAAGGCCACTTGAGTCCTGCAATTCAAGTCAGAAAATGAGTTGCATTTGTGGATGAAAACAAAAGTGATTTCACCCTAGCCAGGATGCAACTGGTTCATCTCAAGATAATACCTAAGATTCAGGTTTGTCACTGAAACCAGTGTCCCATGGTCAACTGTACATATGACACCTGCTGTTTTATCTGTTTATGATTTTCTGAGAAGATCTTCAGAGAAAATGAGCATGCATTACTCAGGACAATGATGATGATTGCCACACAGGAGAGTTGCAGTCACCACAAGCTCTATGTATCAGTATACGTAGAGACCACATCTTCAGACACTAGAATAGTTTATGTCTCAAAATTAGATATGGAGCTTATCTCCACCAGTGTACCCTTCAGGCCCTAAGGACTAAAAACAAATATGTTATATGAGTTTTTAAATTTTATAGTTATCTCTACATCACCCTCCCCAAAGTCATTATCATGAGAAGATAAAGTGCTCATTTAAAATACAAGTTATGGTTCAACCAAACAATTGCTACTCCTGACCTCACACTCTCATGGCTTACTAAACACTCACTTTTTTTTATTCCTAGCAATAATAAAGATAATTCTCATGAGACATGTGTGCCTTTCCCTTTTGCCTATTATACTACTAAAACAATAGACCTCCAAGAAACTGGGGTTTCCCTTGGAATCTCATGAGGGGAAGGAAAAGGCTGCAGCATGGGAGGAATTTGTCTTTCAGAAAGAGGTGTCACACAGTTCTGATACCCTGTCAGACCTCTTCCTAGTCAGACTGGAACTGAGACAGTGATGATGGTTGGTACTGTATCTTGATCCTGCTCACTTAATTATGCATACCTATTGCCTTCCCCTTAAGTCTGAACCAAATGTCAGGATCCAAAGATGAGGGTGGGAACAAAGAATCACTAGACCTCTTTATTTCTCCTCCCAATGTGGTGACATTGAATCAGTCTCATTTTTCTTCTATACATGGTTAATTATCTTTCATTAGCCTATTCATAACAAGTGGCTGCCAGAGCTCAGGTTCAGACTCTACCAACTCCAGTAAAACCTGTGTATCTCTAAAACCCTAACTTGAATTTCTGGCTTCCTCCAGAAACTTCCTGCAGCAATAAGACCATGTATAGGCACTGTACACGATGCAACAGAAATTAACCAGCTAGCCCTAAAGGAAACTTTTTTATATCAATTCCCCCCTGAATCAGCAGAACATTTTAGAGGGAAAAAATATAACATCACAAAAATAAAACCTGTTTTTAACTTGATCATCAGCAATTTCCTAGCAGCTAAGATTTGGGCTGTAAATTAGGCTTTCTTTTGTACATAAAAAATCCGCACAAGCTAATGTATAGAATTAAGACCAAGATGAACTAATTCAGCTGCCTCATCCCACTGCACCCTGTGTTGATGCATCCATGAGGCTCTTTAGTCTGAAGAGTAAATGCAAAGCTTCAGCAATGCAAGAAACTAGAAATATCTATCAAAGTCACGCCAGATTTCAGGCGGAATTCTCATGCATCAAGCACAAAGCTCTGAATAAAAACAACAGGCTGGAGAAATGACTTGCCTGTTCCTGACACTGGCAGCCGTCACTGGTCAGGAAAGTAGGTTCACCAGGTAGACAAAGATAGACATTCTCCTATCTCATAACTCTACCCTAACTCTTAGGGAATATGGCGGGCCACAGCAGTTATTACCTAACGACTAGTTAGTTCATTCTTCCCCACTTCTCCAGCTAAGAAGTTGCTTGCCCCCCTCCATGACGCATTGGCAAGTGTTAGTCTGTCAATTTCTCACACTTCTTTAAGCTACTGAGGGTCATGAAACCCTGTTTTGGTCTATAAGATTAACTGTGTCTTCAAGGAATGGGTGTGCACACCTGCAATTCAGGTGCTCAGGAGGAGGAAGCAGGAAGAACAGAAATTCAAAGTCATCCTCAACTAACAAGTTTCAGGCCAACTTGGTATATGAGCTCTTATATAAAACAAAATTAATAGGAACTTATGAAACATATAAAAAGACAGTTATAAATCAAAAGAAACTAAGATGAGGAAATTGATGATGTTCGAAATTAAGTGGAAGACAAAACTGGTTTGATAGAATTCCAATGAACCTGCTGAATTCTGAACTTGTCTGAAATGGTAAAAGGGATGTGTTAGTCTGGGAGAGGTGACATATATGTAACATATATCATAATTGTAATTATGATATCTAAAATACAGAGCAAAGTAACAATATTAAAAGCTGTAAGGGAAACAGTACTCACTGACAAAAGGAAACACGTCAGAATAACTGAAGATCTGTCAGCAGCAGCACTAAAACCCATCAATAAATTTTAAGTCAAGAAGTATATAGCAAAGCTATCTTTTTAAATTGAGAGAGAAATATGGATATTTTTGAGACAAGTACAAACTAAAGAAGTTCTTGAACGCTGTAGTAGTATAAAAGAAAATGGTCCCCAAAGAGAGTGGTACTATTAAGAGGTGTGGCCTTGGTGAAGTAGATGTGGCCTTGTTGGAGGAAGTGTGTCACTGTGGGGGCGGGTTTTGAGGTCTCTTTTGCTTAAGCTTCTCTCAGTGTGACACACACACCACTTCCTGTTGCCTGCAAGATGTAGGGCTCTCAGCTACCTCTCCAGCACCATGTCTGCCTGCATGTTGCCATGTTCCACCATGATGGACTGAACCTCTGAACTGTAAGCAAGCCACCACAATTAAATGTTTTTCTTTCTAAGTGTTGCCATGGTCATGGTGTCTCTTCACCAAGCCAGTACAGCAAAAGAGCCTTCAAAGACTACTATACACAAAGGAAAGAGGGAATTGCAAGAGAGACACAGGTAAAACAAATGAAAACTGGAACTCTACCATGTCGAATCCAACAAAGCAGCAAACACCTAATACTGAGGAAGCTCAAAGAAATACAGAAACAATAACTAAACAAACAAGAAAAAAAATTTAAGTAAATGCCTCATGTATTTGAGTATACAGTCCCCAGTTGACGGTGCTGTTTGGGGGTGTAATGGAAACTTTTTGAGGCACAGCCTTGAAGGAAGCTTAACACTTAAGGCAGGCTTTGAGAGTTTTAGCTCCCCTCCGATCCAGATGGGATCTCACAGCTCCATGTACCAGCTGCCTGTTGACATGCCTCCCATGTCATTATGGACTCTCCCTCTGGAACTGTAAGCCAAAACCAACTCTTTCATGAGTGATTTTTGATCATGGTGTTTTACTACGGCAGAAAAGTAACTAATACAATAAATTTAAGTGTAAATGACCCAAACTAACCAATAAAGAGATGTGCAATGAATGACTGGATTAGAAAATTAGAAATCTGCTATGTGTTTTCTCTAAGAAAACTTAGTTAGGACCCCCAGAGAGTAAGAATCAAAGAACAAAAGCAAATATGTAAAGTGAATGGGACCAGAAAAAACAGATGGGCCTAGAAACCATGATAACTGATGAAGTCAGAAGCAAGCCACAGTCAGTAAAGTTTTACAAAGGCTATTACATATTAATAAAGGGAATAATTCATTGATTTACAGAAATTATAGATGTGTATGAACCAGGAGATATGACTTCCAATTTCACAAAAAAACACTAATGTAAACAAAAAGTAAAATATATCCTGATACAATCATGGTAGTGGACTCTACTGTTATCTTTAGGTAGGCTTCCAAACCAAAACTCAACACAGAATCCTCAACATTACAGTTGTAATCAACATTACAACATCATAGATCAAACAAATTTAACAAATATAGATGAATAGATACAATATGGTCCAACCAACATACAGAATACAACAGTCAATGGAACCTTCCCTAAAAGAGACATGTATGCACAAATCTAGTCTTATCAAATACAAAGGAATCAAAATAATTTTTTATATCTAATTAGAATATAGTGCAATAATAACCCACATCAGTAGCAGAGGATCTAAGGAAACTAAACACTTTTACCTAGAACAACACACAAATGCCCATGGCTCTTTGCAGAACAAAACTCAAGGAGGAAAATTTAAAATTCCTAGAATCAAATGGAAATAAAAACATAGCTTGCCAGAACTTAGTGATACAGCAAACACAGTTCTAAGAATGTTTACAGCGATTAGTGTTTACAGAGTAATAGTAATAAAGACTGTACAATGCCCAAACAAAGCAGATGTGTGAACCAATGGAACAGAATAGAAGATCCAGAAATAAGCTCAGGAAGCTATAACCACTTATTTTCTTTTTAAGTGCCAAAAGCATATACTGAGGAGAAGACAGCCTCTTTAATAAATGGTACTGGGAAAATGGGTTTCTACGCACAGGAGAATGAATGTAGATTGATGTCTCAACCTGCACAAAAACCTACCCCCAAACTGATTGAAATTCTCAATGTTTGACCTGATACTTTGAAACTGTTCGAGAAAAAGAGGGGAAACAGTGTAAAAAAGCAGGAATAAGCAAAAACTTTCTGAAAAGGATTTTACCCTTCAAAGTATAATCTCAAGAGTTAACAAATGAAATTAAAAAGCTTCTGCATAGCAAAAACAAAATAATTTTTAAAAAAAAATCACTAGCATGAAGACATAGCTTACAAACTGAGAGAAAACTTTGCCTAGCAATACTTTAGACAAGGGATTAATACCTAGACTTTATAAAGGATTAAGAAAATACCAAATCCCAAACAACCCAATCAACAATAAAAGAACAGATAGTTCTCAAACAAGACAAAATGGCTGGTAAGCATATGAAAAACTTTTAAACATCTTTAGCCATCAGGGAAAAGCAAATTAAAACTATCCTGGGAGTCCATCTCATCCCAGTGAGAATGGCTATCATAAAGAACCCAGTAACAACAGTAAATGGGTAATGATGCAGTAAATAAGAATTCCTTTACTATCCTAATGGGAATGTAAATTAGTACAGGTGTTATGCAATAGGGGTGCTGGCTGTTCCCTGGTAACCAGAGTTCAGTTCCCAGCCCCCACAAGACAGCTCACAAACATCTGTAACTACAGCTCCAGAAGATCAGTCACCCTCTTCTGGCCTTCATGGGCAGCGCATGCAAGTGTACACAGCTATCCATACACACAAAACCCCATCATATAAAACAAAAATTTGAAATTTAAATAAAAATAAAACAAAATTAGAGCTATCACATTACCCAGATATATCATCCTTAGGTATGAATTCATACCTTCACCCCTCTCTACTTCCTGGTAATGGAGGTAGAGACCAACTACTTCAATTTCCTGATGTCTTGGCTTCCCTGCCATGATGGACTGTACCTAGAATGGAGTGATAAAATAAACTCTTTCTCCCTAAAGTTGGTTCTTTCAGAGTATTTTATCACAGTTTCAGGTAAAAAGAACTAAGAAATCACTGTCTCAGGCAGTAGAATGAAAAAGTTAACAATCCCGTCCTCTCTCCATGAAAGTTACATTTAATAGAACACAAAAGGGCACAGATGTAAATGACTGTTTCCGTTTATATCTGTGTGTCAAATCTCCCAGAGGGAAAAAAATGATCTTAGTAAGTAAAATATAATTAGTTTGGCCTCAATTTTCATCATTTTCTTTCTTTCTTTTTTTTTTTTTTTAATAAGGTTTCACTATATAACTTGGGCAGGCCTAGAGCTCTGTATGTAGACCAAGTTGGCCTCAAACTTACAGAGATCTGTCTGTCTCTGCCTCCACACTGCTGGGATTAAAGGCATGTACCATGATGCCTAGCATGGATTTTTAATATATGATTGGAAGATTAAACTTCAAAACATAAAGTGTGTTTATCTGTAAACATTGTAAATGTGAATGACTTTATAATTTACCTGAATGTTGTTTTATAAGTAGTCTCTGCAATTAATATGTGTCCATTTAGGCACAGAAAGTTTTTAGTATAACGTAAGTCATCATAATATTTCATCTCTTTTCATCTTCCTCACAACACAGAATCCTAATGATCCATTGGCCTATCAGAGACTGAACTATGGCAATAAAGACTAATTACACTGTCATTTCTCGCTATTATGTTGTGATGAAAGCCATACCAAAGTTAAATTTGAAATCTGTGTTGCTCTACAATTAAAATAAATTATATACAATCAAAGACTGTAAAGATTAAGATTGACTTCCTGTTCCATTGGCATCTAAACCATCCATTGCTTCCCAAAGCCATGCTGTACTTTCCTAAATGGGAAGAACAAACACATCATTTGAGGATCCAGGCGTATGATTATCTGGATAAGTTTGTGTACATTCCCTTAAGGCATAGCTTGGAGTATATTGAGCGCATTATTACCTTATGGACTCATGCTTATGAATGGATCTCATTACGGTTCATGCAGTCACAGCCTTGAGGAGACTATATGATTTATCTTTACCTATTTTCAAAGGACAAGATTCTGTGAGCAGCTGTTACCTCATTTTGTTACATATCCTAATATTCTGCACATTATAGAGAATGATAACAGAAGAAATGAAAATTTATGTGCCCTGTACCACAGCAAGATAAAGTAGCTATGTAGTAAATGAAAAGGGAATCCATATGGAGAACAAAATTGAACAGGTTTTTTTTTTTATTGTTCCTCCTTTCATCAAAATAAAGAAAACTATCTTAGCAAGTCCTTTAAGAAGTCCCCTTCCCTGGTAGAAGATAATGCAAAGGCAGACCAGGAAGCTAAGGAACATTTTTCATCTGTCAAAGATTGTATTTTGCACAGATTTAACTTGATGCCCTCTCTGATCAGTGCTTATTTTAGCACATGCTAAAAGACACTAAGTAATCATGGTAGACAGGTCTGGCATACAAAGAACACAAAAATGGTTTTTCTCCTTCATAACTCAGAGTCTAGTTGTGGGTTAGTATTATTTTTAAAAGGAAATTTCTTCAATAATAAGGTATTTTAATTTTTGTAGGTTAGAGTCCAACAACAGAAAAAGGAGGTAAGGGGTTCAGGGAAAGTCTTATAGAGTTGTTATCGAGTATGATTTTTCTTAGCTCCTCCCTTTAAAAGTGCACAGATCAGTCAATGTCCCCTTTAACAGAACAGACATTTCGTATGTGTGAGGTACTGTGTCTTAATCTTTTCTTTTTCTCCTGTCTTTTTCTGGTGTCAGGGCTCCTGAACAATCCTTCATTGGAGGAGTCCCCCTCACTTCTCCCACACCAGTTTATGACTCCATTAAGCATTTACTATGGAACATACTGGTCAATTGTTTGAGGCCCTGGGAGAACTATGCTCTGAAACAGGTTCATTCCCAGGAAAGGCACAATAAAAGAATACATTAAGTGAGCTAACGTAAGACTGGTTTTAGTGTGGGACAAATGGCGCTAGATCCAGGGTCAGGATGCCACTTAGAACTGGGTTGGTAAACTGCGATACTACCTTCTTATGAACAGAATTGGCCTGGATGCAGCCATGCTCACTTGTTTGGGAAATGAGAGTAGAGATTTCAACTTTCAGTGGCATATTGGGTAACTGTGAAAGAGAGCATGTTACCCACAAACCCTGAAATATTCATCACGTGATCTTTACAGGAAAGATCTGCTCATATCATCTTAGATGAATGCACAGAAATCTGCTCAGTTCCAATGGTTAGAACATTGTACACTGTTGTCTCTTACCTTAAGAGATAACTCAGCCAGGACTGCAATCACCTCCCCCACTCCCAGGAAATGCAGACATGCTATGAAGATAGGAAGAATAACTTTCCCCTTAATGAGATAATGTAGCTATACTTCCAAAAGACCCACCCTGAAACAATAGCTTACAGATTTTTACTATTAAATTTGCCTGTTTTCTGAGCTGTAAACCAAAATGCATAATTTTCCTTCCACTATCTTTGTACTGCCCTTTCCCAAAAGCCTTAGCCCACTTTCCTGGGACCTCGGTCTGGGCTTTCTCACTCTTTCTCCAGAGGCCCCCCTCCCCTTCTACCATGCAATGGCATGGAGACACCCATTGCTGAACATGTTGGTTTTCTTGGACCCTAACTCAAAAAGTATGGCTTTCTCTCTTCCTCTTCCACCTCTTCCTACGGTTGGCAACTGCCAAGTTTTATAGCCTGTCTGCTCTGCTGTTTTTCTCCCAAACTCTGATGAAGGTATGCTGAAGCTTCCTTCTGAGTTTGTATGTTAAATTCTTTTATTAATGAGACTGAGGGTCCACCAAAAGAAGACCCGCTTCCCCCAGTAACAGTGTCCTTTATCTAGAACAAGGTCTCGGGGAGTGGTTTCTCCCACAAAGTCTTATCCACTTCTAAAACCAGACAGAATAAAATGACTTTCTATGTTACTATACAGAAATATATAAATGTATAAAATGTCTTTCTGTACTATTTTTATTTCTAGGCAAATATACAACATTATTTTCTAAGTGATGTAATATTGGAAAAGGTCAAATAGAAAAATCAAATAATTCTGTATTGTTTTAATTTTAATGAAGTCCCCATAGGAATTCATTTGTAGCTATATAACCAAGTAAGAGTTACAGCTATTAAAACACAATTATTTCAAACTAGTCATTAAGATGGCTTAAAGACATTAAAGTTCGGCTGGGCGGTGGTGGCGCACGCCTTTAATCCCAGCACTCGGGAGGCAGAGCCAGGTGGATCTCTGTGAGTTCAAGGCCAGCCTGGTCTACAGAGAAAGATCCAGGACAGGCTCCAAAGCTACAGAGAGAAACCCTGTCTGGAAGAACCAAAAGAAAAAAAACCCCAAAAAACAAAACAAACAAACAAACAAAAAACCCACCTAATTGCAGCTAAACTTTCTCTTGGTTAACATGCTTATTCTGGAAGTAGAGACAGGATCAACACCGACCATGATGGTGCACGCCTGTGCTTCTTGTGGGTCGCAAGTTGGCTGAGTGCGAGCTTCTTTATCCTTTACAACTGAGAGCGATCACTCCCAGCCTTGACAATAATGATTGTGCTGCAGTATCTTGATGAAGCTAACACACTGTAAAGTTTCAGACTTCATTAGAGATATAACCACAGTGAGGTCTCCCCAGAACTGTCTCTTCCTTATGCAAAGATCTCCCTATAACTTCAGAAATTAAGCTCCTTTTGTGATTTTTCAGTTCAGTCTTTTTTCTTAACCAACTGAAAAATAAAACAATTGCTTACGCCTAAAGTTAATAAAGACCAAAGCAATTTATGACATCAATATCTGAATGGATGTGATTAGCATTTTTCCCCCTGCAAGACAAAATTGTCCTGATGTCTTCTCATTTTCTTTCTGGAGCATGACTGTTACAGTGACTAGCAACAGAGAGTAAAATTGTCCTTTTCTTCCCTGTGGAGAAAAACATCATTAATATTTTTTTTTTAGTTCTTTAAAAAATATTTGCGTATAATTCAATTATTCAGTTTTCAACTACTAAATGTCAAGTATCTACAACCATCAGCTCTGCAAATGTCTTCCATGAGATTTAATATTTAAGGATTCATTGTTCCTCAAAATTAAAAGGTTAAAATTTAAATTCCTGGGTTCCCCGGAATGGGAGCTCCATGTTGCACCAAGCGCACATGCACATCCCTCTGCATCCTTGTGTGACCAGGTAAGTGTGGACTTTTAGGTTCTGCTCAGAGTGGGACTTTCTGTCCCTCCACAGTCTTATGTGGTCTCTGACACAGCTCTGTCACTGTGTGCCTGGGTGTCCTGGCTCCAAACCAGGAATCCTGAGAGACTTTCTAGCAGTCAGTAATAAGGCACACCCATTGTCCTGCATACTAGGAAAACTTGCAGGATGCTGAGGGACGGGGCAGCAGGGTAGGGAAGGATGGGGTGGGGTGGAGCAAAAGAGACGCACAGGAAAGCTAAGGAAGAAAGATGGAAGTGAGAGTGAATATTCTCAGGAGCTGCTCCAGAGGTCTGCAGACCAAGCCTATCCTAAATTCTCACAGAGAGCTTACTTGCACTTTTGGGTTTTGGACCGGGTCTTGTGTAGGGTAAGTTAGCCTCTAATATGATATATAACTGTCTGTGGTTGTTTGAATAAGAATTATCCCCATATGCTCACATATTTGAATGCTTAGTCATCAGGGGGTGAGACTACTTAGAAGGATTAGGGAATGTGATCTTATTGGGGGTAGGTATGGCCTTGTTGGAGGAAGTATGTTACAGGGAAATATGTCATAGGCTTTGAGGTTTCAGAAGCTCAAGCCAAGCACAGTCTCTCTCTCTCTCTCTCTCTCTCTCTCTCTCTCTCTCTCTCTCTCTCTCCCTCCTCCCTCCCTCCCTCCCTCCCTCCCTCCCTCCCTCCCTCCCGCCTGTGGATCTGTATGTAGAACTCTCAGCTACTTCTCCAGCACCATGTCTGCCCCCATGTTCCCCATCATGATATTAATGGACTAAATCTCTGAAACTAAGGAAGTCTCCAGTTAAGTACTTTGCTTCATAAGAGTTGCTGTGGTCATGGTGTCTCTTTAGAACACCGAGTCACTGTCCTGCTTTGCTTTCTTTTGTTCTAATGAAAACCATGTGCTGTGGGATGGTCTGTATGTCAAGTGTGTTGCTGATTGGTCAATAAATAAATCACTGATTGGCCAGTGGCCAGGCAGGAAGTATAGGCGGGACAAGGAGGAGAATAAAGCTGGGAAGTGGAGGGCTGAGTCAGAGAGACACTGCCAGCCGCCATGATGACAAACAACATGTGAAGATGCCGGTAAGCCATGAGCCACGTGGCAAGGTATAGATTTATAGAAATGGATTAATTTAAGCTGTAAGAACAGTTAGCAAGAAGCCTGCCACGGCCATACAGTTTGTAATCAATATAAGTCTCTGTGTTTACTTGGTCAGGTCTGAGCAGCTGTGGGACTGGCAGGTGAGAGAGATTTGTCCTGACTGTGGGCCAGGCAGGAAAACTTTAGCTACAACCATGACTAAAAGCCACTTGGGGAGGAAAGCATTTATTTCTCTTACATATCCCTAGGACAGTCCATCATTGAGGGAAGTCAGACAAAAACTCAAGATGGACAGGAACATGGAAGCAGAACCTGAAGCAAAGACCATAGAGGACCGCTGTCTACTGGCTCGCTCCCCAAGGCTCGCTCAGCTTGCTTTGTTTATACATCCCAGGACCACCTGTTCAGGAATGACATTGTCTACAATGTCTGGGCCCTCCTACATCAATCATTAATCAAGAAAATGCCCCCACAGACTTGCCTACAGGCCAATCTGGTGGAGGCATTTTCTCAGTTGAGGTTCTGTCTTCCCAGATGACTCTGGTTTGCTGACAAAAAACAACCAGCACAGTAGCAGAGGATGACCTTGAATTTCCTCCTGTGTCTACACTCCATTCTATGCCCTCTGCCCCCCCCCACACACACACACACATACACACATGTGCACACCCAGCTGGGACTGTGTGACCACACTTAATTTTATGATGTGCTGGGAACTGAGGCTTTGTGCATGCTAGGCAAGCACTGTACCAACTGCTCCAACCTGAGAAGCCCCAGCCCCTTGATTGTATTTATAATAATATTTTCCAAGTCTCATTTAAAAGAAAAAAATCTTGAAGTTGAGAGAAAATTTCATTTGTTGTAAGTAACAGAACCATGACTAAGAGATTACTATTATAGGTACCTGACTACTTAAAGCTGTAGCTTGATAGACAAGAAATGGCTCTAACCACACGACCCCAGCCAGGCGGTGCATGAGTGGTATGGTCTTAAGCCATTTAATCCCTTTGAGCCTCCTCAGTTTGCTCACCAGTAAAATAAGGGAAACAATTTATCGTTCAGGGGATTTGAATCTTAAGTATAAATCCATCATTTTTTGAACATAACATGAAGCCACAAGAGACAACAGTCACAGTAGACATCTGCTTTATTGCTATACAATTATATAGACTTCCTTTAATCTATGTAGCCTTTTCTGTTTGATCACATGTAAGGTACTCAAAATGAAGATTTGTTTTTAACAGTAACAGACTAAATTTTCATCTTTTCCTTTCCATGGGCTATAATTTCCTAAGTGTGAAATATATAAGACATGAAAAATACATTTAACTTTCATGTGAATTTTTTCAAGGTCTAATCATTTGTCACTTTTTTTTCTTTTTTTGAGACAAGGTATCTCTAAATAGTCCTGGCGGTCCAGATTCAGTGATTTTACTTGGAAATAAATAGCAGCCCATAGCCCCTCACATAGTGAGATCTAAACACTAAAGCCGTGTTCTTAATTTTCATTTCTAAAAGCATTTTATGGAATCCAAATGCACAAACAGAAGCTACAGAACCAAGTGTAAACATTTGGAATTCAGGAAGTTCAACGTGTAAAAGGGAGAGACTCAAAGTTACATGGACTCCCTGCAGGCAGGCAGATAGGGAGAGGGGCCATGGCTAGGTAGTAAAGGTGGTCAGTTTCCAAGATGGCAGGCTTCTTCCTCAGCCTCCTGACTGGAGACAAAAGCCTGGCAACTTAAAACAAAAGCCTTTCAGGCTTTTGTCTTCCACCAGCAGGGCCCCGCTTATGGACTAGTTTAAGAAGTTCAAGGCTGGATCAAAACTCTTTACCCCACAGCTGCTGACCAATCAACCTTTCTGTCTTCAAACTAACAAACCTTAAATTAGGGGAGAAAACCCTCCTCAGAGGCTTTAAAACCCTCATCCCTGGAAAACAGACTGGAATTTTCTGCCTTCTGAGTACCCACAGTGCTTTGCTGAGGGTCTTTTTCCTCTATGTGGCTACTGAATTTGTTTTTTGTTGTTGATGTTTTGGTTTTTTTGTTTGTTTGTTTTGCTTTGCTTTGGTTTTTTGGTTTGTTTGTTTTTTTCTACCCTCATCCCCAGTAAACACCTTTCTTCAGCTGCTGGTTCTGTCTGTTGCTGTCTGCAGTGTATGAGGTTTCTCTGGGGCTACTTCTTAGGCTGCAGATTTTTCCTGCCTTTTAATTCTTTAACTGGCAGGGAAAATGAACCAGATCAAGGTCCCTAGATGATTTAAAAAACTACTTTATTAATTTGATAAATTAAAGTAGAACTCTACTGTGTTTATGATTTAAAGCAGCCTAGACACATTTTCAGAGATTTGTAGGGAACATTTTTTGTTTTTGTTTTTTGGTTGTTGTTGTTGTTTGTTTGTTTGTTTGTTTTGTAGCATCAAACATCACCTTTGCTTGGCCGAGAAGAAAATCTCATATACATGTAGAATTGTGTCTTTGGTATCATGTACAATTTTTCAAATGCATTTCAGTAACATCAGCTGACTCTTTCTGTGAGTACATGCTGCTGAGATCTGCATTTGGACCTGTATGGGAGCAATTTAGTTAACTGGATAAGCAAAAAGCTAAAGCAAGCAACTTAAGACTGTTCCTCAAAACTCCTGTGTGGGGGAGTGTGGTGATGACGTAAGTACATATTGGGGAAAGAAAATGAAAATAAGAATGCAAGACAAGTGGGAACTCATAAATACTTTCCAATTTCAGATTTATTCCTCACATCCCTTACAATTGTTATTAAGAGAATTCTTGCCTTGATGTTTGTTTACATATGGACTCCACATTCAGCCACTTAACTATTACAGCTTTTAAGTAACACAGTTTAGCAGGGCCTTTGATTTGTTTCAGTATAATGGACACCCTTACTGGGGTTTTAAATTTTGTTTAGATGAAAGTGCTAGGCTTGGGGATCTTATCTTAGCTTCCCAAATTCCCTTTTTCCCAAAGCTGGTGTAAAAACAGTTCTGTGAAAGGGCAGTCTGTGTAGCTAACGGGGCTTTTTCATAGGGCAGTCCTAAGAAAAGGGCAAAAATAAACCTAATAATATATTACTTTATTTTAAATGAACATCCAAATTGAATAAAACAAATGATAAACAAAAACATTGAACCAGACTCCAAGCTCAGGGCTGAGGTGACACAGACCTTTCCTAAGGAAGTCTCTATGATTTGGGGCAGGCCAGAGAAGTCACTGAGTCTGTGAAACTCAGTGTTTGCTAAACACTGAAGGTTAAGTTCCTCTGTCCTAGGTTTAGTAAACAAAGCCCCACTGGCTACACCTTTTCTGCTTTGAGGCAGAAAGAAGTTAACCTACATGGTTGCTTAACCTCACACACAGGCAAATTAAATGCAAACAGCATAAAGTCTCCTTTACTTAAGAGAAAAACAAGGTGTTCATGATTTTTCCATAACGTTGTTAGTTTAAGTGACTTTGAGAGGAATCCACAGAAAATCTTGGTCAGTCTATTTTAAATCTTACCAAATGTTTTCCCGTGAGTCTTAGTAAAAACAAGGTAAACACGCTATAAAGGTAGGGAAAATGTGCATGTTTCAAAGGGGTGATCACATCCTAAACCTGGACTTCTTCATGGATAGTCCCTCCACTCTGCCACCTCCAGTTAATTAGGAACAGAAACAGTTAATCAGATTATTTACAAACACAGGAAGTAGGTTGTAAGAACCAATTACAGCAAGTGTGTTCCTTGATCAAAGAGATCCACAGATAAACCCATACTGAGGGGCCAGAGGTGGTTTTTCACCAGGCATTCCAGAACTTCAACACGGAAGGGTGAACTTACAGGCACAGGCTCCCAGTCGCTTTGCATCTGACAAGCCTAATCAGATATTACACAGGCCAGGGGCACAGGCACTTAGCACTTTCCACAAGCCACTCTTCTGTGACCTTTTGACTTTCTCGCCAAAATTTTCACCCCAAACTCTGACCCACCATGTTGGTAAGCACTGCAAAGTCAATCACAGTCCTTCCAAACAGCAGAGAAGGATTTAGAAATCATACTCCAGTTTGCCAAAATCAGAAGGGCATGCTGGATTCTGTGGAATAGCTATATGGAATAAACTAATCATGCATCAGTGTGCTCCACGTTAAAATGCCCACCTCCTGCCAAACACGTTCCATTAGCATATTTATAGCAGGATGTTGGGTTAACAGTGTCAGCCATCTACAATGAGTCCCTTTCGGTTGTATCATTATTCCAAGCAGCTCTTCCAAAAACATTTACTGGTTAACAGCAGAACTATGAGCAGTTGGGAGGGAAAAAATTCAAAAGCTATTTATATTTTTATTGAGATGAGTATGGAGAATAGTCCTGGATCAATTATAGCCTTATAACAATGGCATCATTTTAAGCACTGCTTTCTGTGTTCAGTCAGATGGAGGATTTAATTTACAAGGCTTCTTCTTCCTGAGTTTCCAATCTAACATAATGAAAATGTCCTAGTTTTTAAGAAGCTTGAATAATTTCATACTTTACTAAGTAAACAGAAGAAAACTTAGATGTTACTCAGCCAGCTCTTCTCCCAAATGTCTCTGAAGGACTTCTTGGTGGGTGCCATTTTTGGACAATAGAATCAGGTGACTTGATGGAAAGTATCAACCTTGGTGGCGAGCAAGCTGGGGCTGCAACAGTCCTCTCCGTGGATCTTGGGCAGGCTGCCTGTTGTTTCCTAGTCACTTTCTTGTCCACAGAAGTCAGGATGATAGCATCTTACAAAGATAATTTAGTATTAACAAGGTAACTGAACTGGGGATGTAGTCACAAACTTCGCACTACAGTTGTTAACAGCAAATGAAAGTGATGTGAAGCAGGACAGAAAGAGTAGATCAAAGGGACATAGAAGGGAAAGAGCGCCTCACTCTGGCAGGAGTCAAAAGCATCGGCATAAGTGACAGAGCCAGAACTGCTTGTAGAGAGGTTGCCCACCTTCCTAGCGACACCTCAGACAAGGCTGTTCAAAACTAGTGGGCCTTACTTAAGGATGGAATGCTTGTGGCTGACTTTAGCCTTGTTAGTGTACTTCTCTCATTCCTAAACCTGAACAATGCACCTACCTACAATTTCATTTACTAAAGGAAATTAAAATAAGATATTTGAGTAAACCAACTCATATTTTTACTTCATTTTCAATCTTTAATTTTCAAATTTTGTTTAATCCTTAAATCCTGTTACACATTGCACGTCTTAGTTGCATGCACATTATAAATCAGAAGCACATATCATAGCCATTTTTAAAGGCACCCAAGGGGGATGCTGTCTTGAGAAGCCCACCCTACACCCTACACCCTATGTGCAGTCCATTTCCTAAATGCCAGCCCTCTAAAGCAAAATGAGCACTGTCCCTTATCTCACATAATAAAGTTGCTAGCTTTGCTTCACTCTCATTTTCTGTGGCATAGAAAAGGACCCAGCTTCATTTGTGAGAGGAGAGAACTCCTTAGGCTGCTGGTGGTAGCACTACACCACCTCTCCCCACTACCACTGACAGATTCGTTAGAGATAAAACTTTTCAGAAGCATTTCCTAACTGAACCATCTTCTCTACAGGAAAAGAGCACACACAATGTCTCCTCTCTCAACCTGTCACATGGTCCTTTAAAACAACACAGCCAATTAGAGGACCATGGGCTTGAAGAAGTCTGGGTGGAATTGCTGCTGCCTACCACATTCTGGCAGCAAGAATAAAACAAGCAAGCCATTCGTGCACTTGTCATACTGTATTTTCGATGAAGAGACTTGAACATTGTGGTGGTTTGAAAGAAAATGGCCCTCAAAAAGAGCGGCATTATTAGGAGGTGTGGTCTTATTGGAGGAAGTGTCTCACTGTGGAGGCGGACTTTGAGGTCTTGTATATGCTCAAGCCATTCCCAGTGAGACAGACCACTTCTTGTTGCCTTCAGTCAAGATGTAGGACTCTCAGCTACTTCTCCAGCACCATGTCTGCATACATGACACCATGTTGCACCACAATGATAATGGACTAAACCTCTGAAAATGGAAGCTATCCCAGTTAAGTGTTTTTCCTTTGTAGGAGTGGCTATTGCCATGGTGTCCCTTCACAGAAAGAGGAATACTAACTAAGACAAGCATTTATTCCAGATCTGGGTTTTTTTGCTGTTTCTTCCTTCTCAATGAAGGGAAGGAAGGCCTAAGGGCCAGATAAAGGTTTAGGTAACACTGGGTATGAACATCTGCAATGACTTAGTTAAGATACATGGCCTCTTAACCACAAGTTAAGATACATGGCTTCTACTGGCCCAGGAACCATAAGTAAATCATCAGTATGACAGTTACCTATCTCACTAAGCAATCGGAAGAGAATGAAGATGCTTAAGGTTCTAGTTTTCATTTTTTCTATAATTTATAAATTTCCAGAATAAAAAAAATTCAAAGAAAAAGTGGCATCTCTAATATCACAAAAAATCAGCTTTGATCATTAGTAATCATTTATAAAAACATTTCATGGAGGAACTGAAGAGGGTTGCTCAGTAATTAAGAGTTTATGCTGCTCTTACAAGGGACTCAGATTCATTCCCAGCACAACATAGTGGCTCATAACCATCTGTCTAGTTCCAGGGGATCCTGTGCCTTTTTCTGGCCTCCACAAACACCAGGCATACATGTGATGTACAGACACACACGTGTGTCTTCATGACATTCATCTCCATTTCTTTTCTTTTTCCCTTCTTTCACTTGCTTCTCTTCTATTTTCTTCACTCCTTGTCTCCTTTATCTCATCCATTTACCATTTCATGCCTGACCCCAAAGGACACTTAACTACACAGCCCTCTACATTAGCTTTGCCAGTTTCTGTTTTGTAGAGAGTAATACTGTTTGTGGGGTTTTGTTTATTTAAAATGAATGCCTATGCCTTGTATGAGTTGAGGTTGCTGCTGATAAATAAGTCTGCTTTCTCTGAGTCACATGGGGATTGAGGTGACAAGGGCAGGCTACTCAGCAGTAAAACTGAAAACAACATCCAAACCAACAAATGTGCAAATTGTAGTAGAGAAACACAAGAAATCCAAAAAACACAATGCCATAAAAAAAAATCCCACAACTCCTCAGAGAATGAATTCAAGGTCAGTGAAATAAATAAAATCCTAGGTAAAGGTTTCAAAAGTTTACTCGTAGAACTGATCAATGACCTCAAAGATGATGCAAACAGAGAGGTGAGTTCTGTCCAGGACAGCACACTGTCAGCAGCACAGAGGAAAAACCCAGCGAAGCAGATGAGAAAACAGCCATATGGAGGAAAGAATTTATACTGAAAGACAAATTCAACAAGGACACTAGCATTTTGAATCAAGAACTAGTGTTAATATTAAAAATATAAAAATTTTAATGAATTAAGTAAACTCACACACACAATGGAGAGCATGAGCAACAGACTCAAGCAATCATGTATTAAGAATATCAAGGATGGGGTAACATCAGAGAAATACTTCATTCAAACATCTTTAAAATCAAACATAAACAAATATGATCACAGCATCCAAGAATTCTGGGATACTATCTAGAGACCAATACATAGGACTGGGGAATTGGCTTAGTGAGTAAAACACTTGCCACACATGACCAGAGTTCAGATCCCCAACACCCATGTAAATGCCAAGTCCAGGTATGTATGGAGGCCCCTTCTGTAATCTCAACATATGAGGGTGGGGGTTAGGAGGGAGAAGGTATGAGGTGGGGCACTGTAGGGTTGGAGGAAGTGGAAACAAAGATTATTTGACAGCCAGTTGGGTGGTGTTGTACACCTTTAGTCCCCAAACTGGTGAGGCAGAGGCAAACAGATCTCTGAGGTTGAGGCCAGCCTTGTCTACAGAATGAGTTCTAGGATAGCCATGGCTATACAGAGAAACCTTGTCGTGAAAAAACCAAAACTAACCAAACAAACAAAACAAAAAAAGGCTATCTGAATTGGTGAGCTCTGAATTTCGTTGAAAGACCCTTGTCTCCATATATAAGGCAGAGAGCATGCAAGTGAAACAAATGTTAACCTCAGGTTGACATACACACAAGTACAAGCATTTGTTCACAAACATCTCAACATGTACACATACATACATACATATGGAATGCACATATACATGACACACACAAAAAAAGAGACCAAACATAAGAATCCACAGACTGGAAGGAGCTTAAGATAAACATCTTAGATGAATAGCATCCATTCAAAAGAAACATAGTAGAAAAAATTCTCAGATATTGACCAAGTTATGGAAACCTAAATGCTAGAGGTATTTATAATGCAAATAGCCATGACCAGAGAAAATCACTCCATGATGAATTATAGTCACGATCTCAAAAATACAAAGTACATAAGCAGTATTAAAAGCTGTAAAATGAAAATGCCAGCTTACCTACAAAGGCAAATACACAAGGATAACATATGATCTCTCATCAGTAATTCTAAGAGTATGGAATTACATAGCCAAGAACTTAACTAAACAACTACCAACCGATATTGCAAGATATGTATACCAAAGTTATTTTTAAATTGATAGGAAAATAAGGATGTTTCTAGTCAAACCAATGAAGTTCACAACCACCAAGCCAGCAATGCAAAAGATCCTTTAAAGATGCTGTTTATGGAGGAGGAAGAAATACACTGCCAATCAGGACCACATGAAAAAAAATGTTATGAAAGGACCAGATGAACAAGTGAGAGCTAGGAAGGAATCATCCTGTCTCACACTGTAAATCAGCAACCCCTTACACTGATAAAAGAGAAAGAAGGAACAAGCAATATTCTGAATAGTCATAAGAACTACCAATAAAATGATGAACATTAGCAAATGGCTCCTAATAATCTTAAATGAAAATGATCTTAACATCAATAAAGAGATGTTACCTGAACAATATCTCTCCAAGTAGGTGGAGATACCCACAGGCTAAGAGTCAAAATATGGAAGAAAAGATATCCAATGAATGAAAACTAATCAAGTCCAGAAAATATATTTGGCTATTTAATAATGTTGACCTGTAACCAAAACTAATGTGAAGAACAAAAAGAATGTCTGCTACATAGAGACAATTGATCAAGAATACATAACAGCTGTAAACATATGTGTAAACTAATGGACATAAGTGAGGTAAATCTTGACACAGTAGCATTGGGTGATTTCAATTCCCAACTAAAAATCAATAAAGAGACCTCAGAGTTAACACCATATGAGCTTAATAGATGCCTTATCTTAGTAATTAAAGATACATCATGACCACAGCAACTCTTATAAAGGAAAACATTTAATTGGGGCTGGCTTACAGTTTCAGAGGTTTAGTTCATTGTTATCATGACAAGAAGCATGGCAGTATGCTGGCAGATGTGGTAGTGGAGAAGAAGCTGGGAATTCTATATCTTGATACACAGGATATAGGAAATGATCTGTCACATTTCCTCCAACAAGGTCACACCTTCCAGTAGCGCCACTCCCTATGAGTTTATGGAAGTCAAGTACATTCAAACTACCACATTCCACTCACTGGCCCCCAAATGCTTACAACAATATCATAATGCAAAATGTATTTAGCCCAAATTCAAAAGTTCCCACAGTCTATAACAGTCTCAACAATGTTTAAAAATCTAAAGTTCAAAGTCTATGAGGACAGAAATTTGATCTGATGAGATAAAGAGGCAGGAGTAAGAGAAGAATGTACCTATTAATTTGAACAGTAAAGTGTTTATAGATACGCTTCATTATTTTCATAGCCCCAACTTTAAAATGTGTAAGCAGCAATTGAATGCCCTTAACATACCATTCCCAATACCACAGTCGCAAACTTGATAATATGAATTTGATGTTTTTATTAGTTTTAGAAGAAATTTCTTTTCTTTTATGGAAAAATTCAATTAATGTGGCTTTACATAGTTAAAATACCAAGCAATCCTGAACTCCCTGGAAAATTCACACTGGACAGTTTCCACCATATTATTCATGAAGCTATATTATTTATAACATTCTCCACAATCATAAGCATCACAGAACACTCATTTGAATAGCAACTGTTGATTTATAGTTTTCGGTATTTAAAAAAAAAAAAACTCATTGCTAAAGAACTATTTGTTTGAAGCAATTCGTTTCATGATTCCTTGAACTGAAACGACTAAAATAGGATTTTTGTTGTCTGGTATGAAAGACAAAGAGCTGAATACATGTGGCCATCTAGAGACCTGTGCAGCCACAGAAGGAGAGAGAGAGCTTCCAATCCGGTGGGGATTTCGCTCTGTAACTTTAAGGTTTTTCTAAGTTTTGTTTATTAACAATGGAGCTTTATAAATGTTTATAAAAGCGGAAACCAAAAACATTTTACGATATGGACTCTACTAGCCACCTGCCATTTTTCTGGTACCAGTTAGAGTTACTCCCTCTCTGAACAATTTTTTTCTTGCTGCACTGTTTCCATGTTTGAGCAGTTTTATGCCCTCCTGCCCATTAGTCTACATTTTCTTCCTCAACTCCTTTACTTCATCATTCCTCTATGAAGATCCTCCTATGGTTCCACTTTGCACTCTGCCTTGATCTTTCAGCTGGTGCTTTCTGTATTTGAAATCCATAGAAAATTGCTTCAAAGGATAGTTACTCTCCACCTTGAAAGAAAGGAAAACGTGACTGACCTCGCTCGGGAGATGAGAAGCGTTTCAGAGAGCTGAAAGTGCTGAGCGTGAGGAAAGCCAGACTAAAGCGAGAATTGTAGGGCTTTTCTATTCCAATAAGAAGTTTCTCTAATTGTGTATACTCTGACCAAAGAAGAAATCATAATCAAAATAAAAATTCTGCTCTTTGCTAAGCACAAGTAGAATGAAGTCATTTTATTAGCCAAGAACTAAAAAGTAATGAGAAAAGGGAATTGTCTTTTGGACAAATTTCATGTAGGTCAAGTTCTAAGATAAATAAAGTCAGTTAATTTGGCTTAAAAATTGTAAGATTCTTTTCGATGTTTCTTGTTCCGTCCGTAACTTAAAGACAACTCTACCTCTGTATCCTCTGTTCTTCACATGTGTGTCTGCAAAAACGAAAGCTCTGTATAGTTTCTCTGTGAGGAGCAAACTGTGAAAGACTAGACCTGAGAAATGATGGCTTCTTGATAGTAGCATTACTGATATTATTTAGCTACAATCTGAAAATATTAGCCTTTTGTTTTCCAAACAGTCTCTTTGGTGGGCCTGCAGCTGATGGGATTCCACACAGGAAAGAAACGTCAGAACATCAGAACTCTAAGCAGCGCTGACTTCTCAGGAGTAAAACCCAGAGAGCAGCTAAGGCACTCCATCACAGTCAGCTGAGGTAACCTGTCATGACCTCTGGGTTAATTCCGTCATCTGTGAGGTAATGGACTGTAACGTCCTCGGTACTCATACACAAAACAGGGTTGCCTCTTCGGTCTCCCCAAGCAGCTCTTGCAGGCCTAGAATTCACTGTGCAAAGTCAGCGGACATCAAACTCATGCCTTTGCCCCTGGGGTGCAAAATCAGTGGACATCAAACTCATGCCTTTGCCCCTGGGGCACTGGCATTGCAGGCATGAACCATATCACCAGGCCAAATGTTTTTATTTTAAAACCTTGACAGGGTGTTAGATCTATTATGAAAAAAAGAGGAAAAGGGTTTATTTGAATTTTTAATTTTGATTCCTAGGAGTATCCCTGTCTTATTTTGTAATTCTATTTCATCCACCAATTATAACAACCTAGGTTTTGTTTGTTTGTTTGTTTGTTTGTTTTATTTCTTTGTTTGGAAATGCTGAGGGAAACAGAGAAACAGAAGTCTCTTTACATACAGTTTCAGGCCCCTCCCATCTGGCTTCTAGCCCTCAACTTGGCAGGATCAGTCTACATGGTAGTGTTTATAAATCACAAAAATACATGCTTTTAATAATAAAAATGCCATTTTGTCCATATTTTAAGCACAAAACGTGACTTATGAGACGTTTACCTACAACATAATTATTTTCCTATTATTGACCATGAAAAGAGCTATTTATAAAAAATACCACTAAGGTTTTGTGATTTCCTCTTTATTGTAATACGATTGACAAAACGTTCATATTTAAGATGTAGCATGCTCATTCAATATAGGCATGCACTGCGAAATGAATGTCACAATCAAAATTAAAATACACATCACTTCATGGGCTGGAAATATAGTGGTACAGCACTTGCCTGGGGAGAGCAAGACCCTGGTTCAATTTCCATCACACAAAAGCAAACCAAAAACATATCTGTTGCTTCATGAGGTCAACCCTCCCACATGTATACACAAACCACCAATTTCTCCTCTCTCAGTAAATTTCATTTTCAGATTCCTAGCACATTATTTATAACTCTAGTCATGCTACTGTACATTAAGAATTGGGAACTTGGGGGCTGGAGAAATGGCTCAGTGGTTAAGAAAATGTACTGTTCTTGTAGAGTTGGTTCTGACTACTCATGTCTCCTCACTCAAAACTGCTTGTAATATCAGTCCCAGGTAATCTGATGCCTTCTTCTGGCCTCTGCAGTCACCTGCATGAACATGAACACACAGAGAGAGAGAGGGGCGGGGGGAGCACACAGGCACACACAGACATACATATACATGGTTGGTTTTTTTCCAGTTTTTAAGGACTTCAGAACTTCCTCATCTTAACTGAAAGTATAGACCTTTGATAAAAACTCCTGTTTCCTGCTTACTAGGAAGTGCTAGTCCACTCTGATTTGGGCCTTTCAAGTTTCAAATGTGAGATCATACAGTGTGCTGGCCAGTCTTATATCAATTTGATACACAAACTAGAGTTATCTGAAAAGAGATCTGGCATTTTCTCAATTAGTGATTGATAAGGGAGCACACATCCCATGATAGACAGTGCCATCCCTGGGCTGGTGGTCCTGGGTTCTATAACAAAACAGACTGAGCATGCCAGGGGATAGCAAGCCAGTAAGCAGCTCCCCTCCGTGGCCTCTGCATCAGCTCCTGCCTCCAGGTCCCTGCCCTGTTTGAGTTCCTGTCCTGACTTCCTTCAATGATGAACAGCAAATTAACCCTTTCTTCCCCAGCTTGCTTTTTGGTCATGGTGTTTGTGTCACAGCTATAGAAACTCTAACTAAGACATATAGTATTTGTGTCTCCACATCTGTATATATAACCATATATATATATGTATATATATATATATATACATATATATATATATATATATCCATTCATTTGTTGAAACAGGCTGTCTCTATACCTTGGTTGTTGTACATAATACAGTGCTAGGAGCAAATATACCTCCATGACCTAATGATTTCATTTCTTTTCTTGAGAGAGAGATATGGGATTATATGGTAGTTGTATCTGGAGTCTACTTGAGGAACCTTTCCTTGTATTTCTGTACTTCTGTTCTGATTTGCATTGTGAACAACAATTATGAGTGTCCCCTTCTCTCCCCATTCTCCCTAGCACTCATTATTTTTTTTTTCTGGATAATAGCTGTCTGTAGTAAGAGGTGTGAAGAAATATCTCACTGAGGTTCTGATTTGCATTTCTCAGATAATTACTGAAGTTAAATGCCTTTCCCTACATATTTGTTGGCCAATTATGTCTCCTTTTTCAAATGTCCATTCAGCCTCTGTAGCCAGAAGTTTTTCTTATTGCTGTGACCAAATGTCTAACAAAAGGGACCTTTAAGGTTCAGGGGGCAGGAGACTGTACCAGGTGCTTCATGGAGTGGCTGTCCAGAACTCAATGGATAAGGAAGCCAAGATGGGACTAGAAGCTGGGCTGGATTCAACCCTAAAAGCCCTCTCCTAGTGGTCTATGTCCAATAGCTAGAACCTAGAGCCCCCAAAGTTGCACATTTCCCTCAAAAAGAATAACACTAACTAGAGCAAGAACTCAAATGTATGCATCAACTGCTGACATTTTACATGGAAGTCATCAAAATTCTTGGTCCATTTGTAATATTAGGTGTATGCTCGTCTGCTTGGTTTTGGCTTTATGCTGCGAGTTGTATGAGTCCCTGTGGGTTTTTTTTTTAATTTTTTTTTTTTTTTTTGGTTTTTTCGAGACAGGGTTTCTCTGTGTAGCTTTGCGCCTTTCCTGGAACTCACTTGGTAGCCCAGGCTGGCCTCGAACTCACAGAGATCCACCTGGCTCTGCCTCCCGAGTGCTGGGATTAAAGGCGTGCGCCACCACCGCCCGGCTGTTTTTTTTGTTTTTGTTTTTGTTTTTTTGCTTTGTTTTCCTACTATTAATCCTTCACCAGATAAGTATTTTTACAAATGTTTTTCCAATTTTGATTCTGTTTCATTTGCTTACTTCTCCTTTCGTCACCTGTGATTTGGGTGTCATATTAATTGCCAAGACCAATAGCAGAAACACAAAAGGGGCCTGCTGTTAAGAGTCTCACATTCTAGTGAGAAAACAGAAGCTTACAGAAGAGTAAAAGTGGAGGAAATGTACCACATCCCAGTGTGTGTACATAGCATCCACATGTGTGTTATATGTATAAAGTATACCAGAGTGAAGAAAGTGTTGTTAGAAAATTAACATAGATCGTGTAAGGTCTAGCTGAAGTTTTCCTGGTCCAGCCTGGGTCCCATGGTCCTGTGATCCCATGGCCACTCAGACCCAAATAAACACACAGAGGCTTATATTAATTATGAAATGTGTAGCCTAATGCCTCAGGCCTCTCACTAGCTAGATCTTACATCTTAAATTAAGCCATTTCTATAAATCTATATTTTGCCATGTGGCTCATGGCTTATCAGGATCTTTACATCTTGCGTCTCATGGTGGCGGCTAATAGCATCTCCTCTGTTTTGCCTTTCTACTTCCTCCTTTCTAGTTAGAATGTCCCACCTAACCTTACTCTGCCTCACCATTGGTCAAACAGCTTTATTTATCAATCAATTAGAGCAATATATTTTCACAGCATACAGAAAGATATTCTCCTATCAGTAAGGGAAACTTAAAAACAATCAAATAATCTTGACCTAATACTACATTCAGTAAGAGTCACAGCTATAGGGAACGGAGCTTAAACACAGATACTGGTAGTAAGTTGCTGCCGTGGATCTCTTGGCAGCCATGATACTAGATAAACATTCTAAACACAAGGTCAAGTGGTTATAAATTGAAATAGCACTGGGGTGCAAGATCAGAGGATTAAGCATTAGAAGTTAATGAATTCTCCAAGATATGTTTGGGGTACGTAGTACATGTGTCCCTTTAGACAAGTATTTTAACCACTTCAAGGTCCAGTTTTTTTCATCTATAAAATAAAGATGAACAAGAACTGGAAGGAGAAGGAGGAACAAAAAGGAAGGGAAGGAATATGAACCTTAGATTGTGAGCAAAAAATGTGAAATGATACAAAAGAGATGTGTGTTTTAATGGAAGACATCACAAATCAGGTAAAAATAGATGACTGTTGTTTAGTTTATTGTCAACTTGACATAAGCCAGGGTCATCTAGGAAGAGGGAACTTCAGTTGAGTAAATGTCTCCATCGGATTGGCCTGTACATAAGTCAGTGAGGCATTTTTTTTGATTAATGATTCATGTATGAGGGCCTAACCCACTGTGGGTAGATGCCACCCTTGGGCAGGTGGCCCTGGTATGAATAAGAAGGCAAGATGAGTGAGCCTTGGGAAGTGAGCTAGTTAATAGCTTGCTTCTGTGGCCTTTGCTTCAGCTCCTTCCCCCAGATTCCTGTCTTGAGTTTCTGCCCTGACTTTCCTTCACGATGGGCTACAACTGTAAGCTGAAATAAATCCTTTTCTCCATAGTTGGTTTTGGTCATGGTGTATTATCACAGCAATAGAGAGCAAACTAAAACAATGCTAATCCACTAAATCCACAAAAACACAAGTTTAATCAGGTATTTGTATTGGCTGGAGATATTCTGGCTGGCATTTTATGTAATCATCCTGTGTCATAAAAATTTTAAAGTCCCTATTGTGCTTTAGTCTGGATTTTCCAATAAAAAGGAAAAGTAAAGCAACATGCACTTGAACAAATTTTACTCATCCATTTTAAGTTCCCATTTTTCCAAAAAGAATTTACAAAGTCCTTAACATTTGGTATGAGACAACCATATGGGTGGTTCTCATTTATCAATACTGACATAAATTCCTGTTTTCAATAGAATCAATTGTGTTTAAAACTAAGTTATTAATTGCTCTAGATCAAGAAGAATTTAGGCATGTTGTGCTATAGATTAAACCATCAGCATCAGTCCTTTTTATATCATTGGCTCTGTGGTATCAGCTATGGCTCTCCTGTGTTCTAGTTCTACTTTTGCCAGAAACTCCTAGTGTAAATGAGTGTGTGAATGCTTCTGCCCCTGGCTTGAGAAGACTTTGTCCTGTGCAGTGATATGAGTAAGAATGGCCCCTAGAGGCTCATATGTTTGAATGCTTAGTCACCAGGAAGTGACACTATTTGAAAGGATTAAAAGGATTAGGATGTGTGACCTTGTTGGAGGAAGTATGTCACTGAGGATGGGTTTTGAGGTTTCAAAAGCACATGCCAAGCCCAAAGTCTGTCTCTGTCTCTTCCTGCAGATCATGAGGTAGCTCTCAGCTACTGCTCCAGTGCCATGCTCTCGCCACGCTGATAATGAACTAAGCCTCTGAAACTGTAAGCAAGCCCCAATTAAAATGTTTTCTTACTTTCTTTTAGAAGACCTACCTTGGTCATGATGCCTTTTTTTTTTTTTTTAGCAGCAATACAACAGTAACTAAGACATCCTGGTGGATACACTGGTCCCATACAAATGAGAAAATGGAGCCCACATGAATTCCAAAAACGAACCTAGTCAGACCTGGCCTAAAATTGTCAGGACTCCCAGACTTTTCTAGAGAAATAAATGAAACATAAGGACAAACTGTGGCATGCCACCGGTTAATTTTATTATTCAGTGATGATATAGGCAATAGTTCACAGATATGTCCAGCTGTCTCTCACAATGTGATGTAGGCTTACTAGAATTTACTTCACATGCAATTCTTTTTAGATATTTGATCATATTATTTTACTGAGTAGGTAGAAAATTCCAGGAGTTTTTGAAATATTCACATGCTTAAATTTAATAAAGAACAATTTAGTTTCATTCATGTTTTTATTTTATTTCTGTACTTCAGTAGTACATAAATAGTACTTAACATTTAAAGAAATTGGCTAGGTTTTTCTTTAACTCCATGTCAATCCCAGTCCTCTGTGTTTAAGAAAAAATACATTAATTTTTATGCTTTCACTTCATCCTTTGTGCTCTGAAAAGAGGATGGAAAAAAAAATGTGGGCCCAGGATCACACATGACATGCTGCAGCTACTAATTTGCACAATAGCTAAGTCTGGGGTTAAACAAATATGTTTAAGAATCAAAGGAAAAATCCTCCATTTGGCAACAAATTAATGCCAGACTGATACTTTACCAAAACATTGGGTTCCATTGCTCCATAAACTTAGGTTAAGATTCTAAAATTGCCATTGTGGTGAGAACACTATTCCAAGACAGCCCATCACTTGGCTTCCTTTCTGACAGTCAACCCTTTTGCCATGTGATCCATTGCTGCGTAACTTCCAGGGAGGCTCGAGTGGTGTGAGAAGAAGGAGAGAAACATGAGTTACAGTTAATAATATTTGACAACAAAACCACATGAACTAGAAAATGAATTTATCTTTCTTGTTCTGTCCTAAATAATAATAAACTACCAAATGAAAATATGTCAAATTCACAGCTTCTAACACCTCTCAAGTGTTTTAGTAATCTAGTCCCATGTTTGGTAAATAAAATCTTATAGATTGTGCCTACACTGCAAATGTATAGGTAATTAAAGTTAATCATAAAAAAAAATTGCCTATTGTTTTTCCTTGTTTTTATATCCTAACCAAAGCTTCCCCTCCCTCTCCTCTTCCCAGTGCCCTCCAGGCCCCCTACCTACCCACCCCCCTCCTCCACTGTTGCTCTTCAGATACAGGCAGGCATTCCATGGATATCTGCCAGCCATGGTAGGTATATCAAGCTGCAGTGAGACCAGGCACCCCTTCCTCCACCAAGGTCAGATGAGGCAATCTGCAGGAGGAATGGATCTCAAAAGCAGGCGACAGAGTCAGAGACATGACCCGCTCTCACTGCTAGGAGTCCCATGAGAAGCCTGAACTACACACGGGTAACATCTATGCAGAGGGCTTAGGTCAGTTCCATGCAGGCTCCCTGGTTGTCAGCTCAGTCTCTGTATGAGCCCAAGTCAGTTGGGCTCAGACTATGAGCCCAAGTCAGTTGGTTCTGTGAATTTTCTTGTGGTGCCCTTGACACCACTGTGTCCTACAATCCTTCTTCCCCCTCTTATACAGGATTCTGCGAGCTCCACCTAATGTTTGGCTCTGGGTCTCTGCAATTGTTTCCATAAATTTCTATAAGTTGTTCTTTAAGTTCTATAAGCTCTCTGATGACTTTTGGGCTAGGTGCCAATCTATGAGTATAGCAGAATATCATTAGGAATCATTTCATTGACGTTTTTGCCATTTGCATTTGGATCTATCCTAGGTCTATGAGGTATCCTGCCTCTGGGTCCTGGCCCTCAGGGGGAAACTCCCTCTCGGGGTATGGGTCTCCAGCTGTGCCAGTTATCAGTCAGTCACTCCCACAATTTCTGCACCATCTTTACCCCAGCACATCTTGTAGGCAGGACAAATTGTAGCCAAAGGGTTTGTGACTGGGTTGATGTCTCAGTCTCTCCGCTGGAAGTCTTGCCTAGTTATAGGAGATGGCCAGTTCAGGCTTCATATCCCCTATTGTTAGAAGTCTTAGCTAGGGTCATCCTCATACATTCCTGGGAGTTTCCACTGCTCTAGGTTTCTAGCTCATCCCAAAGATGTCCCCAGCCTATTAAGTTTTGAGAAAAACAAATAGGTTAAGTCTATTTTGACTCAAACTAGGATTAACTTGTCAGAAATTTAGCAGAGAATAGACAAATATTAATACAAGTGACAGGAAATATGTAAGACCTGAGTATTTTTAGAACATATACTCTTTTATGAATACCTACACTTTGAGTACTAGTCATCAATCACATTCTTTTATGATGGTCTTTAAGAGTTGGGTATAGTTTAGTATGATCTGACTATATAAGTAGCATAAGGAGGTTTTGTGTCTATGTCCTATTGGAAAATACTCTATTTATAGCTACATTTTAAGAAATAATAAAACTATTTCAAAATGACTTTCTTTTGGAAAAGAGGAATACACGTTAGTGTTAAAAATGTAATGAATGTTTCAGAAGAATCCTAAGTATCCAGATGCTGTCCTGATCCTGGATACAAAGGACTCAGGATGGCCTTCAGCTATAAGATGGCTCAGTCTAGTTGGAGAATTCATGTTAGAACTCCAAGGGGTGTGGCTCAGGTTATACAGAGTACGAAAAGATCCGGAAAGCAAGAGAATGATGCAAACATATGGGCGGAAGGTCTTACTTCTTAGAAGTAGAGGGTAGTTTTTCTTTGGGCTACTAGCTCACAAAAAAATGACATGGAGACTTAGTATTAATTATGAAAGCTCAGCCTATAGCTTAGGCTTGTACCACGAACTCTTGTAACTTAAATTAACCTATTTATATTAATCTACCTTTTGCCTCATGGATTTTTACCTCTCTTCCATCTTGCACCTCCTGTTTCCTCTCAATATCCTCTGGCATCTCTTTTGGTATAGATTCATCTCCTCTTCTCTCTCTGTCTGGAAATCTCACCTAACCTCTTCCTGCCTAATTATTGGCTGTTCAGCTCTTTATTAAACCATCCACAGCAATATATCTTCACTCAGTGTACAAATATCCCACAACATTTCCCCCTTTTGTCTAAATAAAAAGGACATGTTTTAACTCTAACATAGTAAAACTATATTCAATAAGAACTATTATCAGGTAAGAATTACATTTACAATGTCCACTATTTCTGTATTTGGCAAATTTAGAGAAAATATTCCATTTTTTATACTATCTTGGTGAGTCCAAAGTCTTATACCTAAACCATTTTCTATCATAACTTGTATTACTATCCTAAAAATATCTTTTTAGACCTCAAAACATCTTCTTAGATAAACAACTTAAGCTTTTATGTTTCTCAACCTTATAAACTTTACATCTCTTATGTAAGTTTCTCATTTGAATTTGGCAACAAGGAAAACTGCAACTGTTATTATCTAGTCTTCAAGCTCCATCAGAGACCTAAGAAGGATAAAATATTACCTGGGTAAACAGGAAGTGCAGAGCAAACAACTTCCAAAACTATAGAAATGACAGAAACAGCTGACTCTCTGGACAGTCACCCAAGGTTCCTCTGTAATATTGGGATATCTATCTTTGGCCTGCAGGCCTAGACTATCTGACAGACTTTCTTTTGAACTAGGAATTTTGAAGGACTGTCCTGCCTTGTTTTGGCAAAGTTCAGCAGTCACTTTCATTTGTGTTCTGCTTGTCCAATTTGGACAGTAACTGTCAGCAGTCAAGGCAAGGACAATTTCTTGCCCAGTGGCTAACTTTTGCCACAAAGAAAGCAAACTCCATATGGAGGTTCTTCAATGCACATCATCTTTTTGTGAAGTAAATTGGTGCTGCCAGGAACAGATGCATCTCACTGTCATGAAAAACCCTATGTCATTAAAATGCCATATTCTGCATGTCTCTGAAGTATTTGAGGATTGCCAACCTATCTAAAATATATCTTTGTATGACTTTGAAATCATACCTAACATGACTAGAAGTTTGATTATTATAGATGACTATTATTAACCTGTATTTCTTTATTATGCTAAATAGCTTTTAAGGACTAAAACTTTACATTTTTAAATGAGCTGCATAGGTACAATAACTTAAATAAGAATAGAAACATATATAAAGTCCATCAAAAATAAACTTAAATTTGTATCAATATATAAAAATCCATACTAATGTAAAATATTTTGAGAT
This sequence comes from Peromyscus californicus insignis, assembly GCF_007827085.1. Taxonomy (NCBI): domain Eukaryota; kingdom Metazoa; phylum Chordata; class Mammalia; order Rodentia; family Cricetidae; genus Peromyscus; species Peromyscus californicus. The sequence goes on from NW_026294584.1 coordinate 82,259,670, forward strand.
TAATACCAGCTTTTAGTTTAAAATAGAATCAATGATCTGTCCTTTTGTTCTATAATTTCTGTGTTCCCCTTTTTCTTTTCAGAACAAGATCCCTGGATCTAATCTCCTTTGTTTAGCTTTTTTCCTGGCCTTACTAATAACAACTTGTAACTAACCCCCACTAAATGATGATAAATATCCATAACCCAATGAATGACCCAAAACCACTCATGTCAGTTCTCAGAAATGTGAGTGTCATATTTCTCTAGACTGTTTGCTGTTGTCTGGTGGGGAAGGCAATGGCATCTCTAGTGGACCCTGAGAAAATTAAGATAATAGTCAAGTCCTAGGGGAGCTAACTGTTGTTGAATCTTGGTGTGATGGGACAAATGCAAGGCTTATCTGAAGTCCTGGCTGGAATAGTCTGTGAGGCTGGACCATCTCAGCAAGCAGCCTTGAAGCTATTCTGGATGCAGAACTCTGAGGAAACTGCAACAAAGGCATCTGAGAGGCTGGATAACCTGGGTCACCCATTTTCATTGGTGTCTGGTCCCCCTGGCTCTGAAAATACACAGACTTTTAAAGGTAATATACACAAGTATGGAATGTGTGATGTGCTCAAGTCAGTTAAAGATAATTTTTTTTGTTCTATGTTTGAGCAGGTAAAAAGGCATCTGTCAACTTTATAAGTCCTTTTGAACTGCATATCCAAACTGTAATATAAATCTCTACATGTCATATAAAAGGGTGGCATGTAGTAGTAAGTCATGAGAACTCTGTAGCCAACATGTCTCACCTTGTCTCTGAGCTGTTTCCATGCAGAGGGATCAACTTACACATCACCTATCCTGTAGTCTTTCTTGGTTCCTCCCCCATGTCTGTAGCCAAGATCCTCAGGAAGTCTTCCTTGGCTAAATCTGATCTCTATTAACCTGACAAAAATCCACAGCCTTTTGTTTCCTGTGTAAACAAAAGTATAACCTCTTCCCTGACATAATACATTTTTCAACTTCCATTTTAAAGTTAAGGCATTCCTAAAATACATAGGTTGATTTAATTCAGCAGCCCCTTCCTCAATCCTATGTCTCTCAGCAGCTGTTGTTCTCTGTCCATTAGCATTCAAAAAATTCAAAATTAACAAGCACACATAAGGTCCAAACTCCTGTTTATATTTCCCATACTTACATGTCTTATTTTTTATATTATTATTACTTTTCTTCTCTCTTTAAAGACTTTATTTTTTAAACTATTTTTATGACTGTCTATATCCTTTTTTTAAGTCTACACACATTGTTAAACACACTGTAAACTGTTCAGAGTTGTTTTTCTGTCTGAACAAGCTTTACTGCATATCTGTAAACTTTTCTGTTTACATGAGCAAAACCTTAAACCCCCATGTAGCATAGTTCATGGTGCACTGGCAGCTCAAGCCCACAGGCAGGGACCAGGAGATGAGTCTCTGTACTGCAGCCCACATGAGAGACTGCAGGACTAGGAAGCCGCATTTGACTCTGTTTTTGTGTGTTTGGAACCTTTTTTTTTTTTTTTTTTTTGACATTTCTCAGGTCTTATGTGGAAATGCGTGCCCCCATGTTGGACACCATTTGTAATCGGATTTTTCTTTGAGCCACCAGCTCACCAAAAATGACATGGAGACATATTATTAATTATGAAAGTTCAGCTATAGCTTAGGCTTGTCCTTCTAGCCTAACTTAATCCATTCATATTAATCTACATTTTGCCTCGTGGCTTTTTACCTCTCTTGTATCTTGTACCTCCTTTTTTCTCTCTGTGTCCTCTGGCTTCTCTTCCCCTCCTAGATTCATCTCCTCTTCCTCTCTCTCTCTGCCCAGAAGTCCCGCCTATATCTCCTGCCTAACTATTGGCTGTTCAGTTCTTTATTAAACCATTCATAGCAATGTATCTTCACACAGTATGCAAATATCCCACAACCGTAGACTTAATTGATTAGCTAATATTTTTCCCACAAATGGCTAAGATTTTTTCACATATTTGGAAACTATGTCATTTGCTGGAAATGAATGGGAATGGATCCATTCAGAATAAATGAAATAAGTCAGATGCAGAAAGACAAATATTGAATATTTTCCCTTTATTTGTGAGTTCTAGAATTCTTGCAGATATATAAAGTCATTGATGTATATTTATATGATATGAGAACAGAAGGGCATTTCAGGGAAGGAAGAAGATGAGCTGAAGAGAGGAGGGAGATAAGGGACTGAAAAGGGGAATGGGAGGAAGTAAAGGTAGTCAGCATGCATGATAGACCTGAAGGAAGTTACCTACATGAAACACAACACTATCAACAATGTCAATAAAAAAAAATGGAAGAAAAACTACGCTAGTTTGCTAACAGTCTGAGATTTAAGTCTAGCTAGCTGCTGTGTTTCAGCAGCAGCATTACTTCCCGGTCCTGGCATTGCTGAGGATCACCCTCGCTTTCTCACATCTTCTGAAGCTCTCACAAGGGAGCACAGTGTTTTGAAATGCTATCTAGTGATTGTTCCTTCCAGGTCACTCTCTCTGCCCTGAGGCCCTCCTCCTACTGTGTGAGGCATCCTGAGTTTCAGAAGGGGGCAGAGGCCAGCTCAAAGCAAAGAAGATGAAATTCAGAACTGGACTTCCAAAGCTGACATTTGGCTCTCTTTGATTTGACAATTTAAAGAATCTAATGTCTTAAGGGAAGGGGTCAAATCATCTGAAGCTAAAACTAAAACAATAACAATAAATTCCTTTGAAGCAGCAGCAATCAAGAAATGGGATTTTTGCTTTGTTTTGTTTTTCCCTAAGCCACAGAATAATGCAAATAAATGAGCTAATGATGGTTCCTTCCATCCAACAGAAAATATATCTTCTAAGCTGCACAGGAAACCCCAGTGGAAGAATGAAGACTGCCTCTCTCTGTGTCTCTATCTGTCCGTTCTCTGTCTCTGTCTCTCTCTGTCTCTCTGTCTCTGTCTCTCTGTCTCTGTCTCTCTGTCTCTGTCTCTCTCTGTCTCTCTGTCTCTGTCTCTCTCTCTCTCTCTCTCTCTCTCTCTCTCTCTCTCTCTCTCTCTCTCTCTCTCTCTCTCTCTCTCTCTCGTCTCTCCTAGGAAGCCTGGAGCAGACAGCACAAAGACAGGTAAGGTGGAGAATACAGCTGAGTCTCAGGATCAGCAGCACCCACCCCAAGCTGGTGACAAGGAGAACTTCCCTAGAGCAGTACTGTGAAGTTCATTAACACAGGGGACCAAGGGTGAGTTACATGGAACATGCATTCCTTCACTATGGCCGCTGTGAAACCGGGGTCATGTAGAGTGAGCTGGGAGCTGGTAAGGGGTAAAAGTCCTTTCCATGATGTAAATATGTCAGTCTAGCCCACACTGTGGTCAGAACTGGAACAAAGACAGGTAAAGAGGACAGGGAGAATATGAACTGGACCAAAGGTTTACACCTTGCAGAGCAGGGGGTGGGGGTGGGGGTGCTTCATAAACTTCAGGTATTGAGGTACCTCTAAATGGCAAGAGGAGGCCATTTTCCCATCATCACAAAAATATTCAACACACTTATTAATTACAACTACATCCTTCCTCCTATACGGTATGGATAGCGTGTATATATAGGACTGCCCTGTGAAGGCCGGTGTTGCATCTTGCTGTACCTCAGTTTGAGTTTGCACATTACAAAGGGGAATAGGAAAATCTACTCTCCAGGAACATTCTACCATGTAGAATATTTTCAGAAACACATGTGCCTCTAAGACAAGGGTCTTAGTGTGGATTGTTCAATGATAAATGTTGTTCAATAGTAAATGACCAATTTTTTCCACAATAAAGTTGTTTCACTATGTAAATCAGGCTAGCCTCAAACTCAGAGAGATCTGCCTGCCTCTGCCTCCAAGTGCTGGGATTAGAGGAATATTCCACCATACCATACCTAGTTGACCATTTTTAATAAGTAAATAAATATAGTATTTATTGTTCATTAGTTATCAGTCCAAAAGTCCTTGAATGACTTAAATTTATTTCTCATACTATTCTTAATGTTTTTTTCAGCTCGTTATTGAACTTAACTTGAATAACCAAACCAGGGTGATCAAAATAATAAATGAGAAGGTAATAATTGGTTTTCATACTAAAAGTCATCATTGTGACCTCTCAAAAGGGAGACATTCATAGTGGCAAACTTGCTCAGTGCATTTAAAGGTCGACTACTTCTCATCCAGATCTCGGATCCTTCCCACCACTGCCTATAACCTGTATTAAGGGAACCTGGCCTGATCCAGGCTTACTTCAGTCCTCCATCTGAAAGAACAAGCCTTCTCCCATGAAAAGCCTGAAGCTGAAATCTTTGAAATTAACATTTTGGAACTCAAATAAACAATTGCTGCTCAAACATACACAATATAATAACAAGTCTCGTTTTCAAAGGTATAAAATATCTCATTAAAAAGCCTGGGCCTTGCACCTCTCTCTGCCTTAAGACTAGACTCTGGTCTCATCTGCATTATCACTCTGCTTCCCCACTTTCCCCTCCCACTGAGATCGTCTTCAGACTTTCCTTTTCATGTGCTAAGAATAAATTCAGTGCAGTTGTCTGGGACGGATTCCAAGTCAAGAACAATGAATTTCAGCTTTTGATTTTTATATTCATAAGTTGTTTTTGGAGAGGGGCCATTTGAGAAACACTAGTAGTAATTGCTTGCTCCGCGGTGTTGAGAAGGATCAGTACCCGCAACTGCAATTCGCTTGAAAGCAAGGCTCCAGGAGGCCACAAAACACTTTCAGTCCAATGCCAAACCTAAAATCCACGCTCTGGAAAGAACTGTTCCTTCCACTGGAAAAGACAGAAACCAAGCCGAACAGCCTCCTCCATGTTTATTTTGGGAATGGCTTAGCCACAGGGCCCTGAGTAAAAGAATTCCTTTGGAGGGAGGTGTAAGAGAAAATTATTGGTCTTTGGGCCTAGGTTTGTTTTGTGTTGTGTTGTGTTGTTTTTGTTTGTTAGTTGTGGGGTTTGCTGCTGTTGTTTCTTTGTGGGTGTTGAGATAGTTTTTTTTCACATAGCCTAGTCTAGCCTTGAACTCCTGGTGTAACCTGGAATGACCTTGAACTCCTCAGCTTTCTAAAAGCTGGAATCACAGGTGTTTGTTACCATGCCTGCTCATGGGAATGGTGATGTTAAGACTGCCTGCTTGCCCTGCCTGTCCTCACTCTAGAATGAACTGCTGAAGGCACTTCTGGCTACACTCTGCTAACTACAGTAGCACAGGACCCTCAGAGTTTATGCTGAGAAGTGACAGGCACTACTTCTTACTAGTCCCGTTGGCCACAGCAGCCATGTAGGCAAGTGGACACCAGTGGGTGAGGGAAACACAATCCTGTTCTTGAGAGGATCACCAAATATGGTGGAACAACACAGCACAGAACTTCTTGTACAACTGAATACCAAATTACTATGTATTCATTAATTAATAAATACAATTTTTTATTTAATATTTTTGTGCATAATAGTAATAATGCTGAATAATATTATGTGTTTAGTATCTGTCAGGACTGGTGCATTTTCTTTAAAATGTAAGAGGTTGTTATGCTGCTAGCCATATTTTAAAATAATTATTTTTATTTTATGTATTTGGATGTTTGTCCGCATGTATGTCTGTGCACCACATGCATGCAATGCTAACAGAGGCCAGAAGAGGGCATCAGACAGTTGAGAGCTTCCATGTGGGTGCTGGAAACCCAAACCTGGGTCCTCTGGAAGAGCAGCCAGTGCTTTTAACCACCGAGCCACCCCTCCAGCCCCATTCTCCATATTTTTGAAGAGAAGCTAGTGAGACTTAGTAAAGGTAACTCACGCATTGCATAGTGCTGAGGCAAGCCTTTTGCAAACTGCCTTGTACAAACTAACAGTACCCATTTGCTGGTATACAAATAGACTTGAACCAGTGCTCAGAATGGCTGTATTTTCCTCTTTTCCTGTCTATGTTGCCTGGGGGATCAAGAAGTCTCAACACAGTGTTGCCTCTGACAGCGAGGCCAAATGGAACAAAGAGGAGTTCATAAACAGAGAACTGTCCTGCCCAGAGCAGACCCTGCCCTACAAACGTGTAAGAGGCCAAGCAATGCAAAGTTCAGCTTCCGGCAGTTGAAAATCATTCCTGACCTACAAAGTCGGATCCTTTCAAACAGAGCAGAGCAAGTTCTGTTATTACTGACGTTGTTAATTCGCTAACCTGACCTTAAGGAAAAAGTAGATGCAAGAAAGAAAATGATGTATATTTAAAAATTGTTTTGTTTAACATCAGTGTGTATGTGTGTGTGTGTGTGTGTGGGTGTGTGTGTGTGTGTGAGAGAGAGAGAGAGAGAGAGACAGAGAGACAGAGAGGCAGAGACAGAGACAGAGAGACAGACAAACACATACACACACACAGACAGAGACGGAGCAAGGGCAGAGTCTAAAGTCAACTTTGTGGAGTCTGTTCTCTCCTTCTGTTAATATTCTGACCCACCCCTTGAAATCCTGCCCCTTGGCACCACCCCACATCCTGATATAAAAGCCTCATTTTAAGAAAAAATCCCTTCCCCTTCCTCTCTCTCTTCTGCCTTTCCCCCTTTCCCGCCATGAGGTGCACACACCTCCGCTTTCCCTCTCTTCCCTTTATTCTCGTCCCCCTTTTCCCCTATCTTTCTCTTTATCTCCCATTATAATAAACTCATTTCCGCTCAGATGCAGCGCCTGGATTGTGAATGAATGTCCACCTGCCACTGTCACCATGCCCACATGGCGTGTCTCGCCTGCCGCCCACCTCTGCATCTGCCCAGCATGCCAGCACGTTTTCCCCCACATGTGGGACACCCTTGTCTGCCCAGCTGGGGGTCCCACACATTCAATGTATCATAACATCGGTGCTCCGAGACTCGGCAGGCAATCCCACTGCTTTCTCCTGCCCGCCGGGCAGTCTGAGGAGCTCTGGGATCCTGTGCCAGCCCCTATTTTTCCGGCTGGGGAACCGTTGGGGACTCCTCACCCTATCAGATCAGTAAGATTCCAATCCTTTCCCTTCTGCTAGTTCCCACAAGTGATGATTTGTCTCATTTCACTTGCTGACACCATGTGTCTTTTGGGCTTTGAGCCCCTCAGTCCCTGTGCGACAGCGTATGGAGACAGCCTGTGCCCACTCAATTCCCTGGGGCCCACAGCCTTTGCTATGACAGTCCATTGGTTATCTTGCACCTTCATTGGTCCTCTCGGACTCTCTGGGATGCTAGAGGTCACTCCGCTGGACATCTACTGCACTGTGGAAAATGCACCCATCCTCTCCTATCCTGGTACCTCGGCTCCACTTAGAACCAAGACCCTCCCCCCTCTAGCAGCCCGCCTTCCCTCTGCTGCTGCTGCGCTACCAGGGCCTACGATGTGGCCACCTCTATTTCTTTCTGACTAACTTTTAAATTTTAAATGCTTCACTTGATCTGTTCCTCATCTCTTTAGATTGTTTGAGAGAGAGAGAGAGAGAGAGAGAGAGAGAGAGAGAGAGAGAGAGAGAGAGAGAGAGAAAAAGAAAACCCACATGACCACATGATCAGGCTACATATTTGATAAGGTTGAGCATATGGTCAAGGCTCCATCTTAAATAAGGCCGAATCAGGCAGTTCATATGGCCTCACCACCATCTTTACTAAGGGCAGCAAAAAAGTCACTCACTGTCTATGGTTCAAGCATGAGCAGGGCACCGGGCACTTAGGCTGTCTGTACAGGGGAGAGGTCAGGGAATTGCCTTGTACTGCGCATTGTTTTACCGGCCTGGGAAAGTCCTCCGGTTTGGGCCTGGTGTTCCCCAGCTGCCGCTCTCAGGCTCTAACAGGCGGGCCTGGAGACCTATCCTCCCCACATGCTGGCCATATAGCCAACTTGCTTGCTCATTTTAAAATTCATATAAACTTAACAGGATCAAAAGAAATCATTTTTTTTATTTGCTTTTACATTATGTGCTTTGGTGTTTTGCCTGCGTGAAGGTTCCATATTCCCTAGGACTGGGAATATGGAACAACAGTTTACAACTGCCATGTGGATGCTGGGAATTGAACCTGGGCCCACTGGAAGAACAGAACAATGCTCTTGACCACTGAGCCATCTCTCCCGCTAGCCAAGCAGTGGTGGCGCACGCTTTTAATCCCAGCACTCGGGGAGGCAAAGGCAGGCGGATCTGTGTGAGTTCGAGGCCAGCCTGGTCTCCAAACTGAGTTCCAGGAAAGGCGCAAAGCTGCACAGAGAAATCCTGTCTTGAAAAACCAAAAAGAAAAAAAAAAGAAATCACTGGATCCACTTCGCAGCGGTCAAATGAGTTTTCAGTTTTTCTCACCTGTCTGTTCCTGAGGATGGTATTTCTCTTCCTCCTGGTCTCCCTTTCCCAATTACTAAGACCATAGGCCAAAAGATTCCAAATAAGTTCATAAATTTTAACTCTGTCTCTAGTCTCTTTCTGTTTCAGGGGACTTCCATCTGGCTGACTGGCACATCCAGCAAGCCAATGACTCACTTGGAAAACGAAGTAACTGGTCCTAAAAGCCTTCCAATAGTAAGTCCCCAGGGAACTGCTTAGTTTGGTTTTGTTTTTTTGTTTGGGGGACGGGGACTGTGTTTGTGTTTGTTTGGTTTGCTTTTTTTGTTTTGTTTGGTTTTTGTCTTGCTGTGATTTGGTTTGTTTGCCATAATTTAAGGACCCTTTCCTCTTTCTTTTCTATTTTATTTTGTAACTTCTTCTGAAAATGGAAAACTAGTTGAGAAGACTCCCTTAGTGAATGCTACTTTGATACCAGGCCACCCAGACATTTACAGTCATGTGTTAATAAGCATAGTGGGGGTTCCTGGAACATCTAGGACCTTTGCCAGGCATTTGAAGCAAAAGACGGTGATCTTCCCGCCCACCTTAATCTTCCTGTGGTCGGATGGCTCCTTCTATTATCAGCTTCTTCTGCGGCTGCTGTTTTAAATGTGTGCTTGTGCACAAATGTGTAGACTCAGTGCTCTTGATACACCCCCCATAGGTGATCTACATAAACAATAGCAGATGTTTCTTTATACTCATCAAGCTTCCTCATCTCTTAATGATAATGTCGCTGTCCCTTTGATGGTTGCTGGGTCTACACAAGCAACATTTGATTGTCATCCTGGGTGGCATCCTGTTTCTGTCAAATCCCAAGCACCTGGTCCTAGAGAGGGTCCATCTAACCCTACCATCCATGTCTTGGTCCAAGGAAGAGTAACACTACCTTTTCCTCCCTATCCTAAAGCACACATTCAAGTAATCCCTGGTTTTAAATCACTATTTGCAGGTAAGCACAACAATGTGGTTAGGAATATGAAAAACTGTATACCCTAAAACGAATACTCAAAAATCAGAGGTGTTCCAGTCCACAGAAAATACAGATTCTAGGTTCTTTTATATTCATCTTCCAAACCCAAACTTCTTTTTAAAAATTATGCAAAACATCAAAATGCCTAAACTACTCTAAACAGTTAGTTCTTTAAAAATGTGATCTCCAGTAAAAATGACTCCTCAGAAATGACATGAAAACTTTTCCTTTCAATATTTTGAGAATCTGGATGTAAAGAGGGAACATGCTGGAGTTTGAAGGTTATAGTTCATTACTATGAACAAATACCTCAGTTTTATACAAAACTAAAACACGATGAAGGAGATTATGTCAGAGTGACAGTATGCAGAGTCTATATTTTTCATTTTGGGGGACATTTATTCAAACACATAAGACTCCTTGCTTTAATGAACTTTAGATAAATATTTATATGAATGAATATCATTAAAACAAAGCAGTTAAAGACTTTTGGCTGACTTTTTAAATTAAATTCAGAAATATAGACAGTGTTTTTGAAAGAAATATAATAAATTAAAAAATATTTTCAGGTATAAATATCCTTGGGGTTTTACAAGGTCCTTTCAATAATCATGAAATGCAAAACTAATAAGTGGAGTACATGTAAAAATTCAAATAGTGTTAATTTCAGATATTCTGTTCTATTTTTGGTCACTCATAGAAACCACAATTCCTTTTGGAAAAGAAGCAAAGGAGATAGGTTATAGATAGGTTGCAAGTAAAACTTATTATGCATAAACTAGATGCTGCCAAAAGATTCACCTTCAAGAGAGCAGGAGGGATGGCTAAATGGTTAAGGGCACTGATGCTATTGCAGAGAACTTGAGCTCAGTTCCCAGCACCCACACTGTGTGGCTCTCAACTGCCTGCAGCTCCAACTCCAGGGAATTGGATGCCCTCTACTGGACTCTACCAGTGCTGCACTCACATGCACATAGCACACATAGATAGAATTAAAACAGTAAAAATAAATATTCTTTATAAATCTGCTCTTTGTGTATCTTCTGAGTAGGGGCTTCAGTGGGCCTCACTATGCTCCTTTTTCTTCTAAAACAAACCCAATTCTACCACCATCCCCTGGGATAAAACTTGAGACCATCTGAAAATTGATGATAAATTTAAGAAATTAATAATCCTTGCCAATCTTAGTAGATCTAGTTCAGTCCTTATTGAGAATGAATTACTTCATACTTCCAGGATGCTTTCAAACCTGTGACCAAAGGTTTCCATAACTGCCTTAGACATAGAGCAGAAACAAGTGCACTAAGAGAAATAACTGCCTTCATGTACTTTAAAAACTAACCTCTTAAGAACATGATATTCTGTGACTGATCCAGAGGGGTGAGGCCAAGAAACACAACAGTAGCTAAGAAGTTACAGCATCTCATAGCAGAAGCTATATAAAACACTGGGAAAAATACTACATATGGCAAGATAGAACAGCCATCAACAACCTCGGAGAGCAGAAAGGCCTGTGTCGACAAAGGATCACTTGTGGAGAGAGGACAATACACAGCATACTTCTCTTCAACCCTAAAATCAGACATCTGATTTTGATTTCCATTCCCCCAATCCACACTACACAAACAAGCCCACTTATAAACACTCACACACTCCTGATCAAAAGCAAATCCAAACAGCTTTTCCAAGACCAGGATGCCTTAAGTAAGCCAGAATAAGCAAGAAAATTAGGAATTCTCTGAGCCTACCAAACCAACCACTTGTTCAGTTTCTCCATAAATATAGGATAAATAACTATTCCCTAGGTGTTCTCTACCACCGTAATAAAACACGAATAAGAAGGATCCTGAAATTCAGGCCCTTTTATTGAGTCATTGTATGACTATGAAATAACTCTGCTAAAGAATTATACAAGATACCAACTCAACTAGCAAAGAAGGATCACAAATCACAAACTTATGGTAGTTAGTTTAGTTGAGCAGGTGAACAAATTGCCTAAAGAGCTAGAATGACTCAAGTCAGTGTCCTACAAGGTTAGATGTTTCATACTTTGGTATACCACTGCCCTTGTAGTGTACTGTAATTGCTGAAACCATTTCAGTGAAGTGAGTTGCAAGCATCCTGATCAAATCAAATAAGAATTTCCTCATTTTGGAAGCAATGAACAAAATGGAATCAAAAAAGTTTCTTTTTTATCTCAACGTGAGATTTCAAAGTGAGTACTGATAACTTTTGTGAGGGTATCCTGAAAAGAAGGTCTGTGGGACCACTGATTTTACTAGAAGTGACTTGTAACTTTTTGTACCATTTATTCATGTGGAAGAGCTCTTGGTAACTTGGGCTGACCATAAGAGGTACATTGGAAGTAGGAATACGGGCAGAGGCAGACTGGGTAAGGACATGTTGGGCTGGTTAGTTTCTGTCAACTTGACACAAACTATAGTCATCTGGGATGAGGAAGGCACCCTTAGTAGAGGACTTGCTTCCAACATATTGTCCTGTAGATATGTCTGTGGAGCATTACTTTTGGCTTAAGATTGATACAGGAGGGCCCAGCTCAGGCAGTGCCACCCACTGGGCAGGTATTCCTGAGTTGTATAACAAAGCAGGCTGAATAAACAAGCCAGTAAGGAGCACTCCTCCGTTGTCTGCTACAGTTCATACCTCCAGGTTCCTGCCTTGAGTTTCTTCATTGCTTTCCTTGACGATGGACTGTGAGCTGGAAGATGAAGTAAGATGAAATAAGCCCTTTCCGCCTTCACTTGCTTTTTGTCACAGTGTTTATTACAACAATAGAAAGTAAATTAGGACACGTACAAAATAGCATTGTTCCCATTTTAACTTCAGTTTATAGCCATTAGTTATGGTTTTATAGTAACTAGCTTATACAGTGAATAATACATGTTACTATGGGATTCAAAGATAAACAAGCTACATTGCTTTGATTTTTAATTTGTGTGTGTGTGAGAGAGAGTGTGGTATATGTGCTTGTGTTTGTGGGCAGATGTGCATTTCTGGCAACTTACAGTTTTCATACACAGCTTCTAGAAAAATACCTGAGAATCAGAATCTACATTTCTCAATTATATAGGTCCACATTTGTCCACAGCATTTCTAAGTCAATCTTATGACACTCAACTCTAAGGACTATCTCAGCTCTCACTGTCACTCTGTGTCCCTTTATCAGTGGTTGGATCATTGAAAGAGCCTAGTAACCAGCCAAGAATCATGTCTATTAGATTATTTTTCAAAGCCTCTATAGAGAGATGGAAGGTGGAAAGAAAGAGAGGCTTGGTCTGACCTTATGTGGGATGATGTTTATTCATGGCACAGGGAGAGATATCTTGCCACCCACATGTGAGGATGACCAAAATGTCTATGGGGAAAAATGAGAGAAGACCTGTTATAGGGACAGACTTGGGTGTAAATGACTTCCATAGTCAGCAATGGAAGTGGGAAATGTGTTCTTTCAGCAGGAAACTATCAATTTCAAATAGAGATTTAATGAAAATAAAATAGATTTTCTCAATCTAGAAGTCCATTCTGTGAGTTCCAGCTGGATTTTCTAGCAACTCCACAGAATGCATCTGTGTGCTGCAAATTCTCAAGCATAAATAAATATGATGATGGCAGAGCTACAGGTCTTCGACCTGCACAGCTCCTCTGGCTCTGGACTTCAAGCAAAGTGGGCAGCTTCCTGGGTCATACAGCAAATGGTTTGAAGCAACTTTCTCAAATATCAAATTGATTATCCTCAAGCTCTAAGGAGATCAGTGGGTATGCTTATTCCTAGGAGTTGGTGTTTCCAAGGGTGGAAACTTGACTATCATGTTAAATAGACCCTTCTGACAGTCTTTAGACTGCCAAACCTCAGGCATTTTACATGCCTCGCCAATTTGTGCAGTGGCCAGCAGCATATTGAGATTGAATATGAACTGACACTGTGGTGATTTGATGGAAAATGGCCTCCATAGAGAGGAGCACCATTAGTAGGCTTTGTTGGAGTGAGTATGGCCTTGTTGAAGAAAGTGTGCCACTGTAGGGGTCTCCTATGCTCAAGCTACACCCAGTGTGGGACATAGATTCCTTCTGCTGTCTGCAGATCAAAATGCAGAATTTTCAGCTCCTTCTCTAACACCGTGTCTCCCTGCACACCACCATTTCCTGTCATGATGATAATGGATTAAATCTCTGAAACTGTAAGCTAGTCCCAATTAAATGTTTTCTTTTATAAGAGTTGCTATGGTCATGGTGTCTCTTCACAGCAATATAAACCCAAACTAAGACAGAAGTTGGTTACAGGGACCAGGGTATTTCTGTCATAGGCTAGACCATGTTTTTGTTTGGTGAAATATGGACTTTGGGACTATGGATTAGAAAAGCAGATTAGAAAAACTGGGCCTTAATGGGCCATCCTAGCAGGAACATGGAAGACAGTGGTGCTAAGGGTGATTTGAACTGTGGAGGCCTAGCTCAAGATGTTTCCGAAGAGAAAAATGTTAGTGTATGACCTAGACACCAGTCTTGTGATAGTTTGGAGAAGAATATGGCTTCTTTTTGCCCTTGTCTGAAAAGTTTACCTGAGGCTAAATCAAAGAGTTTTAGATTAATTCTGTTGTCAGAGGAAATCTCAAAACAACTTAGTATTGACTCTGCCATGTAGTTATTAGTGTTAACTCTAATGAAGATTTATAATGAAAAGGACCAAGTTGACAAAGTAAAAATACAAAATATACAATTTTAGGAGAAAAGGAGCACCAGGAAGTAGAATGGAGCTAAATCCTGTGTTCAAGGAGATAAACAGATTAAGAAATAGAATAAAGAAATTGGTGACCTCCTAACCCCCCATCTCTTCTGACCATTCCCAACAGGACCTGTGGCCATGTGTACAGTCTTTACAAATATGTTCTCAGAATATTAGGAAATTGAAGTCATTCAAATCCCAAGGAATAAAGTGCCACTGCAATGAACCAGCCACAGCAGGCACTTCAGGAAGCCATAGTGTGCTGGCAAAATTCATTTCACAGAAGATTCAGGGGAGGAAATGCACAGTTAAAATGCCAGAGCAATAGAAAGGCAGCTGTTGGCTCAGTGACCCAAGAGGTATGGGCTATAAATAGAGCAGTATCCTAGGTCTACATCATGCCATTGGAACTGTAAGTCAAAATCAGCACAGCAGCTGTAGGGGAATAGTGTTCACAGAATTTGTTGGTGTCTGTCTTAGTCTGACTTTATATTGCAGTGAAGAGACACCATGACCATGGCAACTCTTATAAAGGAAAACATTTATAAGGAATAAAAAAAGGAAGCAGAATATAAAGGAAGCAGAAAGTGAAAAGTTTTCTGTCATGAATAAATAGTGAACTATTCTTAATAATGTTATGGGTCAGGGGTCACTCAGATGTACCAGTCTGACAATTAATAAATTTTTAACAAATAAGAAGTTTTATTACATACTGGTCAGGACTATGGATATTAGCCAGATAGACACCCAAAACTCATGCATGCTCAGAGTATGGTGCTAAATTACATTAGTCGGGGGCAAAACTCATAAAGCTATGTACTTCCTGCCTACATGTGATCAAACATACATCCTGTGAAGGTGGGGCAACCAAGCTTGTTATCTCCCATGAACAACAACCACCAGCATTCCAGGAAGTTTTCTGTCATTGGGCAAGTGGAACTTGGAGGTTATAGGCATTTTGTTTTAGAGATCTCTTAAACACAATAATGTAAACTTAAAATATAATGTTAGCCATAATAATAATAGTTGTAAAATTCAACCTATTCCTTTAAAATCAAAATCAAAATACATAAAATCAAATATGATTTCCTAGGGAAAAGTGGTGTCTTATAGAAGGAAAGAGAGTGAAGGTTTTAGGAGAGAGTGGATTCAGAATTCTCTCCTAAGATAATAATTATTTATTTCATGAGTGAACAATGTTCCACAAATACACACACACACACACACACACACACACACACACACACACACACACACACACTCCAACAATGAATTTGTCTTAGTGTAACAGTTAAGCTCATTATAATATCTTGTGAGGTAAAATTGCCCTGAACTAGGTAAATACACTTAAGATACACTCTTTATTTTATATTTTGCTTTACTTGAACTTTTGACTAGTGAATTCTTTTGAGACTGAGATCAAATTTTAATTTCTTCTGTATTATGTTGTTGCACCATCCAATCCCTGGACTCTGTTCATATTTTTAGCCCATATCACACCACCTCTCAATATAGTCCTTCACTCCAGCCAACTGGGTCAGTTTATTGTTTGCTGAGCACATCATTTTCCATGCCATCCTTTGTGCTTCTGGTTTCTATGAAATGGACTCTTCCTCTTCAGCTCTGTTATGCTTATTATCAAATTCCTCAGAATTCACTTCAGTTTTCTTCAGTTCCCCAAGGCTTCCTCCACTCCCTACACTGCTATATGCATAGAGCTCAGTCTACTTCCTAATGTTACAGGGGCCACCAGAGATGACCACTCAGACACAGTTTATACCCCATTGAAAGTCTTTAGTCCAGCTGGTTGAGACTACACTCAGGTATTCAGGACCCAAGTGTATTTAGGCTTTTAAGGGTAAATCCACATTCTGGTATCTTGCTTGACAGCTGTAGGGAGAGGTTTTATGTAAGCAAGCAGTTTAACAGAAGCAAAGATAAGTTAGCTAGAGCATCTTGACCTCAGGTTCCTAGAATAGTTAGGTAATTTTCCATGGGATTCTCAAGGAGATAAAATTCTAAACCTGAAATGGTCTCAGCAAGAACACAAGATAGAAGAATCTGTATACAGTCTTGCCCTGTTATATTAATAACCTTATTCCTATCGTTAATGCTCCATTTTTAGGTTGACAGATTTACAGTAACAGATTTTTCAGTAAATACACAAAAAAAGTTATAAGAAAAATCTAAAGAACTTCATGTTTCTTTCACCTACATGCTCTTAGTGTTAGTAACGCCCAGGAGGGTAGTGTGGTCAGGCTGCAGGGGCATGGAGACAAGTGGCAATACATCAAGAGGAAACTTTCAGGGGTGATGAGTATGTTCATTGTTTTTATTGTGGTGATGAATTTCATGTGTCTATAAAAATAGCATTCATATATGGAAGAAAACAACATTTTTATTTCAATCTTAATCCACTATAATGTATCAATGGGATATATGTGAACAATATGGTCAGGAAGCTTGTACAACATTTTCAAACATGAAATCAGATTGGGTCTCAACTACCATTATTTCCCATGCTATACTAATGAGAACAGCACTTGGATTTATCACAGTAGTTTTCCAAAACCTAAAGGCAAAGGAATGCAACTAGAACTACAGTTGGAGCTATGAGGTCTCTCAAGTATTCAAGGAGTGTTTCTGTTTTTCTCAGAAATGTAATTTCAATACAGCAGTAGAACACACCTGAATGCACAGCAGGGGGCTGAGGTCCTAAATAAGAAGTTCAATATAAAGACACAACTTCCTGGTTGGGCTAAACACTGTTGATGAAGTATGTGGCTTTCCCTGTGTCTGTACAGAGAAGCTAGGCAACGCCATCTGGAAGGGCAGAGAAGTGAGACTCATTGACTATTCATAGTGAAATGTGCTCTAGCCTGAGGTTCCAGGCTTTCTCTGGATGATGACCACATGGCCCAGCTGTTCCATCGTCTTCAGAAGCCATGATAAATTCAGTAAAGAGACATCTTCTATTTGCTTTCTCCTATTCCCCGGACCTTCTATTTTTTAGTGGCCACCTGTAGGCAGCTGAATGGTTGTTTTAAATTTCTAAGAAAAGATCATTTTTAGTATGAAAATTTGGGTCCAGTTATCACTAGCCTGACTCCCTAAGAAAACAGAGATGAGGGGCGAGCCCTAGGTCTAAGGTGTATTGGAGAGCTGACCTCAAGCAGTGGCGTCAAGATCTCCTTACTCAGTTTGGAGTGCTTTCCCCACAAAAATAAATATGGCTCATTTCCTTCTTAATTTTTATCTCTGCTTAAATATCCCAGGTGACCTGATAATTCCTGTAGACACTAACACTCCAAAATATTCCTTTTTCTCGCCTTTTCTTTACATCACATATTGTTGCATGTACATACACATATATGTATGTTTATGTCTATCTAATATCTATATAGCAATGGCATGTTGTTGTTTATATATAGTCTTTTGTCCTCAAAATAAAGCTATTATAGATAAGATCTTCTTAATTTTCAGTTCTTCCTACCCATCCTCATAACCTCAATTCCTAGAATGATACATGCTACACAACCATAAAGAACGTTTGTTTTTTTTTTTTTTTGTTTTTTTTGTTTTGTTTTGTTTTGTTTTGTTTTTTAGGTTTTTTGAGACAGGGTTTCTCTGTGTAGCTTTGCCCCTTTCCTGGATCTCGCGCTGTAGACCAGGCTGGCCTCGAACTTACAGAGATCCGCCTGCCTCTGCCTCCCGAGTGCTGGGATTAAAGGCGTGCGCCACCACCGCCCGGCCCTGTTTTTTTTTTTTAACCCTTAAATGTGAAAAACTAAATCTTGATTTAACTAGGAAAAATAACTCTTTTATTTTGGATACACAAGATTTCAAACACCATATTTCATTATGCATATTGTTTGTGGACACTGCCATACAAAATGCCCATGGAGGTAGACGGCTAAAAGGGAGTAGACTAATATAATAAAAGATGGCTTCCAAGAATCAGGGTAAGATCTCAGACAGAAGAGCAAAATTCCAAGGGTGCAGCATCACGCTTCAGAGTCAGTGGCAGGCTGCAGACAGCTTTCTCACATGGAAGGGTGAAGGAAACTAACAGAGTTTGATCTGAGAAAATAGCTCCTTCCACAAAATGTGTGCCTTCTAAGTTCGGGGATATGAGTTCAATTCCCAGAGCCCACATGAAAAATAGAAATAGATAAAAGCTGAGCATGGTAGCGCTCCTTTGGAATCACACAGCACTGAAGAGCTAGAGACCAGTGAATCCCTGAGGGTTTGTTGGCCAGCCAGCCTTATCTACTTGGCAAGCTCCAAGAGATCTTGTCAAGAAAGGAACAAAGGGAAGAAGGGAGAGGTGGAGGGAGGGAGGGAAAGAGGAAGGGAAGGAGGAAGACAGGCAGACACACACAAAAAAGAGAAAGTAAGCACCTTACTGAGCAAATTTGTCTACATTTACATATCCTCCTATGTATCTCTAGATAACTTACACTGTTGTGGGGCAAAGCCCCAAGGTCCACAAAACCAGAGTCCAAATTTGAGTCTTTATTAGGTTGGCTGGTGTCTGCCGGGAGCGAAACAGTTGTCACAGAGCTTCCCCAGCTGCTTTCTGCAGGGATCTTTTAAAGGCAAAAGCCTGGTTGGCAGCCACAAAGGGGTGTAGAACAAAAGATCAGTTTAACAAGGGAAAAAGCAGCAGTTAGCAGGGGCATCCTGACCTTAAACCCTTGGGATAGGTAGGATAATTTTCTAAGGGATGTTCCCATAAAGAAGGTGTGTAGGTGTTGGGGGGGGCAAGGTGGAGTCAGCTCTGAGTCAGACCTTAGGTAGCTGCAGCAGGGACAAGATAGAGGAACCTTGGTCTTGTCACAAAACTAATACCACGTAAATACTTGCCATGCTATTGGGATGACAGGGGAAGATGGTCACTTGTTTATTACAGGTGAGATGCTTTTTCCTAATTGTACTATCTGCAGTTGTTTGAACCCAGTGATGAAGATGGATCATATGGCTATAGCAGGTGATTCTATATCATTTAGAATTATAGAAGAAGAAAGAATTTTAAAACTGTAAGTGCTATGTTTGGTAGAGCAGGACTAGAATTTATAAGAAAACATTACTGTGTGCTTATATTAAGTCAATGAAAAATGTTGATTTTTCAAAGGGAATGCAGAATTACGGAATTTCACAGAGAGCTCTCTATCCCCATATCCATAGACACCTTGAAAACAGTATTCCAGAATGAGGTGTCACAGACCCTCCGCAAGACCAAGTTGCCAGGAAAGCTGGTGTTCCCATGAAAGCCAAACCGAAAACAATGGCCATACAGCTTCCCTCATTCCTGAAAAGACCAATGATTTAAGGAGAAGACAAAAAGATAGCAAGTCCCCTACTTTATAAATCTACTAGCTCACATGTCTAAAAATGGAAACCAGGAATCAACTTAATTAACCTTATTATTTAAAAACATTTGTGATGAGTTCATTCTTGAACTCGAAGTTACACTTGTATAAAAAATATTAATTTAATCACACTAATTATGGCTTCAGACAAACTCTAATCAACTTGGAATGTTTTCCAACTCTTTCTGTAGAGCTATTTTTGAATATTTTACATTTTGTATGGGTTTTGGGGGAGAGGGGTGATAAATATCTCATAAATGAAAGGTAGCATGGAGTTAATGCTAAACTCTTCCAAGCAGCTTTGAACAGAGACTATGCACACTGCTCTGGCTCTTCCTTTGGGTGTGGCCATTTTTTACAACCTTAAATAAATATATATATACATATACATACATATATATATATATATATATATATATATATATATATATATATATATGGAAATAGCCCTGCCCCCGCCCCTCCATGCCTATGGCAGGTGGGAGAGCTGTCCCTGCCCCTCCCCAGCTGCAGCATTAGGGAGCGTGGCTCCTATGACAATGTAATGGAGCTGCTCTGATGGTGCAGGTGTGGGAGGGCTGGCACTGAGGGCATGAAAGCAGAACTGGCCCCGCCCCTCACTCAATGCTGCAAGGGGTGAACTAGCTAGGGCAGTGCTGGAGAGCTCACCCAAAGATGGGGAAGAACTGGTAGGCTGACCAGCTCTGCAACCACCCAGTCCCAGAACCAGGGTCATGAGTTGGCCCACCCCAACATCCACCCCATCTATGATCTGCAGGATTGTGTTAAGGGGCCAGTCCTGCAAATCCAAAGCTGCAGGATCTCTACAACACTGGGCAACAGCAGGATATCCAAGAGGAGTCCCATTGAGAGCCCAGCATCAATAGTGTAGCAGAAACCAGTGACCTTGAACCAGACCAATGACTCTTTGCAATGAACACATGCAAGTAAAGCTATATGGACAAAAGAGTCACATTGAAGCTTCCATGATTAGATTTCTTCCTTTTTTCTCTTTTTTTTTTCTCATAAATTTCATTATATTTGTGGGGGAGGGGGGTGGGTTGCAAGGGCAGAGGGTGAATACGAAGGGACACAAAATGAATGGGATCAAGACACATGATGTGAAAGAAACAAAGAATAAATAAAGGAAAGTTTAAAAAAGGAATGAAAATAGCCTACTGTCTTGTTGCTATAAGAATTATCTTCGCTTTTGTTATTCTTCTAGCTATTAATCCATTTCACATTACTTGCCCTATATTTGATAGCGATTAAGAAATCCTACTTGTTTGTTTTAAACAACTGTCAGCCAAGCCCAGTTCATAACTGTGGTAAGGGAATTAACAGAGCACCTCTAGGACTTGAAGGAGACAGTAAGCTAGCAACACACGCACAAGTTTTATCATAGAAAATGATTTTGTTGCCTAAACTTGTCTGGCCTTCAACAGGGTTCAAATCAAGTAAAATTCTAATTTTAACCAAACAGCTGCTGTCTCTCTTACAAAGCTTTTATTTGCATAAGAGTTGGACCTTCTTTCCCAGATCTTGAAGTGTGTTCTAGCCAAATGCAGATTAAATTGGCTTAGTACTCTTCTATGAATTGCTGTACCCTGGTCCAATAAGGAAGAGTAACTCCCAGAAACTCTGGAAATACTTCTATACTATCGCTCTTTATGTGTCACTAAAGCACAGTACTAAGCCTTGAAAATATCTGCAGAGAGAAGTGTATAAACAGCAGGTAAGACCATTGCCTTGCTACTTGATAACTGTGCTTTCAATGGGCAGAAGACTTATTGCCAACTAAGCCTCCCTTTTAAATCAGGAATAGAAACAGGGAGGTTTTTGTGGTGGTATTGTGTTCCCCAAAACATTGTGCATCCTAATAAACTTATCTGGGATCAAAGAACAGAACAGCCACTGGATACAGAGGCTAGAAAATGGTGGCACTCACACCTTTAATCCTAGCATTCCAAAAGCAGAAATCCCTCGATTTCTGTGAGTTCAAGGCCACATTGGAAATAGCCAGACATGGTGACACATGCCTTTAATCCCAAGAAGTGAGCCTTTAATCCCAGGGAGTGATGGCAGAAAGCAGAAAGATATATAAGACATGAAGATCAGAAACTAGAATCATTTGGCTAGTTAAGCTTTTAGCTGGTTAAGTTTTCAGGCTTTTGAGCAACAGTTCAGCTGAGATCCATTTGGAAGAGGACCCAAAGGCTTCCAGTCTGAGGAAACAGGATCAGCTGAGGAACTGGCAAAATGAGGTAGCTGTGGCTTGTTCTGCTTCTCTGGTCTTCCAGCTTTAACCCAATACCTGGCTTCAGGTTTAGTTTTATTAATAAGACCTTCTAAGATTCCTGCAACAGGTTTTACCATCAGTAATCACATCAACAAACTGTAAAATTCAAAGCCTCTGAACACCACAATGCAATTTCTCAGAATTAAGACCATAAAAAAGACAGCAGCACTCAGAATACTTGGAAATATAGTGACAAATAAAATAAATGGCCTAATCTACACAGGGTTTATGATGTAAACTTAGGGGGAAAACACAGAAAATTAAAAAGGAATAGCCCTTCTCTGTTGCTGGTGGGATCAACAGACAGATATGTTCAGCTCTGGAAGAGAACTTGGCAGTATCTCCTCAAGCTGAAAACATACATAGCCTTTAACCACTCTTGCAATTACATAACATAAAAACCACGTTAATTTCCCTTTCACAAAATTGCACAAGAATGTTGACAAAAGCATTGAAGGTACGAGATCACTAACATACCCATAAAGAGCTGCACACATAATTTTGGGATAGTTACATTATGGAACATTACAAAGCAGTTATCATGAGCTGACCACAACCAAATGACACAGCAGAGGGGTCGCACAGATGCCATGCTGAACTAAAAAGAAGTCAGGCAAAGAGAAATAAAAACCCTGCTCCAGGAGATCTTCTGCATCAAGTTCAAAACACCACAGTTTATCAAGGACCAGTGTTAAAAGGCTTTGGGGAAATGCTAATGGAAAGAGAACACATTGGAGGGAAAGCTTGCAAGTGAGCCCTGCTCTCCAGCCATCCCACTGCTAAGTCATGGACGTGTTCATTCGGTGAAATTTTTTCATATAATTTATGCACTTTTATGAATGTCTAAGTATAATAAAAATCTTAGTACTTTGATGGTGTTTCCAGAGTTTGCTAACTAAGGCAAGAAAACTGCTCCTGAGTCCATAGACTGAATGGAAAAAGGGAAAGGCCACGGTCATTAATACTATTTGCTTCCCAGATGCTGTGTGAGCTGCTCTGTTCCACCACACCTTTCTGTCATGATGAATGGAAATCCATGAAGCAGTGCTCAGCCATAAACTCTAAATGGACTCAGTAGGATAAATTTGTATGTATGTGGGGTGTGTGTGTATATATGTGTGTGTGTGCGTGTGCGTGTGCATGTGCGTGTGCGTGTGCGTGTGCGTGTGTGTGTGTGTGTGTGTGTGTGTGTGTGTGTGTGTGTATGTGTGTGTGTGTGTGTTGAAATTAATAACTAAAGGAGAGATTATGGGCTTGAGTGGAGGTTGGAGGGGAACACAGGAGTTAGAGGAGCAGAAGGTGGAGTAGAAATGATGTAGATATAGTACTCACATATAAAATTCTACCCCCCAAAAATGTAAGATAAATAAATAAACCCTTCCTCTTTTCCTTCACTCTTTCTCTTCCTTCCTTCCTTCCTTCCTTCCTTCCTTCCTTCCTTCCTTCCTTTCTTTTCTTTTCTCTTCCTTTTTTTTTGATGTAGTCTCACTGTGTAGACGAGGCTGATCTCAAACTCAAAAATCAGTCTGCTAGAGAGTGCTGGATTAAAGGCGTGACTCACCACACCCAGCTCCTTCTTCCTGTTAAGTCGTTTCTGGCGCATATTTTGTATCAGTGATGAAAGCATGACCAATGCTCTATCTACATATAATCGCTCTTGATTTCTTAATATTTCCTTTTATTTTGTCTAAATCAATAATATTTTCAAAGTCCAATACTGGTTTCACATATTATTATCTCCAATTAGCAGATGAGTCATAAGAAAGGTAAGAATCTTGCTTGTAGTCACACAGGTAATCGGAGCTGATATCCTCACCAGCGAAGATATTATTTCATACAGTAACTGCAGTTTGTACTATTGCTTCCAGTCATGCATACAGTCACACACATACACACATAAGCTGAGTTTAGTCTAGGTTTCCCTACAGAAAAAGAGAGGGAACTAATTAGTAATGTAGAAGATCAAATGAAAATTAGCATTATCTATAATGCTTAAAAATACTTATGATCAGAGTTTATTAATAAAATTTTATTCTTGGTAGAATTAAATTAATGCAAATGATGAAACTTACATTCTGGTTTCTGTTTCTGGTCATTCTTTTCCCCTTGAGATGTGCTTCCCATTCCCACAGCAACCCAATCTGGAGCATGAGGCTTTCCCACATTGACAACTTCTTTCATTTTTCACCCTGTCTCATCTCAACTCATGAAAAACACCTCTCTAAATACAGCCTTTCTTTCTATGTGTGTTTGTGGAGATCCACCATGCTTGTTTTTCTGAATATGTCTCTTTTGGTGATGAGGGTATTCCTCGGTGTCTAGCAGGCAGGCATTGTCGGGTGGAATGGAGTTAGGTGGAACACTGGCTGCTCCTATATATCTTTTTCTTGTCAGGTTAATGAAACTCCTTCAATGTCTTTGAATACAAGTATACAATCTCTTGTCCATCTGCACACTGCAGACTTATTCACTACTCATAATGAACAATCTATGTAGAAATGTCCTAAACCAAAAGCATTATTGAAGTAGAGTAATGTAGAAAAGACCAATTATACTGGTTTCTTGACTTATTTAGTGATTTACTTAAAGCTTGTACTAGTTGTACTACTACCTGGAACAGAATACCTGAAGGAATAGCTGAAACAACTAACTGGTCATTGCCCTTCACAGCCTGACCAGTCTTGCTTGCTTGCCCACCTCACCCCCCCCCCCCCCGCACCTTGTGATGTCAGAGTAGAAAATGAGAACACAAACCAGACCTGATACCAAAGTTTTCAGAAGCTATCCTGGCTTCTTTCCACTAGTGACTTTTCTCTTCCACTCTTATTATGTCAGAGTGCTTATTCCAGAAAGAATCCCATGACATTCTCTCTGAAGAATCTAGCAATATACCATGAAAAACTGAAGGTTTAACAAATATTTATTGAGGGTTATAGTAATGTTTCCCAGCACTCACTAAGTATCACTGAGTACTTTAAGATGAACAACACATGATAAAGACTTATACTAAATAAACCACCTCAGAATTCACCTCATACTTCAAAGGGCAACATGCAATCTAAGCTCTCCTTATTCCAAGCACTAAGAACTGGTGTACAAGATGTCTCAGGCTTGGGCATAAACAACAGAGGAAAACAGCTCATGTTAGAACCACATCTGCTGTCAATCTCCCCCCAGTCACGTTAACTCTGGATAAACCACACAGCCTACAATTGCACAAATAATTGCTCCAGTTTTTAAGTTCACAAGAAAATAAAACATTGTGAGGGATATGAGAAGAAAAAACAATGTTAACAAATCTTCAAAGACATTGGATATTAGAACTATCAGGAAAAATTTAACACCAGGATTAAATGTTTTAAGGAAAACATGATGTGTGATTGCATCTACAACAAAGAATGGACACTGTAGAATAAGCTAAAATAATTGTAGAACTAATAACACAATAGATGGAAGTTAAAAATTATCATGCTCATTTAAATATGAATGCAACAAACAAAATTAGTGAGAAACAGTGCAGATCAAGAAAAAAATCACTATGAATGCAACTGTGTGGAAATTGTTTTGATAAATCTGCCAGACATTTTAGTCTTTATAAATAAAATCCTGATGGCAATCTCATATGGCTTCTGCCAGAAAAAAAGTCCAACTCTGACATGACTTAATTCCCAAGCTGCAACACCAAAGTATGATGGGAAAGAACAAGTGTAGGAGATCCATCTTGGGCAGTAATGCAAACATTAAACAGCTATGAACAAGCTGTGTCCTGACCTAAAGAAAAGAAATAAAAGCATGAGCAAGTTTACCTCAGGACGACAAGACTGCATGGATGATACAAAATGTATGGTGTATATATAAAATAAAAACAGAGAAAGAACCTGGTTAAAATAAAATTTAGCAAGCTAGAAATAAAAGGGAACTTTCTAATTCTAAAGGCAAACTACAGCAAGTTTATACAACAAAGTGTTGGTAGCTTCCCTCTGCACCACAGACACAATAATGCTGCAAGCAGTCTCTGCTTTATCCTGTGTCCTCTCCAAGAGGGAAAATCAGACATCAGGGGCAGGATGGAACTGGACAAGCCCAGCTGCTCAGTGAGCTGATGTGGGGACAACTGTTTCTACAGATGTTAACTGTATCCCACAGACTATTTTGCCATATATTAAAGACTTAAAACTTTTAGGAGGAAATATGCAAGAATATGATTGTAATCTTAGGGTAAAGAAAGTTTTCCTAAATGTAGAACAAAGATATTGATAAGGTATACTATGGATTTTCAGAACATTTAGATATGAAATTCAATTAGCGTGTATTCATTGTACATAAAGACATTTTCATACTGACATATCATGTATTTTGATCATCTTCATACTCTTCCCTCTGGTTTCTGCTTTCACACTCACATTATTCCCCAGACACTCTCACTTCCACTTCCATGCCCTATCTACATATGTGATTTTATGTATAAAAATCTAGAATTCACATGAGAGAAAACATGAAATATGTGTCACTTTGAGTTTGTTTTTGCTTAATATTACAGTATCCAGTTGCATTCGTTTTTCTCAAACCAAGATAATTTCATTATTTTTTCTTTGTGGCTGAATGAAACTCCTTTGTGCAGAATACATTTTCTTTACCTATTCATCTCTTGATGGACACCTAGGCTATTTCCATAACTTGGCTATTGTGACTAGTGTGCCAATAAACACAGATGATTAATTGACGAATTTACATTCCCACCAACAGTGTATAAGCTTCTCACCCACCTCCACTCATCTTTACAGCATCCATTGCTATGTGTTTCTTTAAAGTAGCCATTCTGATTGGGGTGAAATGGAACGTCGGCATTGTTCTAATTTACATTTCCCTGCTCACTCAACACATCAAATAGGTTTTCCTGTGTTTATTGGCCACTTGAGAACTGTCTATCATTTCATTGGCCCACTTATTAAATGGATTGTTTGGTTTCTTGATATTTAGACTTTGAAATCTATTTAAGTCTTTCTTTGTATATTCTAGATACTAATGCCCTGTCAGTTGGCAAAGATTTCCATCCATTCTGTGGGCTCCCTTCACTCTGGTCATGGGTTCCCTGGCTGTGCAGAGGCTTTTAAATGTAATTCAATCTCATTTGTCACTCTGAGGATCATTCCCTGTAGGTTATGGTCCATTTCAGAAAGTCCTCACTGTGTCTTGAAATGGTTCCCCCTAGCAATTTGGAGTTTTACATTCTGTACGATCTTTGATCCATTTTGAGTTAATATTTGTTCAGGTTGAGAGACAGTTTCATTCTTCTACATGTGGACAAGGTTTGTCTAGCCATAAGGCACTTGTTCAGAATGCCTAACCCTTGGGTTCAATCCCCAACTCTGGAAAAAAAAAAAAAGATGGTAAAGAAGATCAATTGTGAGTTATAAGAGGTTAGTCACACAGTTAAAAAATTCAGAACTTTGCTTATCAAGAACTTGCAGAAATTTATGTTTCAATAAAGACAGTAGGGAGGCAAATCATAGCTGGGAGAAAAATATTTAGAAAAGATATGTCACTGTCAGCTGCAAAGGTTAATATTCAAATATATATATTTGAACTGGAGGGAGCATGTCGCTCTGCTGACGGGATGCTTAACTGAATTAATGCTTAACTTCTAAACTGGGAAACTGGGCAGAGCTGGCCAGTTGAGCTTTTTCCTAGATGTGCCTTTACAAGACCCCTGAGTTGGTGATGAACTAGGGGACTCAAGACACACTAGTAGACATCTTTACAGAAGACATTAAAATGATTGCTTCTGGGTTTGTGATAATCATATTTAAACATGAAATCTGACTTCACCCAGCATTAGAAAGGTGAAACCCTGGAAAAGATGCATGGAAACTTTGACTTGGTTCTGCTATAGAAGTTTGTCATTCTGTATAAAATATATCTATATATATATTCAGATCCAGAATATGGATGACCCAACAGGAAAATGAAAACATTAAATCTAGGAATTGACAAGCCTCAAAACACAAATAGCCAAAAAGCTCATGAAGAGCATTAAGTTCATTACTAGCTAAATGCTACTTAAAATGTCCCTAAGCCATCTAATTGATCAGTTCTACATGAAGTATGTCTAACAATCTAAGAGCTGGAACACATAGAACTCAGAACCCACAAATATCCACCAGTGACAGAAATGACCGACAAGAATGGTTTCACATTCACACCATGGGACAGAAGAACTGGACGAGTTTATGTAAAGCATCTGGGGGAAATGCTTTCAAATTTGCAGTGGAACGAAAAGAAGCACAAAGGAAAACAGAGGCAAAATACCATTCTTATAAAGGCATAGAGCAGTGGAAACTGTATTCTTTAACATGTAACTTTACAAGATAGTTTATAACCCAGAATTCTGGGAGCCATTAATTGGGGTCGCAAGGCTAATAGGAGTTTGCAGAGGTATCTTTTTCCTGGGAGCTCACGAGATTCTATGAAGCAAGAGTTTTTTTGGGAGCAGCCAAATGCGTTTTCGCTTCCCATCGCATTTCTCGAGCCCAGGGGAACTGGAGGGAGCATGTCGCTCTGCTGACGGGATGCTTAACTGAATTAATGCTTAACTTCTAAACTGGGAAACTGGGCAGAGCTGGCCAGTTGAGCTTTTTCCTAGATGTGCCTTTACAAGACCCCTGAGTTGGTAATGAACTAGGGGACTCAAGACACACTAGTAAACATCTTTACAGAAGACATTAAAATGATTGCTTCTGGGTTTGTGATAATCATATTTAAACATGAAATCTGACTTCACCCAGCATTAGAAAGGTGAAACCCTGGAAAAGATGCATGGAAACTTTGACTTGGTTCTGCTATAGAAGTTTGTCATTCTGTTTTGTTTTGTTTTTAAGAAAATAGTTCACAAGTTACAAGTTTGGCAAGTGTAGTTAACATGGAAATAATTGAGAGTGTGTGAACTCAATTGCCCCTACCAATTTGTCTCCAATTAGTGAAGGGCATCAGATGAATCAAACGTTTGTTATATTTGAAGTGTGGGCAGAAGCCATTATAATCCACTGCACATTTGCCAGGTTTCTGATTTGGGGACACCATTATCCAATTGTCCTGCTGACATGTTTATATTTTATATATGAAAAATATGTATTTGCATGTCTATAACAGCCATAACCCACACTATATATTGCTCCCGGCTGAGTTTAATGGCATGTATCCAACTCGTGAGTGAAGTCCTTAAGTTATAAACAACATTCAAAGAGACTTTTACTTCAACCAGATTCTATGCTTTCTTCATGTTACTTGCCCAGGACATTTCTATACATATGATTTAAGCCAGTCACCAACAAGGAAGATTTATTTGGAGTGAAAATCACATTTTAAAGGCCAAATACATTGCTTTATTTTTTAACTATTTACTTGCCACATCTCCAGAATTACATCCAAATAAAATGTTGAAGACCCTGAACATTTTCATGAAAAGTAGTCATGAAATAGTCATGTTTTATTAGAGGAATGGGCAGAAACATGCAGAGTACCCATGGGTTCCTCCATATTCACCACACTGACTGGTGTTGAAACCCAGCTCCTTGACATGTTTAGGAAACAATACAATGATTAAGGAAAACTTAGTGGCATCTTCCAGAAGACTGACTTTAAGAAAAAGCCAGCATCCACAGCAGATTCTCTCTTCATTGTGGTTTTCCTGGCATACGCAGGAGAAGAGAGTATTTTGTTAAAAATGTTTCTAAACTGGTGTCCACGGTTGCTGTCTGTCCGTATATAATGTGCTGCTTTATGTACTCAGTAAAACATAAAAAAGAAACCTTATGTCTCAGGTAATCTAAAATTGGGCCACACAAACATATTTTCCAAATTACTGCAGGGCCCATCAAACTACACACATAGAGCATGTTAACAGCTCTACTTTTTGCTATTCAAGTTGTTTCTAGATCAGTTTCTGTCTGGGTGTGGGTGGTGGCTCATATCTATAATCCTAGCACTCAGGACACTGCAAGTTTGAGGCCAATCTAGTGTACACAGTAACTCTGTAAAAAAAAAAACAAGATTGTTTTCCTTAAGCCATAATATTCTATATTTGGTGTTGTTTATACTAAAACAATTTTTTAAAGGAGAAGATTGGGTGGAGAGATGGCTCAGCTGGCCCCTTGCAGAGGAGCTGGGGGTTTGGTTCCCAGCATCCATGTTGGGCCCAATATCCTCTTCTGTCCTGTGGGTCCTGGATATGTATGGTACACATGCATACATGCAGAAAAGACACTCAGTCACATAAAATAAAAACAAATAAAATATAAAAAGTTCTCTACACTATGTGAATGGGCCATTAATTAAAACATTCAATATAAATGACTGCTTCATTGTTTGACTATAAGACAGACATATTTTCACTTATATTTCATAAATCAAATTTGCTACTACTACTATTTTTATGTTATATATCTAGAATTTTGTTTTTTTTCAACACCCAAAATTTGGATGTAGTTGTCTAAGGCCCCTCCCTACCCCAGTTTCATATGCTATATTCAAAAATCTTCCAAGTTCTTCTAATATTGCTTGGATGTATAAATATGTCATTCTTCCAAATATTGAAGACCTGTTAAATTGTTAAAATTATTTTTAATAAAAAGAATTCTTTCAATATTATTTACAGCGATCTTGGTTTAATCTGTTCAACATGCTAAGTGCTGTCAGGTGCCAGATTCCAGCGTGCTCTCCATTTTATTGTATGGCTTCTACTTCCATCTTCTTTGAATTAAATTTCTATTGCATACTTGAATGTTATTTAATACATCTCATACACTCAAAATAAAACCACCAGGTAAAATGAGTTCTGACTTAGTAAAAAGGAGTTATTTCCAAATTAGTGTTACATACGCAGATGGCTATGATTTGACATCAGTGGTTTACAGGAAAAGAACACTGACTGGAACTGACATGCTCTACCATGACGCAGCCGCTCGTGAGTTTATAGGTCCACACTTCAGCACATTTAACCAGATGCTTTCAGTACATCTAGAGAGAGAGGTATATAAAGAATCCCTGTGCTACTGTTTGGAAAAGAGATTCTTCTGTCACCTATGAAATCAACCCGATGACATTGTTTTATAACTTCATAACACAAATGGAAGAAAACCAGCAATAATGTATAAAAATTATAACATCAAACACTCTAAAAACTGTTCAGGGAGCTTGCCAAATACACAATGGCCTTGTAGAACTACACAATGTTTTTGCTTTTTCTCCCTAATTCTATTCTTTATCCTCAGATTCCCAATAGTAACACATTCACGTACTCAAAATAAGACAATCCAAGGCTTCCTTCTGGAAGGAATGTTTACTGTTTTCTTCACAGCACTAGTTCCACACAGCAACCATGCTGGGGTGGCCCTCCTCACTAGATCACTGCTTGATTCTGGATGTCTGAGCACTGGAGGAGAGGAACCTGGCACATTCACCGAATTGTCCTTTGCTTTTCAGGCAGCTCAAGAGCCCCTGAAAAGAGTGGGAATGAAGTACTGATGGTTTTTTTTTTTTTTTTTTTTTTTTTTTGGTTTTTTCAAAACAGGGTTTCTCTGTGTAGTTTTGGTTCCTGTCCTTGATCTTGCTCTGTAGACCAGGCTGGCTTCAAACTCACAGAAATCTGCCTGGCTCTGCCTCCTGAGTACTGGGATTAAAGGTGTGCACCACCACTGCCGGGCTACTATAACTTTTAAGATGTAAATGCACGACACAAATACTGCATAACACAATGGGATGCAAACGATTGGGCAATCCACAAAGCACAACCAAAAACACACACAGTTCATAGAGTGTGTGTGTGTGTGTGTGTGTGTGTGTGTGTGTGTGTGTGTGTGTATGTGTTTATGTATGTATGTATGGTATCAGAGAATAGTAACTTGAAGTATTTGATATATGTTATTTTTAAGAATGCAATTTTTGTTTTAGTTTCTGTTAGTTTTCTCTCAAGTATCTGCAATTTCAGACACATTTTTTCAAATGCAGAATTTCTATTCAATATCAAGATCAAAAAAAAAAACTTTACAATTCAGGTAGGAAAGAGCAGAATTCATTACCAGCTGTGGCTTGGTTCAAGTTTGACTTTGTTACCACTTACTTCGCTTTTAGTTACATAAATGGAAAAGTAAATAATGGCCCGGACTGCAGGGGAAATAATTAGATACTCATCTCCAACCACCTAAACTGTAAGTGAAAGAAGTCATAGAAAAATTATATAATTAGAAAATTCAATAACATAACTCTTTATTAATTCTTTGGGAATTTCACATCATACATCTCAATCCCACTCACCTCCCAGTCCCTCCATATCCTCCCTTCACTCCTGCAGCATCCCAAAAGAATCCTCCTAAAAACTGATTAAAAATAAAACAAAGCAAACAAGCAAACCCACCTTCCTCCTCCGTCTTCTTAACACCTTTTCATCCATCCTAGTGGCAATGGGTGCTGCAATGAGTCACGCAGTGTACCCTTTTGTCCATTCAGCCTCGCCCATAAAGTGTTCATTGCAATGAGTCATTGGTCATGTTCAAGGCCTCTGGCACACCATCATCACTGGACCCTCGGTGGGCTAATCACGGTCTTCTGATTTCAACATACACGGTTCTTATGATCCCCTGTGGCAACACAGGCCGTGGATATCATTACAAGCCCCATCTGCAGCAGGAACACGAACCCAGACACAGCTCTCAGTGGAAGCACAGGCCACCCAGATCAGTATGACCCCTGCAGCAGCATGACTCCCGGACATGATCTCAGGTTGCTGTCCAGACCCCAGACATCTGCACAGACCTCTGTGGAAACAGGAGCCATGAACACCAATTCAGACCCCGGATACTGCTATGTCACAGACCCAGACATGGCCCTTGGTAGCAGAAGACACCATGGCCCCAAGGTGACAGTGTAGTTCCCTCAGATTGGCATGGCCCCAGCAGCGGCATGGCCCTCGGTAGCCAACATGGCCACAGATTGCTGCCTACACCCAGGCATCCGTGTGGTCTTTGGTGGCACCACAGGCAGGAACATCAACACAGACCTTGGCTGTTGTAGGACCACAGACCTAGACATGGTCCTCACCAGTAGCCTGGGCTCAGATGTCACAGTGTCACCAAATGGTAGCACAGACCATTCAGATCAACATGGCTCTAGTGACAGTGTGACCCTCAGACACTAATATGGCCCCAGGTGGTAGCCCAGACCCCTGGCATTAACATTACCTTTGAAGATATCAGGAGCAACAGACATCAACACAGACCCTAGCTCAGTAGGGTCACAGACCCAGACATGGCCCCCACCAATAGCCCAGGCCCAGATATCTCTGTGGTACCTTGTGGCAGCAGAGGCCACTCAGATCTATGTGGCTCTGGCTGTAGCATTACCCTCAGATCCCCACCTGGCTTCAGATGATGGCCCAGATCCTGGGTATTTGCACAGCTTTTGGTGGTATCAGGAGCCATAACAACCCAAACCCTGGATGCAGTAGGGTCACAAACCCAGATGTGGCCCTACACCACAGCCCAGGCTCAGATGTTACCATGGCCCTGGGAGGCATCATAGGCCATCCAGATTAGCGTGGCCCCAATGGCAGAGTGCTCAGACATCATCATGGATTTAGGTGTCTACCAAACCTGGGTGATCCACATGGCCGTCAGTGGTTACTGAAACCATGGACATCAACACAGACCCTGGCTGCCGCAGGACCATGGACCCAGATATAAGTCCCTGGTAGCAGCTTGGGCCTAGATGTCATCATGTCCTTTGGTAGTAACACAGGCCATTCAGATCGACATGGCTGTGGCATGGCCCTTGGACACCAAAATGGCCACAAGTGGCAGCTCAGACCCCAGACATCTGTATGGCCTTGGTGGCAACATGGTTAATGGACATCAACACAGACCTCAGCTGCGGTAGGAACACGGACCCAGACATGGCACTAGGCAGCCTCCCAGGCCTGGATGTCACCCCGTTCCTGGGTGGCAAGCAGGCTGCCAACATCAGTTTCTTCAGATCTGCCTCTTACTGCCACATACTAACTATTCTGCCTTTCTTACTCTCCCATATCTCCACCATATACTTGATCATCAAAAGGTAATCTACCCTCTTGGTGCCTCAAGGTGCCACACAGGCCTGTGGATGCTTTCAGCCAACCAGAACCGTGAGGATCCAGGCTGCCCCATGGGTGTTTTTCCCCCACCTGATACCACACTGCTCAGGAAGGCTTATGGAAGCCTTCAAGCAGACCAGACCAGAACTGAAATTCTTTAACTTAATAGTAATTTACATTTAAATTTAAAGTTACCCAGAAATTGAAAAGGGAAAGGAAAAGAAAGACATATGAAACTTAATAAAAGGAAAGGAAATAGATTGTTCACAGTAGCCAAAATGTGGAGTCAACCTATAAGTCCACCATTAAAAGAACAGATGAAAGAAGTATAGCACAGACACCAGAGAACATGATTAAGCCTTCAAAAAGAAGGAAATCTTACTATGATGCAGCTACATGACTGGATGTGGAGCACAATGTGCTAAATGAAATAAGCCAGACATGGAAAGACAACTGCATCATGATGTCATTTATCTGTGAAAACTATAAAACTCAGACTCAGAATCAGCCTTTTGGTACCTGCCAGGAGCTAGGGTTATGGGGTTGGTTTAGGGTTTAGGGAGATGTTGGCCAAAACCTATAAAATTCCAGCTGTTTGGGAAGAACACACTCAAGATAAATTGAAAAAAAAATCAAAGATACGTGATTAATTTCAAAAAGTCTAAAAGAGAATAGAGAATGAAATCGTAAATACATGGCAGTCAATAGGAAGGACTGACTTGTTCCTCAGAACCTTGTCATTTCCCAGTTGTACTACAAATACAGTTATGTGATTAAGTATAGTTCATAAGTGTAAATTTTAGAGGAAATGAAGAAAATATAAATTGATCTACATAATCCAGAATGCATTGCCCCTAGATCATTCTGCCCTCATGTTACACTGTTTTTATTATACACAAAACCAAATCAGCAAGATATATGCCTTTAAGTATACTTGGAATAGTTCTCACACATCTTATTCCTCTTTATAGCAGCCTCAGACATTTGCATTAGGCCTTTTTGAATCACAACAGGAAGGTTTCTTCCTTCTTTCTTTCCTTGTTTTAGTTCTTTTCTCACAGTGTTCAGACAGAAGCATTTCTCTCTCTGCCATGTTTCTCCCAGGAAGTTCAAATCCCTTCCTGTCTTTATGGTCTGTACCAGCTACTCACCCACCAGCACTAACTGCATTCGATGTAACAAAATACCTTCTAGAATAAATAGCATTGAAATAATCTATAACTCCCCACGCATACTTGTAGTGGCCTATTTGATTTCAGGGAAGTGTTACTTAAAATTAATCAAACAAATAGAAGTTCTCAGCCAAAGGAATGATAAAGATATGTGACAAGGTTTACCAGCACAGGTTTCTACTTCAAGATCAAATGTAAAATGCAAGTGGACGGAGCATGGTCTCACATTCATCTTTTAAAAAGGCATTTTATTGACTCAGTTTCAGATCTGTGTGCACATTTATGACAAAATGGACTCTGTGTCTTCCCCAAATCTCTCACCTTAAGTGTATGATTTTTCCTCTCAATTTTGGTGTACCAGAGAATTGAGTCATATTCAGAGAAACTGGGATGTTGGCGCGTGCTGCAGTTAACACTTGGAGAATGAAGCAAAGGATCAAGAGTTCAAGCCTGGGTTACACTGTGATAACTGGTCTCAAATAACAAAAAATAAAAATAAAAAGTCAATCAGTAAGTGAACTGAAATTGCAACAATGTATTTGTTAATGCAACGTTAACTATTAGAACTAGTAAGCACTAGATTCTAACAGGTTTTGCAAAATAATGTCTTGCTCTCATCCCATCCCCTGTAGGGTTCCCTGGTTAAGAGATCATCACTGTGCTCTTCCAGGGTGAAACTTTCCTTCATCTTCTGGTAGTGGCCTCTTCTGCAGCCAACAGATGGAAAGAGGTGCAGGGAAGACACACTTGCTCCTAAACGGCTTCTCATCTGGCCTCATCTCTATTCAACGTGGGGAAAACCGAGTAGTTCCCAGGTCGGACAGCCACAGCAGCAATCCACAAAAAGGAAGAAAAGTATGAACTTGTCATCTAAAACTAATGTGTGGCTATTACAATGATTATGAGTACTCACCTTCTTGACAACACTTGCTGAAAGCCATCCCAGACATTATTTGAAATGAGAACAGCCTGAACACATTCACTCTGTTGATAGAAGTATAACTATGATGATCTCATATTAATGATCTCATCTAGAGATTTTTATTTTATTTTTATTAGTTCTTTGCATATTTTGGTCATATTTACCCCCTCCTCAAATCCTCCCAAATCCTGTTCTTTTCTGCACACACCCAACTTTGTGCCTTCTTTTTGTTTTTAAACCTATTAAGTTCAATTTGTGCTCTCCATATATCTTTGGATATGTGGCCTTCCCAGTGAAGTGTAATCTACTTACCAGGGACCATACACTTGAAGAAACTGACTCTTCTTCTCATGACATCTGTCAGTTGTCAGTAGTTCAATGCCAGGAACACAGTCCAAAAGTGGAGTCGTATGAGATTTCTGAGTGCTCGTGAGAAAATTCCAAGAAAACAAAACAAGAGTCTTATGATCTCAGTTTCCCTCAAGCAAGAAATTGTTCTTGGAATGTATTTTCGTGCTCCTCCCAGGTACGGTGGATAGGAGTGAGTTTGCTTCAGAGTATTCATTACAATAGCCATTACAACTGGTTATTGTTATTTGTTTGTATGCCTCTTTGGAAAAATATGTTTTTGCTGTGTGTGGCTTATCTGCCGTGTGTAACTTCCCCTTGTGGTTGTACACTTTACTCACGTGACTCCTCTAACCCTCAGAATATAAATTGGCTAATGCATTGAATAAAGTTGGCTATTGTATGAGACTTTAGTCTGCCTCATTTATCGGTTTCATTCTCCCAGGGCCCACTGTCTCTAAACAGTTCTTCAGTTGAAAACATTTTTTTCCTGTAGTTGTCCACTTCCTTTGACTCTTGTCATCTCTCTGTCTCCTCTTCTGCAATTATCCCCGAGCCCCAGGAAGAGGAGTGTGATGTGGATGTCTCATTTAGGGTTTGGAATTCCAGTTTCTCATTCTCTGCACACTGACCAGCTGTGGGTCACTGTGTCAATTGCCATCTACTGCATAAAGAATCTTCTCTAATGAGTTGAATGATGAACTTATCTATGGGTATAATACGCTATTTGGTGTCAGTTTAAACTGTATTCATTTAGCAGAATAATTACAATAGCTCCAGGTTCTTGCTCTCAACAATAATAGGTTTCATCTTGTGGATCGGGCCTTAAATCCAACCAGAAAGTGATTGGTTTCTCCCATGACATTCATGGCACTGTTGCGCTAGTGGGCATTTCATGGCACTGTTGCACTAGTGGGCATTTCATGGCACTGTTGCACTAGTGGGCATGTCATGTCAGGCCCATCATTATTGTAGTTTGCAGAGTTCATAGCTGGGTAAGACTGATGATTACTTTCTCCTCAAGTGGTATGCATAGCACATTTCAGCATTATGAAACCAAGACAATAGGGATGAAAATTCTAGGTCAGTACAAGTTTAATTTCTCCATGTTCTATGACTCAAGTCTGTGATGTCTTCAGCAACAGGGTCTTACTGACAAGATCTAGAAGGCAAAAAAAAGTAGTGGCTATGTAGCCTATAATGTTTTAAGGGACTATGGAAACTCACTGGCCAACAACTTCAAAAGAAGTAACCCATTCTTGGCAATGGTCTTTTTATTTGTTAGCCTGTGGTGTCCAGTAAATGCACTGTCACCCTATAACAGCATTTACTTTGTGTATATACACAGAGGACTATAACACATAGGACAGAGACACCTCCCATTCCATGTTCATGGCTAATCACATGGACAGGAAATGAAAAAAGCATGAATTTTATCAGCTGATGAATGAATTGTGAAATTTGGTACATTTACACATTGGCATATTATTTGGTTGTTTAAAAAATGAAATAATTCAGACCCAGAAAGACAAGTGTCATATGTTTTTTCTCATCTGTGGATGTTAGCTTTGAATTTCCAGAAATGTGTGCTCTGTTTGGAATTCCAAGAGAGATGAGGAAATTAGTAACAGTCACTGGAGAGGGCTTCAAGGGCAGGGAGATAGAATGCAGTGGTATGAAGGGTTAAAGATCAGTAACAGAACAGGAGGGATTAAATGGGGTGGGGAATTGGAGGGCAGGGTAGAAGAGAGAATATGAAAGGGATAACTAACACTGAGAATCTTTGAAAAAGTCATATGGAAAACTACTACTGTAGAAGACCCCAAACACGTACACATGCACACATAGAGTGCATGTGTATATACCCAAGAGAGTGGTACAGCTGAATCATGTGGTAGATCTATTTCATACCGCTTTCCATAATGGCTGCACTGTGTTATACTCTCTCCAACAGTGAATACGTGTTCTATTTTCTCACATCAACATCTGTTGCATATTTTAAATTTTTTATTTTAATTTACTCTTATGACCCCATTATGATTGGGGTCAAATGAACTCTCAAAGAAGTTTTAATTTGTATTTCCCTAAGGATGTTTGAACCTTATTAAAAATTATTTTCAGCCATTTGTATTTCATCTTTTTAAATTTAATTTGTATTTAACCTCTGTTTAATTCAATTATTTTTCATTGTTTTTAACGTTTTATTTAAAAAATTCTTTGTATATTCTAGGTACTTACTCTCTGGCAGATGTTTAGCTGGTAAAACTTTTTCCCATTCAATAAGCAGTGGGATTGCATTCAAGACAACTAAACTGTAACTGTAGTTTTTAACATTCTACCCCTGTGTAGTTCTAGGTCAGTGTAGGCCACAGTAGACAATTTGCATGGGATTTGGAGCTGGAGATGAGGTACAGGCATGACTGTTTAAACATAGCCAGGAAATTCACTAGGGGGCAGAAGGCTGTTGCTACTCGCTCCTACTATCTCATCCCTGATCGGGCACTGGCTGGGCCTGAAGGGCAGCAAGTCTTCCTTTGGGTTCCCTGTCCCCTGATCCACAGGATGATTTGCTTCTTCTGCAAGTGACCCATGGCTAATGATGGAGTTCAAAGTAGGGACAGACTAGTCTGGGATTCTAACAGTCTACTGAATTTCTGCTCAGCATCACAGAACCCAGGATCTTCCACTTTGTGTACTCATGAGAATTTCCCTGTCTGTGACTGTCCAGGACTATACTCAGAAATGATAAACTCAGGCAAGCCATTCAACAGCCTCACAACTGCATGAGGGAAAATTTGCATAATAAATCTTTAATTTTTATTTTAAACTTTATTGTTAAAAATTGCAAATAAAAAATGATACATGGAAACACTAACCAGACCCAAATAAACAACTTAATGAATGAGTTCTATAGTTAGAGGAGCCATTCTAAATGGAAAGTGTGAGCTCCACACTGGATTTTTTTAATGTTTCATTTAAAAAATTCTTTGTATATTCTAGGTACTTACTCTCTGTCAGATATTTAGCTGGTAAAACTTTTTCCCATTCAATAAGCAGTGAGATTGCATTCAAATATCCACTATCAAGTATATTTTTATGCACTTGTCCACATGGAAAAATAATACCCACATATAAATTTTATGTGTATATTGGTGGTGCTCTGACTTGCAACAGTAACAATACTAGAGCTTGGTGAGAACAATGCTTCTCAAATTCATTGATCATTGAATAATCTTATTGGTGAGAAATAAATTTTGACTATCACA
This sequence comes from Peromyscus californicus insignis, assembly GCF_007827085.1. Lineage (NCBI taxonomy): Eukaryota > Metazoa > Chordata > Mammalia > Rodentia > Cricetidae > Peromyscus > Peromyscus californicus. The sequence continues at coordinate 82,299,252 of NW_026294584.1, forward strand.
AATCAGTTCCAGATGGGATCTAAATTCAACTTTAAACCCACACAACACAAATGATTGGTTGGTCTACTTTAAAGCTAAGAGGTCCACTCAAAACTCTGTAAGTCTAAAGGCAAAATATGTAGTAATGATAACTTCAATGTGTATATAAAATAATCTGCTTCAATAACTGAGTTGCTAGGTATGGTGGCACACACTTTTAATCCCAGCACTTGGGAGGCAGAGGCAGGTGGATCTCTGTGAGTTTGAGGCCAGCCTGGTTTACAGATTGAGTTCCAGAACAGCCAGGACTACAGAGTGAGACCTTGTCTCAAAAAAAAGAAAGAACTTAGAGTCAGTAAGTTACAGCAATCAGAAAAGACTGAGAATTCAGTAGAAATATGAGAAAAAATATATAATAAGCTCTATAAAAGAAAATGCTATCCATAGGACCATATGTCAACAAATGTTGTTCAGTGTGTTTGACAACTGAAAAATTAAAAGTTCAAGCCAGAAGAGATTACTCTTATACATTTACCAGATGGTCAAAATTAGAAAAGTCAAGCCAAAGGAAATGATAGTAAGAGTGTGGAGCCTTGAGCATCAATATGATTTAAACTGCCCCAAGCATCTTGGGCATTTGACAGAGTCTACTGAATCTAAACATGCCTACCCCTGCGATTCACCAACCCATTCCTAATTTCAAACTTCAAAGCAATGTGTAGACAGAGGAGTCAAAATACATACATAAGGCTGTTCAAAGCATTACTGTTTGTAATAGCTAACAAATGAAAATGAAAACATAGAAAAATTTTCAAGTTTTTATCATGATAAAAATAGTTTCTAGTACATGCAAGCATGCAATTGTGTATAATGATGAAATTAAATCAATTATAACTGGATATAAGAATGGAGACATAGCCGGGCGGTAGTGGCGCACGCCTTTAATCCCAGCACTCGGGAGGCAGAGCCAGGCGGATCTCTGTGAGTTCGAGGCCAGCCTGGGCTACCAAGTGAGTTCCAGGAGAGGCACAAAGCTACACAGAGAAACCCTGTCTCGAAAAACCAACAAAAAAAAAAAAAAAAAAAAAAAAAAGAATGGAGACATAGCCAGACGATGATGGCACACTCCTTTAGTCCCAACGTTTGGGAGACAGAGGCATGGTGATCTCTGAGTTCGAGGGCAGACTAGTCTACAGAGCAAGTTCCCGGACAACCAGGGCTATACAGGGAAACCTTGTCTCAAAAAAAACAAAACAAAACAAAAATAAGAATGAAGACATAAATAGTACATTGGTTTTAAAACATAAGCTAAATAGGGTATATATCTTAAGGTGCATGTACATGAAATTCACAACAAAGTGGAAATGAGACATTTATGCTGCCATAAGGCAGTACTATACAATGGGTAGCTTCCTCACTATTCTGGCATCCCAGGGCAATTCCTGGTAGACTAAATATCTTATGTGTTTCCATTTCCTAAATTATAGGCAGCCTCTTCTCACTGTGCCTTCACAGGACTCTTTCACATACTGTCATCCTTCTTTCTTATAACATTAATCCGATATATGAGGCCTCTGCCAGGATCATCTAGTCATCTTTCAAAGGTTCCACTTCCCAACACCATCACCATGGGGACTAGAACGTCAACACTGAAAAGTATGAGGGAACGCGAGTATTCAGACAATGGCACATTATAGATTTCCATATTATTAATCACTAAAAAAAAAATTTCCTAGGTAGAGGAACACAACATCCACTAAAAGACATAATTTCTTCAAAAATACCTACAGTATTTTCTAGAAAATCAACATAAAATAGAACTCACTAGAATGAAATCTGGTCCCAAGTTGGAAACCACTGTCTTCAATATTTAGTATAGTTAAATATAGACTTAGTGTGGAGGACAGTCTGATAGTAATAATAGCAAATACTACAAGGAAACAAAAATACACATTTTTTGACCACAAAAATCCAGAGGAGCCAAGTATGACACTTTCACCAGTTTCCTCCTCTTTGAGGGTCATCCAAGTGACAAATGTAGCATATGCATCTCATGATGGAAAACTGCAGGAATTCAATTTCAAATGCCTGCTAAAGCTGTAAGGGAAACGATTACACACCAGATCAGCATCCCAAGAAACTTGGAATTAATGTAATAACGAACACAGCGTGTTTTAGATTAAAGGAGATCACAGTGGCTGGTGTGTTGAAAGGTTCATTTGAGGTTTTAAGAAGCTTTCAAGCCAAGTTTATTTTTTGAAACTGTGCCTAAAGACTCCCATTCCCAGAACTCTGTTGATTCTTTCAAAAGCATAGCCATGATTGAAATATAAATCTCAGTAGAAAGCAAGTTTTATGTCCTTTGTTCAACTAAACATTCACTCAGCCACCCCCTACAGTTCTAAGTGCCAGGTACCATCTTAAGAGGTAAACATGAAGAAGAAAATAAAACATAACCCTTGCCTTAAAGCGCTTCTCAGTTTAAGATTAGAACATAACAAGAAGAATTACAACCAAATATCAAATAAAACCTCTAAACACCATGATTTAAGTTACTGGACTTTGAGTCATGTTTCCATAGGAACCAATTAAGTACTTGCTGTGTTTCAGACACAGAAACTGTAAACATAGTGATTGAACCAAGTCCGCACCGTCGCAAAGGTAGTAATTCCATCTAGGCTATGTGTAATAGAGTTCTTATTCTTGACTATCACACTAAGGTAACTCAGAAGCACAGGAGTACAGTAGCTTTAAAAGAAATGGTACGAATGTAACTGCTGAGGCTAGTAATCCATCTAGCTCAGTAAGAAGTACACTGCAGTTTTTTGTTTCTTTTCTTTCTTTCTCTCTCTTTTTTTTTTTGAGCCAAGACATTTTAATGAATATATTTTACAAGTACACAGTAGAATCATGCAACGCTGCCTGTATTGGATGCAATTCTGGGCCACAAGTATTCACACTCCTTGCAACTGGACCTGTGATTACAGAACCTTTTATCTCACTTTTTTTTTGCTTACTATGACCCCTGCATTATCTTCAAACACCCAATCTTTTCTTTGATACAACTTTCATTGTCAAATTTCTGGGCACTCAAAGCAAAGATGTGGTGGGTCCTCCAAAGCCAAATTCCGGATTTCCCTGGGTCTTCCAGCAGAAGCTGTGATAACTGTGCTGTCAATACAAGAGCTAAAAAAAAAAAAAAAAAAGCCTGTCTATCATCTCTGTGCTCTGTGAAGGGAATCAAGTGATGGCTGGACAGATTTCCTGCTACTGGTGTGGGTGACATGGTAATAACCACAGTTAAGAGAGGCAAACTAGAGCTAAGAAAAACGGTCCATCCGGTCCTGCCGTTTTTAATCAAAACTCTTTCTGTGGCACGGATATTGACCTCCCATTGCCTCACTTGGCTTTTAGAGGATTCCTCTACCTATATTCTTACTGTCTTGATTTATGTATCAACTTTAAACATTAAATGACAAGCTTATTTCATTGTACTGTCTTTCAAAAGAATAAAGTTTTCCTTCATGCCCAGCCTTGTATAGGGAACTGCCTCTTGTTTTCAGGACTTGGAACTGTGGGTGTGCACAATGGTTCTCTAGCAGTCTGAGGTCATAGACTTGGCTACGGGAAATTGTTCCCCTTCAACATTGGCCCACCCACCCCCATTCTGGGCCCTGGGTGCTTCCATTTAGAAAGCTGAATACACATCAACAGAACCTCATTATTGCAGACACAGCCTTCACTGGGGGCATGGGTCACATTAGCTCCTTTGTTCTGCCCATTTTCTAAAACATTCCATCTCTTTCAGTCTCCACATCTTTTTCCTTCGCTTACCCTCCCTCTTCTTTTGGCAAATCTATCCCTTTCTGCCTTGATGCACTTCCTCTATTATGCTACTTTCCCAGCCAAACAAAATTGAGCAAGTAGGAACACAGTCAAACTTCTAATGGTTGTTTGAGATGGATGCAATGTTGTGTGAGACTGATGGGAAGCGAGCAACTGCCTCCTGCTAAGAGGGTCACCGGCGTCTCTGCCAGTGCCAGTAGACACAACAGATCCAGCTAAAATTTCTGGGTAAACTTTTTTATTGCCCCATGGGAGGCCGACCTTCTTGAAGAAAAGGGGTGCTCGCCATTGGCACAACATGGAAAAATGAATACAGCCATATATATGCTTCTCCAGCACCCTTCACACTGCTTCCTCTTGGTACATAGATGAGATTGAAAGTTAAATGATTTGATAATGGTATTAAAGGCAACCACAGTAGAGTTTAGCATGGCTTATTCACTACTCAGGTTTCCCTTATCAAGATTTTGCTCACGTGTATTCACCAATCTTTTCTAAGGCTAGCAGTGACATCCCCAGTCCAATTTCATGGACGGCATCATAGAATCAAGCTTCAAAATAGGACTCTGCCTTGTCTTGATAAAGAAATACTAAACATGCTCTTAAATGTTTCAGGAAAATGAAACTACATTTGGATGGTGTGTAAGTCTTAGGCTGGCGCTTGGGCTAGCATGCCCTGCAGAAATCAAGATTGCAGAAGAGCAGGACATTCTCTTCCAGATAAGGCAGGAGGTGTGTAGCATAGAAGAGGAAGACAAACTTACATCAATATGCAGAAAAGAGAGCGAATATCTAAAGTAGGTGATGAGTCAGTTCCTCAGCCACATCTACTTTTACCTACTGCTGAGTGCCCTTCTTAACACAAACCTCCTTAGTAGAGTATAAACAGAAATAAAATTAGTTAGGTCAAAAATAGACATATTTTTAAATTTTCATGAGCAATTGTATTGCTTTTTGTTGTCCTTGTAATTGTTTGATAGTCAGTGATTTTTCTGGCTGAAAAGAATTAAATTAATAAAAATCACTCAATTAGTGCTAATTCTTTTAAAGAAAGCAAGTGAAAGATTTCAAACATTCTTCTAAAAATGTGGGCTTCATTCCTTTATTATTTCCTCTGGGTATCTGTTAATGTTCCAGATTTTTTTTTTATAATACGGTACACTTGTCCCCGCAGTAAATGTTGGGAATTATGTTACAAAGCCATCTGAGCAAGTACCAGCAAATACACTGAGTAAGAAGTAGCCCTTTTGTACAACGTTGTCGGTGCTTATGTTAAACAGTGAAAAAAGGCAGCTGCCTCATAGAGTCCAAGTACAGGGTGAGCATAACATTTGTAATCTGTGAACCATTTAAAGGGTGTTTCCCAACTAGTGTTCTCCAAATGACAAGTCATACCTACGGGTACTTTGTCATTTCACACAGAGCAAGCAATCTTTTCCTGTGCTTCTCAGATGGTCCCAAATATAGATATGGATATCATACATTGGAATCAGTCACGTTCCCTGCTGAGTCAGAGTTTTGTGTTCAGTTTTCCAATTTTTCATGCTGGGCTGCCTTGATTGCTTAAGACAGACAGACAGACAGACCGAAAGACCTATCACTGCTTTTTTTCTTGGAACTTTGCTGTTCCTTTTGAATTTAGTTACAGCCTGCTTTCTATAACATTTTGTTACCAGATTGACCTAATTTAACTACCATGACTTGTGTGGCTTAAAGATAAATACTTTAATTCAGTTTGTCTACTTTGTATATGTTTCTCTCCCTTTCAAACAAAGTCTCTATATATTAGCATTCAAAACTCTTATTTCCTTTGTTATTGAAAGGCAGCATTGGTCTTTTTAGTGGTGTCTTTAGTCACCGGGTTTCTTTGGTGTCACATTTGCTTGTCCCGTCCTCTGCTGTATCTGGTGTGTGTTGGGAATTGTGGCCTTTTGTGGGATCCAGACAACAGTCTTTGACTTGAGCCACATAGTATCACTACTGGCTGAGTCTCTGTGCAGAACCGACTGCTCACAGTTCAAAATAGAAGCAGGGAAAGGAGACCAAAAGAGCATGGAAGAGAGACCCAGGACACATAAAAGCTGCAGTTAACAATTCCAGGCCACAGCATCGACGACCAGACCCAGGAAAGAATTAGATTTTCAGTGAGGCTATTTAAAATGGAAAACCTAGTTCTCTTATTCCAAATCCACCACAAGGGCTGCAAAGGGGTTGCATATCACTTTTACTGGAGCTCCTTTTCTGAGTGAAGAAGGCATACAGAAAGATTTTTCAGTTAAAAAAAAATCCTCCTCACTCCCTATCAAGCTATTTGCTCTGAAATAATGACCACCATCCTAACAAGGACAGTGAATAACCTGCCCTGTGCTTTCACAGGGGACTGGCAGCAAGCTGTTAACCTCCTCAGGCTCACTTGGTAAGTATCCTCTGAGGGAACCCTTTGTTTTCACAGAAGGGAGCACAGTCTGAACGCTTGGGGAGAATGAAGCAGAGTATAAAATCAGACCTGTGTGCCCCAACAGACCGAGCCTTGCTACAGGTGCCATCAAGCTTTTGGCCCGCTCCTGCAGACTCTCCTCTGCAAACTGCCCACAGAGCAGAGCCTTAGCAAACTGTCCCACAGAAAATGTGAATGGAGCCTATTCTGCCACACGCTGCACCATCTGAAATGGCACAAAACCCTGCTGTTCCACAAAACAGACCATTCTATTGAAAAAGAGAAAGTCGGAATAAGAAATCCAAGAACGCTGTTTCCCTTCACAACCCTTCCTTTGCTTGGGCACATGAAAAGAGATTTTTATCTTGCAAATGAAGTTTTTTTAAAAAAAAATGCTTACAAGGACATCATCAAGTGAAAAAAAAAGTGCTGTTTGAATTGCACCAAAAATATTGTACTTAAACAAACAGAGGGAGGCTATTTACAAACATCCAAAGGAAAGCTTGTGCACTAGCAGGGAGATAGCTCAGGTCCTCAGCTCTCACAACCATTAACATGGCAGGAAAGCCACCGCTGGCTGGCCACACAGCTTGATAGAGTCACAAATCTCTTGTACCATATCATTAGTCAGAGAACATGAAGCAAAATTATGATCAAATAATGTCAAGATTTCTGCCACAATAGGTCATAGTTCATACCAAAGAATCCATAAGCTCATAAGTGACATTCAATCTGGGGAAAATAGAAGTCTCTGCTTTATCTGCAGTAGTTTATGCCTGAGATCAGTGCTTTAGCACCTCCCCTGAAGGAGCCGAGCTTCCTTTGTTCTCTAGAGTTGAGGAAAGAATCAAAGAACATGATTTCTGAATTATTAGCCTGGCTGTGAATCATAGAAAGTACAGTAAATACCTGCTACCAACCAAAGATAGCAAATGCTACTAACCACGAAGGAGCCATATTTGGGTGCAAGAAATACTCAAACAGAGAGAGAATGCATACTGGACAGAATTCAAAATTCACTGAAGGAAGTTCATATTTTGGTGACAGTTGTATATATTTTGCTAGATAGACTCTAAACCACACGATACATGCTCAAAGTACATGATTTTCAATATCTAACAATCTAACTTCATTATAAAATTAGAGCCAAATTTAAAAGTTGCTATATTATTATTCATTAATTATTCTAATTTGTAACCAACCCCCAAATGTCTGTCACGTGTTTAAGATGGGCAAATCAGCACTGGAACTATAAAAAAGTGTAATGTTTTGATAACAGTATAATACAAAAAAAAAAATCTCTTTGGGGCAAGCGCAGTGGAACACATCTGTCATCTCAGTGCTCTAGAGGCTGTAGCAGAAAGACTGCCGTGGCGTAGAAGTAACTCAGGGAAACACAGTAAAACCCTGTTTCAGCTCTCTCTGTGTGTCTCTCTCTGCCTCTCATCATCTCTCCTCTCTCTGCTTCTGTGTCTGGCTCTGTCTGTATGTGTGTGTGTGTGTGTGTGTGTGTGTCTCACACACTGCCTGCCTGTCTCTCTGTCTATCTCTCTGTGTGTTCTCTCTCTCTCTCTCTCTCTCTCTCTCTCTCTCTATATATATATATATATATATATATATATATATATATATATATATATATGAACCTTCCTCTAAGGTAGATACCATGTTAGTACATAAAACAAAGCAAGTATTAACATATACAAAGAAACTGAAGTGAAGTCTTATATTCTGTGTGAACACAATGGAATAAAACTAGAAATCAACTGCAAGATAAACTACAGAAACTATACAAACTAATGGAGATTAAAAGACACCCAATGAATGATGAATGGGTCATTGAGAAATCAAAAAGAAAAAATTTAAAAACCTAGAATTGAATAAAAATGAAGATGAAGTGTACCATAACCTACAGGTTATAATGAAGTGAAGTCAGCCTAGAGAGGGAAATTTATATTTCTATGTGACTACACACACACACGCACAGAGAGAGAGAGGGAGAGAGAGAGAGAGAGAGAGAGAGAGAGACAGAGAGACAGAGAGGAGGGGGGTTTCAAATAAATAACTGAATGATGCACCTTAAAGAATTGGAAAACAAAAACAAACCAAGTGAACACCAGAGTGGTAAAAGGAAAAGAGTGACATCAAAGTAGAAATCAATGAAATAGAAACAAATAAACACAAAGAATCAACAGAGCAAAGACTTGTTTCTTTGAAAAGAAACAATAAAATAGCAAAATCAAATTAATAAAATTATAGATTAAAAGGGAGACCAATTGAATTTTGAAAATCGTGAAGGTGTATGTTAAAACCTTACATTTCATTAAAATGAGAAATCTGAAAGAAATGGAAAATTTTCTATATACATGTGACCTATCAAAGTTAAACAAAGATGAAATAAGTAATTAAAATAAGCCTACGACAATTAACAAAATTAAAGCAGTAATTTAAAATCTACGAACTAGGCTTGTGAGTGTCTTCATTATAAAGTAAACTGTTAATCAGGTGAAGAGGCAGCCTACAGAAGGCAGGAAATGTCTACCGTCTATACATCTGAGAGAAGATTAGCTTGTAGAATATATAAGAACTCAAAAAACTAAACACACCAAGAAAATGAACACTCACTTAAAAAGCTGAACTATGGAACTAAAGACAGAGTTGTCAAAAGAAAAGATACAAGTGTTAAAATATTCAAAATCCTTAGCAATCAGGAAATGCAAATCAGGTCTACTTTGATATTTCATCTTACCCCAATCAGAATGGCTAATATCAAGAAACAACAAATTCTGGTCAATATGCAGGAAAAGAAAGAAATTAAGCAGGGAGAAGTGTGGGAAGGACAGGCAGAAGACGGGAGAAGGGAAAGCGGCAACAAAAACTTAGGATACATTTTAAAGTATTGAAAACCGACGATTTCATAAGCTTATTAAAATACATTTTTAAAGAGTTTGAACAGTGGTACCCTACATGGGTAGACAATGCTCCTCCCAGAAACCACAGATTATCTGTCTTTTTTGAAACTCCAAGACAATTTTATTAGAGTGAAAGAAAAACCGCGGGGCAGGAAAGCTGTAAATCTCAGTAAGTTCCCAAAGGAAGGAAATAGAGCAGAGAAAGGGAAAGCCATACTGTTGGGTTAAGTTTGCATGGAGGTCAGCTACATGTAAACAAGTATTACCTGGCAGGGAGGAAGCTTTGGAGAACTAGCAGAGTACCAGAAGAGGCATTCCTAGCTCTGATCAGCATCAGAAAGTGAAAGACAGAAGAGAAGAAAAAAGAATCATTACATCTTTCTGAGTTGGGACCCAGAAAGACCAGTAGACCCAGCCAAACCACATGGTAGCTCATAAGAACTGGGCTAGAGGAGGCAGAAATTCTGGGAAGGAAAATTCAAAGTGAACCCACTTTCTCCAGTGAAAGTCCCTTGGCCAGATGATTGGCATGCCCAACTTGACCAGAAGGAAATAGTTTCCTTTTATTGGGCCTTTCCTGCCATGGTGACATTCTGCTTTCTTAATAGGCACTCCTAAAATCATTTAGGAACTAGATTGGAGATCAGAGCTTCCAAACACTTCTAGTGCTCCTGGACATTTTTGGTCTATGGCAGAAGTTGAAGACTCTCTTCCTAAATTTCCTGCATCAGTTCTATCCCTCATCTTTAACATTCCCACTCTGAAACCTAACTGCCATTTAGGAAATTTGGGGTAGTGACTGAATTGAGCGTCTTCCTGTAGGTGGGGTTATTGGGTGTGGCAATTGTGAATACCCCTCCTATGGGCCTACCCGAAGACCTCAAAAATATATCTGTGGCTACATTTGTAAAACAGCCATGTATAGGGAAGAAAGGAGGTCTTTGATTGGTGGCTGGATAGAGATGTGAGGAAAATAAGAAATTTCAGTGCCAAGTGTGTTGGGCAGGGGGTGATCCTGAGACTCTTCAAACAATGTAGGCTATTGCCATTGTTCTTGGTTGCCCACAAGAACATGATGGTAAAACCTTATTGTTTAAGACACCACTGATAAATGTAGGATACAGAACACACAGAAACTAAGCCGAAAGTGAGATGGAAGCTTCTTCCCTGCTAGCTAATTATTATAGTGCTGGAAGGAACTACGCAGGCTTCTACAGGAGAAAAATCATCAATGTATTACCTAAGTGTGAACCTGTGAGCTACAATACCAACCTCCAGGCAAGATATGCCCACCAGTACAGTGGTAGCATGATTGTGATAGGGGTAACCAACTACTTTCTAATTTAATTTGAGGCTTCTCCAGGAAGGAACCCATTCCTTGTATCATAAGCCTGGTATTAGAGCCTGTGGCCTAAGAGGTCAAAGGCCATAGAGGGAAACCTATTGCTCTTGTTTTGCTGAATGGCCGTATTGTCAGACAGGCTCTTTAGTCATGCTTATATCATAGACAGTGCTACTTTGTCTTCAGAGTTGCTTACTGCTGTAAGCACAGTTAATGCAAAGATTTATAAATGATCAAAATGCCAAGAATAAGTGATGGGGAGAGATCTACCCTAAATAGGACATCTACCTGCTCCCTCCAAGGTCCAAGGAACACCAAAGGAAGAAAGGAAATCAAGGCAGGAACTCAAAGCAAGATGTTAAAGTAAAAATCCTGGAGGAACAAAGCAACATCACTTATTTGGCTCTTTCTCATGACTTACTCAAATCACTGTCTTGTACAAGGAATTCCTGCCCAAGGGTGGCACCTCTCATAGTGGTCTGGGCCCTGCCTGCACCAACCACTGATAAGAAAATGTCCCACAGCCATGCTCACAGGCCAATCCAATGGAAGCAATTCTTCAACTGAAGCTTCCTCTTCCATTTATTTGTGCTGAAATGTGATATTTTATTTTTGTGTTAATGAATAAAGTTTGTCTGGAGATCAGAGGTCGTATAGCCAGCCATAAACAAAAGTCAGGCAGTGGTAGCACACGCCCTCAATCCGATCACATGGCAGGCAGAGTCTCTGTGTGGTCAAGGACACAACCAAGCATGGTGACACGAGCCTTTAATCCCAGTACCAACCATAGAGACTTGGAGGTCTGTACAGACAGACAATGACGAGGAAGTAATGTGGCTGGGCTTAGAGCCAATGAGAAGGCAGAAGAGGAAGGCAATAAAAGCGCAGGTTAGACGGGAAGAAGCTCTCTCTGGGGGAAGCTACTGTGAGGTGGTAAGCTAAGGCTAGTCATGGCTATTTGCTATTTCTCTGATCTCTTCGGCTATTACCCCTGTATTTGGCTCTGTGTTTCTTATTTAATAAGACTGTTTAGAAATTCATCTGCATCTTCCCAGGTAACTCTAATTTGTGTCATTCACAAAAAAAATAACAAACACAATCATTAATCATTATAATAAATCTCTATTGACACAGCCATTAATCATTATAATGAATGTCCATTGAAGGAAAAATTTCATATTTTAATGCTGGAAAAAGCGCTACTCACAAACAGTCTACATACAGAATAAAAGTTATGCCTAGACAAAGACAGAAAAAGAGAAAAAATAAAACTGGAAGTTTAATCATATGTAGTATTTATTTCTAATCAGAAGAATGTGTGGTAAGTTTTGAGAAAGTGTATGTGGTTTGAATTTTTGTGTACATATTTATATGTGTGTGGATACATGTGTATCCTCATGTTATACACATGTATGTAGGCCTAAAATTGATGTTTGGTGTCTTTCTCAATGGCTCTCCACTATTTATCAGAGCCAGGAGCTCCCCAATTCCTGCTAATTTAGCTCGTCAACTTGCCCTGTAGATCCCCTTCTCCTCATTTGGAGAGCGGAGACTGCAGGAGCCACCATGCCTACTCAACTTTTATGTGGATTCTGGGGGTCCAACTCTGTTCTTCACTCTTGCATGGCAAGTACCTTTTCCTCCAAGCCATCTCCCAAACCCAGCATTTTACTTTCTTACTTATTGCCCCCACATTATTGATTTCCTTAAAACAAACATAAATGATTTTATCATCAAATAAAATTGGGCAATTTTTCTTTACTATATACATTTTACTGGGCATCTAAGTATTCATAAATGATTCCTTTTGCATACCAATTATTGGAAATGAGGCATTGTCAACAGAGGAAAGGCAAGGAAATGGCAGGCTTGGTATGACTGATTTGCTACTTTAGTCTTAGTCTACAATCTTCAAAGAATGCAAGGAGATGAGCAGGGAAGTGGAATATTTAGTCAATGTGGACAAGTAAAATAGATTCATCAGGTTTCCATCACTGTGAGAAAATGCCTAAAATACTCAGGTAAATTGAAGAAAGATTTGCTTTGCTAATAGTTTTGGAGGCTTTCTCCACAGTGTCTTGATCTTTTTGCTTTGGGTCTGTAGCAGAAGGCTATAGGAGAGATAGCTTAGATTGGTGACTAGGAAGGAAAGAGAGGAAGGGACAGGCACAAGGGACCAAACTTCCAGTATCTTCCATGACCTTCTTCCTTTTGTAAGGCTATAGCCTCCTAAAAATTCTAACCCATCCTTACTGCGCCATATGCTGGGACAAAGCTTCCAGTACGTGAGCCTCTAGAGTTCATTAATGATAGCATAAAAACTGACAGACAATACCTGACTTTCAGCAACCAAGCAATAAACTTGATACATATTCTTACATTCTTGAGTCCAATTAGACTTAGGCCTGGCTTAATTTTCTTCATAATGTGTATGAATGGGTAGATTTCCTAAGTGTTGCTGTGTAGAATCATAAAAACTAATCATTTAACTGTAGCATAGTGGGTCAGATGGATTTATATTATGGAGAAATGAAATTAGTCTTCTGTAAAACCTAGGGAATCACTAGCACCTACCATGTGAATCATTTGAGGATGTATTTACATTTGATACCAAGAAGTTTAGAATCATCAAACTACTAAATGCTCATCATGTATGATAGCCTAAATTAAGCCTGAACCATGTGGCAAGAAGCCCCTGGACCAGTGTTGAGAACACCATATTCTCATCTTAGAAACAGATTTAACACTAAATATCAAGCAGAGTTCTTTGTTCGATTAAGACTTTATGTAAAGTACCAGGTCTGTATGGAACACGTATGTGTTCTTTAAATATTAGAGCTCTGTACTCACCCCTCACTTGATATATGTAGAGGATTGTGTTAAATTACTTTCTCTAGATCAAGAAAAGAGTATCACTGAGCTGAAGGGACATGGACTTTGAAAAAGTAAAGTCAAAATTTAGGAGATGAATAGAAGGCATAAGGGCTTTGTATCTAGTGTTATAAGAAGTTGGTTGCTAAGCTAGTGAATTATATTGCTACTGTTTTAACCTAATAGTTGCTGTTCCTGCTGGAATTTTCATTTTCCACTGTCTGCATTCTCATGGGCCTAAGAGACAAAAAGAAACTTCACCTCTGTCTTATGAATATCAACTCTTTACTAGAGGGCATTGATAAAAACATTAGAATGTCAGTTTTAGGTGGAGACCTTAACACAGGCAGAGTACTTGGGGGATTTTAATGAAATCAAATCTCTGTTCATTTACATATTTTAGAAATGCCCAGGGATGACACTATTTATTTCAAGATGCGGCAGAGGGGTACATGTGATACAGGGAAGGGAGTGCCTCCCATAAGCACTCTGCAATAATATAAGCCCATGACTGTTTCCACACCCAGGCTCCTTGCTCAGCATTTGGCTCACATCTTGATTGATACTCACGAGAGCCCCAGGAGGTACTTACTATTATTAACAGAATTCTTCAAATGAGATACTGAGAACAGTAGTGACTGTGGGACTTGCGGAAACCCACAGCTATTAACTAGCTGAGGAAGAATTTAAACCTAGAAAATTGGACTCTTGAGTTTAGGATGAGCCTTACCTCTACCCTGCCTCCATGTTGTTCCTATTTCTGGGCCAATACCCTGAAGAGCCCTTCCCAATACAGTGCAGTAACATATTTTATGATGAATTCAATCAATTGGGGCTGAGAACACTTAATTTTAGCTATTAAAAACTGTAATATTATGGAAACTAAGTCATTTCAATGAAAATCAACTTGGTAGTTGAGACAGTTTTATCTTGCTATGAGTCTCTTACCTGCTAATTTAATTCTGCCAATATATTTTATACTTCCTGAAATTATTTATATAGTAACCAAAAATGCCCTTAGGTAAAGTTACAGGTTTGATTCAGTCATGAAGAAAACCCCAACTAGAGCATCTCCTTTGGTTCAGGAGGACCCTCACACAAAGGTCCTTTGAGATGTTTTATATGTGGGTTCTCAGAAAAGAACCTCAAATCCGACCTAACTGGGAAGCCATGGCCTCCGCACTGTACCAGTGAGGATTTCCTCTTCCTCCTCCTTAGCTCCGCTGCCTTGCCTCTGCCCCTGTCATTCAGCCGCCATTTCTCTTGCCTGATTCGTGGTCCTCAGAAGTTCACTTGGAGGGATGGGGTTGAGAGAGAAGGCAGGTCCAAAGAGCGCGGTCTCCCGCCCAACAGCTTCTCTGGCCTCGCCTGTGTCACACTCACTGATCCCAACAAGGACGTGCAAACCTGTTTCCCAAATCAAGCTTTACCTGGAACCGAGTGTGAGGGTGTCAGAGCTTCCAGTGAATTTGTTCTAACCTCAATTTAATCACTGAAGGAAACATCAGTGGAACACACACAGGAAAGAGAGAAATCACAGAATACGTCGAGGTCCAGTGGTCAGGTGTGGTACTTCGAAAGAAGGCTGAGTCGACCAGGGCGTGTTGGAGTTAGAGACCAAACCGAATCATAGCACCAGGTGGTGCCACTGTGTCCTAATGTCTGGGTGTTGTCAGAGGTGAACAAACACTGGACACTGCGTTAAGTCCACATGACGAATTGAAAATGGAACAATTATGATTGGACAAATAACCCTGCCCTGCAATAGCAGCAACAACAAAACAGCTTCTGTCCCAGTCTACAGAAAGAAACACCGTGGGTAACTTAGTAGCTGGGATGACTACAGACCAATATAGGCCAATGTGTAATGCAAACTGCTAAACGGTCTTATTGATATCAAACCCAGAGCCAGATACTGGGGTGAAACCTGAAAGATCAGAGAAGCAGAAAGAAGCCAGTCATGTTCTTACCGCTAGGAAATCTTCAGCCCCAAAGAGAGTGAGTTCCTGTTTCCTCACCCTTTTAATACACCTTTCTCTGCCCAGACATCACTTCCTGGGATTAAAGGCATATGTGCTTCCCAGTACTGGGATTAAAGGTGTGTGCCACCACTGCCTGGCTCTGTTTCCAGTGTGGCCTTGAAGTCATCGATCCACATGGATCTCTTTCTCTCAAGTGATAGTATTAAGGGTATGTGCCACCACTGTTTGGCCTCTAAGCTTTATTGGGCTGCACAATATATCACCACACTGATGGGCAAAGGAAAGCTTAGTGCTTTGCAAATAATGCTAAACACGGGAGAAAAGAGGTATTTTTTAATTGTGGAAATACATACTTAAATGTGGGTCGCAAGTTGACCTCTTTAAAAAAAAATTGCAAACCTAAAGCTTTCCTGATACTTAGCTTTCCCTTCTGATTTTAAAACATGAATAACCTTTTTTCATGATTTCATTATTTTTGTCATTTCCTATGGTCAGTAGACATTGTTTCAAAAAGACGAATTCTCAGAAAGTGAACTTCCTTTGCTCAGATGCCTGGGCCTAACAACAATGGGGACTTTAGCTTGGCTGTAAGCAGTCTCTCCACCTCTTGTGGTATGAACATTCAGAGACATTTCTACTCTTGGAAGTCCTGTCTGTTTGCTGGAACACTTATGCAGCATTTTCCAGAAGTTCATTATTGCTAGTTTCTTCCTTTATTTGTTACTCTCATTTTGAGACTACTAAAATCAACAAAGGAAGTATCAGAATGTAGAGAGTTAGTGTTACAACACTATGCTGAAGTTACACACGGATAATACATACAATTCCCTAATGTTGCATAATAAATTATCTCAGATATCAGGTTAAAGCTGCACATATTTATCATCTCACAGTTATACAGACTGTAATCTGACTATCAAGAGACTGTTTTCCAGTCAGGGTGCTTTCTCACTAGAATCCAGGAAGTATTCCTTCTTCACTCAGCTGGTAGGGCAGAAGTCAGGTTTTTGAGGTCGTAAGATCAGGTTTAGTCAGACAGAAAATGCTGTCAGCTTTTGGTATCCCCGTGAGTCCTAATGGCTTAGCTCTTTACTTTTGAAGCTTGCACAGCACCTCGGAATCTTCTTGTAGCTTGAAACATTTGCAAGAAAGAATCTCATCTTTTCAGGGACTAAGACCCAAGGATGATCTTCCTTTTAATCAATTACTTGATACGTGAACTGACTACTCTTTGACAGATCCCCCATTTTTGTAGAGCTGAGAAATACAGAGATGAATTGCTGAGCATTGTCTCATGTTCCTAAGGACCATCCAACACATAGGAGGAATTACCAAGAACTGCCTTGGGAAAGCATCTTGGGTTATTTCTGAAGTTCCTCTGGGAAATGGATGCAGGGCTGTGATTAGTGTTAGCAATATGGAAGAAAACCAACTGTTCAATCCAGCACTGCTTCTGCAGCACTTCGTCTCACATCTGCCATAGCTAACGGTCAAAACCGGAATTTATATTTACTGAGTTTACCAGTTAGCACAGTCAATAAAAATCTACATCATTAAAAACTGGAAAAAAAAAAAGATCATGGCTTGAGAGCAACATTGAGAAGAAAAAAGAACGAGCAAAGCCCTACACCGCTGCATCCTCGCTCTCCTTCTGCACCTAACCTCCTGCCCCGTGACACTGGCACCATGCCCAGGAAAAAGGCTAAAGGGGAGAGACAAAGCCAAGGTGAAGGACAGGCTTACAATGTTGCCTGCTAACCCTGCTCCTCCAAAGCTGGAGCCCAAGCTTGCAAAGGTCCTTGAAAGGAAGTGAGAGAAGGCACCTTAAGGGAAAAGGGAAAAGCTGATGCTGGCAAGGACTGGAACAGCCCTGCTGAAAACAGAGTCATCAAACAAACCAGGGACAAATAGCTGAGACAAAGGAAGTATGGCACTTTCATTGGCTGTGTGCTTCTGGTGAATTTGTAGTGTGAAATGCTTTGTTTTCTTAAACACATGGTTTCACTGTATAACGCTGGCTACTCTGGGACTCACTATGTAAAGCAATCTGACCCTGAATTCAGAGAGATCTACCTGCCTCTCTCTCCCAGGTACTGGGATTAAAGGTGCACCACCACATTCAAATGAAATAGTATTTTTAATCATTATTTATGAAAATTAAGAATTTCATTTTACATTTTTGAAGCCATGTTTTTAGGGCAGAGAACACTCCATTGCTTATGGGAAAAGGAACAGGTGTCACTAAGCAGACTATCTCCAAGGTGGACTGATGCAAAGAAAATACCTTCGTTTTTGATTTGGAAAGGTTCCTCTTGGCTCTCAGGGCAGATTTCTTGGCATTGACACACGTGGCCACCTTGGCACGGAATGCCTTGTGGTATGAGAAAACTCAAAATTCATTTTTATGAACTGAAGATGCAGCCATAAATCCACATACCTACGGACAACTGAGTTTTGATAAAGAAGCCAGAAATTCACCCTGGAAAATAAGATAGCATTTTCAACAAATGATGCTGGTCAAACTGAATATCTGCATGTAGAAGAATCCAAATAGATCCACACTTGTTACCCTGCACAACACTCAACTCCAAATGGATCAAATACCTCAATATAAGACCAGATGTACTAAATCTTCTAGAAGAGGAAGTGGGGAATAGCCCTGAACTCATTGGCATAGGAAAATACTTTCTGAACAGAACACCATTAGCACAGACACTAAGAATAAAAATTAATAATGGAACCTTATGAAACTGAAAACCTTCTGAATAGCAAAGGGCACCATCATTCAGACAAGCTTCTGAATAGGAAAACATTTTACCATCTACACATGCAATAGAAGGCAAATATCTAAAACATATAAAGAACTCAAAAAGCCTGGACATCAAGAAAACAAATAATCCAATTAAAACAGGTTCAGATCTAAACAGAGAATTCTCAATAGAGCAAATTCAGATGGTTGAGAAGCACATAAATGTTCCACAACCTTAGACATCAGGGAAATGCAAATCAAAACTACTTTAAGATTTCATCTTATACCCACCAGAATGGCTAAGATCAATTTTAAAAAAAATGACAGCTCATGCTGTGGAGGACGTGCAGTAAGAACACTTATTCATTGCTGATGGGACTGCAAACTTGTACAGTCACTAGGGTAATCAGTGTGACAGTTTCTCAGGAGACTGGGAATTGATCTACCTCAAGATCCAGCTGTACCACTCTTGGACATACATCTAAACCATGCTTCATCCTACCTACCACAGAGACACTTGCCCAACCATGTTCATTGCTGCTCTATTCATAATAGCCAGAAACTGGAAACAACCTAGATGCCCATCCTCAGATGAATAGATAAAGAAAATGTGGTATATTTGCACAATGGAATATTACTCAGCCATTGAACAAAATGAAATCATGAATTTGCTAAATGGAACTAGAAAACATCATCCTGGGTGAGGTAACCCAGACCCAGAAAGACAAATACGATGTGTATTTGCTTTTATGTATTATGCTCTTAAGACATTAATAAGCAAGCTTGTATAACCACAGAGGTTAGGTATAGAGTAAGGGCCTTGTGGGGAGGACTATATCACCCTAGGAAAGAGAAATATAATATGGTTTGACAGAGGATGGGGTCTGAAATCAAAGGGGAAAAATGAGAAGGGCGAGGGAAAGGGAGGCAAGGAAATGAATATGAAGAGGGACAGCTAAAATTAAGGGCCATCTGAGGGGTCATCAGGATACAGCGAAGTACCCTAAAATACAGTAGAAGTACCTAAAATCTATACCTATATGAAGGCAATCTAAATGTAATCATTAAATAATGAGAAAGACAGCCTAAACTGGACATCTCTTGTCACCAAATGAAGGTTCCAGTACTGGGAATGGGTGACATATAATCAAGTTGTTGGCTAAACAGGTCGCATGGGAACTCCCAAACAACCCAAGCTGTTACCAAGGCTATTTGTTACTCTCCATAAGCTGACAGCAAGGCACTATTGCTGGAGACAACGCCTACATAACTCATTGAACACAGATAAGTCAAGCTGGTGCCTGTCTCTAGCCTTCACCTCTAAGGGCTAGTATTCAGGGTACTGGAAGGTACCCTACATGCTACCAAAGGAGAAAGGTAAACACCAACCCAGAAACAAACATTCAATCTACAGTGGTGACCTGTCTCCAAGAAACACTGGTACAACAAAGCCTGGGAAAGTAACCAACCAATATCTGATTTGATTAAAGGCCCAATCCACGAGATGGAACCCATACTTTTACTGTTTGGTTTGCCAGAAATCTGAGACTAGATAGGCCAGCTATCTAGGGGGAAACCAAATACTACTGTTCTGCTGAAAAAACACAGTAATGAAATGACTCCTAAGGCCATTCTACTATACCCATAGATCAGTGCCTCACTCAGTCATCATCAGAAAAGCTTCCTCCTGCAGCAGATGGGAACAAAAACAGAGACCCACAGCCAGAAAATACAGAGAGTTAGAGAACTAGGAACACTCAGCCCTAAGTGGAATGTCTATAAAATCCATCCCCAGAGGGTTTAAGGGGCTCTGCAGAAGAGGAGGCAGAAAGAGTCTAAGAACCAGAAGGGACAGAAGATATGGAAAAAATAAGGTCCTCTAAGCAAAGCACAACAGAAGCAGACCTGTGCAGGCCCTGTGCATGCTGCACCATGTGGGATCTTAGAGCTAAAAGGAGAAGTGGACACATGCCCAATCCATAGATATCTCCAATTGACAGGCACCTGAAAATGAAATATTAATTTTCTCCAAGGGAGTCTCACTGGGGAAACAAACCACTCTAAAGGGTGGGCCCCACGCCCAGCAGTAGATGACCAACAAAAAACAGTCTCAACATCTTGGAAGATTCTTTGTCTCTTAATGTTAAGTCAGGGCATGCTTTGTGGTTTGTGCTTTTGTTTTGTTTTGTTTTTTTGTTTTAGCCTTTACAGGTCCTTTTTGTATATTTTAGGGTTTCTGGTTTTATTATGTGATTCCTATATTTGCAAAGGTGTGTGTCTCTGCACCTGTATATGTTTCTTGGTCTTTTTCTTTGGCTCTTTTTCTTTTGTTTTGCCCTATTCTGATTTTTTATTTGTTTAATTTGATTTTGTTACTATTCTCTAAATGCTTGTTTTCTTAACAGGGACAGAAAGGGTGTGGATTAGGATGGGAGGGCTGGTGGGGAGGAACTGGGAGGAGGGGGGAGTCTACAATCAGAATATATTGTATAAAAAAACTATTTTAAAAAAAGAAAAATAATAAAAATAATTTTTAAAAAAGGAGGAAAATTGGGGCCTTTCAGATCATTCTGCTCATTTCATTGATGCCAAAGACAGCCTATGAGAATCACACAGCATGGACGCTGTAGATGCTCTGGGGAAAAAGACTCCAACATAACTTCCAAAGCCCTTTACCAACGTGAAGGAGAACACGGGATTTTAAAACTACAGAGAAAAATATACAGGGGATGGATGAGCTGTGACTTAGGGGAGAATTTGTGTTTATTATTTTTTTTTAATTTTGCTTTCATTTTCATTTTTGTGTAAGTGTGTGCGTGTGTGTGTGTGTGTGTGTGTGTGTGTGTGTGTGTGTGTGTGTGTGTGTGTGTGTGTAAGTATGCATACATACATGACTGTGCCTGTAGAGGCCAAAAGACAGCCTCAGATTCCCTGAGGTTGGAGTTACAGGCAGTTATGAGTCTCCAACTTGAGTGTTGGGAACGAAACTCGGGTTCTCTGCAAGAGTAGCAAGCACTGTTGAGCCATCTCTGGAAAGTAGAAGTCACTGTGGGTTACATTATTTATCACCCTCAATAGTTAACTAGTTACTTTTAATAGACAGTGTGTTTGTTGGTGTTTAACAAATGTGGATCACAAATTCTCAAAAGTCTTTCTTTGAAGTGTGTTCAATATCAACATGCTTGGATACTTGAGTACAAATCGTTGCTTTCCTGTTCTCTTCTTTGAAAATGGCCTGTTGTCCTTTGATCTCACTCTGACACCTGCACAGACCTACTTCTCTCTTCTTCAGGGGTCCCTGTAGGGTCTGAGGTCAGGAGGATAGCACAAAAATGGAGATCATGTGACTGAAACTATTCTTCTCATGTTTTCCCAAAACACACAGAAGCAAATAGATGAAAACATTTGGATCTGATTTTCACAGCACCCAATCTGGCTTTCAAATTTCATTCCTTGATTGAATAGATTTTTGTCACACCAATTATAGTTGAAGGTAACAAAAATTAAGGTTTTTTTATATTACAAAATCAATAATTGAACAGCACACAATCATCTCCCTCTCACTGACATTCTAACATTTCCCCCAGTGCAACATTTTCAGTAAACTGTTTCTTCTTTGTCTTCAAGCTGTTTTTCTGAAAAGTGCCCATTAGGAAATGATCACATGAACATTCCAGTTGCTTAATGGTTTCCCTGAAAACTAACAGAGATGAGGAGTGTGGTATTTCTTAGATGCCCAGTTAAAAATCTCAGAATTAGTTTTCATCTGTTTCTCAGTAATATGTTTTTTGTTTGCAGTAAAGATGGAAAGTTGGTCTTGGAAAGAAGTCTCTAAATCTGTCTTATAAAGTGAAGGAAAAGCTCAATGTGTCTCTCGCCATCTTGGAAAAGAGCAGAAGTATCTCTCACCATCTTTGAAAAGGGTGGTAGTCTGTAGAACTTGTGTAGCAATTCCAACAAATATCAAAGAACAGAAGTAGAGTCATGTTTATTATAAAATGTAAACTTTATTTCCTTTCTCTGGAGTGGAGTCCAAGAAGAACAGTGTTCCATACTATATAATTTAAAACAACCCTATGAACTTCAAAAACCATAATTGTTTCTTTCAAGTTATTTTCATGAAAAAAAACATAGTATGAAATTTCCCTATTTATGTATCTCTACTTTTGAGATCAAAGACATCATTGGTCTCTACACACTGCCGACCAGATAAACTGACTCCACCATCACACACTCAAGCAATTACACAGTCATGTGGCCCTAGATTATAGGAGAAGAAACAGAAGTATCTCCATGTCCTCCTCACTATTCCCCCTTAGCTTCCAAGTCAGATTAGCATCTTGAACAGTTAGAGAAGATTCAATTAGCCAACCCTCAGATGCCTACCTTTTGCTAGCTCTTTGTAAGGAGATGATCTCTGATAGAGCGCTGCCAACTCAGAAACCTGGGGCTAATTAGAGTATCTCTTATATTCTTAGAGCTTGAGGAAATGATAAAGGTCAGCTGCCAACTTAAAGAGGACAGAAGTCACGGCTTAGAAACAAACAAAGGAAGTTCCTTGGCAATAAGACTATTTAAAACATATGCCAATAAAATGTTCAAAGAATCTCCACAGGGCTCCAAAGATAAACACACAATTTCTTTTGTTTTGAAAACTTCACTTACCTGCACCTTGAAACTCAAAAGAACAAACAAATAAAAGATGTAAACAGTTTCTTGTTATTAGGAACTTGCATTCTAGCAAAGGGAGGCGAACAGTAAATTGTAAAGATGATAATTAAGTTCTATGGAATGCTAAAAGGTGACAGTTTATACTGAAAAGTACAAGAGGACACAGAAGATTATTGTGCTGGAGAAGGAGATAACTGGCCACATTAAGTTTGATGATCTGATTGCCTTGACTTCCATCTAAACATTCAAGGTCAGAGTGTCCTCAGAATTAAGTTCAGAGATTGCCTAGTGTATTCCAGAAACCAAAAGATTGTCCTGACTTAAAAATTGTGGACATGGACATCCTGGAGGAACAAGACTACAGTCAGGAAAACAGTAAGTACAACACCCAAAGCTGGCAAGAAACCCATGTGGCCAGGGAGGACTACATGAGATCTAAGAATCCAAAGAACAGATGAAAGAAGCCTCACAGGCCACAGGGAAGACAGCTCCAAAAGAAGTGGTCTGGAGATTCCTTGTAAAACAGTGAGTTATTCAATGCAATCTCCATCAAAATTATAACACAATTCTTTTGAGAATTAAATGTCAGCCATGAAGGGAAGGAAAGAATCCAGCCAGTTCCGAGGTTCCGCCTAAACTACTGAGTACACTGGGATGTTTTAATGGCCAAATTTCCACTTGGGCACAATAACTTAATATATAATTTTCTGATGCAAGCTTATAATGGCTGGACCATGTTAGAAATAAAAATTCCAGCTTGCATCAAGGTACATATACTTGTGTAATTTCATATTTCTCTCTTCTTTCCCTGCTTTATATACATTAATTAAAAATGTGATGGATATTATCTATAAATCTATGAGTGAAAGGAAAATCTGGAGACTTAATGAAAGTGAAAATGAAGTAACCATGCTACACTTGTGGTAATAAACTCAAGAAAGGGCCATTTTATGCACATTCAATTCCTGTGGTCTGCCAAATGTCCTGCTCACACCCCTATTGGGACAGTAACTACTAGGCTAAGATCCTTAAATCAGCAGAATAAGTCTTTATCTAGTTTCCTTCAGTCTGAAAAGTTTTCACCATTTTTAAGAGTTCACTTTCTGGGTCCCACGTGTGATTTATGAGGATCAAAGTTGACATTTGTACGTCATCTCAATCAAATAGACTCATAATTCCTTAACTAATAAAATTTCACTAATAACAGTGATAATAAGTTTATTTTTCTGTGAGGCGTTTTTAATTGCATAGGGCATGACTATACTTGGAATATATCTGTTTTCAGTTGACACTTTAATCGTCTCATTAGCCAGAAAACAGACTCTGGACAGCCAAGGTCAGCTTACATTTCGAATCTGAAAAATAATCCTTAGTGGTTTGAAGTCATCCGTAGAGGTCTTCCCCCTGAAGTTCTTTAAACATGGGAGAGATTTCGTTCACATTTTATTTCTTTTACTTATGACATATAATATTGCCCATAAATTATTACTTTTTAAAGATTATTTTTTAATGTCTTGAGTGTTTACCTGAATGTGTGTGTATACATCATGTGTGTGCAATGCCCAGGAATGCCCGAGGAGGACAGTGGATGACCTGAAACTGGAATTACATATAATTGTAAGCCACCATGCAGGTGCTGGGTAGCAAACCCAGTCATCTGCAAGAGCTTCAAGTTATCTTAACCACTCAGCCATCTAACCTTTTTTTCTTGATGTCCAGCATTTTTAGTACTTTTTATATTCTAAATACTAGCCCTATATCAGATACATAATTGGTAATTATCATTTCCCATTCCATAGCTGTTGCCTGTGTGCTCGAATTATGTTGTCCTGTACTGCACAGATGTTTAGTTTCATGAGGTCTCATTTACTGTTGGTCTTAATGCTATCAGGCATTAAGAAAGTTCAGAAAGTCCTTTCCTGTGCCAATGATTTCAAGTATATCCTTTACTTTCTCCCCTACCAAATTCAGGGTATCAGGTTTTAGGTATTGTCTTTGATCCATTTTGAGTTGAATTTTTTTTAATTTATTTTAATTTATTTTGCAATACAATTCAGTTCTACATATCAGTCACGGATTCCCTTGTTCTCCCCCCTCCCGTGCCCCTCACCTTCCCCCCAACCCCCCCCCCATTCCCATCTCCTCCAGGGCAAAGCCTTCCCCACAGACTGAGGTCAACCTGGTAGACTCAGTCCAGGTAGGTCTAGTACCCTCCTCCCAGGCCAAGCCAAACAATCCTGCATAGGCCCCAGGTTTCAAACAGCCAACTCATGCAATGAGCACAAGATCTGGTCCCACTGCCTGGATGCCTCCCCTGAGACTTAGAGGCCGGCCCCCAGCTCCCATCTTGCTCCGGACTTGAGTTGAATTTTGTAAGAGATAAGGATTTAGTTTCATTTTTCTACACACAGCTATCCAGTTTTATCAGCACTCTTTGCTGAAAATGTCGTCTTTTCTCCAGTGTGCATTTTTAGCCACTTTGTCCAAAATCAGGTGTCCATACTCATTTGGACTTACGTATAGGTCCTCAGGTCTGGTTGATTGATCAATGTGTCTGTTTCTGTGGCAATAGCATACTGTTTTTACCTTATAGCTCTGTAGTACAACTTGCAATTGAAGAGTTCTATTCTTATTCAGGACCGTTTTAGCTATCTTAGGTTTTGTTGTTTGTTTTCATATGAAATTTAAGGTTTTTTTCTAATTTCTCAAAAAAATTGTGTTATAATTTTGATGGAGATTGCATTGAATGACTCTGTAGAGTGCTTTTGATAAAATGGTTATTTTCATAATATTATTCTTCTGATCCAAGAACATGGGAGATCTTTCCATATCTTCTTGTGTCTTCTTCAATTTCATTCTTCAGTATCTTAGTTGTTGTTGTTGTTATTATTATTATTATTATTATTATTATTATTATTATTATACAAGTCTTGCATTTGCTTGCTTACTTATCTCTAGATATTTTTGAGGCTATTGTGAAAGGTACTGATTTTTATCTCAATATGTTTGTGATTTGGCTATAGGAAGGGTACTGATTTTTGTGTGTTAAGTTGTACAATGGTACTTTTCTGACAGTATTTATCAGCTGTGGAAAGTTTGTGGTGGAGTCTTTTAGGGTAAGATACAATGGGCAATTCACAATGATCTAAATCACTAAGTTCTAGAGGCTAGGAAGGTCAATATCACCATGTCTGCAACTGGAGAGTGCTTTCCTACAATGTCATTATATGGCAGAAGTGTCACTTGCAGAAGGGTTAAGAGAGAGATGGAGGGGGTAAGAGGAGAGGAGAGTGGTGGGAAAAAGATGAATGGAGTGTAAATGGAATACAGAGAACGAACCCGAGCCTGCCCTTTTATAAGGAATCCATTCCCGAGAATAATGATCCCATTCCTGAGATAACAAAGTATCCTTTCATTAGGATGAAGATTTTTGTAGCCCAATTACCTCTTTAAGGTTTTATTTCTTAATAGCTTTATGGTGGCAGCTGAAATTTTGGGAGGGACAAATACTCAAACTCTAATAATATTGTAGCCCATTAATTGAATGTCAAAGACCTGGGTACTTATAATGTAGAAGAAAAAAATCTCCCTTTAACTGAAAATTACATTTATAAAGACTGAAAATAGAAACATGAAAGTTGAGAGAATGATTTTGATATGAATTTCAAGGTTGTTGCCTTCCTGTGCTGTAGCAAAGTTAATAAACGGAACATTCCCAGGACTTCTGAAACCGTAGGACCATAGAGCTGATCACCTTGCCTCTCTCTAGAGGTGACTGATACCGTATGTGATCACTTCCTCCTTGCTTTCTTCATAGTTTGGCCACAGGTATTTTTTGCCTATTAATATGGTTTTCTATATTTTTAAACTATAGAAATATATCCGTGCATTTTCATGCAAGCATCCATCGTGTTTCCTTTGCTCCACATTAAATTTATGAGAGTCACATGTGTGTATCTGTATTCTGCTTACTCTATAGGCACATTTATTCACACTCTTTGATTAAACAGTGAAAAGTTCAAACATAGCATTCCTATAACCACACTTTAAAGAAAAAAGAAAAGAACAATTTTTGTCAATTGAAAGTTTTGTGCAATGTATTTTGATCATATTCAGCCCTCTTCCCCAAATTTTCCCAGATCCACCCCACCCAACTTTGAGTCTCCCTCTCTCTCCCATTTTTCTCAAACCCATCAAGTCTAGTTTGTGTTGGACTACTACCTTTGGGTATGGGGCCTGTCCTGGAGTGTGATTGATGTACCAGAGTTCATACCATAAAAGTAAACTAACTCCATGAGATGAAACCCTTACCTGATGCTATTAAAGGAACCACAACCTGTGGTTAAAAAGATCATAGGCCCTAGGGAGAACCCAATATTATTATTCTGCTAAATGGACATAGAATTAAAATGGCATCTAAAGACTTACTGCTATACCCAGTATCAGTTTATCTCTACCTCCATCAGAGAAGCATCTTCTTATAGTAGATGGCAATTAACATAAAGGCTCAAAACTGGTCAGTGTGCAGAAAATAAGAGACTTTATAATGCTTAATCATAAATGAGATGTCTGTATCACATCTTTCCATGAGGGTCAGGGATCTTTGTGGAATGAGGGCCAGAAAGACTGTAAGAACCAGAAATGGTGGATGATTTCAATGAAACTTTACTTTACAGACAAAACAGGGAAGTCATACATTTGGAATTCACAGTGATTTTGACGGTATGTCCAAGACGTGTGTAATCCCAGCATGGAGCAAGGGACATAGACATGAAATCCATTCCTAGCTCAGGAGCTGTTGGCATTTGATAGCTCCTGGGAAAGGGAGTAATGGAAACAAAACTAATCACCATGTTTGATGTGATGTATTTTTTATTATTAGACTATATGAGACATACAGTTAGATATAAAGAATAACATTCACAGCTATTTTCTAATATCAAGAACTGAAGAAAATTAAATAGAAATATTTATGATATTCCTCACGAATGTGATTATTGATAGAAGTAGCTTAGATTACATACAGTTAAACTTAACAGTCCAAATTTTAAGAAAATAAACACAGAAGAAAGAAAACATTCTAATAAATATCCCATATCAACTTATTTAAATTTGCAAGTAATTGAATTTGAGAATTTGGATTCATTTGCAAATATTTTATTGAGAATTATTACTCCTATGTTCATAAGAGATATTGATCCATAATTTCCTTTTTTGTTGATTCTTTGTTTGGTTTTGATATCAGGTGGATAGTGGCTTCATAAAAAGAATTAGGAAATTTTCCTTCAATATCTATTTTGTGGACTAATTTGAAGATTATTGACATTAATTCTTCTTTGGTAGAATTCTTCACAGAATCCATCTGGTTCTAGGCTTTTTTTGGTTGAAAGACTTTTAATCATTGCTTCTATTTCACTAGAGGTTATGGGACTGTTTGAATTGGACAATACAAGCTTAACTATCTCAATACTGTAATATTTTAAAGTAAGCTTTAACTGGAGAATGTGCTGTCTGTGTAAGATACTTGAGTCATTTTCTAATTCAGGAGTTTAAAAATAAAACTATAAGCAAATGTCTTGAAGAAATATCCTTGCATGCAAAACTTAGAATATAAAACAAATTAGTGCTTCCTACACTGTGTTCCTATTACACTGCTATTTTTTTTCAAGGTCCATTAACTGTTGGCCATATTTTTATCCATGTTTATTCTCTCCTGGTTACAAAATACTCATTCTCTTTTCTATTTCTACAAAAAGTACTTTTTGTTTTCATGTTTTTAAGCATATATTTTCTTTAAAGTTAGCATCCACTAGTCCTTCAGTTCTCCCATTCTTTTGAGGCAAAAATCGTGATGGTAGAGTGAGTCCTGTGGACCCCATTTCTGTAAGTCTAAAATATTCAAGGGTAGACAATGTCCCCTTTCAAGGCAATGACCCTTCCTGATTTATTCGCTTCCCCTTCTGGACTTATCCATGTGGGAAAACATTGCCAAACCCCATTTGTCTTTTCCTGCCGGCATCCCTGTGTCATGACATTATGGCACTTTGTTCTGCAGAAGTATTTTTAAAAGGTGACAAGCCCGTTTCTGTTGAACATTTAAATAATAAAAAGCAGTTTTAATTAGTCTCTGGAAGCTACTGGGAGGATGGCGATGGAGCACGGCAGCTCTCGCAGCGTTGGTTTTATGCTTCTTGGGTTATATTCATCTACCCCTGAATATATGTAGGCTATTTTTTTTTTTAGAATATCTTACTCTCTTTCTCTGCTATAACAAAATTTCTTATATTATGGTCTTTGCAGAATACACTTTATTGTTCTCTGAACTATTTTCTAAGATCATTAAAAACATCTTAACATAATTAAAAGCATAATTAATTTACATTGCTAAATCATGTTTCCCCTAAAATGCCCAATTCACAACATTAAGAAAGCAGAAAAGCTGGAGAATTTAGATGGTAGTTTAATGCTGCATCCTCTTAGCCACATTTAGGTTTTCTTTATGAAATGAAGTACTTTAGCATGCAGACATTTCTTTTATTTCCACCATCTGCATATGTTCTCTGTCTCAATACAGACAATGGTCCTGTGAGTCCACTTTGCAGGTCCATCTACTCACATCCGACTGTAATCATTGGTGCATGTTTCTCTGAATATGTGAGAGAATTGCCACTCGTGTCCCA
Source organism: Peromyscus californicus insignis (assembly GCF_007827085.1). Lineage (NCBI taxonomy): Eukaryota > Metazoa > Chordata > Mammalia > Rodentia > Cricetidae > Peromyscus > Peromyscus californicus. The sequence continues at coordinate 82,328,721 of NW_026294584.1, forward strand.
TGTGTGCTGCCAGCATGGTGGTGGTCGGTCACACGTAGTATTTGCTAAGTAAATCAAAACATGAGCCATGACCCACTAGCAATTTCCCTGAACCACTCTTGAGGCTCTTGAACATTTATTTTTTTTTCAACAATGTTCTCAGTGTAAATGATTTCCCTTGCTCAGGTTTAGAACAATAAACCATCTATTCTCTATCCTTTCTCCCCTGTATGAGACCATGATCTCAGCCTTCAAAGAGGGTTATTATAAGGCATTCATTTGGGAAAGTAAACTGTGCCAAACTACGGAATTCCAAATGGAGATATATTTAGGTTCACCACTCCCTTAATTACACTGTCAAATTATTTCCAGTATCTTTCAAAGCCTAATAAAGTGCATTAAATCATATTCTGATGTTTAGAAGAATGAATATAACCATGAAAACTATAATGCAGTGCCAGAGACTAATGAGAGTCCAAAGTAAAAGCACATAGCATCTATTTTAATCACACCACCACTAAAATGTTTATTCAGGGTTATTGCACAATTAGAAATCAAAGAATTTAGAGAGTTTGAAAAAAACCGAGTTATAATACCAGAAAAGAAAAATAAATAAACATTAAAATGTAGAAGGAAGCTGCTGAAGAGAGAGAGCATGAGATATCAGCCTCAGTTTTCCCATGACTGTGAAATTAAAGAACTTGAAATGGTGGAAAGTTGACTCAGCAGTTACAACACTTGCAGCTCTTGCCGAAGACTTGGGTTAGGTTTCCAGCCCCCACATCAGGCACCTCACAACCACCTGTACCTCCAGTTCCAGGCATTCCAATGCCCTCTTCTGGCCTCCACAAGCACCTGCATGCATGAGATGTGTATATAGACAAACACAAAATAAAATGCACATAAAATAAAAATAAATGTTTTTAAAAGTCTAACTTCAGGAATCCTTTTAAGTATATGGTAATTAGCAGTAAGATTATAGGGGTGGGGATGTTTGCTTTCTTTCTTTCTTCCTATACCTTTCAAAATATCAAATGAATATTTCCTATTTTTATAATAATGTGAAAATAAAATAACTAAAGAAATTAATACCTGATTATAGTTCTTAATCTCTGAAACATGTCAAAGAGAAGAGGCTCTGGAATGTCCATCACCAGAGGTCACCAGAGATCATTAGAAACAGAGGCAAATAGTTTGGAGTCTTTCAACTTAAACTAGCCTAACTGGTGACCTCTACAACCATCCCCTATTCCGTACCTTCTGTCACTGATTCCAAGTGTTTAAAGTAGCAATTTCAAACATCCAGAAGACATAGCTTTGTGGGGAATTACTCATATACACAAACACATACCTTATTACATTACCAAATAGATATCACTTTCTGAAACTGTGAGATTGCTTTACACTTTATTTTCTTTTTCTCCCTCTTAATATTTCCTTTGAGAATATTCAGAAAAAATCATAATAATTGATGATTTGATGGAAATTCTTATAAGGTACAATTATGACTCAGAATGGAAAATGGTCTTTGTCATTAATCTAAATTTATAGAACACGTGCATAGAAAGCATCACAAACCAACCGAATCACAGATTTTCCCACATTCCCAAACCACTGCCCAACTGAGATTCAAAACCCAGAGTTCGTGTGCATTTGAAGTTCCTCTTTGGGTGCTTTGATGTAAAATAGCTGAAGAGACTCAACATAAGGCATAGTAATTATAGAAATTATTACTACTTAATGCCATTTAACAAAATTAATAGCATTATGGCAGGTATTATTCAGATATAAAACCATAAATTTCTCTTTGACTTGTTTTATCTTTTTACGATTCTAAGTTTTGTTTGATCTATAGGTATTTTTAACTCCAAACTGCTTTCTGATAAAGCATTTTAAAATACAATAAATAATTAAAGCGAAAAATGTAATAATTTTATGATGGATGAACGCAGATATAAAAATTATTAAAACAGAGCCGGGCGGTGGTGGCGCACGCCTTTAATCCCAGCACTCGGGAGGCAGAGCCAGGCGGATCTCTGTGAGTTCGAGGCCAGCCTGGACTACCAAGTGAGTTCCAGGAAAGGCACAAAGCTACACAGAGAAACCCTGTCTTGAAAAACCAAAAAAAAAAAAAAAAAAAAAAAAAAAATTATTAAAACAAATGGAGCCAAGTAGGGAGGCACATGCCTATAATCCACAATTCCAGCACTTGCAATGCTAGTGCAGGAAGATCCCCTCAAGTTCAAAGCTAGCCTGAGCTACATAGTAAGTTGAAACTAGTTTTGTTCTGACAAAGTCTGGGGACGCTCTTCAAAGCTCCCTTTGCTTCTCAACCTCTAGGATTGTTTGGAGTTTCTCCTGAGCCCGTGACTTGTACATAGCTGATTCATATGAAATTGTAAAGCCTTTGTAAGTTCCCTGAGACTTCAGCTTCTCTCTTTTTGTCCTTCCCCATCTTTCCAAGATTACCACCTGCATGCATCCCCGTATTAAATTGCTCCTTACTCTCCTCTGAGTCCACAGGACCAGTTTACACAGGAGCCATGGGACCTGTTGGCAGCGAGCGTCCTCTACTAGGCTCTCCACACTTTTAGCCCTTTAATCTCACTCAGAGAAGGAAGGTTTTTCTTCTGTCTCTATTGCTTTGTTCAAAGGATTTATTTGTTTCTGCTTCTCTCAGTTCACTGAAGAAAATAAGGAATCTGCTCTCTCTCTCGGGCTTAGGAAAAGTCTGTCACGCTTAGCTGGGCTTGTGTTATAATTTAGAACATCGTCTCTCAGACCACAAAGACTCAACTGAGAATTAACCGGAATCTTGGTGAAAATGTAGGTCCATGGGCCGGCCACAGACACCCTGACTCTTCTCTGTATTGAGTATCTAAGAACTTTACATATCATAAACAGTCCAGAAGATTGTGAAATCTGAACACGGAAGACTGCCGCCTACGAGTGGCTATTGCAGTTGGGTTAGTGTCAGAGGGCAATGCTGAACTAATGGCGATTTTAGGAGATAATGATTTCCTGGGGTTTGTGTTTCATTTATCTTCACTGTGTTATTTCTCTGCGTTATTCTCTGCAGTGGGCCACGCAGTGTAGGAATAGTTGACTAATAATCACTTAGCTAAAAAAAAAAAAGAAAGAAAGAAAGAAAAGAAAACCTCTCTATTGGGTTGGTTTTGTGTCTTAAATGATATCAGTGACATCTTTTTCAGCACCTGATCTCTACACGCAATTGAAATCAAATTAATGAAAATAAAATCTTCAAAGGAATTATAAAGTAATTCTCTCTTCATTTAAGTGAACAGCAGGTAAAAAATACTTGTTTCTATTATTAAAAATGGCATTGCCCTATTTTCTCCAAAATAATATTCTTCCAGGTTATTCCAATTAATTTTTTTAATTTTAAATTATGACATTATTTCAAAGACTTTCTTGGTTTTGCAATTTAATATTGGTAATTATATACCATCTGGTACATAAAATTGGAAATTGAGTCATTTAGCTTTACATTATGATAGTCTTTCAAGTTTAGGGTAGAACATTTTATATGAGGAAAGAGTGTTAAAAATGTAAAGGAATTGTACTTAGCAGAGTTTATTTGAACAAAAAGAGTAGTGAATGAGGATCTGCTCTGATCAGGAGTTCTGGAGAGCTCCACCCAGCAAAGAAGAAAAGCAGAATATAGAGCTGGAGAAAGGAACAATGTAAAAGCAGCTTGATTGTAGCTCAGTGTTTTCTTAATTGTACACTGAGTGCATTTCTTTATGTGCACATGTTCAGTCTGCAGCCTATGACTGGCCAACCTCAGCTTCTCTTACTAGCTAAGACTAAGCAACTTGTTAGAAGAGTATGATTTCAAGTTTCAGTTCATGTAATAAGGTCACGTTTTTAATCAGTAAAAACTTGAAAGAACTAATGCAGTCCTAAGTGAAATCTAGTGTAAGAAGTGGTCAGCAAGTATTTCGTAAAGATTTACCCCTATCAGATGAAACCTGGGCTTCTGCATCTGCAGGCTAACTATGTGGAAATCAAATGCATCGGTTCTGGCACAAAATATGAAGAGTTGTGAAAATTCCAGATTGCAGTTCTAAAGAGATGGCTCAGAGGTTAAGAGCACTGGCTGTGCTTTCAGAAGAAGTACAGCACCAGATGATGACTCACAACAATGTATAACTCTAGTCTAAGGGACCCAGTGAACTCTTCTGAGCTCTTCGGGCACTAGGCATGCAAGTGTTGTACAGACACACATGCAGGCATTCACAGAATAAAATGATAATAATAAGCAACAACAATAATAATACTCAGAAATTCATGAAATTTCTAATCATTCACTATATTGAAAGTTTTTCATTATGACTAAAGTAGGGAGAGAATAAAGAAGTGCGTGTGCATGTGTGTGTGCGTTTGCGTGTGCGTGCGTACGTGAGAGAGAGAGAGATTTTTCCTTTTTCTCTTCAACATCTCCCTGTCAAAGAAAGAGTATATTGAAATTTGAACACTAAAAATAGCATTAGCTCCTCATTCATATATGATTAAAGCCAAATTTTCAGGTGTTTTTCTTTTTAATGTAATAAATATGGAGAAGAGTGATGAATTGTCCCTTACAATGGAGACTGAGATGGAAGGGGTGTGAGCTTGTACAAGAAGATAAAAAACTATTATTAAATGAGCCATTCCTTATGCTCTGCAGAATTTTCATGCTGAAGTATAAAGGAGACACTGCATATACATGCAAAGTACACAAGCAAGGGAAAGGTTTTTATTATTACGTGTGTGTGTGTGTGTGTGTGTGTGTGTGTGTGTGTGTGTGTGTGTGTGCAAGCACAAACATGCCATAGTGTACATGTGCATATCAGAAGGAGCAGGTTCCCTCCCTCACCATTGGTTCCAGAGACCAAATTCAGGTCATCAGCTTTACGTAGCAAGCACCTGTAACTAATTCCTGATCCACCTTGCCCCAGGAAAGCTTATTTTCAAGGTTAATAAATACTTTTCTTTGTGGGTGTTCTAATGTTACTCTCTGAATCTTTCTACACTGGCTAAGTACCTGAGAAGAATTAATTTTAGCCAGCTGTGAACATAGACAGCAGATGCATAAAAGCCAACAAGGTGCCACGGTCTCAGGTCAGCAAGCCAGCTTCAGAAGTAACTAAACAGGATCCTTACATACACAACAGATATAAGCCAAGATCTAACTGCATGCCCATGTTTTGAAAGGAATTTAGGCTCTTAGTGATTGTTCACTGTTATTGTTATAAGGCATTAAAGGGTTGTCTCAACCTTTTCTCATCCCTTCAACAGTCTTTACCATATGCATCCTATACGAGAGGTTACATATGTGGTTGGTGGTTTCCAAAGGGCCCTCAATGCTTCCAGTTAATCTTGATGTATTCTTTTTGTTAATCAATGCCCTTTCCTCAGACTCATTCATTCAATGCAGACAAAGCCTTGTTCCCTGTTTAAAACAATTAAATCATGCCATCTGTCACAAAGTTTTGCATATTCTAAAAGGCAGTAAAGCAAGGACAAGGAAGGGAGGTAGGGGGCATCTGCAAAAAGATACCCCATCAAGCAGAGGGCTGTGGTATATACTCCACGCGCACAAGTCTGGCAGGACATGTCCATAGAAGGGGACACCTTGAGCATGCTCCAAGAACAGCCCAGGACTCAGCACAGAAGGGAAATGCACTCATAGACCCAGAGGGATGGAAACAGAGACTATTTGCATTCTTTTAAGCATGCTGTGGTATTAGCTGATGTTCTGAATATAGGAGAAGATGGCAAATGTGTCCAGAAGACTGATACGATAGGTGGTGTTTCTCAAAAGATCTCTGTGACTGCTTTTGTTGTCATTAAGCAACACTCACCAAAACAAAGTCAGGACACCAGTGAGGAGGCTGTCACACTAAGTCAGGAAAAGAGCAGGACAAGTTAAAAACATCCAGGTAGGTGAGGGCAGCATCAAAAGTGCCTCTAGTGTCCTCGACCTGAGTCACCAGCATTCTTCAAACCAAACAACTCCAATCCAAGGACATGTGTGTGTGTGTGTGTGTGTGTGTGTGTGTGTGTGTGTGTGTGTGTGTGTGTTGCCTGCATATAAGTCTGTGCACCACTGGTGTGCCTGGTACTTTCAGCCAGCATTGGATCCCCTGAAATTGGAGTTAGAGATGGTTGTGAGCCACCAGGTGGGTGCTGGGAAGTGAACTTGGGCTCTCTGCAAGAGCAACAAGTGCTCTTAACCACTGAGCCATCTTTCCAGGCCCCATCCACAGTCGTTTTTAGTTGATGACCTTGCCTCTTCTGAGAATGGAGAGCACTCTCGGACTCAGTCATCTTTTTATGACACTGCGCTCACCTGGGCTGTATTCTCTGCTTCTTTTCCTCATGCAGATGAATTCCCTTGGGCCAACTTCCCAACGTGTGCACTAAAACCCAGTTAATTTCTCTTCTCTCCCATCACATTTGACTGTCTTAGCATCATCTACTCTATGACCACATCTTTACCAATTTGGTTCTGTCTCTAGTCACAGATGCATTTCTTCCACTGATCTCTAGGGAAAACTATTCTGCATGAGTTGTTTATATCACTGGCAGATTCTCCTCTCATCGTTTGTTGCTGTTGTTGTTGTTTTATAGCTCATTCCAATTCAGTTCCTTCCTGAAGCAAAGATGCTCCTCAGAAAGGACTACAACAGGCGTGAAATCACCCATCAAAGTACCAGTAGCCTCATTTTACTAAGCCCAAAGTCAGTTTTTAGCCCATTCACCCATGATACATCATGCAAATATTTCATAACTGATCCACCATCTCTCATTAGATCGTAACATTAGTCACTCCTTTTGCCAGCTGTCTGATGTCATAATGGTCATAATGAGTACTTTTTCAACCCATAGACATAAAAAATTCAAATTTTAAAAGCCATCATTTATAGGTTTGGGTTTATTAAGAATCTTATTTTGTCCCCTCGTAAAAGAATGCCTTTGTTCAAAACAGGAACTTTTGAACCCCTCCCAAACTAGTAAAGATGCAAACATAAATTACTCCTGTTTGCATCACTGCAAGTGTGGTGAATTGGGGCACACCTGTTTCCACCTTTTGGTGCATCCTTAAAGGCAGATCTGCCCCCACTAGGTGCCACAACACTCCAGTGGAGATCAGAGTACAATATGCATGACTTAGTTCTCTCCTTTTCCCGTATGGGTCCTGGCTGTCGAACTCAGGTTGACAGACTTAGCGGCAAACACCTCGACCTGCTGAGCCGTCTCACTGGCCCTCCCCTTTTCTCTCAGTCCTGGCTACTTATGTGTATTCTTCTGCTGCTGTCTAAGAAGAAACACAGCAGCCCAAGCAACAGGTCTACACACTTACGGAGGTCAGACTGGTAGCTTTGCCTTTCTTCCAGTTGCCTCACTATAACGTGCTCTTTCCCCGTTTGTCCGTGCCTCTTCATCTGAATGGTTCTCAGCGGTAAAGGTAACTATGTTGTACTCGTTCTGCACATTTAAAGTACTTCAACAGCGTTGCAGTACCTGAGGATAAATGTACAAATTTTTTTAAAAAGTAAAACTGATTTGTCTTGCCTGCTTCTTGCTGGCCATTTGACTGTTCTCTCCATATTCCAGACTAGCTAAACGAGATATGTCTTGGGCCCTTCACATCACTGAACTCTGTTTTTCTCTGAGACCTCCACCTGCCCTTTTATTTCTACTTCAATCATCACTTCCTTGGGGTAACCATCTCTCACCTCCCAGACTCTCTACTGTAGTCTCACTGAACTTTCCTTCACTAGTAGGGTTACCATGACTTTCACTGAATTTTAACTGTGCAATTACTTCACTGCACCTAGGGAAAGACGTAAATACCTCCATGCCACCACTAACACAGACAGCCCACTTGGCATGAAATAGGGTCTCAGGAAATGAATGAATAAGTGAATGAATGAAACCGTAGATGCTACAAACCTCAGGTGGCAAGCTCATGAGGACCAGTGAGGTCTGCCTTTCCAGCCTTACTTCTCCATGGGCTTCTACCATGGTCCCAGCCTCCTCTAGTCCTGGCCTGCAGCCTTATTCACAGGGTCACTACTGGTGACTGGTTGTCCTTTGATAAACTTTGGATTTAGCTCAAAACAGGTACAGCTGTTTTTGTCTTTTCTTTCTTTAACTCTGTAATAGATTTATTCTTTTATAGTAACCAGTAACCAAAGAAAATGACTCCAAATCTTCTGGATTTCTCAATTCTGTGACCTCCACTGCTCTCCCACACTGTCAGTCTCCAAGGGAAAGCTTTTTCTTTTAGGTAAGAAGCTAACAGAAACAAGAGTTTAAAACAAATGAGCCTGGGTTGGCTATGTAAAGTGAATTAATAGTGATTAATATTATCTTTAAAATAGATTGTTTGATTTCTCAGTTAGAAATGAAAATCAAGTTTCCTCAAAAAAAAAAAACTGTAAGAATTCTTTTTGCTTTATCAGGCTATCTGGTAAAAGACATGAAAGAGTTAAGTCTTGAGATTTGAAATTTCCTCACTGAAGAATTTTTTTCTGCAATGAAGACTTTGGATGGTTGGATATTTTCTAAGTAAAACAAATGCAAAAAATAGATCTAAGGATGGGAGAAAGGACTTTTATTAGGGAAGTTTTAAAAGGGCTTTTGTTTGGTTCCTGTTTATTATCATCATTATCTAAGGAAGAAATGAATGGATAAAGTCTATAAATAAACTTGTTCAAGGAAATGTCCGTTTAGCTTCCTACCAGCTTTGAATTACTAATTCAATTTTAAACTAAGAGGGGCAGGCAAATCTATGTCAATTATATCCAGAACTTCTCCAGAATTACATGGCAGCCTTCTGTGGCCTTGTCTATGCAAATGGCCTCCCAAGTTTGGGTCTATACTTGCCTCCTTCAGTGGTCTACAATACTGTTAGTTTTTGTGAGGGAGAAATCTAGAGTCTATCATAAAGCATCTATTTAATAACTTCATAATCAAATCACTTGGTAATAACAGCCTGACGAAGCTTTGTACTTTACTAGTGTGCATTGTATAGTTGTCATGTGTGCCCAAACCAGTCCTTGCTCAGATAAGAACAAAGTGAGCACTGATCACAGCATCACAGCTCCATCACTACATCGGTGTGGAGCTCACAGCACAACTGGAATATTTGCCTCTGGAACTGGTACAGGATATCTGAAGCAGGTCCATTGGCCTTGGGATTTAGCAGGATGAGTACTGAAGGAAAAGTAACTGGTTTTGATTTGTGAGTTTTGTGGTATAAATAGGAATGTGGTGCCTGGGCTCATTAGGTACCTGCAGACCACACCATCACTTTCCCCTGCCACCTGACATTTTAAAAGAAAGATAATGCTTGGGGAAAGATTTTTGTTTTTGTCTTTTAGGAGAATGAAGGCTAAGGAATCTGAAGAACACTGGACAAATGAGACATCTGAAGAAAAAGGACAAATCATCTAGAAAAAATGTCCCAAGAAAAAGAGTAAAATGACCTATTTGTATATCATCTATAAAATTTCATGTCTTCCTAAACGTTTGTTTCTGCTCTTCTCTAAAGACATCTAACACTATTGGTCTTCTTGTAGTCCCAGTTCAATTAAAATTTGAAGCTGACTTTGGAGTTGGAGAACGGCTCTCTCCTTCTTTAAACTCAAGCATGTTGTTAAAAGAAGAATGCAAACTCCCTGTATCATGCCAGAAGAAAGAGCCATCTTCTGCTATGGGACAGGAGAAAAGCCAAATTAATTAAGGGGCTATTCTATTACTACTAATCTCAATTCTTTGATTCTATTCTGATTCTTTAAACTTTTCTTAAAGCATGAATTTTATATTAAAATTTACAAGATTTATATATATATACATTTTAAACTTTGTTAAGACATTAATGGTCATATAAAGTACTAACTAATTCTAGAAAAAAAGGCTTTAATTATCTGCCTATACATGTATTTATGTTCAAGTCTCTTATCAGTTTTCTGCAGGAAATCATGGCCAGGCCTAACATCAACTGAAGTCTCCAGGAAGAAGATGGGACCCCACAACAACAATAATTCCAGGTGGACAATAATAATAGCGCTAAGCTGACAAACATCATCTACAGATCAGCTTTGGACTACAAACTGCTCAGAGCAATTTTGAGATGGCTAGCTGAGATGATCCAGTTTCAAAGACTACTTGAATAAGGACTTGAGATAAGTCCTGAACTTTGGCATTATGCTCAGACTGGACAACAGAGGATATAGCTACCTTTCCTAGAATTTGACAATTAACCCAAAACTTTTCTTTTCAGAATAAAGATACCTTCACCGATATCCAGCAGGAAGCAATTTTAAGAATATGACACCCACATTCCCAAAGAGGTGGTGTGGGGTGGGTGGTTTTTTGGTCTTTTAATGGGGTTTGGGTCTGGGATAATTTTCATTGTTTAGGAGGGTTGGTTACAAGTTGTTGTTAAGGGTTAGGAAAAGGGCTAAGCAAAGGAGATTAGATTTAAGATTTTTGTTTTTTAAAAAAATATATATAGAAATGATAGAATAGAGGGTAGATTATTGAATCTACTCAAAAAAATAAAGAGAAGATATAGATATGATATAGATAAAAAGATAGATTATTGAATCTACTTTTAAAAGACAGTTACTAGTTTTAAATACTTTACATTGGATTGGGTTTTTGTATATTGTATACAAATTATATATATTGAGATTGACATTGTTAGAAAATGCTATATGTGTATTTCTAATCTTGTTCAAGATATTGTACTTATACCGTTCATTTAAAAATGTAATGCGCCGGGCGGTGGTGGTGCACGCCTTTAATCCCAGCACTCGGGAGGCAGAGCCAGGCGGATCTCTGTGAGTTCGAGGCCAGCCTGGTCTCCAAAGCGAGTTCCAGGAAAGGCGCAAAGCTACACAGAGAAACCCTGTCTCAAAAAAAAACCAAAAAAAGAAAAAAAAAGAAAAAAAAATGTAATGCAATTTGCTGATCCTTGAATGTTATTATTACCCACTATTAGGATATAAAGAAATGAAAGTTAGATGTTAGACATTACAACCAAACTTGTAGTCATATTAGGTACGTTTTCAAGATCGAGCAAATATATTTTAGATAAACAGGTCATCTTCATACCCTTCAGAGATCTACAGAATATGCCATTTAAAATGTTTTAATAACTTAGAAAATTTTTCTTTTTTGTTATGACTATGACACATGTCAGCTCCTGGCAGTACCAATCTACTTCAGAGAAAATAAGGGCATTGAAGAAACTACATATGGAGTTAACTTTCATAGTGACAAAAGTTAGCCACTGGACAACAAAGTATCCTCGAATCAACTGCTGACAAATAGGACAAAATGGACAGACAGGACATGAAACAAAGGACTACTGATTTTTGCCAAGACAAGTGTGGTTGTGGCTTTAACAGAAGGCATCTTCTGAGGCCAGGACAATATGGCACCATCCCTGAAGTGGCCTTTGCAATCCAGGAAAAGGTACAGTGCCCTTTTCTTCAAAGGCAGCTGAATAGGCAGTGGGCCGATGACTTCTGGTGTGCAGTGGAACAGTAGGTGAAACAATTATTCTTGAAAGAGTAATTAAGCTGACAGAGTCTAACCTCTTAATGGTAGAATGGCATTTAATAGAGGGATGTGGAGAAGAACGGGATGCCGAGATGAAGACACACACACACACAGCCAAGAAGAATGGACAGCTGAATTCAAAAAAATATCAACAATTTCCAGAATTTAAAATTCTGAATCATGACATGACACTAGTGGAATTCAGGTGTTTCTGGTACATGGACTGCTCTCACCCAATGTGAGGTCGAACTGTTGACCTTGTGTACATCCTAGTTCACAAATGAGTCTGTCAGATATGCTAAGCCTATAGGCTGAAGATGATGCCCCAGCACTGCGGAGTAACCTCAGGTGACTGTCCAGGCAGCTGGCTGTTTCTGTCAACTCACATATTTTTTGGAAGTTGCTTGCATATACTTCCTGTTTTTATTTTTGTTAGGTAATATTATTTCCTTCTTGGGTCTCTGAGGGAGTTGAAGATTAGATAGTTATAGTTAAAGATTAGATAGTTACAGTTTTCCTTGTTAAGAATTTCAGAAAAGAAGCCGGGCGGTGGTGGCGCATGCCTTTAATCCCAGCACTCGGGAGGCAGAGCCAGGCGGATCTCTGTGAGTTCGAGGCCAGCCTGGTCTACAAAGTGAGTTCCAGGAAAGGCGCAAAACTACAGAGAAACCCTGTCTCGAAAAACCAAAAAAAAAAAAGAATTTCAGAAAAGAAACTCACTAAAGAGGTGTAAGTGTATAAATTTGAAAGACATTATAAGATAGTTCTGTTAGTAATATAAGTTAGGATAGAAAGTGAATCAGGCACATTTTGGACTTACCAAAATAGGATAGATAATGGAATTATTTTCTCTGAGTTTGTCAAATGCAAATGGACTAGACATGGTTTAAGTATTTATTGCTTATATATATTGTATATAGTTATTGTACTTATTGGATACAATTTTTCTTATATTAGTTATAAGCTTTTTAAATTTTAGACAAAAAAGGGGGAAATGTGGTGATATTATGTTCCTCAATATATCATGCACCCTAATAAATTTATCTGGGCTCAGAGAACAGAACAGCCACTAGACAGACATAGAGGCCAGAAAATGGTGGCACTCACACCTTTAATCCTATCACTTGGGAGGCAGAGATTCATCTGGATTTCTGTGAGTTCAAGGCCACATTGGAAACAGCCAGGCATGTTAATAAGAGCCTTTAATCCCAGGAAGTAATGGCAGGAAGCAGAAAGGTATAAAAGGCGTGAAAGCCAGGAACTAGCCTGGTTAAGCTTTTAGGCTTTTGAGCAGCACAGTTCAGCTGAGTTCTATTTTGGATGAGGACTCAGAGGCTTCCAGTCTGAGGAAACAGGATCAGCTGAGAAGTTGGCCGGGTGAGGTTAGCTGTGGCCTGTTCTGTCTCTCTGATCTTCCAGTGTTCACCCCAATACCTGGCTCCAGGTTCGTTTTCAATAATAAGACCTTCTAAGAATTCATGCTACAATAACATAGTGAATGGAGAGGGAAAAGATCACATGAGCCAAGCAAGATGTCACTGGAGGTGACAGTGCACTTCTATGTAGACTTTTCTGTCTTTCTGGAGTCATAATAAGAAGTGTGCCTGGCATTGTACCCCTGCCATGATATTTTACTCAAGAAGAAATGCATCATCGGAAAAGTTAATTAACTTTGACTTCATTGCGTACATCCCCAAAAGGCTCAAGTCTCTTGTTGTTCAGATAGAATAATTAAAAATAAAATCTCCCCAAAGACAAGAATCGAAAAATAGAAATGAAATAATTTGTTACCTTGCCGAGAAATGTTCTTCAAACTCTTCCCACGTGTTTAGTGAGGAAGGCTCCACAGTGACACAGATGACCAGATCCTCTGCTCTACAGTCTTAGGCATGCGGGACTGTTCATTTGTCAGCAGCTTTTTTTTTTTTTACACATTTACACATACCAGACTGAGCTATGCTAATTCTTGCCACACAGAGGGCAAGTTGTGTATGATGCCCGAAGTCATACACAGCACACAGCACTGAGCTAATTGTTCATTAGGCAACTCTGCTGTATGCTCAGCTGTGGGTCAGAGCAGCATGACATCATAACCAAATCTCCAGCCCGAGGTTTGACACAGTATCCGCAATTCACCAGTTGTTAGGGGCCACAGGCTGTTTGCTTAGCTTTTATTCTGAAAGAGGCTAGAAATGGACCATTGCTTGAAAAAAAGCAGAGCATATTTCTTCACCACCTAAGTACAATACCCAACAGACATCTCTGGTATGGGGGTGGGGGGGTCCAAGTCTTGTTAGTCAGAACATTGAGATGACAGATAGAAGAGAATTAATTTGGAACAATTTCATAAACTCCAAGTTGACTTGTCAAAACCTTTGATGAGTTCTAAAGCATGGATGACAGAACTTTCTAGCTAAAGAAATGACTGTGGTCCTGATGTCACGAGTGTACTTTCTAGACCTTAACATTTACACAATTCAGCCTTGCCACACACCTCCAGAATAGTTAGCAATAATGAAGAGAGCCAACAGGAATGCTAGGGGATTAGAAGTCACTCTGCATGTTTTGAAACTACTTTTTAAAGGGAATTGTTAACCATTCTTATATGAGACTGGCTGGATCTGGGCATGGTCAGTTTTGACTTGTAAGAAAGCAAGCTGGCATCAACATTCTGAAGTTCATCAGCAGATCAGGCAATCTTTGAATAGAGGAAAACATTCCATAATTTTGGTCAGATTGCAATCTTTGACAACAAATGGAGTGCTTTTTAAATACTGCTTCTCATGGTCAAATTATAAGGGAGTCTGGCATTAAAATTCTCTTTGATCTGAATTCAGTCTTCCTTCATGGCTTAAACATGAAATAAGTCTTCAGGATTTCAAAGAACTGAACAAAAACATCTAATGTCTTCGACACTCCTGTTTCACTAGACAGTGTTTCCTCTCTTTTTGTTCTTAATTTTGACAGCATCGTATTATGGAGACATTCTGCCCAAGTATTGCATTTTTTGGCTTCTTACATGAATTAAGAGCCCAGTGAATGATTAAAGAAATCAAGACAGGTTATAATAACTTTAGTTCAGTTACTGGATATGTGAACTTCCAAAGACACAAACTACAGAAAAAGCGATGAGCCTCGTGTGGATACATGCCTCAAAAAGATGTGGCAGAGCTGTGTATCCAACACATTCCAAACACATCATTTGCTTGGGGATTTACATTTAAATTCAGGGCTCTGAAAGCAAATGTTTCAAAGGAATTTTCCCCAGGATTCTGGAATGACGCCTTCTCAGCATATGTTGGAACTATGAGGTTCAAGAGGGCATGGTGGCAGACAGAGCTGTGTGCCATAGCATATGGAATGTTAGGTGAGGGAGCTTTTGGTTGCCATACTTTTTCACTCAGCAAATATATATACAGTCTAACTCTTTAGAAGAGGGTTGTCAAACAGTATGCAGAGGGGAAAAACAACTTCTGGTTTTTAAACTCATCTTCATAGTGAGGCTAGAAGCACATAGTGAGGCTAGAAGCACATAGGGAGGCAAGAGCTTCAAGGAATGGTATGTGAGTCTCAAAAGGCCGGATGCTGAAGGAGACAAATCACAAAGAGAATACCGAAAAGAACACACTTGGGGGGACCTTGAGGTAAGATTTTACTGTAACAGTGTGAGAAACATCCCTCTAAACCAGCAGTGACACTTCAACAAGAATAATAATAGAGATTCATGGATGAGATGGGATTGTGGGCACTCAAAAGAAGAAAGAGAAGGCAACAGAATCTCCTATAGTGTGAGGGTTAAAATACCAACAGTTAGAATGTGTCTTATTTCTTATGAATCCTGGAGATAGCATCCTGTAGGACTCCTGGCCACTGTGGTGTGCCAACATCTACAAAGAGAGGCCCCATGGGTGACAGTGTTATGGAGTTCCTCATAATCCCAAGGTAGTTTGGCAGAGCATGTCAGCCTTTCACAAGGCTGCAGAAGGAGGTAGAATTTAGGCAAGAAAGAGTTAGCCACTTGAGGAGGCCGTGAAATACAAATGAATCAGTTATAGAGACAAATGTATCTGACACCACAGATGAGACATGGAACTGGCTTTTCAGCATGTAGTCATGAAGGATTGAGTGACCACACACAGGAGAAATGCGAATACACACAAGCATGGGTGGGCACTGCATAGGCAGCAGGCCCTGTTCTCAACCCTTTGCTTTGACGCTATTTGTGTTCGTTGGCTTTTTGCCACCATGACAAAATGACTGAGTTAAACTCTTTAAAAGGAGAAAATATTGATTTTGGCTCAGTGAAGAGGCTCTGGTCTGGTCAGCGAGCTCTGCTTCTTTGGGGATTACATCTAGCAGAACACGTGGCAGAGAGGACAGCAGAGCAGAACTAGTCACCTCACCCCAGCTGAAAAGCAGAAAGAGAGAGAGAGAGGGAGAGAGAGAGAGAGGTCAGCATCCAGCCACCTCAGTGCACACCCCTAGTCACCCCAGGTCCTTTCACTAGGCCTCGTCTTGTAAATATGTCGTACCTCCTAATAGCAGCAGACACAGAAATGGTTGGAGGCATAGAGCCACTGTTTCCCAGACTCGGCAGTGAGCATGGATCTCAGAGCTGGCAGTAAACTTACCTCCTCCATGTTGGGAAGCTGAGGGGGGTGGAGTCAACAGTCAAAATCACCTCGAAGCTTAACAGTTTAAAATCTCTCCTGGTAGAGAAGGATTATAGATTCGCAATAAGGCAGATTCAGATGGAATAAAGCTCCAAATGGTTTACAGTGTATGTAAAAATGTATGCAGGCTTGAAAGAGAGAAAAAAAAAAAAGAAATACATGCAGTTATATAAAGAAATTATTTTAAAAAATAAAGCTTTAAAGAGACAGTAAAAGTAATATAAAAGTTAAGCCGCATAAGGATAAAAATTACACAGAGAGTCTGGATTATGTTGTCTTTGGGATTTTTAACTAGAAAGAGACATTTGATTGTAAAGGCTGCTGCGTTAAACCAGTATATATATTTTTAAGATATATTGACTATAAAATTTGGGTCTAAGGATATGCTACTTTGAAAAGTAGGCTCTGATATGTTTCCACAGGAAGCAAGAGGCTATGGATTTGTTCCAGGTTAAGATGGACCAGATTTGGTCAAGTGAGACCTCCTGAACCTTGACAGATGATATCCATCAACAAAGGTTATAGCCAGTCTTCCCAGGACTTGACCATTATGTCCAATTTTCTCAGGATCCCCATAAGATTGCCAGTGCCCCCAATCAGTGGGAAGTAGTATGAGAAGCTATGCCTAAATACCCAAAATATTGTTTATAAATGTTTATTTTTATTTAAAGGGGGTTGATTATAAATGCAATCTCTTTCTAAAAAGGAAAAGAATATATAGATAGGATAAAATAAAAGGGTAGATTATTAAACCTACTTTTAATGAGCAACATCTTGTTTGAAATGTTTTACATTGCTATGGATTTTGGTTTTATTGATGTAAATTTGAAGTTGATTTTGTTATACTATATATATTTCTACTCCTGTTTGGGATATTGTGTTTGTGCAGCTCATTTGAAGTTGTAGTGTTTAGATGAGAAATACAGAATAATAATTAGTCATCTATGATATTCAAACTTGTAGTCATGTTAGTTAAGTTTTTTAGGTATACAAAGATATATTTCAATTAGGTAGGAGCCCCAAATCCCACCCACCCTCCGAGACTGCAACTGTTCCCTGAGACAGAGCCTGCCAGCACCTGACTAGACTAAGAGGTGAGTCTTTATCCTCATACCCGAACACCCCAGCCCCTAGGCTTTGGGCCCAGGGGCACAACCCTGTGCCCCTACAGCACCACCCACTGCAGTTCCAGTTTCAGGCCAGTTGGCAGGCAAACCTCCTGCACACAAGTCAGACTACTCCCACCCCCCATCAGACCCTGTAACCTAAGCCACACCTCCCCCAAATCCCACCCACCCTCCGAGACTCCATCTGTTCCCTGAGACAGAGCCTGCCAGCACCCAACTGGACTAAGAGGCCAGTTGGCAGGCAGACCTCCTGCAGACAGGTCAGATTACCACCATCTACCACACGCTAAAACTGCAGCTACTCCCTGAGACAGAGCCCACTAACGCCAGTTGGACTAAGAGCTGCTCCCTAAGACAAAAATCCATCAGCATCGACTAGACCAAGAGCTCCCACTAGATCAAGAGTATCAATCAGACCAAGAGAGGCTCCCTCAGACACAAACACCGATTGCACCAAGTGGAGAAAGAGATGGGTAGACGCCAGTGCAAAAACACAGTCAACAACATAAAAACCAATATGGCTCCATCAGAACCTATATCAGCAAGACCTGAACATCCCAACACAGAAGAAACAGAAGATATCTACCATAAAAATGACTTTAAAAAGATATTAGAGATATTAAAAGAGAAAATGAAAAATTCCCTTAAAGAAATCAAGGAAAAGTCAAACAAAAAATGGGAAGAAATCAATTAGGTAGGTAATCTTCAAATACTTTAAAGATCTACAGAATATATCATTTAAACTGTTTTAAGAACTTAGACTTTTCTGGACAGTGCGACATGTCTGCTCCTGGCAGTACCAATTACTTCAAAGAGGATGATGGGTATCAAAGAAACTCATTATGGAGTTTACTTTCTTTGTGGCAAAAGTTAGCCACTAGGTGAAAATATGTCTTTGCATCAACTACTTGACAGGATGCTGTATATACTGGACATGCAGGACCCACAGGAAAATGACCACTAAACTTTACCTACACGGGATAAGATGGTTCTTCAGGTTCTTGCTTCACAGGGGAGACTACCAGACATTCTGCAGGACACAGAGGAAAGCAACTGATGAACTTTGGCAATAGGCAAGACAATCTTTCAAATTTCCTGCTTCACAAAAAAAGTCTACCAGAGACTCTAGGTCTATAGGCTGAAGATGGATGCCCCAGCATTGCAGAGGAACTTTGGATGACTGTCCAGGCAGCCAGATATCTCTGTCATTTCTAGAATTATGGAAATTACTTGCAATGCACTTCCTGTTTACTCAGATAATATTATATCCTTCTGGGGCCTTTGATGTAATTGAAGTCTAGATAGTTATAATTATAATTTTCCTTGGTTGTAATAAAAGTTAAATTAGATATGAAACTTTAGACTCACAAACATAGGACAGATTATAGAATATTTTCCCTAATTTTGCCAAATACAAATAGATTAGATATTGTAACTATAATTCTTGCTTGATAACTCTTCTATTACATGTAATTTTACTATGTTAAAGTTAAAACCTTTCTTTTTGATTAGACAGAAAAGGGGAAGTGCTGTAGGATTTCTTTCTTTACTCTGTGAATAGGCATTGTTCTGATTGGTTTACAAATAAATCTGTTTGGCCAATGATGATGCAGAATAAGGTGAGGTGGTACATTCCAACTGGAGAGAGAGGATAAGAAAAGGAGAGTGGGACAAATGCTGCAAGCCACCACCAGGAGAAGCAAGATGTAAAAGTACAGGTAAGCCATGTGGCAATGCATAGATTAATAGAAATGGGCTGAGTTAAGTTGTAATAGCTAGCTGGCAGAAAGCCTGATCCAATAGGCCATAGAATTGGTAATTAATGTAAGCCTCTGTGTAATTATTTTATAAGCAACTGTGAGACCGCTGGGCCAGGGGGGAACCAGAGAAACACAGGACCTTGGGACTAGGTGGAACCCGAGAAGCTTATAGCTACATATACTTTTATGTCATTATAGCTACCTCCATACATTTAGCTGTGATCCATCATTGGACAAAGGCCATACTGCTCTGCAGCCTCAGGGCCCAGGTTCAAATGCCAGTTCCACAATGCAGCTTTCACAGGTGACTTCCTGTGTGTCTCTGTGGAAGGGTCACACAAACAATGCTGGCCAATAGGTAGTTGTGACCGTGACATAAAGAGATGGGAGGACCATCAAATAAATCTTGATGTGTGGAATGATTATCTGCCATTTCTCTTTCCACTAGTACATACTTGGTGCTCAACACATTTAATTTACAACAAATGAATAAACAAGCAAATAAAATGCATGGGATAAAGCAAGTCCTGGTGAACATGAGAATATTTATAGAATAGCCACTAAAGATTCAGGAGATAAAATTAAGAGACTTCAAAAGAAGTTTGCCCTTAGAATAAGGAAGGACATTTTGCTTAAAGAAGCATGTGTATTTTGAAAATGTGCTTTGAAAATCAAGAATTTTAACGAGTCATGATCATAGTTTTGACCCTGGGTCTTGTTGCCTACTGTTGTAATGTACTTTAAAGGGCACAGTGCATCTAGATGGCACTTCCTCTAGATCAGTGAACATACAGGGAAACCTTTGCATGCCTGTTGATAGGATAGTGTGATAAATCAAACAGGATGGAGAAGATACTAATAAAGTACACAGAAGTTTTTCAATAAACAAAGGTCCTTTAAAATATAAGGCAAAATTGCTTCTTATGTGTAATCACTTTGTTTAAGCTGTTTAACAGCTGTTCTCATGCCACTTTGAAATAAATATACTGTGTATTTAATCCACAATGGTCATCTAAGCAGTTTAAAAGCTAATTAAGAGCAATGTATTTAACAGTAGCCTACCAGGAGTAATAAAATTCAACATAGTATATGAATAGTCAAGGTATCAAAATCATGTGCTAAATAGTAAGTAAGATAAAACAAACATGTAATTGTTATTATCTACAAAAAGAGCAGTGGGTGGATGAATATGAAGTCATATTTTAATTTCATCATGTTCATTTTAGAATGAGTCCTACTAGAATTAAACATGTGCTATAAGTGAAGCAAAAAAAAGTTAGAGATGAATAAGAACTTAACATTTTCTTTAATCATTCTCACTATGTGAGAGCAGACAGCTAATTGTACCAAGATTATGAATAGAAGAGGGGAAGTTCAATTGAGAAAATGCCTCCATAAGATCAGGCTGTAGGCAAGCCTGTATAGCTATGTTAGTTTTGATTTTCTATTGCGGTGAAGATACACCATGACCATGACAACTCTTATAAAGAAAGCATTTAAAAGGAGTAACTAGCTTACAGTTTCAAAGGTTCAGTCCATTATCATCATGGTGAGGAGCATGACAGCATGCAGGCAAATGTGGTGCTGGAGCTGAGAGTCCTACATCTTGAGTCAGAAGCAACAGGAAGTCAACTGATTGTCACACTGAATGAGGCTTGAAAAAAAGACCTCAAGGTCCACCCCTACAGTGACACACTTCTTCCAACAAGGCCACACTTCCTAATAGTACCACTCCCTTTAGGGGCCATTTTTTTCAAACCACCACAAGGGCATTTTCTTAATTAGTAATTGATGGGTAAGGATCCATCCCACTTTGGGTGGTGCCACCCCTGGATTGGTTGTCCTGGGTTCTATGAGAAAGCAAGCCATGAAGACCATGATAATAAGAAGCAACCCTCATGGCATCTGTATCAGCTCCTGCCTTTAGGTTCCCACCCAGTTTGAACACCTGCATTGACTTCTCTCAATAGACTGTGACTATAAGCCAAGTAAACCCTTTCCTCCCAAAGTTGCTTTTTTGGGTCGTAGTGTTTCATCACAGCAATTGTAAGTCAAAGAACCTGATAGGACTATTCACCGTCATAAGGTCAACACCATTGTACAATCTGCTGTTTAGTAAGTTCTTACTCTGAGAAACACTGAGCAAATGAATAAGTAAAATGAATGTATTCTGCATGAGAGAGATGGCTCAATGTATAAAGGGCTTGCCACACGAGTGTGCAGGCTTGTGTTCAAATCCCCAGAATGTTTGTAAAGCTGGGTGCAGTAGCACACACCAGTGATCCCGGTGGTCCCATGATGAGGCAGGAGAACATTTGGAAATTGACATATACAGTGATGAACAACTAAGAGACCAGGTATTAAACTATGTGAAAGGTGAAGACTGACACCTGAAGATGTCCTCTGACCTCCACACTGCGGCATGACGTGAAACATAAACACACACACAACATGCACACATTATACACATATGCACTCACACATAAACTGTTGTGTGTTCTCACTAGAGATCAAGATATTGAACATCAAGCAGTTTTCCCAGATCCCCTCACACATAGTGAATCTTTTGTCCTCCTTTTCAATCAAACTGAAGTGTTTCTGGAAAACATACATACCTGATAATCAAGAAATTCCTCAGCACCAAAAGCAGAGTTACAGAGGGATATTTGAAAAGGCGTTGTAATTTAATTTGCCAGTTATTAATTCTATTCTTGTATTTTGACAACTTATGCTACTCCGCATAGCTGCTTTTTGTCTAATCAATACAACAGATGGCTAATACTCATTTCGAGTACTTTGTTAAGAACAGTGCTGCCAGGCTGAGCATGTTGGTACATACCTATGATCCAAGCATTTGGGAGGCAAAAGCAGCAGGATTGGGAGTTTAAGATCGTCCTCAACTATATAGCAAGTTAGAGGCTAGGTGGCTACACAGAGTGATTCTGTCTCAACTAAAAAAAAACCTTAAAAAGAGAGCAGGGAGGAGGGATGAAAGGAAGAAGAATGGGGAAGGAAGAAAGGGAATGAAAAGGACAAGGGAAAAGAAGGAAGGAGAGAGAGAAAGAGAAGGTAAAAGGGGAGAAAGGAAAGGAGGAAGGTTGAGAAAAGGGAAGAAAAAGAGAGGGAGAAGAGAAGGGTGGGAGGAAGGGAGGGAGGAGTGTTCCAGGAAATGAACTGGGCGTGTCCAGAACACCAGTAGGCAGCACACTGAGATGGAAATTTCCAATACCTATTATTTTTAATCAGCATGGAAATTCCTGCCTTCAAGTCCTCACTACCTAGCTTCATGAGCACAAGTCCTGTCAGATGTTCTCAGTCACTTACCAGCACTGTCCACGACAAAGGTGTCCACTTTTCCAACTCCACAAGTTCAGAGACCACGAGGCAACGGGAGGGTCATTAGTGGGTGCCTACTTAGTGGGTAGGCTTTTTTTCTACCTGACTATAGTCTTCCCACCCATTTACATTCTGACTTCAGCCTCTGAAGACTAGGGAGTAAACTCGAGGAGTCATGAATCCCTCAAACTGCCTTTTTGGGCAAGATAAGAGTTGAACTATATATAGTCCTATACGTTAGTTTCCTATCCTAACTCATAATTTTAAAATGACAGAATAACTGCTGAATAATAGGAATTATAAGCTTCCCAATATCTTAGCTAGCTGCCCTTTCCACACTTCATGATATAATTTATTCTATCCTAAACAAGTGTGGACTGGAAGCTCAATGAATAACCTTCCTCTTTCCTTACATAACTTATCTTGTTATATAGCTGACAGAGAGGGACAACGCCAACAGAATCCTAGATCATGACTTATTTAAACTCTCTGAACTATAATTCAACAGCAAGAAAAATGAAGTTCTAGGCCTATTCTCCACTAAAATACAGAGAACATAGTTTTATTTTACTTAGTTCTGATCAGATCATTTCACTTGTTTTCCTAATACATTTCAGTGGCTCTTTTCTGAAAGTCTTTTAAAAGTTAGTTCTATTCCGTAAAAGCGTTTGGCTTCACATATCATATTTTGTAATCATAACAATATTTAATGTGCTTTCTCACAATTACAGAGAACAAGTCCCATCAATTTAATTTACTACAACTCACATGTAATTATTAAGCTTGTGACCTAAGGCAGCAGCTGTGGACAAATTTAAAAAGGTTGTGAGATCTCTTTGTTCCCTCAACAAGATGATAATACTGTGTAGAAGATGCTGACAGATGTGAAGCTGTCACAAATGTAAAGTGATACAGTTGTCACAAGGTGATCACCCATGGACAATTACCTCCAACTTTTTGGCACTCCATTGTCTTTACTATTTAAATTCATTTCCACACACTATGAAGATGCAGTCATCACTCCAGAAGCATAGAATAATTGGTGATGTCTCGCTCCAGATTTCCATATGGTTCAGTTTTCTATGGCAGTGCTTTCACCACTCACATGAAATCATCTCGCTGCTACAGCTTCACACATGGAATCATCCCACTGAAACAGCTTCTGCCGTTGGTCTGCACAACCTTGTTCTCATCTGGCCACACTAGATCCCTTCACATCATGACTGAACCAGCGAAACTGTGGGTTACGGTTTTACTAGGGATTCAGTGTAGGCTGAGCACAAGAGTTCTACAAGATAGGACAGTCATTCATTTAAAACTGAGTTCTTATATTCTTGGGCTGACTTCAGTGCAGTGACTAGCCACTGTCCACAGTTCTGCTTTTTTTTTTTCAGGTCCTCTTATCTCTTCAGCTCTTCCAATATCTCCAATCTCTCCCACATCGGACCACAGATCATCTCTACTTCAATATTTTATAACAATTTTGAAGACCAACTTGACATTGCTATTTTATTAACTGTTCAAGAGTCACTATTTTGCCAAAGAGCCCATCAAGTTATGTCTCTAGAAAAGTCAGTCTTCACTCCTTACATGAGAATGCCACCATCCCAGTGTGGGAAAGTGACTAAAGTCCCCTGCCCTGAAGACATTCCTAGATGATGCTATTGATGAGCAAGTGAGTCAGCAGAATGGGCTGTCTGCTGGACTTGTCAATCAGCCTGTGATGACGAAAATGGAAACTGGGCCAGACCAAGGGTCATTCATAGTTGAGCAAAATGAAAACAGATGAGAATTCATCTCTAGGTACCAGACTAGAACAAACCAGAGTTGAGACGTGCAATTATGACTGATTCACATGCACAAGAGACAGCAAAATTGCTTAACTAGAATTGTCACATGGTAAGATATGACCTGAGAGGATCAAAAGAGCTGAGATGTGGATAAAAAGAGCAGAGGTATGGAAAAATGGAAACTTCATGCAAGTTTTCAGCAGAGGTGTGTAATAGCAAATATATAATATATGATGTGTGTGTGTGTGTGTGTGTGTGTGTGTGTGTGTGTGTGTGTGTGTTTTGTGTGTGTGTAAGAGACAACCTGTCTGGTGATAAAAACAGACACTTATTGGACAACATTCTGAAAGCAAAGAAATCAGTGCACATACTATGGCAATAATTTTGATGGGCATTGAAGAAATGCACTGTCCTAGTGGGAATGGAAGAGAGGCAAGTAGCATAAATGGGAAAATAAACCAGAAGAGCCAGCAGACCTGGGGTCCAGGCTACTGAGCAGCAAAACTACCCAACATAAAGATAGTGAAGAGCTGGTACGGAAGACTGGAGATGACACATGGACCTATTCTACACTGTGAGGGCACACCAGGAGCCATGATTAGTGCCAACCTACCTTAGCTCGGCCTCTCAAAACATCCCTGTGTACCTCTAGGCTCACCATTTGCTAATACACTTGGAAAACATTATATATTTAATTTTAACATTGATAGTAGTATTTGGTTAACTTTAACATTCATGTTAATGATGTTAATACAGTAGTATTTCAGATTTTTTTATTGTTTTATAGAACAAAAGTAATGAATGTTTAAAAGGAATAAAAGGTACCTGGGTCAGGTGACATATGCTTGTAATCCCAACACTTAGCAGATGGAGGCAGAAAAATTATGAGTTCAAGGCAAGGCAAAAAGGGATATAATATGAAAAATAATCAATGTTCCATAAAATATACCCTGTAAGCACTCTCTAATTGAGCGTTCCTATCTCTATGCATGTTTGCTTTTGTTGTTGTTTTTTTGAAACAGGTCTCACTATGTAGTCCTCCACAGTGAAACTCCCAATCCTTTCTGAAGCTGAGGAAGGATGCCCTGTCTTCTAACTTTACATTGACCCAAGACCCATACAGTATTTGTTCTTCCAGGTTTTGGATGGGTGTTTTTCTTTCTGCCACTTAGGGTAGCTAGGAATGGGGGAAATGTAACAAAATACATTATTTGAAACCAAATACAAGAGAAATTTCCTGAGATTTCATTTATTTTCTTTAGTAACTCTAGCCTTGGAAAACAGCAGATCCTATGGGGAGCCTTTCTTTACGGTGGCAAACTATTTTCTGTCTGTAAATGATGATATATTTCTAGAGAGGAAAGGACAACTCGCCGTTATCTCCTTAGGGTTAGAAGCATTGCAAGAAGTACAATTTAAGCTGCCAGTCTGTAATGTTTTAAAGCATGGTAGCTTAGTCTCGCTTTTATAGTAGTGCTTCTGATGACAAATGTTGCCCTTATTTTCCAAACATTGTATATAACTTCACTTCTCTCCAGGAAGTCAGTTATGTGGGGAGAAGGAATGACCTAGCACAGAAAAGTAACCTGGAGTTTCTGAAATGAGATCGAAAGCACATTTGTCAATGACAAGTGTGTTGATCTTGGGAAGGTCATATAATCTGTCTATGCATTCAAGTTTCCTTCTCACTTAGCCAATCCATTACTTGTGCAGAACACTAGAAACAAATCAAAGCAGAGGTGATGTGTCTAAGCAGAGAGTGAAAGTGTCTCCACATTAAGCAGAGTCGCTGTCCGTCACAGGAGGCCCGCAGGCAGTGGCTTCATGTAGCGCTTTTGAAAATGGATTCCTACTGACCCAGGAACAAAAGTAAATAGTGTACATTTTTAATTTTTTAAGTATCCAAAAATGATCAGAAGTTACGACAATAAACTTCGGGACAAACAGTTTAACATTAGAAAATAGTAAAAATAATCACAGGAAGCTCTCCAGGATGCCTATGCACGCTTTAATCATGAAGAGCCAGGGAAGCCATACTCCGTCTCCTCTTCCCCTTAGTCTCTTGCCCTCTCCCCTCTCCTCACTCCCATCTCCATCCATTTTATTTTATTTTTAAGTATGTAGATTTGGGGATATATGTTCATGAATGCAGGTGCCTTCAAGGGCCTAGGGTATCTGACCTCCCTAGAACTAGAGTCATAGATGGTTTTGAGCAGCTTGATGTGGATGCTGGGAACCAAACTCAGGTCCTTTGCAGGAGTGGTGTGTGACCTTAACCACTGAGCCATCACTCCAGTCCCTCCTTCCCATCAGCCCACCCACTTTCTGTTGAAATACCTTGTGATTGACCTTCGAGCAATTCAATGCTTTTCAATGGGTTGAAGAGGGCACCCATCCTAGGCCATACTCAAGACACGGAAGACAAGGAAGAGGAAGAATAAGCAAGCATAAATAGTTGTTATGGTTCCTACATTTGGTAAATCAAAATAATAAAAATTAAAAATGATCAGAAAAAAATCCTCAGGATCTGGTAATAATCTACTGACCTCTGCAGTTGAAAATGGATGCTAGTTGGTTGCTTATACATCCTAAAAGGAAGCCAAATTAGGTCTTATATCTCATTTAATATAACAAAAGCAACAAATGTTTACAAGGTTTTTAAACATTCTCCTGTCTCTACTGTCCCCCCTCCCCCTCTCCCTTTCTCCCCTCCTCTCTCCTCCCTCCCTCTCCTCTCACCCTCCTCCCTTGTTTAAGCTTTAAAGTAGTGTTGTTGTTTGATGTTACAGGTTCCCTTCTAATTGAAGCATTCCATCCTGCAGGGAAGCTCCTTGAGCAAAAGAAACAACTCAAAATAGCTTCAGGAAGTCCCTGAAACTGAGCAGATATTAGCCCTCTCCCCACAAGAGAAAACAATAAAGCTGCTGAGAATCATTGTTAGATAAGCCAAGCTGCAAAGAAGACTCTGAGACCAGAACAGCTGCCTGAAGGAGCAGAAACCTGCCCAGCTTCCTGGAAGAGGTTTAGACCAACTGAGACACTTGGGAAAGGACACTGGCCAACCTTTTCATCCGACTTCAGGCTGTGCAGGGTCCTACAGGTTTTCAGCTTTTGTGAGCTGTCACCTCTCCTGAGGTGGGCTTTGGTAATGCAGCCATCTTTGAGTCATTGCTGCTCATGTAAGTGATCCCTCACCCATACTCCTGTAGGGAACCCCAATAAAACTCACTGGTTCACAAAATTGGACTTTGGTCATATCCATACTTCAATATATTGTGGGTTCCTTCTCTGGGGTAAATAGTTGTGTCTCCACAGGAAAAGTTTTGTCACATGGCACATGTCAACGAGGAGGGTAAAGGAAGCCCTTACAGAGAAATCAGTTTCCTACTGATAAAGTGTGGCAGTTACATAGACTTTTTTTTAAAGTTTCTTTAATTCTTTTTAATTTATTCTGCTCCGTGATTTTTTGGTCAAAAGAATGCAGTCTGAAAGATACTTCTGACCTGAATGAAGACATGACATTCTAAACTGCCCCAAAGGTTATAAGGTTGCAAAAGCATATTATTGCCTCCTCCGTTCAGAGCTGATCCAAACAAGCCTTTCACTCACCTGAACAGGAAAAACCCCCCTCAAAAGCTGACTGCTCCAGAAATTTTACAAAACACGGTACACCTGAAGATACTGAGAAGGAGGAAGGAACAACTATGCATCAATGAGCTGTGTACTTGTGTGCCCCGGAAGCTCAATGGATGTAGCTGCTGACAGGCAGCTACTGTCTGTCTTTCTCCTTTCTGACTCACAGTGCCACTTTCCCTTTGCTTGTCTAACATGATCGGTATTCTCACGTGGTTTAGTCAAAGACCTCCCCAACCCGCACACTTCGATAGACAGACTAAAGAAAAACTACACAGCTTGGGAACACTGCTTGTATATTGTCTGCTTTCAACCCATTAACAACCAATTATGTTGAGACACTTTTATTGAGAGTGTGTGTTTATCCTTGACCTCGCACCTTAGAAGGTACAAAAGTCAGATTGTAACAATATATCTGTATGAATTATCAACCCATGCAGCATACATTCAAATATATAATGCTCTTTGGAATTTAAAGTGAGTGTATTTCTAACAGATTCACTTGTAATAGGGGTAGGGATACAGTACAAGAGTGTGGCATATGTTTAGTATATACTGAACTCACATTTAGTATATATTTATATAAATAGTATGCAGTATACATTCTCATATATAGTAAAATTAATATATAGTATACTCTAGACTCAATTCTAATCACCACAAAGAAAGGAAGAAAAGAAAGAAAGCAGAGAGGGGAGGATGGCAAGGGAAGTAAAGGAGGAAACTGTGTACATCTAGGTTCATCCAAAAATTTTTAAAAACTTTAACAGTGATAGATTCATTGACTGCCTACTCAGAAGCACCCTTAGCTCCCTATTCACTAGATAATCTGAATTACTAGTGAAGCATTTAAAGACTGCCTGACTCCTTACATGATCTGGATTCTTCCTCCTCTCCTGAGCAAATATGTATTTTTAACCAAAACAAACAACTTTATGCATTGCTCTTTCCTATCTTTATGTATTTAGAATGGCTCTCCTTTCAAGCCATAGCATCTAGCTACAGTGAAACTAGGGTGGGCAGGTATTCATAAATGTAAGCACATTATTATTTAATTTGTTAAAATAATGTTTTAAATGTGGAGTTGTCACAGCCTAATACTTCTTTTCACATAGATGACACTCACTGTACTTGCAACTAAAAGGCACTATGGCGAGGCTGGGAAAATGTGACTGTCCTTGGTGCCTCATCTTGGACATTTTTGACTTCTAAGTATCTCTCTTTGATTAAAAAAAAATAAGTCACTGCCTTTCTTAATTCATTAATTTTTTAATGAGGATATGTGGTGATGTATTGTGTTGCCTAATATACTGTGTCTCCCAATAAAGTTTACTTGAGGATCAGAGGAAAAAGCCAGGAGGAGACAGGGATTTGTCTGGATCTCTGTGAGTTCAAGGCCATACTGGGAATAGAACCAGGCATGGTAATACATGCCTTTAATCCCAGAACTAACCATAGAGGTCTGGAGGTCTGTGCAGACAGAGAGGAAGTGACAGAGCTGAGCAGGAGGAGAAAGTGATGTAGCTGGGCTGAGACAGCAAATGAGAGAACAGAACAGAAAGGCATAGGGTGTGGGCAGACAGGAAGTAGCTTGCTTTGGAAGCTGTGAAGTTGGTGAGGTGAGGTTAGCTGTGGCTTTTCCTATTCCTCTGATCTCTCTCAGGCTTTAACCCCAATGCTGGCTCCATGTTTTTTATCTAATAAGACCTTTAGCAATTCATCTACAAGGTTACAAAGGACAAGAAGGATTTAATAAACTACAAAGGATCAGAAAATTTTATTATTGTAATATTTGATTTCACACTTTTCTACAGCAAGTCACATTTTGCTGGTGAGCACTGTACAAGTGAGAAAAACAGCTGGACTGAGGCTAAGGTGGTGTCATGGACACAGCTGTCATCAAGGAATGCAGTGAGGATGGACGTGTGCCTTGACTGCACCAGGATGCCTCTCTTTAATGGAGATTTCAGTGTTTATTATCCTTCACTTTGAAATATACGGAGCCTGAGACTTTGTGATCTAACTTGTAGGTCTAGAGTCTGACTGAGTAAACATAATAAAAATGACAGCTGACATTGTCAACCTTTGCATGCTGTTCACCTACTAAACACTACTACCGCCAAGCACCACCATGCAAGTTTTCACATGCTGCCATGATAATCAGTTCCAGGCCTCTACCAAGTGAGAATGAATTTGAAGATTCATGTTAATTTAATTATTTTCTTCTTTACTGAGACTAGCAACAAGGTCATCAGTTGGCATCCTTTTGAGTTAGCTTTTAAAATAGCTCCTAATAATAGCAAGAGATTCTGTCATCATTTTCACAGGGATGAGTTTATTGATGGTTCCAGTCCCCATCATTTGCACATTGTACACTCACTACCACAGAGCAGTGAATTGCCTGCACCCATGTGATTTGATAGATGGAGGAACACAGGCATGTCCTTGGGTCACCTGAGATAGGTCCCTCTTCCAAAAGAGAAAAGCACATGGTGACAAATATGTTTGCATTTCCCCTTTTACACATGGAAATAACACTTAAATTTTTTTCATATAGGAAGTTAGTGAGAGAAAAGAAAATTGGCAAAACATGTTTGCATTGTCACATTTCCTGAGAAGCTTGGGTTTCTATATCATTTTGTGTATATTATGTTGTATTATTTTTTTTCCTGATCTATTAGGACACAGTCTCAATTATTCAGTTTCTGTGGTTAATGTTCTATCATACAATGTCATGGAAATAAGAAACGGTGATTAACAACAATAATGGTAAAACACTCAGTTCCCACATTCCCCAGAGAAGTACTGGGAACACTGGACCCCTGTACCTGGAGGAGGGCTTTGGAATCTCATTTCCTCTGCTGTTCTGGCTAAGCTTACGAACCTCTTTGGCTCTGGGTTCAAATGAGAAGATCAGTTTACCTGGTGGGCCGCTTTCACTTAAACCTGTGAACCAATGAAATATTAGTGAATGTACCATACAAATGATGGGTAATGCAGTCATTGTCCTCAGAGCATTAATGCTAAACATATTATACAGTATACAAGAAGCCATAGAGAGAGACATCTGGAGCAGAAAGGCTTGGCTCATATGTCACTTATCTAGAGAAGCCATGAATAGTGGTTACATGTTAGGTGACTTAAGCAATAGAAATTTATTGTTCAATGTTCTGTAGATTTAAAGTCTAAGGTCATGATTCAGCAAAGTTTGACTCAAGGTGAAGTTTTTCTTGTTGGCTTGCAGATAGTAGCCCCCTCACTGTTTTCCCTAGGTACTCTTCCTTGTGCATATGTTGAGAGTTCTGTGCCTCTTCCTTTGCTCAAAATGACATCAGTGATACCAAATTTCTTTTAATTATCTATCTGAAGGCTCTCCCTACAAATAACATAGTGAGTGTAGATGGATTTTTCTTTGGGCTGCCAGCTCACAAAAAAAAAAAAAAAAAAAAAAAAAAAAAAAAAAAAAAAAAACCAGAGACTTATCATTAATTATAAGAGCTGGGCCTGTAGGTTAGGCTTGTCCCACTAGCTCTTATAACTTAAATTATGTTATAATTCATAACTTTTATTTTATTTTTTTTTTCGAGACAGGGTTTCTCTGTGTAGCTTTGCGCCTTTCCTGGAACTCACTTTGTAGACCAGGCTGGCCTCGAACTCACAGAAATCCTCCTGCCTCTGCCTCCCGAGTGTTGGGATTAAAGGCGTGCGCCACCACCGCCCGGCATAATTCATAACTTTTAATCTACATTCTTTTACATGGCTCGGTTACCTTTACTCTGTACTGCCCATCCTGCCTCCTCTCCAACTGGCAGGTGATTTTCTTCTCCCCAGAGCTCTCTCTGTCCAGAAGTTCTTGCTATACCTCCTGCCTAGCTATTGGCCACTTAGCATTTCATTAAACCAATCACAGTGGCACATCTTCACACAGTGTAAAGGTATTCTACAAGTGAGGGCTCAGAGCTTCAGTGCATGAATTTCCTGGGGACACAGTCAGTCTGTAACAATCCACTATCCATGTTATCACATACAGCTGAATGACTCAGACCAAGTTGCTCATCATTTTCACAAAGGAAATTACTATACATTCCTCAGAAATATTGTAAGAACCAAGTCAAATAAAAGACTTTAATATGCAATGTTAACAATAAAATGTTAGAAAAATATTCTATGATATGGTAGTATCATTTAATAGGATTATCATATTTACTTAATGTGTTTATAAAACTATTTAGCAGTTAAAAATATTAACTGCATTCAAAAAAAGTGTTACTAAAATGCTTGGTCAGATATTGTGAAAACAGAGGCATTGGGGGATAAAATCAGGAATAGCCTATCAGCCATGACTTGATTTTCCTCATTATAAAAGTCTAGAAGTTCACATTCTGCTCTTGATTTACCTTGTACATGAACTTGAACAAGTTTAAACAATTTTTAATGTGCAGTTTTCTCACTTTTAAAGTGAAAACATTATTGTTGCTTCTATAAAACGTGATGGTATTCTACTTTAGCAAGTAATTAGGGACTTAATAAACATTAGTTATTATCTTAGTTATGGTTTCTATTGCTGTGAAGAGACTCCATGACCATGGCAACTCTTATAAAGGAAAATATTTAATAGGGACTGACTTATAGCTCAGAGGTTGAGTCCATTATCATTATGGCAGGAAGCATGGTGGCATGAAGGCAGACATGATGTAGGAGAGGTAACTGAAAATTCTATATCTTGATCCATAGGCAGCAGGAAGAGATTGACTCACACTGACCAGGCTTGAACATCTGAGACCTCAAAACCCACCCTGAGTGACACACTTCTTCCAACAAGGCCACATCTACTCCAACAAGGCCACACCTCCCAATAGTGCCAGTACCTATGGACCTATGGGACCATTTTCATTCAAACACCACATTCCACTCCCTGACACCCATAGACTTAGAGCTATATCATAATGCAAAATATATCTAGTCCCTAGTCCAACTTCAAAATTTGACATAATATATAATAGTCTCAACATTGTTTAAAAGTCCGAAGTTCAAAGTCCCTTTTGAGATTCATGCAAACTTTTAACTGTAATACTCTGTAAAATCAAAATGAAAAGCAGATCATATACTTCCAATATATAATGGCACAGGATATATATTACCATTCCAAAATGGAGGAAAGGGAGCATAGTGAGTGGCCCAAATAAGATCAAAAACAAACTGGGCAAACTCTAATTCTAACAGAGGTTGGTACCAGGAGTGGGGTTTTGCTGTGAACTTTGGGAGTTTGGGTTAGGAAAGCAGTGGAATGCTTTAAACACAGCTTAATGGGCCATACTAGTAGGAACATGGGAGACAGTGATGCTGAGTGTGATTGGAACTATAGGGTCCCAGTCAAGGATTTTCAGAGGAGAGGAATATTAGCCTGTGGCCTAGAGACTGTTTTTGTGATATTTTGGTGAAGAATGTGACCGTTTTCTGTCTTTGTCCACTTCTTCTATTTACTAAAGCCTCATTGACTCCAAGACCATGATGTTCTGCGGTCTCCCACTCCTGGGGACACCTCAGGCTGTGCAGGAACTCTGCCTTCTCTTTCTCTTAAACTCTCTATAATAAAATGCCTCTTTCTAAAGCTCACTGTATGTGTGTTAGATTGCGATTGCTGGAGGTAACATGAAAATAAAAGAAAGCAGACATCTCCAGAAGTAGAATTATTCCTTTAATCAGAACAACTTATTTCTTTGTGGAACAGAGACTGTGTGCACATGGTGTGGGGTATGGGGATTTTATAGGATGGAAAGGGGGAAACTTTGGGGACAAAAGAGTCCATCTTCAGGTCAGTTCCCCTGCTGTCTGGAAGTGGTCAATACTAGCAGGTTTGGTATGAGGATCTGCTCATCGGTGGTGAGGTCATGATGAACTGAGTCAGGTTGTCTAGGGCAACAGCACCTAGCCATAAAGAATGGCTTAGGCCCAGCCTAACCCTTCTGCTCCACCTGCAGAAATAATGTGCCTGGGTATTGAAAATACCAGTGGGTTTGGTATGTGGATCTCCTTAACAGAAGCTTCCACTGGTGTTATCAGTCAACTTTCCTGTCCAGAGCATCTCAGTCTACCTGAGGCTTTTATGTAATTAATTTTTCACGTCAGACCCTGAGGACAGATAGAAGAAGAAGAAGAAGAAGAAGAAGAAGAAGAAGAAGAAGAAGAAGAAGAAGAAGAAGAAGAAGAGGGATGGCTGGGCTCTGTCACCAGGATCTAACAGGCCATAGGTTGGGTTGACTTTATGTATCAAGAGGAACATTTTAATTTGATCATCTGTAGTGAATCATGACATTGCCACCATGCACTTCTAGAGAAAACTCTGAAAAATAATTGTTAGGGGGCTGAAAACAGATGATTTGGTTACAGAGTAAAACTGAGTTTGCCCTGGATAGGGATGGGGGAGGAGTAGAAGCAGGAGATGTAGAGAGGAGCCGAGTGTCCATAGATAGGGGCTCCCATATAGGGTGGAGGAAGAATTTGTATTGCATCACAAAGAGCTGTGGGTAGTTGGCAGGGGCAAGTTGGGTCAGACTGAGAAGGATGCCAGTAGAGTTAATAAATTGGAGAAGATCAATAACTCACCATTTGGGATTGCGGAAAGAGTAGAGAATGGTAAAAAGTTGGAAAAAGTAGAGCCATCTTTGGAGGTTTGTTATGGGTGTAGGACCTGGGAAGGGGTTGATCATTGTGTAAGATGTAGCTTGAAAATGGTTTGGACCCATAGTGACTGGAGAACAGGTGAATCCCAGGAGCTGCACCTTAGTGGGCAGACAGACCCAGCAGTTTGATGAGTAAGTAGAACTGGCAGTCTTTAAGTGTTGGTAGGCTCTGTTTAAGAGGGTATCCATCTCTCTTGTTCAGAGATTAAGGAGAAAGGTAAGAGTAGAGTCCATAGAGGTATCATGATCAGGGAGAGAAGGGGGAAAAATGAAGGAGTTATGGCTAGTGAGAAAGACATTTCACTCTAACAAAGGTGAAGTAAGGAGTGGCAGTGTATGTAGCTAAGGATTTTAGTACAAGTAAGAAAAAAAGACAGCTAGGAGAAAATTTTCCTTCCAGGTCCAGTTATTTAGGGTAACAGTGACTTGTTCCACTGCCTTGAGTGCTGCACCAAAGTAAGCTAACAGAAGCAATGGGGGCTACAGAATATGGAAGGAAGAAAACAAGACTAAAGTAAAGGTAAGTACCTTGTCTGGGTCAAAGCAATGAAAGTGCCCTCCAGCCAGAGCTCCTCCACAGCATCAAAGAGTCTTCTTCCTGTAGCTAGAGTTTTCCTGCCTTGCCCACAGTCAGGACAAATCTTTGTCACCCACCAGTCCCACAGCCGCTCAGACCCAACCAAGTAAACACAGAGACTTATATTGGTTACACACTGTATGGCCGTGCCAGGCTTCTTGCTAACTGTTCTTATAGCTTAAATTAATCCATTTCCATAAATCTATACCTTGCCACGTGGCTCGTGGCTTACCAGCATCTTCACATGCTACTTGTCATGGCGGCGGGTGGCAGTGATTCCTTCTGCCTTCCTATTCTTTCTTTTCTCCTCTCTGTTAGTCCCACCTATACTTCCTGCCTAGCCACTGGCCAATCAGTGTTTTATTTATTGACCAATCAGAGCAATTTGACATACAGACCATCCCACAGCATCTTCCTGATGTAACAGGAACAAATGAATCTGTTGCACCGTGAGAGGCACGAAGAGAGCTGTCATTGGAACATTTCTGTTCAGGTATAGTGGGAAGTTTGGTTATTTGAAGGGAGGATGAATCCAGTAAATAAAATATTTAAAAGATGATGGTGTAAATGTGAGTTTCACAGTAATAAAGAAATGAGTGACCAGAGGAGGAGGAGCCAGAGCGGGTGGGAACCAAAGGCCCATCCAAAGGAAGAGAATTGTCATTGAATTTCTGTCTGGTTCTTGCATCTTTGAGGCCCATCTTGAAGCAGATAGGATTTGTTGGTGTGGAAGCATCACTGTTCCTAAAGGAGGGCACAAATCCCATCCTTTGCAGTAGTCAGAAGATCTAGTCCTCTTTAATTTTGGAGTACTGCAGCAGCTAAAGGATCATGTTAGCTATAAGGATGTTAAGCTGATCTGAGATTTCTCTAAGGGTTTTGAGAGTTGATGAAACAGGGAGGTTACCTGATGATGCAAAGAAGCCTTCAGTCCAGCTGTTTTAGTTCTGAGTGCCAAAAACAATGTCTTGAGAAGCAAGAAGAGGGATGAGTTGGATTGCCTATTAGTTCCTTTTTCAGAAATCGTCTGATCCTTTTAGGGGTTTGGGGGTACAGATCTCTCAGCTGCTGTAAGCTGATAAAGAAGGTGATGTGGAAGGGAGCAGCAAATAAAGTGCTTCAGAGGAGGGTCCATCTAAGAGGCCATGATGAAACTTAGCAGGTGGCAAATATCCAGAACATAAGACAGACATTTGGTGAAAATATATAAAAATCTTTAGATTGTGCTCTGTAAGGACTAGGCAGCATCTGTACAACCTTGTGGGGAATATTAAGAGACAAAATCAATGAGGAAGTTTTTCAACATCAAGATTAATGTAAGTTTTGATTAGTGGATTTAATTGTAATTGTACAACTGGCTGGACCATATGCCAGAGCCCTATAGAAAGATAAGGCAACTGTAATCAGCAGCTTGTTCCATCAGTCTGAAGATTACAGTCGCTTGAACTGTTAAAAGAACATATTGATCATCTTTCTTTGTTGATTTTGGTTTTGGTTTTTTGGTTTTGTTTTTTCAAGACAGAATTTGGCTATGTAGCTTTGGAGCCTGCTCTGGAACTCACTCTGTATACCAGGCTGGCCTCGAACTCACAGAGATCCTCCTGCCTCTACCTCCTAAGTGTTGGGATTAAAGGTATGTGCCACCATCACCGCCTGGCTCATATTGATCATCTTAATCTTCATTATACTCTACTATTAGGTGTTTAAGACTACATAGTTAGCCAAAATTAATTTTTGTTTTTTGTACCATGACAAAAAAAGATAGTAGTCTTGTAGTCTTGCTGAGGCCATTCTAGGTTTAACTTGGTTTTATCTCCTGGATGGAGAATCCTTTGGAAAATTACTCAACTCTATTCTAGGAACCTGAAGTCAAGATGCCCCTGATAACTTAGCTTCTGTTAAACTTCTTACTTGCACAAAATCTCCTCCTGCAGCTAATAAGATAACAGAATGTGATTTTTGCCTTTAAAAGCCCCTTGTTCTAAATGCTCAAGGCTACACTTGGGTCCTAAATACCTGAGTGCCATCCCAGCCAGCTGGAATAAAGGCTTTCAATTGGCTGTAGACTGTGTCTGAGTGATCTTCTCTGGTGGGCTCCCTGTAATAGTACTGCTAAAGCCAACTGAGATTTGGTCTTCAGGGGCCTCTTGAGCTTGTGTAGAATCTTTAACTCATTGAGCCATTCTATATCAGTTGTCCATCTATGTGATGATAAGTCAAAGGCTTGCTTGCCTGAATATGGCTTTCCTTAGAAACACAGATGGAATCTTTTCTGTGTGTTGACCCTCCTCTTTGTACACTGGAAACTGGTTAGTGGGGTCTCTATGGTCTCTTTGAATGACAGAACAGGTTGACTTTCCATGGTTGCAGAACATTTCTAGAGATCTCATTGACCTTGGAGTATAATGGGGGAAATATTCTCCCTTTTAGTCCCTCTAGCCACATTAGAATAACCTCCAGGTATAGTTATCAAACACCCAGAAAATCAGTTGCATCAGTCTCATATGTTTAACTAGTATATAATATTTTAATAGTCAGATACTGCTAAATAAACTTCAATTTGACATAATTTTCACCAGTTTTTGTAATTGTTGCTCCTAGACATTAGAAACTTTAATATTATATATATATGTTATATATATATATAATATATATAGTCACTAAGTCTCATCCTCTGCATACTTTAATAACTTACACAGATCTTTACAACTTGCAAAAGCTTTCTAGTCTTTTTTTCATTCTGAAAACAACAAATGGGTTTACTATCTCTTGTGAGAATTTTCTCCCTGGAGGAAGGGTGACAAGGCAATGTCTATTCCCTCTCCATAAGGGCCCAATGAGAAACCAGAGTTCAATTTTAAAGTTAACCCTGGGAAATTAATGAGTTTACTCGACTTACATACAGAGAACTGGTAAGGGGTTACTGAGGGAATGTGGGTGACTCATAAGTGGTTATGCTGTTTATATATAAGGACATTTTATAGTCATACAGGTAGATCTTTCTTTTTTCATTTTCTTTTTCTTTTTTTTTCTTTTGCCTTTTGTCTACATAAAATTGGCTGGGAATGCCAGTTCACCTCCTCTTTTTGTGAAGGAGTACTGACATTTAACAAGTCCCTCTGTGATCATTTTAGAGTAGCACAGCCAAAAGTGTGAAGATGGCAGTTGTTTAACTTAGAAGATAGGACAGAAGCCCTGTATTCTAAAAGATACATATTAGTACTTTTTAAATGTAGGTCTAGCTATGATAAGCATCTTGAAAAACCTATTTATCCATCTGTTTGCTTTTAAAGAGGCTCAGTGGTCAAAAATATCCATAAAATCCTTAAAATATTTGTATTTATATATACATTCATTTACATATGAAACACATTTAGAAACACAGACACGTTAATCTATTCTAAAGGGAGGGCACTTGTCCAATGGGGGAAAAAATGTATCCTGGAGTAGGAGTATCACCTCTTAAAGTTAACTTACATCTTGATCAGAATTGTGTGATTATGTATGTCTTCTTTTCAAGAGCAGATTTTAGAATTTTAAATTTAAAATTCATGTTAATTGTTCCAAAGAAAGAGCCAGAACCATTAGCCGTTATCATTATTTTAATTTTAGTTTTACTATGAACAAAATTATGTTGGACCAAGTTAACAACTTAGTTTACATGAGCATTTACTTGTAAGTCAATTTGGTACTAAGTACGTGAAGTTAAAAAAAAAATCATGATCATATTTAGACAATATATATATAACATAACATGTAGACATATATAATCACATAAGACATTTTAATAAACCAAGATTTTGAGTATCATTTTTTGTTGGGAATATATTTTTATAATCATCATTACAAAAGGGAGACTTAAAAGTAAACATATTATTAAATTGTGCAGGAACATGTGGAACAATGGATTATTGTGGGGAGGGGCATTTTATTTCAATTAGAGGAAAATGGGCCTGGAGATACTTAATTTAAAAAATGAAATAAAAGGAGGAGGACATGAAGACTCCTAGTATGGAAAA
This sequence comes from Peromyscus californicus insignis, assembly GCF_007827085.1. Taxonomy (NCBI): domain Eukaryota; kingdom Metazoa; phylum Chordata; class Mammalia; order Rodentia; family Cricetidae; genus Peromyscus; species Peromyscus californicus. The sequence goes on from NW_026294584.1 coordinate 82,367,881, forward strand.
GATGTTTATTGTAGACATAAGGGAGAAAGCAGGCAGCGGGCAGGGTCCAGGCTGCACATGGCTGGCAGACTAAACTGGACCACGAGAGAAGTGAGGGAGAGCCAGAGAGGACTCACAGACCAAGAGAGGCAGCCTGGGCCAAGAAACCAAGAGACCAGTGTGGCCAAAATGGCCGAGTTATACAGGGATCAGCCTGGGGGGAGGGAAAGGAAGACCAGCCAGAGATGGAGAGGTTTAGGTTGGGGGCAGGGTGAGAAGTACTGAGTAAGACTTGTCCTGGGTTTGAGAACTAATAGATACCAGGCAGAAATATTAGGCTTTCAGACCCATAGCAGCTCCTCACTGGCAGCAGCTCCTCTAGAACTTAGCAACTTAGCCCTTGAGCATCTGTTGGGATCTGTGAATCTCAGTGTTCATGCCCTTTGTTATTATGCTGGTGTTGGAGGCCTGTAGCTTAGAAAATGTTAGGTCCACCTTAGAAGCCAGTAAATGTATTCCGCAAAACTGATCAAAAGTAACACATTAGGGTTACAGAAAATTCTCAGAGGTCTGATGTTTTCTCGAAGTCTAATACAAAAGGGGTACAGTGATCTCCAGAGGACTCAGTGGGACCACGAGGTGTTATGGGTGCCACCATTTTGGCTTGTGCCTTGTGGTGACATTAACCAAGGGGCTAGTGAAGTCACATATCATTTCTTTGTAATATCATTACCAAAGATGGCAAATGAGTCACATGGTTACTTCTGTCTTGATGAGGTCCCCTAGCCAAGATGGGAGCAAACCACGAGGTTGTTCTCTGCTCAAGATGAGCTAGGCCCCCAAGATAAAATGAGCCCATCCTCAATCAGGGCATTCCAAGTCCCTGTGGGATCCACCATTTCTCAGATCAAAGGTGGATTGTTACACCCTTTCTTTAAATACACTAGTTAGGTAGGTTGGATATAGGAGGAGATGATGCCTATGGCCTAGGCAGGTAGGCTCAAAATAGCGTAATAAAGAAACAGGGAAAGAATGCCATGGTCTCAGCTCAAGGAAGCTGAGTCCATCATAGCTGACAGAGTAGCGAAAATCACTACTCTGGGTTAGTCAGAACAACTAAAGGGTCGCAGTGTCTTTGCGGAATAGAGACTGTGGGACATGGGGACATTTATAAGATGGAAAAGAAGATTCCATCTCCAAGTCAGTTCCCCCACAGTCTGGAAGTTGTAGATACTAGCAAGTTTGGTATGAGGATCTGCTCATGATCTGTTGGGTAACAGCCTCAGGGCATGATGAATTGAGTCAGGATGCCTTGGGAAATAACACCTACCCATAAAGAACAGCTTAGGCCCAGCCTGACCTCTCTCTCTGCTCCACCTGCAGAAACAATATGCCCGGGTATTGAAAACAATCCACTTTGCTTCTGGTCAAACCACAAAACGTAGTAACTACCCATGTATATGCATGTGTATATAAACCTGTCCCCCAGCCGCCCGCAGTACACTCAACCTTCTTCCCAAGGAAAGGTTCAGGCCCCTCTCTGTTTCAATAAAGCAGTCTCCACCTGTTGAGATGGAGTCCATCTGTCCCTCTGCCTCAGTTTTCTTACGATCAGGCTCTTCCTCAAGTGTTATCAGTCAAGCCAACTTTCCTGTCCAGAACTTCCTAGTCCTCCTAAGATTTTTAGGTCAATAACCCTTCAATGTGGCCTGTGGTGGTTTGAATAAAAATGCCCCCCATAGAGTCAAGGGAGTGGCACTATTAGGGGGTGTGGCCTTGTTGGAGGAAGTGTGTCATGGGGGAGGGGAAAGTTGAGGTTTCAAATGTTCAAGCCCGTCCCAGTATCACTTTCCTCCTGCTTCCTTCAGATCTGGTTGTAGAATTCTTAGTTACCTGTCCAGCACCATGTCTGCCTGCCTGCCACCATGTTTCCCACCATGATGACAATGAACTAAAACTCTAAACTGTAAGCTAGCCCCTAATTAAATGCTTTCTTTTATAAGAGTTACTAGGATCATAGTGTCTTTTCACAGCAATAGACACCCTAACTAAGACATGGCCCATGAATTTCATTCTTTGAATTTGAGAGACAAGAATCCAAAAGCCTCTGTCTTGGGGTGGCTTTTGGTGGCCATTTAGTTTCTAGGACTTACTAGTTTTTAGCCTCTTAAGCTAAAATACCCAACATTCCCATATCATCAGCATGGTGGGGAAGAGATTAGATGTCTCTCTCCCCGAAACCACCCATCCATTTTGGTCAAACCATACCTAAATCCATTTCCTGATTTCTTTTTCCTAATTTCATAGTGATACAAGGAAAATGGGGTGGTGTGCTTATCTATTTAAGTGCTAGAAACAGCATGGCCTTTCAAAGCCCGCTTGGCATACACTTGCTTTCCAAATGACTTCTGCTCTTAAATTGGATTTTCAATAGCTAAAAGAGCCCTTTATTACACAATTTGTACCCAGGGGGAGAAAAGGTTGTACAGACTTATTTTCAGTTGCTGGGGATCAAACCTAAGCCTTGTGCAAGGTAAGCAACTGCCCTACCACTGAGCTACATCCCCACTCCTCTTCAGGGTTTACTTTTAAAGTAAGAGAAGGAGAGAAGCAGTCTCATGCCCAGGACACACAGCGTGACAAGCTTTAGCCCCCAAAGAAGCTGCCTTCAAATGGCCTTGGAATGCCTTCACAGCAGCCTGGGAGTGTCTGTCTGGGCTCTGTGCAGGTTCAATCGCTTCATTTAAAACATAATAAAACTATGGCGAATGGAACTTAGTGACCCTGTTTCACAGTTTTCCAAAGCAGGGGGAAAGAAAGAGAAAGAATCGAAGGCTTTGACAAGTGAGTCCAAACTTTTATGGGTTTTCTTTCCCCAGACTTCAGACAGCAGCATTGTCAGGAAGCAGCAGTATTCCTAAAGGGTGTCTGGGCATTGAGATGCAAATCTGGGCCACAGACATCCCATTTGGCCTCAGAATTCCTGTGTCTACCAGTGTCACACAGATTTGAATCTGAGAAGTTTATTCAGGACCATAAACATGTGTTTCACCCTGTGAACAAATTCTGTTCTCTCCGAGTTCATAGCAACGAAGAACATGGTGGACGATAAAGCCACCCTGTTTGATGTGACGTGCCTCACACTAGAGATCCTTTTGAATGGACCAAACTTGTATTCACTGCCTGAGATTTCACCGTGAATGTAGCAAGCGCCAGACAATAAGGGGCTGTTGTGGATGCTGCTGTTATTTGAAGGTAACTTCTCTATAACCAAGTTATTTATTTGCTTTTTAAAACTAAAAAAAAATGTTAAAAACAAACAAACAAATCATTCACCCCACCACATAGCTAGTAAAGGCTTAAAGCCACACTAGCATTCACAGATACTCACAGAATAAACTTTTGAAATAATAATCTTTCAATAATCATCCCTGCATGTTTCTCTAATTGAAAAAAAAAGGAAATAAAGAATTTAGCGTCAGAAACAATGTAAATTAATCTTGAAAATAGTTTGAAAAAGCATCCCAACCCACATTTGTTCAGGCTCTAGGACATTTCAAGGCCCTATGTTACTTCTCCCCGGGATGCACTGCCTTCTGCCACTGTGCTACCTCAAGCTAACTGCTGCCACGCAGCAGACTTCAACAAGGAAGTCTCACCACTTTTTGCCTCACACATGCATAAAACCCCCCAGGTGGAGAACAGAGAAATAGTCTTTTTCTATTAGTTCCTCCCTGATTCGCAAAGGCACTGGGCCCATGACCACGAGTCCTTTCATAACTAAGTGAAATGGGAAAAAAATTAGAAAAACAAATTACTCCAAAGGAAAACAAAAACTTACCTGCTTATGTGGTTGACTTCAAGAAAGCATCCAAACCCAGAATCGCAGCAGAACTGCCTTCAACCACATCATCAGTAAGTTATGCTACACTTACTATACGGACTGAAATCATTAAAGAAAACAGAAGTCTTTTGCTCCGTGTGTGTTTGCACTGGTGATGATGTGGACGCAATCGCAGACTGGCTGCTCGTCCTCTCCAGGGTTCTCAGCTCAGCCTCCATTCCTCTATCTTGTCTTTACTCAGTGAAGACTCAACACAAAAGGTGAAGCTGAGGAGTCAGTAAGTTGGAATGGCTGAGGCCAAAGAGAGAGCTCTGGAATTTTGGGAAGTCACAATAAGCCACACTATTGAAACCAAACAGTTCTATCTCCTTTATTAATTGTAATTTCTTAATTATAAAATTAAAATCTCAGTACTCTTTTGCCTTTATGCTCCTATATTTTTTATTACTATATAATGATGATTTCATTCATTTTTCCATGAAAATTTTTCTCTATCAATATCTTTTCATAGTATTTTAAAACTCTTTAAGTAGAGAGCTTGACTTCTCCAATCATTAACGTTCATCTAGTTAAAGAAAATGAGCAGGGTTATAGGTTCATATAATATTGTCATACTTTTGAAAATATTAGGAAATACTGGTCTGCTTTACAAACACTGTATTTAATCAGCTGGTAATAACTGTTAAACCTAGAAAAAGGTGAAGACAAGCAGTGAGTCAAAGTTAGGAGTCGCGAACCATACATCTAAGATACTCTGTTTCCTGTGGGAGGAAGAAATAAAGAGAAATTGCTCAAAATCAAAGACTCCCCACATGCAGGAAGGGGATAGAAGAGAATCTTATGTTTTCGGCTAGCCTGGGCTACAGGTAAGCCTCTGTCTCAAAAGCAAGGAAAAGAAAGTCAAAGAAAATGAAAGACTTTGAGGGTGGGGACGCGTTGGTCTTACATTTCAGAAGGAAGGGAAAACTATGGCTCTCTTTACTGGGAAAAACCTAAGAATATTCACGAAAAGAGCCAAGGCTTCCAGTGAGGAGATCCTCTCAAGCAATGTCAGTGGTTTTCAGTGAAGCCTAGGTATCCATCAGCCTGCGATTGCTTTCTTCTCCAACCTCCAGGTCTGTGTCAGAGTTGTGAGCACACCTAGGGAGAAAATGATCTGATGCTTTTTAATATTTAAAAAATAAATCTCGCAAGGAAAATGTAACTAAAAAGCATCCTGGAGGTTTCTCCAAGTTTGTATTTGTTTCTCTCTTCAATCCAGTCTTTCACAATTTTTAGGTTAATTTTAAGAAATTTGAAACAAAATTTGTGAAAAATATTTTGATGAATATTTAATTTCAATTATTTGTACAGATGTGACTTTTCATATAATAGTTCCTTGGAATTTTATGGCATCTGCTTTGTTTTAAACAGTGAAGACATTGTGTCTTACATAATTTGTTGTTTTGCCTCAAACTGGGTTTTACTTGAAACCCTGGTGCCATCTACTGGAGTGAAATAAAACCACAGCCTTCTGGCCATTGTTCTATAAGCACAACTTCCAAAGCAACTTAGCCCTTGTCCTGAAATTTACTTCTTTATAAAACACTCGCTTTTTTCCACATGCCCAAGAAAATAGTCTCAACTGAGTAATCCAAAATTCACAGTTAGATGTCTGGGGATCATTTGCTGATAGAAATACAGTTTCAGAGTACACCAAACAGAATTTGCCCTCTTGTGGGAACACAAAGATGAACTAAACAGATCTGCCTTCAGATGCTGGCAGCTTAAGAAGTGTGCACCTAAGTGGTTCTGTGCCTTATGTTCTCCTACGCCACCAAAAAGTAATATAAAAACAAATACTTTACATTTCTTGTCAAAAAGGAAGATTGATGTATATGTGTGGCTAAAACTTCATAGGTTCATTAAAAAGTTTGCAGGGACTGGGATATAGCTGAGTTGGTAGAATACTTGCCAAGCATACCTGAAGCCTGAGTTCTATCCCCCACATAGACATATGTGTCTCTGCCACATAGACAGTGTGGTAGTGCCTGCCTGTAATCCCAGTTCTTGGGAGATGGAGGCAGGAAGATCGGAAGTTCAAGGCCGTGTTCATCTATACATCAAGTTTAAAGCCAGCCTGGGATTACTGAAATTTTGACAAAAAAAAAGTTTGTGATTAGTTCTCACTTTATAAAGTACTTGTTGAAATATCATTGGATAATTCAGCTATAATTGTAAATAGAAATTATCTGGTGCCAGATGGCGGTGGTGCACGCCTTTAATTCCAGTACTCGGGATGCAGAGGCAGGCAGATCTCTGTAAGTTCGAGGCCAGTCTGGTCTACAGAGTGAGATCCAGGACAGGCACCAAAGCTACACAGAGAAACCCTGTATCGAAAAAAAATCGAAAAAAAACATTATCTGGCAAAATTATTATCAAATTGTAAATAGAAATTATATAGCAAATTATCAAAAATTAACATTACCCAAACATTAATCATTATCAAAGATGTTTTTTGTATTTCCCCATTTAAAATAAACAAATATTAATTTGGATTTGAAAAAAAGACATTGAAAATCAGTGACATAGAGAATAACCCAAGATAGAGGAAACTGTATTGTTCTGGCTACAAATTTCATTATTTCTAGCACTAAACACATTGTGATTATAAAACACATATGTATTGAGTCAGTTAACCCTCAAAACATTCTGAAAAGTAAACACTATTGTTTGTTTAATTTTATAGGGCACAAAGTTAACAGCTTGTCTGCTATGTGAAGAGTTCCTGAAGTGAGCTGCAAAGCCCTTCCTGAGGTCAGCTTCTGCCAGGGCGTTTGCTGGTTCCAAACAGTTCTCACAAATCTACAGGGAGTTCTCTGAAAGCTGCATGTGTATGTGCCACAGCAGATCAAATACAGAACTGGACAGAAGGACTCTGCTACATTCTATCATCTGCTGCATTCTATCAAGCAAAGCATTTGAGATTTGCAAAAACATTGAGACAGTATCACTTCACCATTGATCTTAGACTATGGCTATTTCTCATTAAAGTATGCATTCATGTTGACATACAATGAGTTTATCATTAATGTAAATAAACTGATAGCCTAAGTTAGTCTAAGTCAATAAAATAAAACAGTGTGTATGAACTAATATCTCCATTTTAATTTCTGATAGAGCAAACACAAGGATAGCCCACTTAAAACAGAGGCGGGAGTTGCCTTGATGCCTTCTTGTAGTAGAAGGCAATTAGGAAGTCAATAAAGGTGAAATCTGTGGTGGTATTTTACTTGTACTGAAATGTGATTTTAATTGTATGTTAATAAATAAAGTTGTCTGGGGGTCAGAGCTATTAGAGTCATAGCAAGTGCATGGCGGCGGTGGCGCACGCCTTTAAGGACCTGGAGGGCGGTACATTCAGGCAGTGACGAGGCAGTCACATGTTTGGGTTTAAAACCAATGACAAGGCAGAACAGGAAGACTTTAAAGACAGACACACAGGAAGTAGGTCCTTTTCGGAGAGCTCTCTTGGCTGGAGAGGATCCCTGAATCAGGAAGGGTGAGGCTCTTAGCTCTGACCTCTTGGCTTTCTTCTCTGAATTGGCTCTGTGTTTCTTATTTTATAAGACTGTTGGTTACATCTACAATGGCGTCCAACGTGGTGGCTCGAGTTTCCACCTAAAAACTGAGAAAAGATTCTAAAACGGAGCTAAAAACAGTTCCTAATTGTCTCTCTCAAATGAGCGGCAGCTGCCGGTTTGAGCTACTGGCGGGTTGCTGGCGTGCGTGCTCGACCTGCAGTTTGGCAGGAATGAGGCCTCTGCAAGTGGCACATTAAGCTACATTGTGGATTTAGCCTTTGCTAGTAGAAAACAAAAAAAGAGGTTTCTGGGCTACACGCTGCTTGGATAAAAGCATAGACCCATGATAGCTCCCAGAGCTGGTGGTAAAGTACCACGCCATGTTGGGAAGCTGAGGTGGGCGGAGCCAGCAGCCACAGCTGCTGCAGCTTAAAGCAATAGATTCACAATAAGACAGATTCAGATGTAATAGTTTAAAATGTGTGTAAAATATACGTAGGCTTGAAAGAGACAAAAAAGGTGATATATACAGTATAGAAACAAATACATGGTTTTTAAAAATAAAGTCTTTAAAGAGACAGTAAAATTAATAAAAAATTATAAAATATTAAATAAATAAAATTAAATAAAAAAATAAAAAAAAATTATAAAAAATAAGCCACGTAGAGATGACTATTACACAGAGAGTCTGGATTGTGTTGTCTTTGGGATTCTTAACTACAGAGAGATATTTGATTGTAAAGGAAGCTGAGTTAAACCAGTATGTATATTTTAAAGATACTTTGACTTCAAAATTTGGATGTAAGGATATGTTGCTTTGGAAAAGAGTCTCTTTTGTTTCCACAGAAAGCAAGAGGCTATGAATTTGTTCCAGAGTAAGATACATCAGGTTTAACCAGCCAAGACCCCCTGAAAGGTCTCCGATGACACCATGGCCCAGATGATCCAACATCCAGAACCGTTTCAAGACAACTGGCTCAGATGATACAGCCTCACGGACTACTCCATGATCCTAAAATTTTCTTTGTTTCCCCAGAAGATACAGCGCCCCCCTCCAGCAGGAAGTAGTAAGAGAAGCTACGCCCAAATTCCCAAATATACCAAGTTGACTTTGGAGATGTGTAAAGGTTAAAACCTTCCTTTTTAAGAAAAGAAAAGGGGAAGTACTGTGGGATGGTCTGTATGTCAAATGTGTTGCTGATTGGTCAATAAATAAATCACTGATTGGCCATTGGCTAGGCAGGAAGTATAGGCGGGACAAGGAGGAGAATAGAGCTGGGAAGTGGAAGGCTGAGGAGGAGACATTGCCAGCCGCCATCAGGATAAGGAAGATGTAAAGTACCGGTAAGCCACAAGCCACGTGGCAAGGTATAGATTAATAGAAATGGATTAATTTAAGCTGTAAGAACAGTTAGCAAGAAGCCTGCCACGGCCATACAGTTTGTAACCAATATAAGTCTCTGTGTTTACTTGATCGGGTTTGAGCGGCTTGGGACTGGCGGGTGAGAGAGATTTGCCCTGACTGTGGGCCAGGCAGAAAAACTCCAGCAACAGAAATCCTCTACACACTGGTGCAGAACTGCTCTATAATGGGGGCTCTTTCACACCAGCTTAGAATTCTTAGAATTCTTTCAAAACAAGCATGTGCCTGAACAAAATTAAAATGGCAGTGTGTCAGGGTCTGAGGAATACTTATTCAATAGTGAACAACTGCAGTATTCAAACTACAATTTCAGATTGAAGCACAAGGGCTCATAAGGGGAAAGGGACATTGTCTTGCCAGGCTACATAAGAAAAGCCAAGGGGGTTTTGTTTGGTTGTTTTTTAACATTTTTAAAGACATGTTTCTGTTTATTTTACATGTGTGATTGTTTTGTCTGCATGCATGTATGTGTATCATGTGTGTACATGATGCCCACAGAGTTTAGAAGAGGATGTACAGTCCCTAGAATTGAATTTAAGGGTGGTTTTGACTCCTTTACAGAGCAACAAGAACTCTTAGTCACTGAGCCATGTCTCCAGCCCCAAGAAAGTTTTGAATATCAGGTCACAAAAATTCAATTAGGGTTGTGAGCATGAAATAGCTTGGAAGAGTGAATAATAGCAATTTGAGATACCAGTACTGAGAACAGGGTAATTAGAGAGCAACAGATTTATAATTGAGTAAGACAAAAACTATTACATGAAAGTACTATATTTAAAATAATAGATGAATTTGTAAAAGACCCGAAATTATTTTACAGTGCCTTAGCCATAGAAAACATCAGATAGAAAAGATAACTTTCATAGAAGATATCAGATAGAAAACATAACTTTCATAATATACAAAAAATCACCTTATGAAGAATGGACTTAAATTTAGTTAAAGAATTTGGTTATTTAAAAAAATGGTAAGTGTAAAACAAATAAGGTTGGTCATTCAATTCAGTTTTGTGGTTTTCTTTCTTTACTCTCCTTGGAGCGACTTCCTGCTTCGCCTTCTACCCTATAGAGCAGACTGGTGACCACTGAAAGTGTATACACATTGGAGTAAATCATAAACAGAATTTCAACTCTCTCCATGGAGACACTGCAGATTAGCTTGCCTGATGGTCATTGGGTGCAGTGGATCTGGTAGGCAACACAGCGAATTCTGCCTTAGGAGAACTTTAGTGCAGGTCTTAGTTCTGGGTTGACTGGACTGTCTCATAGCACAGTGAATTCTGCCTTAGGAGAACTGCAGCTCAGGTCTTACTTCTGGGTTGACTGGACTGTCTCATGGCTTCCGTGTCTGCAAAGTAAAAACACTTTGAAGTATGGTTGTGTCTGTGCATTTATTTCTTTTGCTGCTTACTGTTTTGGTTTTGTTTTATTTGAGACAAAGGAGTCTTATGTAGCTCAGGCTGGCCTTGAGCTCACTGTGTAGCCCAGAATGACCTTGAAGTCCTTCCTAATCCTCCTGTCTCCACCAAGTGCTGGGATTTGGGGTGCGCACCACCATGCCAGCCTCTGAGGCTCTTATGAGGACCACCATTCACGTGGAGGCACATGTGTGTCTATAAAACCGTTCTGCGGCAGATACGATCGATGATCAGAACTCAGAAGCCCACCTACCCATTCTTATCACCCTCTGACTATCTGATACTCATGCTTCTTCACACATACATTTTACACTAGGCACTGAGAAAATGGTGTAGAGTAGACACAACATTTGACTCTCTCAAATTAGCAGCAAGAAAAGATGTGCTTAATAAAATAGCTGGGCTACATCAAGCACCAAGTTGGACTAATAAATATAAGTACAGAGATATATAAATTCTGTTCAATGAATGTTTCTTGGGTTTTTTTAGTGATATTATAAAAAGTTTAATAAAAGAATAATTCTAAAATGATGGAAGTTTCAGAAGTTTGCAATTTGTTGATGGGCACATTCCAAAATACATCCTGAATTTTAGCCAGACAAGTATCCATAAAAGAATTCATTAAAAATAAACAAAATCAAATAAAGACTTGTAATTTAAACAGGTTTTTATGGTTTACTTTCCTTAAATTGACTCAAATATGTTAAAAGATCCTGTGAGTGATTTCTTACATTTGCATTCCATCCTATAATGAAAAGAGGTAAAGCTATTGTCTACGTAGACATAAACAAAGCCCTGCTTCTACATAAATACACATGCTACATACACATACTTTAAATGGATTGGTTTGTGTAGGTGGATGTGAGCTTTAAATGCCTTTCGGATGTTTCTTTCTCACACTGAAACACAGAAGAACCATTTCACAAGTCTTTTGTTTTGCTGTCTTCCACCATTTGTGAAGAGGAAAGGTAAATATGGCAGTCCTGGTTTCTGATATGCCAGACCATTTATACACATATCAAGAAACAATATGATTGTCACTACTCAACTGAATAAATAATGCACTGAGGCCCTAAAGCATCCCCCAAATACACATAGCCTCTACACAGGTGTATAAACTTAGATCATTGAAGACTGAGTCCCTTATCAAAAAAGCACTTTACAAAACAAGAAGGAAAATCTAGTGGTTTGACAGTTAGTGGCTTTGGTAAAGCAAGATCAGAATGAGTGAAAAGTATTTGCTGCACAAGCCTGAACACCTGACTTTGGTCCCCAGAACCCATGTTAAAAAGCCAGATGTAGGGCTGAAGAGAGAGCTCGGCAGTGAAGAGCACTTGCCGCTCTTACGCATGCTTCAGGTGGCGTACAACTGCCTGCAATGCCAGCTGCAAAGGACCCAATGCTTCTGATCTCTACAGGCACTATACATACTAGAATTGCACACACACACACACACACACACACACACACACACACACACACATACACACACACACACACACACACAAATGACATTTTTTAAAGCTGTGGCAGTGCTCACTTTTATTACTGAGAGGTAGCGACAGGAGAATTGACTAGAAACTCACAGAAAAGCTAGCCTGGAATTCAGAGAATGGCAAAAACAAGAAGACTCTGCCTCAACATGGTGGAAGGAGAGAGCAGACTCCCAAAAGTTGTCCTCTGACATCCATCTGTACACGATGGAAAGCATGTCCCCATACTCACAAACATTGCATACACATACATACATACATACATAATGGTGGCAGTGTTTTTTAAGTTGTTGACTTTATGGCAATAGTCAGATGGCAGGCACATTTCCTATCCTGAACACAAAGAATGGAAACTTGCTCCTGGAAGGCACCAGAGACAGCAGAACAAGGTCATATATGTAACTCACATTCTGTCATCAATAGTATTTCAGTAACCAAGGATAACGCTCATATCATCAGACTCCAGGGAAATTAGCTATTGAGAAATTAGTCTTTGAGAATTATCTTCAGGGACATTTATGTAAAAGGTCTTGGAAGGGTCTAAAAAGACAACTCAGCAGTTAAAAGCACTTGCTTTACAGAGTTTGATTGCCAGCACCCACTCGGAACTCGTAACCATCCTTAATTCCAGTTCTAGAGGATCCAATGCCCTTTTCTGGCTTCCATGTGCACCAGGCACACATGTGGAGCACAGATACACATGCAATAAAAGCACTTATACACAGAAAATAAAAATAAATAAATCTTTCTTTAAAAAAAAAAAGACCTTAGGAGAAAAGAGCATAAGATTGGTTGATTTCTAAAAGCTATGCTTGTATTTTCATTTTCTTTGAGACAGTGGCATATTTTATTCTGAAATTTTCATACCCTCAAATATGTTCTTCATATGAGGAATTTAGAGATCAAGTTAAAATTCAAGTTGAAAATTCTTAGAGTAACTTCATTGAAAACCAAAAATGTTCAGCTTTAAAACAATACTCTGAATTTCCACCAGATCCTTAAAAGTCATTTGATTTTCCTTGAGAAAAATGAAGTAAAATATGCAAGAGTATTCATTCAATAGATTTACCACCGACTGATAAAGGAGAATCTATCTAAAGCAGATGAAACCTGCCACATGCCTACAAAAAAACACACAAAACTCAGAAAAATTAGAAGCAGGCAGTCACATGAAAGTCAAAGGATCTCTCATGAGAAATAAAGCTGATAATAATTCATTAACATCTCTACCAACCAAGAACTCAAATCAAGGAAACAAAGTATGAATTATACAGGAAAATAAATTCAATGGCATAGAAGTTAAATCTCATCATTTACTTTTAAAGGGGGCTCTATATGCCCCAATGCTTAAATATATCAATTACCTGAGAGGGCCACCATGACACCTTCAGGATTATCAGAACATAACAAAGTAGGAGCAGTAAGTTATAACATCAGAGGTATCCTGAATGCAATCTGTGAGGAAAAAAACATCCCCTCCACAAGAAGAGAACCACTAAAAGATGGTCCCTCCACTAACTTAATATACTTTCCCAACAGTTTCTCAAAAAAAAAGGTTGTGTCTAACCTAGCAGACTTTCTTGGCAGAACTTAAAGGATGGCCGAGGTTTGGGTAGCACTTTGAATGGTATGCCTCCTGAAATGAAACCCAGTAGAAAAGGACACCTTCACTGGTGGTGGACAAAATGTCTACCTGACTACTTGGCAGCTTTGTTTCCTCTGCTCCAGGCCCTGGTCGGAAACCAATATTGAAGACAAGCTCCAGAAGGCAGGTTGTGGGAAGCGAACTTCCCTCCATCTCCCCACTCCACACAAAGTAAATGAGGCCATCTGAAAGAACACTCCCTGAAGAACAAACCTAACATATTTTCCATTAGCCATGAGAAATGTCTCTACACCGAGAGTTGGTATTTCTCCCTCTGACCACAGACTAGGAAACTCAGGCCTCCTATGAGCCCCTGTTTGAAGCTGCTGAGCCACAGCGTATTCCTTTGTTTTTGTTCTAAAGAAACATGGCATTTCCTCTTGACTTAATTGCTGTTAAGTGACTATGGTGCTCCTTCTGAGGAAGCATGACAGAATTACAGTGTTGCAAAAGCAGCATGTTTAAAATGGAGCCAATCATAAATTGTTTTCATCTTCAATCTATTGTGTCTGTCTTTTAAGATAATACTGAATGTTTCCATTTGTGTTTTATTGTCCTTAAGTGAATATGTTAAGTTATTCATGTTGAAGTGCAGTCAAATTATCATTAAGATATAATTTTTAAATACTAATTCTTTAAATATGACATGATACATAGCTTATTATTTATTCTGCTCTAGACAGTGTAAAGATGGTATTTTGACCTTAGTTTTAAACAAATCTCTACAGTTAAACCGTAGTGATAGTTTTCTATGAACAATTCCTCAAATAGAGCCATTTGAAGCTTTTAAAATGATATCTATATATATCAAAGGCTGTGTTTATTAAAGTATTAATAATAATAATATAGTATTATTAATTAAAATATTAGTTAATGGTAAATTGATGATAATTATTAGAATGTTTACAATTAATAGCTATAAGAAAAATAAAATAGCATATCTACTGAAATAAATTTTAATTCACTTTAAGGCAAGTATTAATTGGCTACTAATGCCTTGTGTCTAATCCTTCATTATGCCATACTAGGTATTAAATATATGTACATATACACATGAATATTGTAAATGCGTCTATGGATGCATACATACGTAATAGACAACTTGTACTCTTGGGGAGTTAGAAAAGTGATCATTAAATTTTCTGCTTAAAATAAGTTTACACTTGTGTTCCAAGTTTCAAAGCACTGCCTCTGGAAGTACATATTTAGTTTCTACTTTTCCATATCAAATAGAATCAATTTATTTTGACAAAACCTCCCTTACAAGCAAGGAGGATTCTGCAGCCTAACACAGTAGAACATAAACGTAAGTAAGTGACTGGTTCCACATATTAATCTAGCAAACATTTGCATAGCATTTATTTTCTGCTTATTCTTCAGTACTTTCAAACAGCTAATTCAACCTTCACAGCATTTTCCCCAGGTAGGAAGCATTGCTCCCTTTATTTTACTTAGGAAACAGACTCATAGGAAGTGTAAACAATTATCCACAGATACTTAGCTTTCAGATGGCATGGCTAGAGTACAAACCCAGAAGACCCGGATCTCAAGTCAACCCACTCAGACACCAGACCAGCCTGGACTTGTGGAGTGGAAAGGAATGGCATCTCATGACTGAAGTCGGCATCAACAACTCCTGCTCTGTGTACCTGTGTCGCTAGAGTACTCCTGGGGTGCCAAGCGGATCGTTCTGGCACAGGTGAGTTCCTCTAGTGTCTGGCTAGCCTTTCATACACTTGACATGGAGGTTTTCTGCCAAGGGGTTCATTAGGGATGATGAAAACCGTTCTTTCTAATGTGCATGAGTTGTTTACAGACGTCTGCTGCCCTTAAAGAACCTTCCCGTACTACTAACAGTACAATCAAGAAGTGATCTTTTAATAATACTCTTAATCAAAATCTGTCTTTTCACAAAACAAACTGTACTCTCTCAAGTAAAACAGTCTCTGAGAAAGAACCACACTAAATTTTTTTTAAAAAAGGATGTATAACGTAAAGTCATAAACAGTAGCATATAACAAATCTACAGAACCTTAGCCTCTCTCCACCATGACACACTAAAGTTGTGACTGAAAAGTTATCCTATGCTTTCTTTCAGAGGGGAAAAGCTACCCGTCGTAAGCTGAGCAGGGCACTAGCTCAGCAGACAGAACCTGTCCAATACCCACATTTGTTTGTTATCCTGGGCTGGAATCTGTTCGTGGTTCACACGATGAGGGGCCCTGACTCTCCCCTTGTTGCTGAGGTTCCCACTTATCTCTGATTTATGACAAATGACTTGCTAGTCAGTAAATCCCCACAGTTTTGGCAACTATCATATAATTCTGTCAGCACTTCAAGGAAGAGTTTAAGATGACCAGGAAGAGCCAGCCTGCAGGTCAGAGAGTCTGCTCCTCAGGAGAAAGTAAAGTAAATAGAGAAGGTTTTCTCAACTGCTGTTTACATATACTTTGAAGACAGAAGCTGAATCGATCACAAGTCTCTGGGAAGTGCCGCAGAATCAACCCTCACTCCCTGAAAAACAAAAAATGTATTAAGATAGGCCATAGAAAGCCACATAAAAAGGTTCCCCTGGAGACCCAAAGCCGTGACAACAGCATCTATATGGAGGAAACTGCTAAGTGTGCTAAGGCTGGGTTCAAAGTAAAGCCAAGGAAATGAGACGGGGGAAAAAGAAGACGTTCACTGTGAGAATCATGTTCCTGAGTTTAGACTATTCACATTGTTCAGAAACCTGAAAACATAAACACGAAGGTAGATTACAAAGACACTTCTATGAGACAATCGTGGTGCTAGGGAAAGCCTTTCTAACAGAAAGAATGACAGCTCTGAAAAACACAAGAAGCCACTCTACCAGGTGAGTCATGACCATGGAGAAGAAGGAGAGGAGACTACTAGACAGATAAATCAGTCTTCAAATATTCTAAATCAAAAGTTAAGAACAGTTAATAAATAGGGAAACAAGTTTGACCGATGAGTATCACCCCAGATGTACAAAACCTACAGATTAGTGAGCTAGTCACCCTATCTAGAAGTAAGAAGAAAAAACATGTATACACACACATGCAATTGGAGACAGTAAACTGCAGAAGGAAAGAAGCAAATTTTGTAGCTTGAAGGACCTTTGTTTGAATCCAGCCTCTGCCACTTCATAGCCATGTAACATGAGCAGATCAGTTAAATCATTTGGTAAGAAAAGAGCAGTATTCCTGAATGAAAATATTCCTAACTCATAAGGAAATTTCAAAATCTGCTTGCATAACTGTGGTGTACATAAATTTTTAGTGGTTTCAAAAAAACTCCCCTTTAAATGAATTCCTAATTATATTTGTTAATGTTTTAATTAAATAGTGTTCTAACCAAGTTCTATTGTACCAAAGCCACTAGGCCCATTGACAAAATTTCTAGCATTTATAACATCCATGTGGAGTCTTCAAAAGCATTCCAACAGAACCTCTCACGTCATCCATCAGTTACTTTGAAAACAAGCAGACCTCTTTAGAATGACATCTCACCAGTCTCCTGGTCACTTTGATCTTTATCTTAGAGACATCCACCATAGCAATCACAGCTCTCCATGGTCTTCTCAGGTAACAGCCTAGTGTGCTAAAAAAAAGAAAAAGAAAAAAAAATCTAAATTTTCTCTTTTCAAATGTTGCAAATGTTAACTTCTTTATGGTCTTGGTATAGTGGGGAGAAGAGAGAAATTGGGCAGTAGAGATAAGTTACATCCCTCTCTCCCGTTAATACTCAAAAAATTTTCCAAAAGTTTACTTTGTTCCTTCATATATGAAATGGTGCCAGTGTACTAAAGTGAAAAGAGCAGTGGACATAACGTCAGAAGTGAGGAAAAGCATCACTGGGCATCTGAGATGACCCAGTCACACGATTTTCATGAATCCTTATCAATACTGACAGTTAACAGTTTCAATTGCTTTATAAATATTAAAGATTATGTATTGAATATGCATCTGGTATATAAAAATTTGTGTGCATGTACATGGTCCACATGTACAATTTAATGTAGTAAAGTTGTAATTCTAGTCTGCCTTCAGAATTTCATTGCTTAGTTACCCTGTTGACTGAGCAAATAATTTAATTATTGAGATCTTTAATTTCTCCTATTAGACCTTAAATCATTATAATATCTATTTCACAAGATTATTCTCAGGACTACCATGGGTAAAGCATTAAAAAAGTCTTTGGCATACTGCTCAGAATACAATGGCTATTCAATAAAACCATTCCTATTATTCAATTTAGTATTTACTATGTCACAGTTTCAAGTACTTTATAAATATTATCAGGGGTTGGAGAGTTGGCTTAGAAGTTAAGAATGCTTTCTTTTCCTGTGGAGGATCTGAGTGCAGATACCAGTATCCATATGGTGGTTCATGACAGTGTGTAACTCCAGCTTCAGGGAGTCCAAGCCCTCTTGTGACCTCCATGGGCACCTCACCCACATGGTGCTTAGACATGCACTAAGGCCCACAGCACATACACATAAAACTAGTAAATAAATAAATAAATAAATAAATAAATACTAACATTTATATTTTTCATGCTAATCTTTTCATCACTTACTACTATGATCCATATTCTGATAGAACAAGAGTCTAAGAGGTTAACAATTGGCCCATGATCCCACAGTTAAAGGCATAACTACAACTACAACCCAGACAATTCTACGCCGGTATTTCTCCAACAAACCATCATCCTTTATTTTAGAATTGCCTTGAAACTTTTAGAAAAGAAGAAAATATTTTAATTTTTTTTTCTTGAACCTGGAGAGATGGTTCAGCAGTTAAGGGCACCGACCTGCTATTCCAAGGTTCAATTCCTAGCACCTACATGGTGGTTCACAACCATCTGTAATTCCAGTTCCTGGGGATCCAACTCTATTTTCAGCCTCCATGGGTTCTGCATGCATATGACACATAGATATACATGTAGGCAAAACACTCATACTCATAAAATAAGTAAATGAAGTTTTTTGAAAAAGAATTCCTGTAATTTACAATGAAATATTTATCAGGATAGTAAATTATTGAGCAGACTACACACTGTCTTAGAGAGACATAAACACTCCAAGTAACTGCTCAAGAAGGAGATTAGCCATGTGGGACAATGTCTGGTGTGCTGATGCCGCTGAATCCACTATTGCCAAAGTGTGAGTGAGAATGATGGGAAATCTGGGGTCAGCACAGTGAGCCTGGAAAGGCTAGCAAGGATAAAGGACTAAGAAAGAACCCAGAGACAATAACCCTGTGGAATACTCTCACCGTGAGAAGAATGCAGTCCAAAAGGACAGGGTTGGCAACAGAGCTTGCATTTCCTGGTCTCATATCGCCCCCTGAGGATCTCCTTCCAGTCTCCTGCTGACAGTGAGAAGTCATGGAATCCTTTGTCATCACCCATACAAACCAGCTATCTGGGCCTGAAGTCAGAGGAGAAGACTGGCTTTTCTACATCCTGTAGATCTCTACAACACCTCCATCTAGCCCATCCCCATTACTAGGTGTCAGCTCCCAATACCTAGAGACACGCTGTACCAGAACCCCCACTGGCCACACTTAGCAGAATCCCCAAAACATTTCCTACCAGGCAATGCATAACCACCATATTCTGCTAAGAACCAGAGAGGGCAACAGAAACCAAGGAACACAACACCCACCCAACAAAGACAAGACCAGATATCAATACTTAGAATTACAATCATACCAAACCCAGGTGCCTAGACACTAGTGTAAAAGCACAATTAATAACAGCCAGGGCAGTATGTCCCCACTAGAGCCCAGTAATTCTACTACAGTAGGTTCTTAGAAATGGAACATAGCTGAAACATAAGACAAGGATCTGAAAATAGCCTTTATGAATATAATAGAGGTTCTTAAAGAAAAAAAATCCATTAAAGAAATCTATGAAAACACAAACTGTGGAAGGAAATACATGAAACAGTTCAAGACCTGAGAATTGAAATAGAATCAATAAAGAAAACCCAAACTGGGGGAAATCTAGAAATGAAAAAGTTAAGAATTTGAACAGGATCTTCCATCCTTCCATGCAAGCCTCACCAACAGAATACAAGAGATGGAAGAGAGAATCTTGGGCATTGAAGACAAGATAGAAGAAATGGATAGCTCAATCAAAGAAAATGTTATATCTAAAAAGCTCCAGACACAAACCATCCAGGAAATCTGGGACACTACAAAAACAGCAAATTCACGAATAATAGGAATAGAGGAAGGAGAAAAAACCCAGGTCAAAGGCACAGAAAACATTTTAAACAAAAGCATAGAAGAAAATTTCACTAACCTAAAGAAATTCCTTTTGGCAGACAATAATCAAAACACTAAACATACAGAATGAAGAAAATTAAAAGTTTCAAGGGAAAAAAGACCATCTAACCTATTGACAGACCTAGTGATTCACACCTGTGATGGTTTATATAAGAATGGCCCCCATAAGGTCATGTATTTGAATGCTTAGGGAAGGGCATTAGGAGGTGTGGCCTTGTTGGAGTAGGTGTGGCTTTGTTGGGAGAAATGTGTCACTGGGGGTGGGCTTTGGGTTTTTTAATTCCCAAGCCAGGCCCAGTGGTTCTCTCTCTGCCTGCTGCCTGGGGATCCAGATATAGAACTCTCAGCTACTCTCCAGCACAATGTGTGCTTGTGTGCTGCCATGCTTCCCACCGTGACAATAATGGACTAAACCTCTGAACCTATAAGGCAACCCCAGTTAAGTGGTTTCCTTTATAATAGTTGCCATGGTCATGGTGTCTCTTCACAGCAATACAAACCCTAACTAAGACAACACCTGACTTCTAAATAGAGATTTTTCAAAGGTAGAAAGACTGGGACTGATATTCTACAATCTCTAAGAGACCATAGGTGCCAGCCCAGACCAGCAAAACCTTCAATCACAATAGATGGAGAAAAAAGATATTCCAAGATAAAATCAAATTTAAATATTATCTACCTACAAATCCAGCCCTACAGAAGGCAGTAGATAGAAAACTTCAACCTGAAGAGGTTAACTACATCAAAGAAAACAGAAGGAATAAATAATCCTAAGCAAGCAGATAAAAAGAGGTGGGGAAAAAACACACCACAAGAACAAAATAACAGGAATCAACAACTCTTGACATCAATATCTCAATTCCCCAATGAAAGACACAAACTAAAAGAATGGATATAAAAGAAGGAACCATCCTTCTGCTGCATCCAAGAAATACACCTTAATATCAAGGATAGACATCACCTCAGGGTAAAAGGATTGAAAAAGATATTCTAAGAAACTGAAACTATAAACTTCAAATCAAAATTAATCAGCAAAGATAGGGAAGGACACTACATACTCATCAAAGAAAAAATACACCAAGAAGACAGTCCAGTTCTTAACATCTATACACCAAACACAAGGTCACCCAAATTGATTAAAGAAACACTATTTCAGCTTAAATAACATATTGATCCCCATACATTGATGGTGGAAGACTTTAATACCCCGCTCTCACCAATGGACATGTCAACAAGACAAAAGTAAACAGAAATACAGGAGCTAACTAACATCATAAAGCAAATGGACCAAACAGATATTTACAAAACATTTCACCCTAACAAAAAGAATATACCTTCTTCTCAATATCTCATGGAACTTTCTCCAAAATTGACCACATGCTTGGACACAAAGCAAGTCTCAACAGATATAAGAAAATTGAAATAACATGCAGCATCTTTTCTTACCACCACATATTAAAGCTGGATATTGACAAAAGAAACAGCAGAATGCTTGGAAAATCATGGAAACTGAACAACTCTCTACTGAATAGAAAATGGATCAAGAGAGAAATTAAGAAAGACACTTAAATTTTTGGTTGTGAGCCTAGCCTTTAATGGCTGAGCCATCTCTCCAGCTCAAATTTATTATTTTTATTTTATGCACATTAGTGTATGTATGTCTGTGTGAGGGTATCAGGTACCCTAGAACTGGAGTTACAGACAGTTGTGAGCTGCCATGTGGGTGCTGGGAATTGAACCCAGGTCCTCTGGAAGAGAAGAGCAGTCAGTGCTCTTAACTGCTGAGCCATCTCTCAACTAGATGTAAAACAAAGATGACTAGACTGCTACTCACAACTCCAGGGAGGCTACCTAGAAAACAGGACCCCAAGAAAGACACAAGGATCGCCCAATGACAGAGAAATGGATGAGATCTACATGAACAACATGGACATGAGTGGGGTTAATGAAGGGCAAGGGTCAAGGGAAAGAGAGCTTAGGGGAGCAGGAGATCCTAGCTGGATCAAGAACAGAGAGGGAGAACAAGGAATAAAAGACCATGATAAATGAAGACCACATGAGAATAGGAAGAAGCAAAGTGCTAGAGAGGCCCACAGAAATCCACGAAGGTACCCCCACAACAGACTGCTGGCAATGTTCGAGAGACAGCCCGAACTGACCTACTCTGATGATAGGATGGCCAAACACCCTAATTGTCATACTAGAAACCCCATCCAATGACTGAGGGAAGCGGATGCAAAGATCCACGGCCAGGCCCCAGGTGGAGCTCCAGGAGTCCAATTAACGAGAAAGAGGAGGGTTTGTATAAGCAAGAATTGTTGAGACCAAGGTTGGATAAAGCACAGGGACAAACAGCCAAATGAATGGAAACACATGAACTATGAACCAATAGCTGAGGAGCCCCCAACTGGATCAGGTCCTCTGGATAAGTGAGACAGTTGATTAGCTTGATCTGTTTGGGAGGCACCCAGGCAGTGGGACCGGGTCCTATACTCAGTGCATGAGTTGGCTGTTTGAAACCTGGGCTTATACAGGGACACTTGGCTCATCCTGGGAGGAGGGGACTGGACCTGCCTGGACTGAATCTACCAGGTTGAACTCAATCCTCAGGGGAGTCTTTGCCCTGGAGGAGATGGGAATGGGGGGGGCGGCTGGGGAGAAGTCGGGGCGGGAGGAGGGAGAACAAGGGAATCCGTGGCTGATATGTAAAATTAAACTAAATTATAAAATTTAAAAAAAGAAAGACACTTAAAACTCTCTAAAATTGAATTAAAATGAATACATAATATACCCAAAATTCTGGAATACAATAAAGGCAGTTCTAAGGAGCAAATTTATAGCAAAAAAAAAATGCGTACATAAAGTAATTGAAGAGATCTCATACTAGTAATTTAATAACACACCTGAAAACTCCAGAACAAAAAGAAGAATTCAAACCCAAAAGGAGTAAGTGGCAAGAAATAATCAAGCACAGGGTATAAATTTTAAAAAAAGAAAGAAAGAAAAAATATTTTAAAAAAATAAAAGACTTGCTTCATTTTTGAATCAACAAGATTGACAAACCCTATTGAAATTAACCAAAAGGCAGAGAATATCCAAATTAACAAATTTGAGTGAAAAGAGAGACATAACAACAGAAACAGAGGAAATCAAGAATTGGGACATATTTTTAAATCCAATACTCCACCAAATTGGAAAATATGAAAGAAATGGGCAATTTTCTTAATATATATAATCTACCAAAGTTAAATCAAGATCAGATAAGCAATTTAAACAGAGTTATAACCCCTAGAGAAATAAAAGTAGTCATTAGAAGTCTCCCAACCAAAAAAAAGCCCAAAGCCAGATAGTCTTAGCACAGAATCTACCATACTTTCAAAGAAGTGTTAATGTCAATACTCTTCAAAATATTCCACAAAACAGAAACAGAAGGAATATTGTCCAATTCATTTATGAGGCCACAGTTACCCTGATACCCAAACCATATAAAGACTCAACAAAGAAAGAATTACGGACCAATTTGCTTTATGAATATAGATGCAAAAATACTCAACAAAATACTTGCACACCAAACCCAAGAATACATCAAAAAGATCATCCACACTGATCGACTAGGCTTTATCCTAGAGATGCTTGCATGGTTCAACATATATTAATATATAAATGTAATCTACAATATAAACAAACTGAAAGGGAAAAAAACATGATTATCTCACTAAATGCAGAAAATTTTTTGACAAAATCCAGCACCCCTTCATGATAAAGTCCTGGAGAGATTAAGAATACAAGAAGCATACCTCAACATAATAAAGGCACCTTACAGCAAGTCCATAGCTAACATAAACTTAAATGGGGAGAAACTCAAAGCAATTCCACTAAAATCAGGAGCAAAACAAAGTGTTCCACTCTCCATATCTATTCTATATAGTACTCGAAGTTCTAGCTAGAGCAATAACACAACTAGGGGAGATCAAGGATGGATACAAATTACAAAGGAAGAAGTCAAACTACTTTTTATTTGCAAATGCTACGGTAGTTTACTAAGTGAACCTAAAATTTCCACCAGGAAACTCCTACAGCTAATAAACACTTTCAGCAAGTAGCAGGTTACAAAATTAAGTCATAAAAATCAGTAGCCTTCCTATGTACAAATGATAAATGGACTGAGAAAGAAACCAGGAAAACAATACCTTTCACGATTGCCTCAAAAAATATACCATATCCTCAGGTAACTCTAACCAAACAAGTGCAAGACTTGCACAATAAAAACTTTAAAACATTAAAGAAAGAAATTGAAGAAGACACTAGAAGCTGGAAAGATCTTCCATGTTAATGCACCAGAAGGATTAATATAATAAAAATTGCCATCCTTCCAAAAGCAATCTACAAATTCAATGCAATCCCTATCAAAATTTCAACGTGATTCTTCACAGATCTTAAAGGACAATTTTCAGGTTCATATGAAAACAGGAAAAGAGAGAGAGAGAGAGAGAGAGAGAGAGAGAGAGAGAGAGAGAGAGAGAGAGAGAGAGAGAGAGAGGAAGGAAGGAAGGAAGGAAGGAAGGAAGGAAGGAAGGAAGGAAGGAAGGAAGGAAGGAAGGGGAAAAAACAGGAGAGCTAAAACAATCCTGAGTAACCAAAGTACTTCTGGAATTATCTCCATCCCCAACCTCAAAGTGTACTACAGAGTTTTAGCAATAAAAATAGCATAGTATTGGCACACACACAAAAAAAGACAAGTTGATCAATGGAATTGAATTGAAGACACAGGCATAAATCCAGACACCTATGGACACATAATTTTTGAAAAGGGTGCTAGAAATATACACTGAAAGAAATACAGCATCTTCAACAAACAGTGCTTGTCAAACTGGACAGCTACATGTAGATGAATCCAAATTAGATTTATACTTATCACCCTGCCAAAAACTCAATACCACATGGATCAAAGAAAGACCTCAACATAAAACCAGATACACTGAATCTGATAGAAGTGAGGGATAACCCTGAACTCATTGGCACAGGAAAGGACTTTCTGAACAGAACACCATTACCACAGGCACAAAGATCAGCAATTAAAAATATGACCTCATGAAACTGTAAGGCAAAGAACACTGTCATTAGGATGAAGCAGCTGCCTATAGAATGGGAAGAACTTTTTACCAGCTACACATCTGATAAAAACTCAGAAAAAAAATCTAGATATCAAGAAAACAAATAACCCAATTAAAAATGGGGTACAGTTATAACAGAATTCTCAAAATAGGAAAACAAATGGCTGAGAATACTTAAAGAAATGCTCAACATCCTTAGCCATCAGAGAAACGAAAATCAAAACTGCTTGAAGATTTCATCTTCCACTCACCATAAAACCTAAGATCAATAAAACAAATGACAGTTTATGCTAATGAGGATGTGAGGTAAGGGGACCATTCCTCCATTGCTGGTAAGAGTACAAACATGTACAGTCATTAAGGAAATCAGTGTGGGTGTCCTAGGTAAGCTGGGAATAGATCTACCTCAAGACCAGCTATACCACTCTTGGGCATATATCCAAAGGATGCTACATTCTACCAGACACTTGTTCAACCATGTTCACTGCTGATGTATTCATAATAGCCTGAAACTGGAAACAGCCTAAATGTCTGTCAATAGATGAATGCATAAGGAAAATGTTGTATTTTTACACAATGGAATATTACTCTACCATTAAACAGTGATATCATGAAATTCATAGGTAAATATGGAACTTGAAAAAAATCAGCCTGACTGAGGTAACCCAGATGCACAAAGACAAATATGGTACGTATTTGCATATATGTGGATGTTAAATGTTAAGTCATTGATAAAGAAGCTATAATCTGTAACCATAGGTTAGGTATATAGTAAGGGACTAGGGGTTGGGGACCAAATCTCCCTAACAAGGGGAAATAGAATAAATAGATATTTATGGATGGCAGGGCAGGTAGGGAAGATGGGGACTGAAACAGGAGGCTCAGACTAGGAGGGTGAGGGAAGAGGGCTACTTGGGAGAGAACATGGGAAGGGACAGCTAAAATTAATGGTCATTTAAGGAGTCACATGGAAATCTGATACAGTGAAAGCTTCCTAAATTATATACATATATGAAGGGGATATAAATGAGATCACCAAATAATGGAGGAGACAACCCCAACTGGACATCTTTCTTCACCAATGAAGCTTCAGCAACATTAACGGGTTACATCTAATCAAGTTATTGGCCAAGGTGGCCCTATGGGAACCCCCAAACAACCCAGTCTGTTTCAAAGACTATAGGTTGCTCTCCACAA